>NW_027508699.1:7507500-8707500 GCF_051911475.1 Siphateles boraxobius | reverse complement strand
GTTATCTAACCCTTAAAAACTACTTTCATTGGCATAATAAGATGTTTTGCACTTGAATGGACAAATACACTCAACAATATGTCAAAATATCCTTGTAAACAGCCTGTTAAGTCATAAGTGATATTAAATTATATTATTGGATTGATTAAAACCATTTAACTTAGAATCTGAAGGTTACTTGACATTATTCTCTAATAATTTCTATGGTTGAAAATGTATTTCTGTCCATGAAACTTTTGGAATTTTTTGCTGCGTTTTCATTTTTATTTTTACTTATATTCCTCTTTAACTTTCCTTGAAGTCCACACATAACATTTGAACATGACTGTCTAATTTTACAAAACGACACCTTTTATAATATCTCTTCTAATGATATATGACACTGATTAAACATTTGGGGGGTGATTAACCTGGGTTTGAGTCTGTGAGGCTCAGGAATGACACAAACGGGGTAGAAAAGGTCATTTGTTTCATGTTTCACGAGGTGAAATACAAGTTGGATATGGCAGAGGATCAGCTTGTGTCAAAAAAGACCGCTAACCACAGACTGCCCCACATTTCCTAAAGCCCCTCTGACAAGACACAGTAAAACCTGTAGCACATCACTCACTGCTCATCCAATGTACACTATTAACCCTTCTTATTACTGAACACCACAAAAAAACATCTGCTCTGCTTTGTTTTTTACTTCAGTAGGTCTCATAAACTTTAACCAGTTAGTCTGTGCTCTCTAGTTTTAGACAGCTAAAAACATTTATGATGCACCATATGATCAGACATCAGGTGATAAGGACAGTGCACTGCATGTGATGCTGAAAATAGTTAAATACTTGGTTACATTTTTATTTCAATGGTCCTGTTAAGACATTACTCAATTCTATTACACTATAGATTAACAAGTAGCATCGCTTATACTGTGAAGATCTACGCCTCACCTCATGTAAACATGCGTCGAAAAAACAAGTGTCAGTCTCCAAAGAAGAGGTCTACCGTTTTACATTTTAATGACAGGTTTCCCTCTTAAAATTTAATTGCAGTGTTTCCTGGTTGTACCAGCGTAATTATTTCTTGGAAAACTCTAAATTCTTATAAAACAAATCATTACTGTTGACATATCCCCCATTCAGGCAGCACACATTACATATTGAGGCTGAGGGTTTGAGAAACACTAGGGCTGGGAATCGAAAATTTCTTCCAATTCTTCAATCGGTCAGGAATCAGATACTTATTAATAAATTAAAATTTCGGTTCCTCTTATTGATTCCTTTGTATTTTATTATGATTTTAAACCATTCAAGCGCAAGAAGACCTGTGCTGTTTTCTGTGCTGTACACACACCCAAAGTGCGCACACAGAAAAGGCTGTTTTAATGTGATTTTAAACAATTCATGGCTTGTGCGCTGTTTTCTGTGCTGCTAACACATACAAAACAAGAGCACACAAAGCCACCTCTCATACTGTATAGTGCGCTGGATTGAACAAAGTTTTCTTCTGTGTATTTTTGCACTTGAATAGACAAATACACACAAAAATATGTCAAACTATCTTCGTAAACACAGTCGGTTATGTCAAAAGTGAATGTAAACAATTTACAAAAAAACGCATGTGTAACAGTATGTTGGATCTTTGCAGCTCTTGAAGTGACAGCAGCCTAATATTCCTGCTACCGTCTATATAATAATGTTAATCAAACAACAAAAGAAATAGAGAAAATCCACTTGCTGTTCTTGACTGAATATCATTTGAAACTAAATTTGTAATGTATATATTGTTTTACATGTGATTATAGCTTCTGTACCTGAAATTCTTAAAAAACTGTTTATTTCAGTCGTATCTTTGTTCGGTTGTATTTATTTGTGCGATTGCTAATTTGTTTAGTTGTTCTTTTTAATTTCCGAGTGTGTACGTGTCTTTAATGATGCTTGGAATTTATATTAGTTAGGCTAGTTGTTTTTGCTATGGTATGTTTAAACCAAAGACAAAAAAGTTCCTTGTGTAAGTGGATTTTTGTTCATGGTATTCAGCTACAATGAAATGTTTCAGAATAAGACAGGATCAATGTAAATGATGATCTAAGTTTTAGGAATCCATAAGAATCGGAATCGATAATCAGAATCATAATTGTTAAAATTCGAACGATAGGCAAACCCAACCCCACTCGTGTTCTTAATTTGGCTCAGCAGGTGTCATTAGCAATTAATAATTAGCTTATCAAATCATCAAATAAATCATTTATAAACAATAATGTATATGTTCAGCTTTTTCAGTGTTCTTCATCACAATTTAAGGCTCTTTCTGTCCTCTCTCTCAGTTACTGTGTGTGTTTTTTTATCTCATAAGCTGGGTTTTGATATGCAGTGAAAATGAATGAAAAATATGTATAGATGTATTTTTGAATAAATTAATACATAGGACAAAAATAATTAGCATTATGTCACTGGCTTATGCATCTCACACTGTATGTGTTAAAAGCTCACCCCAAAAACCAGCAGTTTGAACCAAAACCGCATCCTAAAAAAGAAGAGACCCAAACCATGCCTTTCACAGCGCTCCTCCCATCAGATAGCGCGCTCTTGGCCATACATCATCTCCTAATTCTCTCGTCTGGGTTCAGGTTAGGCAGACGAGGTTTTGGCAGGTAGAACTCACTGCACTCCATCAACAACGCTTACAATCATTTGTTTTCTCACTCTCCCCTCAATCCAAGCCCTTCTAATGAAGTTGTCATTTTCTCCTGGGCAGACGCAGCCAGCGTTCCCTTGCTCTGCTGAGGAAAGGGTGGGAGTTGAATATAAAAAAAGAAAGAAAGAGAAAGAAAGAAGAAAACATTAACTTCAGTTCCAAGGCATTCTACAATGCATTAGGTCATGAGAATTTAATCATACGCCGCTCAAATGATGAAATAAGTCAGCAAAAGGGCCAGGGTTGAACTTCACCATTGGTCACTTAAAGGTCATCTCCATCTGTGGAGAGAGGAATGATAAATAACTGGGGCAAAACAGTATTATTAAGTTTCTTCCTCGCTTGTAACAGTGGAGCAAATAGCAGTCCTCAAAGACAGTCCAGGTTCCAGAATGAGTTTGCTCAGCATCTGGGAATTCTGGCTGACAGATCGGAAAAAAAAGTGCACTTCGCTTGAGGAATGGCCGTATCCAGTCGCCCGAGTTATTTTTGTTTGTCGAAATTCAGAAGTGGGCCTGTTACCCTGGAGGCAGCTCGTGTTTTCCATGTAACTCAGCTACTTGGCAGGGTCTAGATCCTTGGTTTTTCCCATTCTGTCCCCCCTCTCCCTCTCTCTGTCACTCTCCTCAAGCGAAGTATCCCCCAACCTCCCCCTGCAGGAAAGAGAGCGCAGGAGACAGACTGACTGCGCAGGCGGCCCGGCAGATGCACAGAAGATAAGTTTGTGTTCCTAAGCTGGGCCGTGACCCCCAGCGGCAGGACACTGACCAGATCCTGTCAGCGGGAGGGCAGAAGGGACCCTCCCCCAAAGCTACGGCCCTCCTGCCACCCAGCCTATCGCGGGCCCGCGGGGAGGAGGGAAACCCCTGTAGGCAGCACGGCGAGGCTCCCAAACACCTCCTCCGACCCCGCAATCTCTGACACACAATGACGGGCCGCATCATTTCCCCTCTCCCTGCCCAACTAATGGACAGAGACGTGTGACGGCGACGCCGGAGTGCGAAAACACTCCATCAGCAGTTTCTCATGGCTTTTACTCCTAAAGTAACCCAAGGAAGCTTTTACGTTAAAACTCGTGTCTGGAAAGGGAAGCGATATAATGTTTCAAATGTGCGTTTTCTTAAAAGCTGCAAACATGCTACAGTACACAGAGAAAGCTGTTTTTTTGTCTGTTTATTTTTAATGTAAAATAAACTAAACTTCTATTTGTGATTCATTTAAAGGTTCATATAAGCCTTTTGTTTTCAATAATAAAGACTTTTCAACACACTCTCATAGTGGCTAATTTGTATGAATTCATAGAATCTCATTCATGCTTGCCTGGGTTTATGCCCTACTTGCGATTAGGTTTAGAGATGGGGAGAGAAGTGGATCTTCATGCTTACTTTTTATTTTTTCTAAATATTCTATGTTTACTTAAAGTCCCCCTGTGGTAATAATCAAGTTTTTAATGTTGTTTATATGTCTATGTGGTGTTTTTTATATGCTTTGATACAAACCATGTGCAAATACACAAGTCAACACCATTGCTGAGCATTTTCTCCTAAAAAACTGCAGTGAAACCAAGACAGTCTCAAAAACACGGTTTGAAATCGCTGGTGTTTCTGACGTCACAAACTTCCTTGTAACCAGTCAGATCAACGTGTGATCATCAACGAGTGGATCTCTGAGCTGGTGCGAGTGAGTGGAGGCGGGGCTAATTTGCATATCCAAAAAAACGCGTATACTAAATGAGGCAAGGGTGTAGAGGTACTGTACATTCAAGCTATTTTAAGGCATGACAAAAACATTTTCAAGGATTTTTTTTTTTAAATATGTCATTTTGATGATCAAAGATGAGTTTTAAGGAATACAATTATTGATTACAGGAAGACTTTAAATCACATCATACGAATTCATATAATATCACCACCTCATGCAATTTCTCATGAGACCGGGTTTGACTTTAGGGGTCTTATCTGAGATTTGAGGGTCTTTGGATCCTCTTCCCAGGCTAAGGAGATACTAAGCACATTCACTCCATCACTGGAACATTCATGCGACAGGCGTTCCCGATGACTTCCTGACTCTGTCAATGAGCTGAGATCAGTTGGGCACACAGGACAAGATGAAAGCACT
Organism: Siphateles boraxobius; assembly: GCF_051911475.1. NCBI lineage: Eukaryota > Metazoa > Chordata > Actinopteri > Cypriniformes > Leuciscidae > Siphateles > Siphateles boraxobius. The sequence continues at coordinate 8,702,700 of NW_027508699.1, read as the reverse complement.
GGCACAACTTGATATGCCAACGGGAAGTATTGAAAACACTGCTTTGAAGTGAACCTAATTGGGCTTTCAGCAGTTACATCTGCTTGATAGAGTTTATTTAAAGCACCATGGCCTGAGTCACAATGCAATGGAGCTCTACTGACTGGACTGTATCTTACCTTGTCTTTCAAAGGGGATTTAGCTCAAAAGGGAGTTCATCTTGAAGCCAGAAAATCTGCATTCCAAGAAAACAGTGGGACTAAAATAGTAGCTTTATCAGAGGTGGCTGTATTTCATGTACTCTTTTGACCACATGGAATAAAGTCTTATTCCACAAGTGATAACAAGAAGGAAGAGCCTTGTAATAGTTTATTCCTTGATGTTATATGTAAGCTGAACTGTGTTCTGGGGGAGATTATTGACTTGTCCCTAATGACTGCAGAGTATTTTGAAGAACGTGGGAAATTAACAAGCTGAAATTAAATGAGAAGGTTCAACAAGAGAACAAATCACCATTTGGCAACGTGACTGCTTTGACAGTTTTTGGAAATGTTGTACTGTGCACTCTCAGTACCGGGGTGTGGGTATTATTTTTAAAGAGGTCCCAGAAGTCCAACAGCATTTCTAAAAGCAACACGAAAGACAAAGTATAATCTTTGCAGGGACACAGAACATTATAGAAACTTACAGTTAACTATTTTTATGGCTCTGCTGTAATATAACTCACGGCAAAAGCTTTTTTAGCCAAAGTGTATATAACCTGGTATTTTAAAAGACTTCTTGATCTTGACAGACAGTCATGAGGGTGTGCAGGGGTCATTTCATTTCCTTAATTTATGTTTTTGTTTCCTGCATTTTCGTTGCACCACATGAGTTAAGAATTTCGTTGTGAGTCTTCATTACGTTTTCATCACATTTTTACTTTATACTTGAACAAGCCTCCTCCATAAATGTTGTTCAGACTGAAAACTGAAAACTCTGAAAACTCGCAATGGATAGAAAATGAAGAGCAACTGAAATACTAATAGCCGATATACCCTTAGGCGAGATGGGTAATACATCATACACATTGAGGGCGGCGTGTGTGTTTTATGTTGAATTGCCGTAAAGCGGTTTGTGTTTCTCACTCGTTCTCGCTTCTCACGAGACTGCCTATTTCCAGCTTACCGGGACGTTAGTCCCCATGTTGCAAGGTTGGTTTTCCGCCTTGGAACACTGGGGGGAGCGGGGAAAGTCACCATTCTCACCAGAACAGGTTATTAAACCATCCAAATGATTTCTAAACGGTTTTATTAAGTTGAAATAGTTGCCGAATGCCCCTTTAAAACACCAGGTGTAAACGGGAACATGTCTCCGTCGTATACTTGTGATCCGATCGACCAAAACACATCTTAATACCAGGTGTGAACAGAGCCCTATATGCACATTTCTCACTGAACAGTATAGCCACTACCTCAATTATTTGTCCATTCCTTCAACTTTTCATTTTGGTGTCATTTGCTAAAATCATTTATTATAATTTGATAAACATTTGGCTTGGTTAGCCTTTAACTCAATTTATCAAAGATCGTTCTTAGGACAGGATGAATCTAACACACTTTTAGGAAGCCTATGTGATACTAAGACTTGCGGAGCCATTGAAAAAGCATGTTGTGGCCAATTGCAACAAAACAGATGAATGACAGCTGCTTACCTCACTACTAATTCTTTCAGGATCCAAAATCCACACTCACTGTTGCCCCGGGAGAAGGGAGGGTCTCAGAGCCAAGCTGGGTCTGGACTCTCTCCTCCATTTTTACTTCCTTCTCCTCTCTGTGCTAATTATTTAACCATGAAAACTAGCGAATGTGATATGTTTAGATATGGATAATATGTTGCACCCCTTTACCGCCCAATCCTCGTGGTAATGGTAAACCAGTGTTGCTTCAGCAACATTCACCAAACATTTGACAAATGACACACAACCCTAAAGTATTTAGAGTCCACAAGAGTAAACCTACCATTGTTGTTTAACACCATCAACACAGTCATTTATCCTGTGTTACCTTCTCGAAACAGGCAGTGAAAATATATCTGTAATGACCAAGAACTCAATGTAATCTGCCCCTAGAGAAGAGAGCAAATTTGCAAACTACAAACATGGGAGGTTAAACAAGCATTATTAGAAATGTACAGAAGTAACTAAACATTTCATTGAGATTCTAATGCAATTATAAGATTTTAAAGTGTGTGTATATTTATTATGGCTGTGTAACTAAATTCTACGCGGATTAATCCATAAAATGCATCACAATCTTATTAATGTATCAAAATTAGCTGAGAAAAGACACCAAATAAACATAGCTTCAGTGGCCCATGATTTCATAACTACATCTATGATATTTAATGTATTCAACGTTATTGTCTTCTGCATTTGTAAGACATTGCTCATTCCACAATTCAAAAGAAGCTGAATTTCTCCTGGAGAAAAAAACTTAATTGCTATATAAATGCTTATTTTATGTACCTCTTATTTTTGTGTTTTTTTTCACTTTTTATTTTGAGGAGAGAGTGAAATGAGAGTGAAAAAAAAGAGAATGGGACACATGGAAGCACGTTCTGATTTTGCCAACTTAGACGCGTTCCTGGGTCAACATATTTTGTTGAAAGTGGAACAACATTCCTGTCTGAAAATTAAATGTATAACTACTGTATATCCCTATAACCCTATCTATAACTTATCCATTAAATCAGAGGGAAATTAAGGTTACTGATGTAGAAGCACCTAACGTCTCAGGTTACTACTGTAACCATAGTTCCCTGAGAAAGGGAACGAGACGATGCGTCACTTGACGCTTTGGGAACGCCCCCAGCGTGCATGCGTCTGAGCATCAATGTCAACTAGTCCAATGGAAAGAATGAGCGTCACGGGCGGGTGACGTCATGACCAGGAAGGGATAAAGGCTCACCCGGTGAAACGCGGCATTAGCTTCAAAAAGTCGAAGCAAGCCGATCACAGGGAAGCAGGAAGTATGGCAGGGTGACGCATCGTCTCGTTCCCTTTCTCAGGGAACTATGGTTACAGTAGTAACCTGAGACGTTCCCTTTCGAGGGAACTCGCGATGCGTCACTTGACGCTTTGGGAACGAGAATACCCAAAACGCCAGAATTCCAAGTACCTGAGTGTCAGTCTGTTGGAACTAAGCACTAAGCACCTGAGAACCTGGGGCAGCATCCAGGTCCAAACTGTAAAACCTGACGAATGTGAGCGGTGAGGACCAGCCTGCCGCATCACAAACGTCTTGGAGGGAGACCCCAAATAACAAGGCTTTAGAGGCCGCCATACCCCTCGTTGAGTGAGCTCTGACCACCAAGGGACACGGATGGTCAGAGTACTCGTATGCAAGTGAAATAGCCTCGACTATCCACTTGCTAACCGTCTGTTTAGAAGCAGGAAGACCCTTCTTAGGTGATCCAAAGCAAATAAATAACTGGTCGGACTTCCTCATAGAAGATGTCCGATGAACATAAGTATCCAGTGCTCGCACTGGACACAAGAGGTTCAGCCTTTCCTGGTCCGCAGATGTAAAAGGAGGAGGACAGAAAGCCTGCAGCACGATAGGCCTCGGAATCAAGGTCGGCACCTTAGGGACGTATCCCTGTTTTGGATATAAGAATGCCTTGACCATCCCCGGTGCAAACTCAAGGCAAGTGGGGGAAACCGAAAGGGCCTGAAGGTCTCCAACTCTCTTAAGGGACGAAATAGCTAGCAGAAAGATAGTCTTAAGGGTAAGAAATTTCTCTGAAACCGAATCTAAGGGCTCGAATGGAGCCCTAGACAGGCCTTCTAGTACTAATGCCAAATCCCAAGCTGGCACCCTAGTGCGAGTTGCAGGCCTCAGCCTCAATGTGCCACGAAGGAAACGTGTAATCAGGGGGTCTCGACCCAACGATGTACCCCCAACCAGGGCGTGGTAAGCCGCAATGGCCGCCACGTAAACCTTAAGTGTGGAAGGACATAAACCTGACGTAAAGCGCTCCTGCAAGAACTCGAGTACTGTGTTCACAGAACAGTTAACCGGATCCCACTGATGTCGGTGACACCATACAGAAAAAACTTTCCATTTCAGCGCATATAGTTTCCTAGTAGCTGGAGCTCTGGAGCTTAGGATGGTCTCAGCAGCCTCAGCTGAGAGACCACTCTCTATGAGTTGGGCCCCCTCAGAGGCCAAACCCACAGGTTCCAAATCTCTGGTCGAGGGTGAAATATTGTGCCCCCGGCCTGAGACAGAAGGTCTCTCCTGATCGGGATCTCCAAGGGAGGACCGTCTAAGAGATGGATCAGGTCCGCAAACCAGATCCGACTCGGCCAGCGTGGTGCTACAAGCAGTAGGCTTATTCCGTACTGGCGGACTCGTTCCAGAACTCCTGGGAGCAGAGCAACAGGGGGAAATGCGTACAGACGTAGCCTCGGCCACGTCTGCACCATAGCATCCAGCCCCAGGGGGGCTGGGTGAGTAAGGGAGAACCAAAGTGGACAGTGCGTCGTGTGCTGAGACGCAAACAGATCCACCTCTGCTTGGCCGTAAAACTCCCAAATTTTCTCCACCGCCTCGGGGTGGAGTCTCCAGTCCCCTGGCCTCAGCTCCTGCCTCGACAGGATGTCTGCGCCCACATTCTGGTCCCCAGGAATATACACTGCCCTCAGGGAGAGTACCTTCCCCAGAGACCACAGGAGGATCTGGTGCGCCAGTTTGCAGAGCGGACGCGACCGCAGACCCCCCTGACGGTTCAGATAAGAGACCACTGATGTGTTGTCTGTTCGTACAAGCACATGATGGCCCCTCAGGTCTGGGAGAAACTGTCTCAACGCATTGAAGACAGCCATCATCTCCAGGCAATTGATGTGCCACGAAAGATGATGACTTTTCCACAGACCCTGAACCGAGCGGCCTTCCATTACCGCTCCCCAGCCGGTGAGGGAAGCATCTGTCGAGATCGTAACACGATGGCAAAGAGCTCCCAATACCGGACCCTGGGTTAAGAACCAATGTTTCCTCCATATAATTAAGGCACGAAGGCACCGCCGCGTGACCTTGATCATACGAAGTGGGTTTCCCCTCGGGGAGAACCCTCTGGTCCTTAGCCACCACTGTAAAGGTCTCATGTACAGCAGGCCAAAAGGAATCACGTTGGACGCTGCCGCCAAGAGACCCAACAGTCTCTCGAACTGTTTCACAGTGCGTGACTGGCCTAGCTTTAGCTCTTTGGTGGCTGTCAGGATAGCAGCTACACGAACGGGCGATAGAGTGGCCCGCATCGTCACTGAATCCCATACCACACCAAGGAAAGTGGTTCTCTGTACTGGAGAAAGAACACTCTTCTTGGCGTTGAGCCTCAACCCCAACATCTGCATATGAGCGAGAACGACACCTCGGTGCCGAACCGCCGACTGCTCTGATTCCGCCAGAATCAGCCAGTCGTCGATGTAGTTCAGAATACGTATGCCCTGAAGCCTGAGAGGGGCTAGAGCTGCATCCACGCATTTCGTGAACGTGCGGGGTGATAAAGCTAGACCGAAAGGAAGAACCCGATATTGGTATTCTTTGCCCCCGAAAGAAAACCTTAGGAACTTCCTGTGCTGAGGGAGGATGGAGATATGGAAGTAGGCGTCCTTCAGATCTATCGTGACAAACCAGTCCTCGGATCTGATTTGAGTCGCGATCTGTTTGAGTGTCAGCATCTTGAACTTGAGTTTCTGTACTGAACGATTCAACAGACGAAGATCTAAAATGGGACGCAACCCCCCATCCTTTTTTGGAACAATGAAATAACGGCTGTAAAAACCCGACTCTCTGTCGGGTGAGTACACCTGTTCTATAGCTTCCTTTGCTAACAGGGCCTTTACCTCTTGCTCCATTACCAGAGCCTGCTCGGGATGCACCACTGTGGGCAGCACCCCGTTGTAACGAGGAGGACGAGAACCAAACTGGATTCTGTATCCTTTCTCTACAATCTGCAGGACCCAATGAGAAATATTCGGCAGAAGCTTCCACGCTGCCAGAAAATTTACTAAGGGAACCAGCCTCTCGAGGCTGGTCTCTGGTGTTATCGAGACAGCCAATTCCGGAGCCTGAAACATAATGGCAGGAACTACCTGAACTGGCCGCTCTAAGGCCCCCCTCAGAGGGCGCGAAACCGATGCTGTGCCGCAGCATAGCATCAGCGACTCGCTGGAGACCGCTGCGCCCTGAAGCACCGAGGGTGGCAGGGTTGGCAGAACGGTCTCGTGAGGACCCCGAAATGGAACGGGCACCGTAAAATGAGGTGTACACCGCTCCACTTCGGTCGGGGCTGTCCTCACAGGCCTGATGCATGAACATCAGGACCTTTTTTTTTTTAACCGAAGTCTTCTTCGCCTGAAGAACGGTCCTCAGATCCGGCTTCGACTTAGAAGACTTCGGTTGAGAGGGTTGCGTCTGTCTCCAGTCTCTACGTGGAGGTGCACGAGATGCAACACTCTCTTTCTGATGCACACGATATGATGAGCTCGACGGCTGGGGCTGCTCACGCCCAGCAGCCCCAGGGGGCTGGACCCGGCGAGGGATAAACTTTTTAAAAACGTCCGCTTGTTTTTTTGACTCCTGAAATCTCTCGACGACCGCGTGGACTGCGTCGCCGAAGAGACCAGAAGGTTCAAGCGGAGCATCTAATAAAAAAGCTCGATCTTTTTCTTTAATTTCAGACAGATTTAACCATAAATGTCTCTCAGTAGCTACCAAGGCTGCCATAGACCGCCCAATTGCTCTGGCGGTCTCCTTAGTAGCCCTGAGAGAAAGATCGGTAGCCCGATGAAGTTCACGAATATCGTCATGACTGACTCCCTCACTACTATCCAGATCCCCCAGCAGGTCAGCTTGATAAGCCTGGAGCACTGCCATGCAGACATGCTCCAGCTTGACCTGCTGCCGTATAAGCTTTGCCCACTAACACCGAAGTGGCTTTAAGCGGTCTAGTGGGCAAAGCCGAGGCTTTCAGAGACGATGCGGGACCAGGGGAAAGATAACTGGCTAAATTCTCTTCCGCCTGGGGCATCGCCTCATAACCATACTCTTTCAGCCCTCTTATTCTCGAATAAGTGTTAACATGAGGGCTGAAAAGACGTGATGAGTATGGTTTATTCCACGATTTAGAAATCTCATTGTGCAAATCGGGAAAAAATGGAAGCCCTCGTGGTGGAGATAATGTGGTGGAAGATAAAAAGCGCTCATCTAATTTGCTTTTAGGACGAGCGCCCTTATTCTCAGATGGCCATTCAATATTTAACTTCTCTACAGCCCGCGACATAACATCCACCAGCTCATCATATGCTGGGGAAATAAATTGTGAATCTCTTTCCCCCATGTGTGTGCTTACACTCTCCACACTCATCACATCAACCTCCTCGGAGGAAGAGCAATAAAGTAATGGAGGGCTCTCTCCCCGGGCGAAAGAAACCGCAGAGCGTGCTTCCGACACCGGGGAGAGAGCACTGGATCTCTCGGGTAAGGAAGGAGAAAGAGCCCTCGGACCCGTCTCCAACCCCTCCGAAAGATCCTTTTGCGATCCCCAGGAATGCATTCTCCGCGCCGCCTCAGCAGACGCGGGTCCTGATCCCTGTGGATCGCGAGCCTGCCCACTCACTTTATCAAAGAGTGACAGGCGAGAGCGGAGCATGCGAAGCGGTAACATCTCACAATGCTGGCACTCAGCCCCCTCGAAGGCTGAGACCGCATGCTCCACTCCCAAACAAACGACACAAAGCTCGTGTGTGTCCCCACCCGTTAAATAACGCGGGCAGGGAGAAACACACTGTTTGTACACTTGTTTAGTTTCCATCCTTTTCCGCAACAGACAACAGTAAATAGACAGAGACAAAATGACACAGATCGCTTGCTGAGACACAGAAGCTAATGCCGCGTTTCACCGGGTGAGCCTTTATCCCTTCCTGGTCATGACGTCACCCGCCCGTGACGCTCATTCTTTCCATTGGACTAGTTGACATTGATGCTCAGACGCATGCACGCTGGGGGCGTTCCCAAAGCGTCAAGTGACGCATCGCGAGTTCCCTCGAAAGGGAACTGGTTTTTAGCCTAAACTTTACATAAACTTATGTAAACTTCAAATCTGATTGATTGATTAAAATGTTGTTCTAAGATCAACAAAGATGTTTATCCAGGAACATGTTGGACTTAGTGAAATCAGGTTCTGCCCATGAAGCACACCAGACTCAAACCTGTATCTTCCACAAATGCTACTAAGCACTAGGCCATGAGTTCAACATTTATAGAGCTCCTCAAGTAGACTTGATGCTTAAGCAGAAAAACTGACAGAAGGATCTGTAATGGTACATATATTTTGTATTTGTTCTTTTTACTTTAATGTGACGCAACTGCTTTAATTTTGTAATTGTCATTGTGACAAATGGATGCTCTTAAAGGACAATTTTCAGCAAATGAACCAACTTATGTTTAATCTCCAGTTTTGATAATGAATTACAAGGCTCCTGTGAGGGTGTTCTGTTGAAGTTTACACTACATTAGCAGCACACCAGAAACTCGATTCCCAAAATGTAATGGGAATTTTTCAACTTCTCTCTCTTGAATCTATCAACATGAACATTTTGAAACAAAATCTTAAAAAAAAAAAAAAAAACTAACTTTACAATACTAGAGGCCATTATGAAGAGAAAAATTAAATTCAAGATATGTTCCTCTTTTCCCAAGCCTGTTCAGAGTAGTAAGAAAAAAAAATCCTGCTTATTTTTCCCATAAGTACACACTATGGATACTCAACATGCCAAATAATTTACATTGTGCACCAAAGGTTTAAAACCCCAAAAGAAAGCCAAAACAAAATGTGGTAGGAGTCGCAAGAAGTAAGAAACAATTGATAAATGGAGCTATTTGGGTTGATGTGGTTTTCTAATGAAATCAGATAAAGTGGATTTACGTTTTAGGTCAGGACACTGTCATTTCTTACAACTAAATGAAGGTTATTTCTATGTCTTTAGTTTCTTTGTTTTTTAGTTTGGTTCTCTTCAGTTCATTAAAAGTGTCTTTATCATGCAATGTGCTCTTCAGAGTTGGACTGAATATCAACAAAACATACTTTTCCCTCCCTCACGTTATTATTTAATTACATTAGCTGATATTTAGCTAACAGTGCTATAGTTGCACAAGATAAATCACAACTGAAATGTCCCTTAGAAAATCCAGGTTACACTTTATTGTGATGGTCCACTTTACATTCAGTTGACAATATATAATGTTGCACCAACATGTCAACTATCTCTCTTCAGAGTATTAGTTGAGTATTAGTAGACATTTTGCGGTAGGATTAGGGTTAGTAGAATAAGTTAACATGTAGTTGCAAAGTTACCCAGACAGCAAAATATTGTTGGCCGAGATCCGGCCCACATCTATTATGCATTGAATCCACATGTACCAGATGTTGATGTTGTGGTCTGGGATTAAATAACTTACTTATAGTCAGTAGAATGTCTGTTGGGGGACCATCACAATAAAGAGTTAGCAGATATTAAGCAGACAGTCCACTAATACTCTAATGACTGGTAGTTGACATGTAGTTGCAAAGTTACTTATAGTAAACATAATGTCTAATGTCTCTCACTCACTCAGAATTAGCACTATTCTGATTTACAATCTACCGTGCCCTGCTCCTGACATTACTGACACCATTATATGAGACTGTCTGGCCTCCCACTGCACTCATTTCTTAGAAATTTGGCAAACATTCTATGCCAGGCTGAAAAAGGCCAGTATTGACACTAATATCCGCAGCTTAGAAGTGTTCAAATATAGCCTGAACGTATTTACCTCACACTTGCTGCGCTTTAATGTTTAATCCCTGATTAAGCGTGAGACAACACAGTTAAATAGACTATTGTATTCAAGATTACGTCACATTGAAAGGTGTGAGGGTGTGAGCGTCTGTGAATGTGACCTCTACTGTACACACACAGTCTTGTTAGATGAAGGAGAGTGAGAGGGCATCTACAGGTAAGAGGTCAGCAACAGGTGAAAAGCGAGATGTCTGCTTAGCTGCCATGGGAATGAAGGAAATGGAATGGAAAGGGAAGTAACCCTTATTAAGTGGTCATTTCAGCTTGGTATATGGTTTGAAGATGAAAATACTCAAACTTTTTCCTCAACTAAATCAAAGAGAGCCTCTTGACTCATGACATACTGCTAAACAAACAAGAAAGCTGATCAAATGGCGACACAACCTAAGTGATACACTAAGGAGTTGCCCAGGCAAGATTCTCTACCTGGATTTGTAGACACAGGCTTCAACCTGGTGCCATTGGGTATCAAATTCATCATCTTGCCATCAGCTTTTGGCACATATTATATCAGACATAGTAAAATTACACAATACCCAAACCGTGTCATGTTCTGTTATGAGAATGCTGAGAAATAATAAATGAGTCATTGTTTTTTTATGTGTATTGCTTGAGTGAATGACTTAAAAGTAGCATTTCTCAGAAGGAAGATCATAGTATTTGGCATTTTAATAGCAAATCTAATTAGGCAGACTTGTGATACTCTTCTAGACAATATTACATATAAAGATGTACTGTATACTGGCTGTTGAGAATCAGATCGAATTGGGAATTAATGAGTTTTTTGAACATGCACTTTTCAATGACTTTCAAGGATCATTGAGGTCACAATGTGCATCCCAATTTGCTTACGTGTGCACTATTCTATGATGTTTTGTTGTATACATGCAAAAATACATCTGAAAAATAAAAAAGTGCATTTTGCATTGATTCACTTAATTAACTGGAAAAAAACTTGCAGCTTTACTTACGTAGCGGAGGGGAGGGGCTATCAGATGATGTTGAATTATAAAATAACCTTATCAAATTCGTACACAACACAGCTGAGTACAATAAGTGGATAGTGTATAGTGCGTCATTTGGGACACAACTACTGTATAAGTTGAATTTATCGGAGCAGTTCCAGTATAAATTACTCACTCATTCACAGAATCGTTTGAGTAGTTCCTCCAAACGTCAAAGAAGCTGTTCGAGCGTTCAAGCGGTTGTGTCCTAACCCTCCCAACTCGCCCAAATTACCATGTGTCAGGACAGTGAGTCAACAATGTCCATACTTTGCCAGTTGTATGAAATGAATAGACCTTAGTCAGGTTAGACAGCATATGAAATTTACACAGTTGAACATGAGGCTGTGAGGCACTTACAGTCTTTACAATAGCACACACTGTAAAAAAGGTCATGGATCACGTCCCCAGTGTTAAATTCTCCTCAGAGTTTATTTTACTCCACACTAAAATTAATAGAGTTAAAAATAGCTCTAAAGCAGTGTTAACGTTAATGAGATAATAAGTGAGATAATAAGTGATAATAAGCCAAGAGAAAATGTGATCAGGTGTTGTTGGTTATGTTTTGCCATAATCATCATGTTGTGATCTGAATCACTAAACTCATTTAGAGCTTAATCTCCGAGTTAGGTTTACCTTATTGATTCTGTTGAACCATGGCTCCCAGCATGCATTGCGGCATGACTAAATTGTGAGCTGAATTGTCTTTTATTCTCACGGTTTTCTTTTCTTTTTGCTGTTTTTTGTGACTTTTTAGTAGCTAGTTTTGTGATGTTCAGATCTGATCTGTTTATCTGGATATGTTGTTTGTCACCGTTGCTTAGATTCATATAGAATCTCATGCTGTAACATCACAGGGCTGCTGTAATCAATGATGTAAAATCAACACATCACCCATTTAATCAGAGATGGGCCTTGGAATTACATCAATTCATCAGGTCACGACATGATGATTATATTACTATCAAAGGATAATCAACACCTGAACACATTTTTTATGTGCTTTCTTTGCCATTAAAAAGTGTTTTATAAACACACAGTTAAAGCAGCCAGACATAATCTAAAATTATGAAGTCAAGGGTCAAGATCCCAACTAAAGCAAACACTGACCACCATAATGGTGACTTAAAATGGTGACTCTTTCTTTCAGTAATTCCACTTGTTAATTTCAGGTGTCTTCACTGATTATAATCATCACTCAATTAATCACTTATTATCTCATTACATTTAACACTGCTTCAGAGTTCATTTGAACACTCTTGAATGTGGAGTCAAACTCTGAGGAGTGGTAATTTAACACTAGGGTTTTTGCTGTGTAGTTTTCATAAAACTGTTTTTATCTACAAAGACGTTTCGTTACCTGGACAATCAGCAGCAATTCAATATAAATTCATTAAACACAGTGTACTTCTATTCCTCACAGCCTTGTTTTCACTCCTGAGAAATAAATTAATATAGTGCTACCCTGAGTAAGGTCTATATTGTTGTCAGTCCTGTATTTCAGTTCTTCATTTGGTCACGCTCACACGCAGTGTTGGCATTTTATGGGAGTAACAACCGCATTCTATAGCTAAATACACCCGTATATTTTCAGGACAAAACTGCATTTCCGTCTAACCTGTGTTGTGTGAACTAGTTGTTTGTCACATCATGCAGTGCAATATGCTGTGTTCAAGCCATGTTATAATTACCATAATTACTAGATGACAACCTGTGACATCCTACTCAGAGCAGTTCACTTCCGTGGACATTTGCTATTTTCCATTGCAATACTATTAACTCCAAAATAAATTGTGTAATAATTTTAACCACAGTACATCAAATTACAGTTGTTATTCAAATGCTTTATTGTTGTAGGTTATTTATGTGTGGTTTTGGCATCATAAGTAGCAGATATGAGCTGAATCTTATCTGAAGATTGTTGATCCAGTCACTGGGGTATAAAAGCTGCTGTCGGTTAAGATTTTATAGATAAACTCAAAGCTCGACTGGACTCTGTTTCAAATATGATAAGACTTTCTAGTTTTACTTTAGTCACATTGCTGTGTTTACAGGCGATAATCACGAATAGAATAGGATATTGACTTACATTGCATATTCATACAGACAGTAGTTGAGCTGCTATTGTAAGCTACTGTGTAAACAGGGCACTTTCGACATTCCAACACTCACACCTGTAAGTAAATGTTGTCAGTCCCAAACATGAATAGTGAAAACAGTCCAATGGAGCGCTGCAGTAATGACATATTTTTGTAGGCCAATCTGGAAGTTAGCATCACCCAAAAAATGCTTTTGGGTTATTGCTGAAAATAAGCTCTGTGACCAACAAACGTTATTATTATAGCCTACATGTTCTGTTCATCATGATAATCTTTACAAATGAACAAGTCTTTAAAGCCTTAATACAATAGGCAGAAGTAATGATGTTATATTAACAAAGTTAGTGAGAAGCACGTTCAGATAATCTATCCATTCAGCACAAGGGGAGGCTTAGAGCCGACTCACCTCGGTTCCACGACAGTTTCCCAGCATTCCTCCTCCACCCCAACTCCTCACTCTCGAATGTTGTATCCCAACCCAGGGATACTAAGCGTCCGACAACTCTTTCAGTCTTTATAAAACATGAAAATATCTTGAGCTTGTGTTAGCCACAGACAAAAACAAAACAAAAAAACCCCACTGACTTCAGAACATGGAGAGCTAAAATGCTAACTTGTATCTGGATTTTGGCAAAAATATACCATCCTTGCAGCACTCTATGATGAGTTCGAGCTCCATCCCAAAATACATGTTGAAGGGGTTTAAATGAGAAGCATTTTACATGATATGTGTGCATGTGAAGATATTACTGCTTATCGTACCCCAGGATCTCAGGCCATAGAAGAGGAAAGTCCATCGCAGGGGTCACACACCAGACACAATCACTTTCTTTGAGGGTTCTGTCACTTTGGTTGGTTTATTCTCGATTTGGTGACAGAGCTCTGACACTCCTTCTGTCTTGAAGAGCATTCGCTCGTTCTCTCTACTCCAGTCTTGATGTGTGACCGTGCGATTTCAAGTTCGCTTAGACTGTTTGCTCTTCTGTCCACATGTGTTGTTGTGTTCTGTGTTTGCACACTTTATCACAGCTGAAGTGAAATAAATGCAATATTTGTCAAATACACAGACTTTTCAGAGACATTTTCATTCAGTGCTTTATGTACTGCTAAATACAGCATTATGTTAGTACAATAATAAAGTTCAACATAAGCATCAGAGCTCGTGCATCCGCACTTGAGAGTCCTCCGGCTGCTCTTGAATCGCTCTTGCGGTACTTTGACGGCATATGTCACAGTCATGTGGGGTCAGTGCTGTCGCAAGTAAGCTGCCGATCAGTCTGTGCAGCGCTATATCGAGTCGAACAAGCCTCTCCTGTCTATTGTCTTAACCCTGCCCATCTGTTCTGATTATTGGTTAATTTGCCCAACCTGTCCTCCCTTGTTACCTGCCTTGTTTGCTCCCTGTGTAATCTTGTGTTTTCAGTCCTGTGCCATTTTGTTGTCTAATGTTTCCTGTCGTGTGTTGCCAGTGTGCCTTGTCTTTTCCAGTCCTGCCTTGTCCTGGCCTGCTGCCAGTCGTGTTTTCCGCCCACGGGGTAGTTTTTGTTGTTTTTGTTCTATTTATATAAAAAAGCCAATCAACTCTACACAAGTGAGACCTCACTTCATCCCTTGACAGATCCACACTCATACCTATGGGCAATTTTTGTCTCTCCAATTCCCTTACAGTATCTTTCATGTCTTTGGGTTGTGTAAATATAATATTACATTCCCCTGGTTTAACAGACAAGGTTTAAGCCTAGTCACAGTCTAAAATGCATTATTGAGCTGTTTTAAGTGAAAACAACTTGCAATGACTTATCTTCAAATATGTCAGTGACATTGTTTTGTCTCAAGATCCACACCAGTAATGTGTTTTTCAAAGGCACATTTATAAATGCTACTTACATGTCCTAATTGAACTAAGGCCTAATCCTGGCTTAATCACCTTCATTTATATAGTGCTTTTAACAATATGGACTGTTTCAAAGCAGCTTTACAGTGATAATAGGAAATTAAGGTAACAGAGATTGTTTGGACTTTATAGCAGCTCTAGAATAAAGTTATTGTCCAGCTAAAGTTAGTTTTGATTGATTCACTTCTGTCGCAACGATCTTTAGTTATTAACTTAGGGGCCGCTAACATGACGCTGTTCTAACAGAAGATTATTTAATGCGATCCGGCCGCTCATTTGGATAAAATAGTGCCTGGTGGCTCTGAGAATTTTTTATCGCTTCTGCGTAGCCACGTGAATAGGTATTATCCCGACAATGTTTTATCAGTACAAAGGTAAAGGGAAGCGGGCCTTCACAGGGGAGAGACTAGTTGACACTTCAGGATTGCGTTGTCGTCGTGTCCAGGCGCAGGTCCTTCATCAGATTCGGAGATGGCCTGGATCCGGTGGACTGCGGTAAATCTTGGGATAAACAGAGAGACTAATATTAGAGTAGACGCCATCCTTCTTATGATGTACAAAGTACATCAGGATTTATGGGTAGTGTTCCCGATTCCGGCTGATCTAAACTATGCAGCCTAAAATTGAATTATAGAAGTCTATAATGTGTTATGTGAATGCTAAGCCAAAGAGATGCATTTTTAGTCTAGATTTCAGAGTGTGTCTGCTTCCTGGACAATGTTAGGAAGATTGTTCCAAATTTTTGGTGTTAAATAGGAAAAGGATCTACCGCCAGCAGTCGATTTTGATATTATAGGTATTATCAACTGGCCAGAATTTTGAGATGGCAATAGACGTGAAGGACTATAATTGGTTAAGAGCTCACTCAAGTACTGGGGAGCTAAACCATTTAGTGCTTTGTCAGTAATCAGCAATAATTTAAAATTTATACGATGTTTAATAGGGAGCCAAAGCAGTTTTGACAGAACCGGGCTAATATGGTCATACTTCCTGGTTCTGGTAAGAACTCTAACGGCTGCGTTTTGGACCGGCTGTAGTTTATGCAGGGCAACCACCCAGCAGAGCATTACAATAATCTAGCCTTGATGTCATGAACGCATGAACCAGTTGTTCTGCATTTTTCATTGAGAGCATATGACATAATTTAGATATATTTTTAAGATGAAAAATTTAAGTTTTACAGATACTAGACACGTGACTTTCAAATGAAAGATTGGTATCAAAGAGCACACCCAGGTTCCTAACTGAGGACAAGGACTTGACAGAGCAGCCATCAAGTGTTAGACAGTATTCTAGGTTATTACGTGAGGAAGTTTCTTGTCCAATAATTAGAAACGTCTACGGTTACGTATGTAACCCTCGTTCCCTGAGTAGGGAACGGAGACGTTACGTCGGATGACGACGAATGGGGTTTCGCTTAGAAAGCCTATCAACTTCGAGTATTACAAAACGAGCCAATGGCAAAGAAATGCCATGGGTCTGCGGAATTTGCATGGCGTAACTCCGCCCCACCTCGTGGGTATAAAAGGAGGAAGCCGGCAGCAAGCAGATATGTTTCTTCGCTGAGGAGCCAAGACTGAGCTCAGGCGATCCCCGCGGTACAGCGGAAAGTGGCAGGCAGACGTAACGTCTCCGTTCCCTACTCAGGGAACGAGGGTTACATACGTAACCGTAGACGTTCCCTTTCGTTGTCACTCCGAGTTACGTCGGATGACGACGAATGGGGTTACCAGTCTAATCACGCCACCTTCTCAGCTGTCTTCCAGTGCCCTGCGTAAATCGAGATCCCTGTCAGCCTGGACAAAGGACTCCATATAACACAGGAATACCAAGGTACACTGGGAAGCATATCCCAAGCTTAGGGGAAGTATGCAATTAATGCCAGCCCGGAGGGGGGGGACTTAGAGAATACACATATGACCCGAAGGAAGCATATGGAAAACACTGGGGTGTCCAGCCGCAGGTGGAATATTTCAACCCCAGGGGTGGCAAGGTGGCTTGCCAAGGGAAAGACACACGCTCAGAGAGGCTTACAGTGGAAATACACATGTGGGGGTCGCTCAGAGGAGGGACCATGCACACGGGAGGCACCTAGCCGACGCACAGGCAATAGACACTGGCGCCGACGTCAGGAGTGCTGGAGGAGCTCAGGGCTTTCGGAGAAGCTCACCTGAGGAAAATATCGCACGTATCCAGTCCGTGGAGTGGAATGGCGAGCAAGCGAAGACACCTGAGCGGGTCCGGTACTAGCTGGTTGAAGCGAGTACACGAGAGGACACAGGCTCCACTCGGAGATTATAGAATCTGGCGAATGTGTTAGGTGTCGCCCAGCCTGCAGCTCTGCAGATGTCTGTTAGCGAGGCGCCATGCGCTAGAGCCCAAGAGGACGCCACACTCCGGGTGGAGTGGGCAGTCACACCAAGGGGGCACGGTCGACCTTGCTGCTGGTAAGCCAGCAATGGTGTCCACTATCCAGTGAGACAACCTTTGCTTGGAGAGAGCCTTTCCCTTCAGCTTCCCACCATAACAGACAAAGAGCTGGTCTGAGGTCCTGAAACACTGCGTTCTGTCTACATAGGCGCGGAGAGCGCGTACTGGACAGAGCAGTGCCAAAGCTGGGTCTGCCTCCTCCGAGGGCAGCGCTTGCAGGTTCACCACCTGGTCCCGAAAGGGAGTGGTAGGAACCTTGGGCACATATCCAGGCCGGGGTCTCAGGATCACGTGAGAGGAAGCCGGCCCAAATTCCAGGCACGCTTCGTCAACGGAGAATGCGTGCAGGTCCCCAACCCTCTTGATGGAGGCCAGTGCAACCAGGAGCGCTGTCTTCATAGACAGGAACTTAAGCTCGACTGATTGCAGGGGCTCAAAGGGAGCACTCTCCAGGGCAGTTAGAACCACTGAGAGGTCCCAAGAGGGAACGAGAGGAGGACGAGGAGGATTTAGTCTCCTCGCTCCTCTCAGGAACCTGATGATCAGGTCGTGCTTCCCTACCGACTTACCTTCGATGAGGTCATGATGTGCGGCAATGGCGGCAACATAGACCTTCAGGGTGGAGGGAGACAGCCTTCGCTCCAACCCCTGTTGAAGGAAGGAAAGCAAAACACTGATCGAGCATCTCCGGGGGTCTTCTCGGTGAGAAGAGCACCAGTTGACGAAGAGGTTCCACTTCAACGCATAGACGTGTCTCGTGGACGACGCTCTAGCGGAAGTGATGGTAGCCACCACCGCTGGTGGTAGGGTACTCAAACCTGCCTCGTCCCATCCAGGAGCCACACGTGGAGGTTCCAAAGATCGGGACGAGGGTGCCATAGGGTGCCCCGTCCCTGAGAAAGAAGGTTCTTCCTCAGAGGGATCGGCCAGGGAGGTGCTGTCGCGAGGAGTACTAGTTCGGGGAACCAGGTCCGGTTGGGCCAGTAAGGGGCAACCAGAATGACCTGCTCCTCGTCCTCCCTGACCTTGCGCAAAGTGTGCGCAAGAAGGCTCACTGGGGGAAACGCATACTTGCGGCCCTGCGGCCAGCTGTGCGCCAGAGCATCCGTGCCGAGCGTGCCCTCGGTCAGGGAATAGAACTGGGCGCAATGGGTCGAGTCGTGAGAGGCAAACAGATCTATCTGCGCGTCCCCGAACTGGTCCCAAATCAGCTGAACCGACTGGGGATGGAGTCGCCATTCTCCAGGGAGGGGCTGAAGCCGTGAGAGCTCGTCGGCTGCACAGTTCAGCGCTCCGGGAATGAAGATGGCTCGAAGCGACCTCAGATGCTTCTGACTCCATAGGAGGAGGTGGCGAGCGAGTTGTGACATACGGCGGGAGCGTAGACCACCTTGATGGTTGATGTACGCTACAGTGGCGGTATTGTCTGAGCGGACTAGTACGTGTTGACCCCTGAGCAACGCCCGGAAGCGGTGCAGGGCAAGGCGTACTGCCAACAACTCGAGGCAATTGACATGCCACAGCCGCTGGGGTCCTGTCCAGGAGCCCGCAGCAGCATGTCCATTGCACATGGCGCCCCAGCCCGTGGTGGAGGCATCTGTTGAGACAACAACATGCCGGGAAGCTCGTGCCAGGGGGACACCGGCCCTGAGAAAATCGAGGTTCGACCACGGGGTGAAGAACTGACGGCAGGTCGGAGTAACTGGTACTCGGAACGTGCCGTGTTGCCATGCCCACCTCGGGACTCGGTCGCGAAGCCAAAGCTGAAGCGGTCTCATATGAAGCAATCCGAGCGGCGTGACCGCGGCTGCAGATGCCATATGCCCCAGGAGCCTCTGAAAAAGTTTCAGTGGAACCGCACTCTTGCCCTCGAATTGTCTTAGGCAAGTCAGCAGTGACTGCGCACGCTCGCTCGTAAGCTGCGCGGACATGGCGACCGAGTCGATGTCCATACCGAGAAAAGAGATCCTCTGCACGGGGCAAAGTTTGCTCTTCTCCCAGTTGACCCGAAGGCCCAGACGGGCTCGGTGCCGGAGCACTAGGTCCCTGTGTTCGCAAACCTGATCTCGAGAGTGAGCTAGGATCAGCCAGTCGTCGATATAACTCAGGATGCGAACCCCTTGCTCTCGAAGGGGAACAAGGGCCGCCTCGACGACCTTCGTGAAGATGCGAGGAGACAGGGCTAGCCCGAAAGGGAGAACCGCGTACTGGTATGCCTGCCCCTCGAAAGCAAACCGGAGGAACGGTCTGTGTCGAGGAAGAATGGAGACATGAAAGTAGGCGTCCTTCAGGTCGATCGCTGCAAACCAATCCTGGGGCCGTATGCATTCGAAAACGCGTTTGGCGGTGAGCATCTTGAACGGCATCCTGTGAAGGGAGCGGTTCAGCACGCGCAAGTCCAGGATTGGCCGTAACCCACCGGTTATCTTGGGGACAATGAAGTAGGGGCTGTAGAAGCCGGACCTCATCTCGGCTGGAGGGACAGTCTCGATTGCACCCTTCGCCAGCAGGGTGGCAATCTCTGCTCTCATGATAGGGGCATTGCCACCGACCAAAGTGGAGCGGACTCCCCTGAAGCGGGGAGGAGACCGTGCGAACTGAATCGCATAGCCGAGCCTGACGGTACGCACGATCCAGTGGGACAGACGGGGAAGCTCTAGCCAGGCTCCCAGGAACTGAACCAACGGGATCATGCGAGCCACAGGCGTCCCCCCGGAGGGGCAGCGAAGCGGAGTAACTGGCCCAGATGTGGACGGCATAGCGGCCCGGAGAGGGGGCACAGTTAGCAACCGCGCCCTGGCAGAGGGGGCCAGGGGAGGACCAGGCTGGTCGTCCCGCGGGGGCCTGCTCTGCCAGGGGTCTGGCGACAGAGGGGGACAGCGGCGAAGCGGTCCGTGGACGGCACGCCATGTCAACCACCTCTGGGACAGAGGGGGACGAGGAGAGCACGGCTTGTGGGCGGCGCTCTGTGACGTCCGAGAACTCTGTGCTCAGAGACGGGAGAATCAGCTCTTTGGAGAATAAGGATTCTTCCCCGGCCCTCCCCGGGGAAAGGAGTGGTCCTGCTACCAACTCCTGGAAAGAACTGAGTCCCATCTCTAAGGAGCCCAACTCAAGAGCGCCGCTTAACCCGGCGTGTAGCGGGGTGCGGGGCTGGAGAGGACTGTGGCGTCCGACCGCGGCCTCCAGAGCCGACCCGGGTGAACGGGCGGGGTGGGAGCCGCGGGGGGGCGCCCTCGGCAGTGGGCAGACTGAGGGATCTGAGCGGACGGCGGGGCCGTCGGGACAGAATCAACCTCAGTCTGCTCCATCGCCGAGGTACCCGTCTCACGAGCGCCGCTTAACCCGGCGTGTAGCGGGGGGCGGGGCTGGAGAGGGCTGTGGCGTCCGCCCGCGGCCCCCAGAGCCGGCCCGTGAACGGGCGGGGTGGGAGCCGCGGGAGGGCGCCTTCGGCGGTGGGCAGACGAGGGATCTGAGCGGACGGCGGGGCCGTCGGGACAGAATCAACCTCACTCTGCTCATGGGCGGCTGAGAGCTGTTGGGCAAGCCCTCAACCGCACCGCCGAAGAGGCCGACCTGGGATATGGGAATGTCGGACAGACGGGTCCGCGCGACATCCAGCACATCAGACAGGTTCAGCCACAGACTGGTGAGCATCACCTGACCCAGGGAGCGTACGGCCACTTTCGTCGCTCAGAGAGCAAGGTCAGTGGCGGCGCGCAGCTCAGTGAAGAGCCCTGGGTCAGTCCCGCCCTCGTGCAGGTCCATGAGCATCTGGGTCAGGTGGACCAGCAGAATGACCATGGCATGCAGTGAGGCGGCTGCCAGTCCCGTGGCGCTATAGGATCTCGCCACAAGCGTAGACGAAAAACTACAGGCCACGGGCGGGTGCTTAGGATTGCGCCGAGAAGAAGCACTCTGAGGACACATAGCATCGCAACAGAGCGTTCAGCCGGGGGAACCCCAGTGTACCCATGGGCAGCGGCCCCATCGAGGGGAGGAAAGGCGGATGAGATCAGCGAGCGGTCCCGAGAAGACAAGGGGGTCTTCTTGGACTTCGAGATCTCATCATGCACGTCCGGGAAGAGAGGTATTGGGGTTTGCCGTGGACGAGGGTCGGCGGCCTTACCCAAAACCCATCGTCCCAGGAAAGCATGGTCGTCATCTCCGGATCAGACTCAGGCACAGCCGTATGCACACCGGAAGGTGGCAGCTGTGACGAGCCCTCACTTCCAGAAGACTCAAACCCACCTAGTGATGCTGCAACAGACATGGCATCTTCCTCTGTAGCTTCAACTGAAACACGCGGGCCACCAGAGGGTAGACTCGCGGGAATCAGCAGTTCACTAGCGGGCACCGTCATTGAAGAGGGGGGCTGGGGTCACGGACACATAGTCGGCGCCTAGATCCAGACCGTAACCCTCAGGTCACCCTGGCCACCAGCCGAAGATCGGGGGGTGGATGAGGGGACTCTCACTCTTGCGAGTTCACCGAGTCTCGACCTATATATGACGCGATGATCACGTTCCCAGCGAGAACATGAGTCACCCACGAGCGCTGTTCAAGCATGATCAAAGCCCAAACACACGAGACAGCGCTCGTGCCCATCAGAGTCCGATACCAGTCCGCTGCAACCAGAAATGCACGGGCGAGCCGTCTTTAAAAAGACGTGCCACGTGTAAGCTCTTTTAGTGAGAGAAAACTCAAGTGTTGAAGCACCCGGGGAGAAACGCACCGACTGGCAGACCACTGCAACAGATCAGCAGGAAGCACGCTCTCGCCGTAGATCGCCGTCACACCAACACTCGAGGTACTCGTTTGTAAAGCTGACAATTCAGAGATGGCTTGTGGAGAGAAGAATACACTTGGCTCCGAAGCGAAAACATATCTGCTTGCTGCCGGCTTCCTCCTTTTATACCCACGAGGTGGGGCGGAGTTACGCCATGCAAATTCCGCAGACCCATGGCATTTCTTTGCCATTGGCTCGTTTTGTAATACTCGAAGTTGATAGGCTTTCTAAGCGAAACCCCATTCGTCGTCATCCGACGTAACTCGGAGTGACAACGAAAGGGAACTCTGTTTTTTCAGAATTAAGTAGTAGGAAATTACTAGTCATCCAGTTTTTTATATCAGCTATGCATTCCGTTAATTTTGGGAATTGGTATGTTTCGTCAGGGCTTGAAGAAATATAGAGCTGAGTATCATCAGCATAACAGTTAAAACTAATGCCATGCTTTCTAATAATATCTCCTAAGAGTAGCATGAACAGCAACGGTCCTAGTACTGAGTCTTGTGGTACACCATACTGAACTTGTGACCGATAAGACATCTCTTCATTTACTGCAACAAACTGATAACGGTCAGATAAGTATGATTTAAATTTTAAACCATGCTAATACAATTCCACTAATGACAACATAATTTTCGAGGCTATAATCTAAGCAATGTTTTTGAAACCAGGCTATAATATAAAGTTTTTTTTTTTAATTACAGGCATTTTAACAAATTACAGTTTACTACTTTTAATTTCGGCTGATCACAAATAACCATTAACAATAAGTAAAAAAAAAAAAACAGTAAGCTATATTTTAAATATAGCTTTTAGTGTAGTTATCTATATTCTATGATACATTTCAGTTGATCTTAGCTCATTTTCTATGGAGCAGTTTGTAGCTTAGCTAGTTAAATTTTTTTAACGGTTTCATGTCTCCATGGCCTTCACTATGCAATATGACACAATTACAAAGTGAGCACTGTGTTGAGCTATGTAAATATCATATGATGTATTTAAAAGCATTTACCATCTCAGGTGACGTCCTCCAAACATCATCCTGTTAAACGTCCCAAATACTCAATGATTAATTGTCCAGAGGTGGGCTCATTTACAAAGCTGACGGGTTGTGTGTAATGTTCCCATGGATATTGTTCTTGCTGGTAAACAATCAGAGGAGGGTGCAAAGATGTACTTTGCCCCCGTCAGCCATGTTAACTTCAGGGACCACACAAAGTGTATTTATACCTCACACATCTTGATATAAACAGCAGTTTATTAATTGAGCATCCAGCGAGCATAAACGTCCCAGAGTGCCAGGCTTGGGCACCATGTTTCCTTTCAGGTCCTCTTCTCCTGCATACTAACTGAGTGACTAAATGCAGGGCCCAGTTAAGCAGCCCCCGAAGACTATCTCTAATAGGTTATTATCGCTATCGCCCTGTCAGCTACAACTCCGGGCGGCTTGCGAGGAATGTGGCCGACTGCGCCACAGCCCAAGACCTTCTCACTTGGGTTCTGCACAACCACCTTCAATCCATCCGTCAACCGACCCCCCTGGCCTCTTTGAAAAACAAGTACTCTCTAAGTAGCGAAGAGGTGCCAGGGCTAATTATAAACAAATCATTGATGTTTTAGGGACCTGGGCAGCCTGCAGTAAAAGCCTGGAACTGAGCCATGAAGGATGGCTCTGCTGAAGTGTTCTGCTTGAGAGAGTGTTCAATAGACTGTGGAAGGGGACCTCACACAGGGACCGCAGTGCTACAGCAGAGTGACAGGTGTTTAGGAGCAGAGCCAAACAAAGACAAGAGGATGCATAGTGGAAGGGATGAGAGGTGAGTGTCTTAGCCAGACAGAGACACCGAGAAGACTGGTGGGGCTTGGTTTCTGATAGAGAGCGAAATCTTTTGAGAGAGTTTAGTTCTACAATAAAAGAAGCAAAAATAATTAAAATGTAAGAATTAGTTGTGCATCTTGCTGGGTCATTTGGGAATGTGCCAAAGAGCAATTCTGAAACCATTAAAGGAGCATTTCACCCGTGGGAACATTCATCTTTATTGAAAGTGGGTCATATATTAGTCGAAATATAATAAAATTTTCGAATTTGGTGCCTTCTTGATCGAGTAAAGACAGAAAGTAACTTTAGGGCGGATTTGTACTGAAAACCACAACTCCCACAATGCACCACATTGCACAGCTCCGCAAGCCACTCCCACTAATCCAGAACAACGCTGAGGAGGTATCCGCCTATCAGATTCAGAGAAAGCACTCTACAGTCTACAAGGCTGGGTGCCGCCAGAGTTTGAAATTCATTTCACAGAAAAAAAATCTAGTTTGTTGCCGAAATCATTATTGAATTACTTCTCGTTTCTATTTATGTTGAATGTTCAGTCCGAACATTGTAATGCTATTTGGATTTGCCAAATAAGAATAAAAATATGTAGGCATGACCATTTTTGTTATCTATTATCATGTAAGGTAACAGTAGGTTAGTAACAGTTCCACTGATGGAATGTTGGTCGTCCAAATTTATCTAACATACACGTGGAATAAAACACTAATAAGGAAAACAACGTAAATGTGAACCATTTATTTCAATAATGATATCAACAAAAATAATTATGTTAACAATAAAATTTCAACAATACAATAGTAACAACAATAGTTCCTCCTGAGCTTCCTCAACTTACTGGTGCCGCCAGTACTGGCAATCTGAAGCTGGATATTTCAGTCGGATTGCCGATACGAGCGGGTAGAACGCTAGACGAGGAGCCCGCACCGGCTCGAGTTGAGGTCGGACTGGTCCTGTCGCTCTACCCGCTCGTGTCGGCAATCCGACACTTCGCTGTATTGCGGCTCGTAAAGATAGCCACGAACATCGGATTTGAGCAGAAGACTTTCAAAATCATCTTTTCTTGCATATCATGTTTATTTCCTTCCATCATTGGATGGTGTGTTTGTAGTCTCTACACTTTTCAATGAAATATGACTTCCTGCTTATTATTATGCAAAATGACGATTTTTACGTCATAATAAGCAGGAAGTAAAACAATGAAATCCTTATTTCTCCAATCTTAGGGAAAAATAAAGGAAAAATCCACGATCATTATAATATATGACTGGGTTTCTAACAATACAAAGCTTAATGCAAATGGGTGGTGTCCCTTTAAATGTAGATTATCTTCTCACTTAAAGACCCCATGAAATTACTTGACGTATTTTTATGGAAGCTGTCAGCTCGGGCGTATTTTTAGAGTGCATTTGATTGGATAAAGATTTTTGTAGTGCAAGATGAGTCATCAATATTGGTGGTTCGTTTTGCCATAAGACCCCATGATTTCTTCATGGTCTTTAAAAAATCATGACATGATCTTCTAGTAAAACAACAAACTTTACTCTAGTGACGAATGCCGGATTTTTCCAGACATATAGTCTGCTGAAACCCTGCCTCTTTCTTACAATCGACTACAAACTCGCATTCATATCTGCCTCCATTCAATCAACAACCGATGGATTGAACTAAGGTCCCACCATTTTTCGACAATCTGTTCAACTCGGATGTGGGTCACGTTTCATTGCAACTTTAAATGTGTACCTCTGCTAAAAGTTCATTTAGTGAAGACTTTCTTCTTCATATCTAATGGACCACTATGTTTACAAGATGATCCAAGCACAATCTTGTAAATTTGTAGGTTATCCCAGAAGGCTATTTTGTATTTGCCATGGACTTCCTCTGTAAGTTAGAATGGTGAAAACCACTGTACAATAATAATAAAAAAGCTATTCTACAGACCCATTTGAAATTCCAGAAGGAACCCATGGTTTGAATATGTGTGTCCTCGTTCGGGACTTTTAGGACTGCAAACAACAGTTTTACAGAATACGTGAGTCACACCATGGGCATAGATAATGGTCCTCATTTTTATCCATATAAGTATTTAAAAGTAAAGAAATTGTGTCTACTTAAAACACCCACTATTTATTTTAGTATCAATTTAAAAAACAAAACAATTTTTGCTTGTGAGTGATGATGAATCAGAGAAAGAAATGTCCCAGCTTGGGATATGTGAGAGTGAGGAGTTTTGCAGTTAATTCCAAAACAGGCCGACATAAATGCACATGAGACTCCTTCACTGTTGCGAAATCATCCTCCTGTTTCATGTACTCTATGACTCCCAGTGCGAGGAGCTAAATGTGAAATGGCTATTTAGGACAGGGGAGCAAAACAATGTCTTCTTGTGTTCAAACATATTCACAATAATGTTTATGTTATGTTGGGCTTCTGCACATTCGTGAGTACATGTGTACACGTTTGGATTTTGCTCACTCAAACATGAACCTGCTAGAGTGAGCTTCATTGTTGAGGGGCTTTATCGAATGGGACAGTTTTAGGAGGACTGTAGCGCCTAATGGTCAGGAAATATGGTAATGTCTCTCAGAAGAGAAGCCAGCCCCGACGGCACCCTCCTCTTTAGCTCTCCACAGGAGAAAAAGGTTAAATAAATGTTAGTGATGTGATAACCCGCCTGTTTTCTGTAGGGGGCAGGCAGGCTTACATAGTTGTGATGCAGAGATGCAGTATAACAATGTCCCAGATTTTCCCCACAAGACTTGGTACCCACCGCCATCACCATTTACATTCTGACAGTCATTTTTGTTTTGTATTTCTGAGAATAGAATTTAGATTCATGCCTCTGATGGTGTAATCTAGAGGTAGATCCCCAATCATGGTGTTTTCAGAATTACTGTAATTTTTAGCTATACTTAAAAGAGTCATGAACTGATTTTATTTTTCATTATTGCAGAAAAAAAAAAGTTTACAGCCTGGTAAAAAAAGCGGTTTTGGTCTATAGCTATTTTTGCCCTTTATGACAACTGTGAGGAGGGTGAATTTTGTATTAAGCATTAAAGTTCTGCATAATTAAGGGTGTGGCCACTTGAGTGACAGGTGGATTGTCGCTGCTGTCACTTCTAGCCGTTTGTCTGCTGTCTGTTAGCGCCATGACGGGCTACCAAGATGGCGACGGCTGGCCCCGCCCACTTAGGGCTTCAAAAATGCAATTCAGAAACCTACGGGTGATTAACCGGACACTAAGCCCATTGTTTTATGCAGTCTACGATTTGAATACTCTGTTGGAAGGGGCGTGTCTGCTGTGAGACTTCATTGCTGTGATTGGCTAACATCTTTGCAAATGAAGTATTACATGTGGAACTCACTCAAAAGCTTTTACTACTCTATTACTATTATAGCTATCGAGATTAACTAATTGTGAGAAGTGTTGAATGTACCACCATTATATTTAGATCTACTCCTGTCGCACGAATGATTTCAGCAATGAGCTTGAAGCCAATGACAAACATGTCTGGTGAGCGTATGAATGCAGTGATCTCGTCCTAGCAACTCGATTTCATCATAACTAACAGTACAAACATAGTAAATAAGTAAATAAAAGATTCATTGTGCCGTATAGACTGCTCGTCATTGATTATAGCTGGAGTTTTGCCCAGTTGAGTTTTGTGTGATTGACAGCTCCTGTGATTATAAAGGAAGCGTTCTTTTATTGCTTTCTGTATATAATTTAATCACAAAGAGAAACAGTGTGAAGTTGACCGTTTAGTCACTGGCTTCATTAACTGATGCATAAACAGCAATAAACCATTTTGAGTCAAAGTACATCTGACTGTACACGCAGCCGCTAGAGTTCTTACCAGAACCAGGAAGTATGACCATATTAGCCCGGTTCTGTCAACACTGCATTGGCTCCCTATTAAATATCATATACATTTTATAATATTGCTGATTACTTACAAAGCAGTAAATGGTTTAGCTCCCCACTACTTGAGCGAGCTCTTAACGCATTAAAGTCCTTCACGTCTATTGCGATCTCGAAACTCTGGCCAGTTGATAATACCTAGAATATCAAAATCGACTGCTGGCGGTAGATCCTTTTACTATTTAGCACCAAAACTTTGGAACAATCTTCCTAACATATGAATCAATTTGCCGTTATGTGCAACAGCGTCTTATTGCCACATTAAAAATATAAAAACTACAATAATCAATCGGGCAGGTGCTTTTGGGAGGAAACACTTGGAGAAATGTTCTTGTTGCCTTCGATGTCGAGAAAGCCAGAGTGTTTGTGTTGACAGAAGAAAGTCTCTCTTTTTCACAAGAAAGTCCCTCTTAAATCGTCACCCTTCTTACAGTATATGCTGAGCTTTTATTGGAAGTGTAAGACATTGTGAAAAAGGGAGGAAAAGTAACAGGGAGCATAAGTCAACAATTCTTCTCCACGCTCAGTGAGTAAGTGCAAGTAATGATAATAAACACAACGGTCAGAGATTGATGGTGGATGGCCCTGACCTTGAGCACGTACAGCACGGGCACTGGCCATGCCCACAGCAGGCACTGTTCCCTCCAAAAAATTCCCACATTACCCTTCATGGCAAAGGAAGAAATGACAGACATAATTTCCCCCACACGATCAAGCACTGTTGATCTCTGTGTTGACACGATTTGATGCAATCTGCAATACTCGGCACAAAGTAATTGAATGTGCTGAAAATTACGGACTATTTCTAGGTATTTCCTCTCTTTAAAGTTCAGGGCAGATTAGCTTAATTAAGGAGGGGAAAACAGGAAATTTTAAAGTCCTGTGGGTAATTAATAGGCAGCCTTGGCCTAGAGGTCTGCATGGTCACTCTCTGTGAGGATTCAGGAAAAGGCTGTATTTTTGTCCGACATTGTAAATCTTGGCATCTGCACATCTTCAAAACAGAAACATAGCTGAAATACAAAACACTCTTAATATGCATGATTGTGTCATAAAATCTAAGATTTGAACAAAACAAAAAAAGAAGAAAAAGATTTGCTGTAAATGTGGGGAGTTACTATAATATTGCACACAGGTTGTCTGTTGTCTGTATCTTACTATAGTCCCTGAAGTTTCTCTCTGAGCTGTATCCTGTCTTACGTCATCCCTGATTTACTCTGGTTTCTTGTCTTGTTATCAGTTTATTATTGGCTCCCGGGGGACTGCTGATAGTTAAGAAGGGCAGTCCCAGAACAACTCACACACAGAGATCACTCTATCGCAAGAGCCACAAATAACCAAAGCTGCTCTTTGTGTAATTGGCAGTGTGATAAACGTGCCTTATGTGTTACAACTTCTTGTTATTCATTTATGTAGATGAGTTTAACATCTCATAAACCAGTTAGGAATAGGGTTGGGTATCGCTTGAATTTTAGTGATACCGATTCAAGTCAACATTTAGAGATCAAATATATTTACCCTGTGTCTTTTTGCAAAACAGTTCTTCGCAGCTGAATACCATTAGCAAAAATCCTCCAATCAAAGAACACAAGAGGAACATTTGCCTGGTTTTAACAAAAAATAGCACAGCAAAAACCACTAGACTAATATAATATATATTTTAATATAAATTTTAAAAACAAGTAAAGAGTCAGTAATATAAAATATACAAATAAACATATTAGCAATAGCACAAATACATACAACTGAACCATTGAAATCAAATGTAAAATATCACTGCATAGTTTTCTTTTTATAAATAAAACATAGATTCATCCTTATTAAAGTTGCAAAAGTTATACAAATCAAGATCAGTGGGTGAATTTTTTTTTTGTACTTTGATTAACATTAATGACAGGAATATTAGGCTGCTGTCACTTTAAGAGCTGCAGGGATCTAATATACTGTTACACATGCGTTTTCTTTCACAACTGTTTATGTTCACTTAAGACAAAACCGACTGTTACAAGTATATTTTTACATAATTTGTGTGTATGTGTCCGTTCAAGAGCAAGAAGATGCTAAAGAGAACTCAATTCATTATAGGAGAGGTGGATTTCTGTGCGCGCACTTTGGATGTTTGCACAGCACAGAAAACAGTGTGCGAGAGCCGATTATACTCTTTGCGTCTTCTTTCTCTTGAATGGTTTAAAATCACATTAAAACAGCGCACACAGAAATGGATAAGTGGAATCGAAATGCGCATCTTATCGAATCCATGGTTCTTGGACTTTTGGAAGCGGTTCTAAAATGGAACTGACTCTCGATACCCAACCCTACCTTTATGAAACTATGGTTAACTATGGTTTTACTACAAAAAAAACTAAACAAAACATGGTTATAGTTAAACGATGGTAACCACAAATTTACCATGGTCTTGCATAGTTTGACCATGGTATTTGTGATAAAATGTGGTTACACAAATGGTAATTAATCCGTCAAAATAAACATGATTGCTACACTTTTACTAACCATGGAACAAGCAGTAATTCACCTAAAAATGTATTTTAAAGAATCCAAATCAACAATGGAGCCCACTAAGAGATAAAAAACTGACTGGTTAAAAATATCTTCTTTTCTGTTCCAAGGATTAAATGGAATGATGAATAATGACATGATTATTTATTTTTGGATGAGCTAGCCCAAAAAGGCAAAGCAAAATGAAATATATATAGTTCCCTTTCGTTGTCACTCCGAGTTACGTCGGATGACGACGAATGGGGTTTCGCTTAGAAAGCCTATCAACTTCGAGTATTACAAAACGAGCCAATGGCAAAGAAATGCCATGGGTCTGCGGAATTTGCATGGCGTAACTCCGCCCCACCTCGTGGGTATAAAAGGAGGAAGCCGGCAGCAAGCAGATATGTTTTTCGCTTCGGAGCCAAGTGTATTCTTCTCTCCACAAGCCATCTCTGAATTGTCAGCTTTACAAACGAGTACCTCGAGTGTTGGTGTGACGGCGATCTACGGCGAGAGCGTGCTTCCTGCTGATCTGTTGCAGTGGTCTGCCAGTCGGTGCGTTTCTCCCCGGGTGCTTCAACACTTGAGTTTTCTCTCACTAAAAGATCTTACACGTGGCACGTCTTTTTAAAGACGGCTCGCCCGTGCATTTCTGGTTGCAGCGGACTGGTATCGGACTCTGATGGGCACGAGCGCTGTCTAGTGTGTTTGGGCTTTGATCATGCTTGAACAGCGCTCGTGGGTGACTCATGTTCTCGCTGGGAACGTGATCATCGCGTCATATATAGGTCGAGACTCGGTGAACTCGCAAGAGTGAGAGTCCCCTCATCCACCCCCCGATCTTCGGCTGGTGGCCAGGGTGACCTGAGGGTTACGGTCTGGATCTAGGCGCCGACTATGTGTCCGTGTCCCCAGCCCCCCTCTTCAATGACGGTGCCCGCTAGTGAACTGCTGATTCCCGCGAGTCTACCCTCTGGTGGCCCGCGTGTTTCAGTTGAAGCTACAGAGGAAGATGCCATGTCTGTTGCAGCATCACTAGGTGGGTTTGAGTCTTCTGGAAGTGAGGGCTCGTCACAGCTGCCACCTTCCGGTGTGCATACGGCTGTGCCTGAGTCTGATCCGGAGATGACGACCATGCTTTCCTGGGACGATGGGTTTTGGGTAAGGCCGCCGACCCTCGTCCACGGCAAACCCCAATACCTCTCTTCCCGGACGTGCATGATGAGATCTCGAAGTCCAAGAAGACCCCCTTGTCTTCTCGGGACCGCTCGCTGATCTCATCCGCCTTTCCTCCCCTCGATGGGGCCGCTGCCCATGGGTACACTGGGGTTCCCCCGGCTGAACGCTCTGTTGCGATGCTATGTGTCCTCAGAGTGCTTCTTCTCGGCGCAATCCTAAGCACCCGCCCGTGGCCTGTAGTTTTTCGTCTACGCTTGTGGCGAGATCCTATAGCGCCACGGGACTGGCAGCCGCCTCACTGCATGCCATGGTCATTCTGCTGGTCCACCTGACCCAGATGCTCATGGACCTGCACGAGGGCGGGACTGACCCAGGGCTCTTCACTGAGCTGCGCGCCGCCACTGACCTTGCTCTCTGAGCGACGAAAGTGGCCGTACGCTCCCTGGGTCAGGTGATGCTCACCAGTCTGTGGCTGAACCTGTCTGATGTGCTGGATGTCGCGCGGACCCGTCTGTCCGACATTCCCATATCCCAGGTCGGCCTCTTCGGCGGTGCGGTTGAGGGCTTGCCCAACAGCTCTCAGCCGCCTATGAGCAGAGTGAGGATGATTCTGTCCCGACGGCCCCGCCGTCCGCTCAGATCCCTCGTCTGCCCACCGCCGAAGGCGCCCTCCCGCGGCTCCCACCCCGCCCGTTCACGGGCCGGCTCTGGGGGCCGCGGGCGGACGCCACAGCCCTCTCCAGCCCCGCCCCCCGCTACACGCCGGGTTAAGCGGCGCTCGTGAGACGGGCACCTCGGCGATGGAGCAGACTGAGGTTGATTCTGTCCCGACGGCCCCGCCGTCCGCTCAGATCCCTCGGTCTGCCCACTGCCGAGGGCGCCCCCCCGCGGCTCCCACCCCGCCCGTTCACCCGGGTCGGCTCTGGAGGCCGCGGTCGGACGCCACAGTCCTCTCCAGCCCCGCACCCCGCTACACGCCGGGTTAAGCGGCGCTCTTGAGTTGGGCTCCTCAGAGATGGGACTCATTTCTTTCCAGGAGTTGGTAGCAGGACCACTCCTTTCCCCGGGGAGGGCCGGGGAAGAATCCTTATTCTCCAAAGAGCTGATTCTCCCGTCTCTGAGCACAGAGTTCTCGGACGTCACAGAGCGCCGCCCACAAGCCGTGCTCTCCTCGTCCCCCTCTGTCCCAGAGGTGGTTGACATGGCGTGCCGTCCACGGACCGCTTCGCCGCTGTCCCCCTCTGTCGCCAGACCCCTGGCAGAGCAGGCCCCCGCGGGACGACCAGCCTGGTCCTCCCCTGGCCCCCTCTGCCAGGGCGCGGTTGCTAACTGTGCCCCCTCTCCGGGCCGCTATGCCGTCCACATCTGGGCCAGTTACTCCGCTTCGCTGCCCCTCCGGGGGGACGCCTGTGGCTCGCATGATCCCGTTGGTTCAGTTCCTGGGAGCCTGGCTAGAGCTTCCCCGTCTGTCCCACTGGATCGTGCGTACCGTCAGGCTCGGCTATGCGATTCAGTTCGCACAGTCTCCTCCCCGCTTCAGGGGAGTCCGCTCCACTTTGGTCGGTGGCAATGCCCCTATCATGAGAGCAGAGATTGCCACCCTGCTGGCGAAGGGTGCAATCGAGACTGTCCCTCCAGCCGAGATGAGGTCC
Source organism: Siphateles boraxobius (assembly GCF_051911475.1). NCBI lineage: Eukaryota > Metazoa > Chordata > Actinopteri > Cypriniformes > Leuciscidae > Siphateles > Siphateles boraxobius. The sequence goes on along the minus strand of NW_027508699.1, from coordinate 8,669,536 downwards.
GGCTTCTACAGCCCCTACTTCATTGTCCCCAAGAAAACCGGTGGGTTACGGCCAATCCTGGACTTGCGCGTGCTGAACCGCTCCCTTCACAGGATGCCGTTCAAGATGCTCACCGCCAAACGCGTTTTCGAATGCATACGGCCCCAGGATTGGTTTGCAGCGATCGACCTGAAGGACGCCTACTTTCATGTCTCCATTCTTCCTCGACACAGACCGTTCCTCCGGTTTGCTTTCGAGGGGCAGGCATACCAGTACGCGGTTCTCCCTTTCGGGCTAGCCCTGTCTCCTCGCATCTTCACGAAGGTCGTCGAGGCGGCCCTTGTTCCCCTTCGAGAACAAGGGGTTCGCATCCTGAGTTATATCGACGACTGGCTGATCCTAGCTCACTCTCGAGATCAGGTTTGCGAACACAGGGACCTAGTGCTTCGGCACCTAGCCCGTCTGGGCCTTCGGGTCAACTGGGAGAAGAGCAAACTTTGCCCCGTGCAGAGGATCTCTTTTCTCGGTATGGACATCGACTCGGTCGCCATGTCCGCGCAGCTTACGAGCGAGCGCGCGCAGTCACTGCTGACTTGCCTAAGACAATTCGAGGGCAAGAGTGCGGTTCCACTGAAACTTTTTCAGAGGCTCCTGGGGCATATGGCATCTGCAGCCGCGGTCACGCCGCTCGGATTGCTTCATATGAGACCGCTTCAGCTTTGGCTTCGCGACCGAGTCCCGAGGTGGGCATGGCAACACGGCACGTTCCGAGTACCAGTTACTCCGACCTGCCGTCAGTTCTTCACCCCGTGGGCGAACCTCGGTTTTCTCAGGGCCGGTGTCCCCCTGGCACGAGCTTCCCGGCATGTTGTTGTCTCAACAGATGCCTCCACCACGGGCTGGGGCGCCATGTGCAATGGACATGCTGCTGCGGGCTCCTGGACAGGACCCCAGCGGCTGTGGCATGTCAATTGCCTCGAGTTGTTGGCAGTACGCCTTGCCCTGCACCGCTTCCGGGTGTTGCTCAGGGGTCAACACGTACTAGTCCGCTCAGACAATACCGCCACTGTAGCGTACATCAACCATCAAGGTGGTCTACGCTCCCGCCGTATGTCACAACTCGCTCGCCACCTCCTCCTTGGAGTCAGAAGCATCTGAGGTCGCTTCGAGCCATCTTCATTCCCGGAGCGCTGAACTGTGCAGCCGACGAGCTCTCACGGCTTCAGCCCCTCCCTGGAGAATGGCGACTCCATCCCCAGTCGGTTCAGCTGATTTGGGACCAGTTCGGGGACGCGCAGATAGATCTGTTGCCTCTCACGACTCGACCCATTGCGCCCAGTTCTATTCCCTGACCGAGGGCACGCTCGGCACGGATGCTCTGGCGCACAGCTGGCCGCAGGGCCGCAAGTATGCGTTTCCCCCAGTGAGCCTTCTTGCGCACACTTTGCGCAAGGTCAGGGAGGACGAGGAGCAGGTCATTCTGGTTGCCCCTTACTGGCCCAACCGGACCTGGTTCCCCGAACTAGTACTCCTCGCGACAGCACCTCCCTGGCCGATCCCTCTGAGGAAGAACCTTCTTTCTCAGGGACGGGGCACCCTATGGCACCCTCGTCCCGATCTTTGGAACCTCCACGTGTGGCTCCTGGATGGGACGAGGCAGGTTTGAGTACCCTACCACCAGCGGTGGTGGCTACCATCACTTCCGCTAGAGCGCCGTCCACGAGACACGTCTATGCGTTGAAGTGGAACCTCTTCGTCAACTGGTGCTCTTCTCACCGAGAAGACCCCCGGAGATGCTCGATCAGTGTTTTGCTTTCCTTCCTTCAACAGGGGCTGGAGCGAAGGCTGTCTCCCTCCACCCTGAAGGTATATGTTGCCGCCATTGCCGCACATCATGACCTCATCGAAGGTAAGTCGGTGGGGAAGCACGACCTGATCATCAGGTTCCTGAGAGGAGCGAGGAGACTGAATCCTCCTCGTCCTCCTCTCGTTCCCTCTTGGGACCTCTCAGTGGTTCTAACTGCCCTGAAGAGTGCTCCCTTTGAGCCCCTGCAATCAGTCGAGCTTAAGTTCCTGTCTATTAAGACAGCGCTCCTGGTTGCACTGGCCTCCATCAAGAGGGTTGGGGACCTGCACGCATTCTCCGTTGACGAAGCGTGCCTGGAATTTGGGCCGGCTTACTCTCACGTGATCCTGAGACCCCGGCCTGGATATGTGCCCAAGGTTCCTACCACTCCCTTTCGGGACCAGGTGGTGAACCTGCAAGCGCTGCCCTCGGAGGAGGCAGACCCAGCCTTGACACTGCTCTGTCCAGTACGCGCTCTCCGCGCCTATGTAGACAGAACGCAGTGTTTCAGGACCTCAGACCAGCTCTTTGTCTGTTATGGTGGGAAGCTGAAGGGAAAGGCTCTCTCCAAGCAAAGGTTGTCTCACTGGATAGTGGACACCATTGCTTTGGCTTACCAGCAGCAAGGTCGACCGTGCCCCCTTGGTGTGACTGCCCACTCCACCCGGAGTGTGGCGTCCTCTTGGGCTCTAGCGCATGGCGCCTCGCTAACAGACATCTGCAGAGCTGCAGGCTGGGCGACACCTAACACATTCGCCAGATTCTATAATCTCCGAGTGGAGCCTGTGTCCTCTCGTGTACTCGCTTCAACCAGCTAGTACCGGACCCGCTCAGGTGTCTTCGCTTGCTCGCCATTCCACTCCACGGACTGGATACGTGCGATATTTTCCTCAGATGAGCTTCTCCGAAAGCCCTGAGCTCCTCCAGCACTCCTGACGTCGGCGCCAGTGTCTATTGCCTGTGCGTCGGCTAGGTGCCTCCCGTGTGCATGGTCCCTCCTCTGAGCGACCCCCACATGTGTATTTCCACTGTAAGCCTCTCTGAGCGTGTGTCTTTCCCTTGGCAAGCCACCTTGCCACCCCTGGGGTTGAAATATTCCACCTGCGGCTGGACACCCCAGTGTTTTCCATATGCTTCCTTCGGGTCATATGTGTATTCTCTAAGTCCCCCCCCTCCGGGCTGGCATTAATTGCATACTTCCCCTAAGCTTGGGATATGCTTCCCAGTGTACCTTGGTATTCCTGTGTTATATGGAGTCCTTTGTCCAGGCTGACAGGGATCTCGATTTACGCAGGGCACTGGAAGACAGCTGAGAAGGTGGCGTGATTAGACTGGTAACCCCATTCGTCGTCATCCGACGTAACTCGGAGTGACAACGAAAGGGAACGTCTACGGTTACGTACCTGAGTAGGGAACGGAGACGTTACGTCTGCCTGCCACTTTCCGCTGTACCGCGGGGATCGCCTGAGCTCAGTCTTGGCTCCTCAGCGAAGAAACATATCTGCTTGCTGCCGGCTTCCTCCTTTTATACCCACGAGGTGGGGCGGAGTTACGCCATGCAAATTCCGCAGACCCATGGCATTTCTTTGCCATTGGCTCGTTTTGTAATACTCGAAGTTGATAGGCTTTCTAAGCGAAACCCCATTCGTCGTCATCCGACGTAACGTCTCCGTTCCCTACTCAGGGAACGAGGGTTACATACGTAACCGTAGACGTTCATTCATGAAACTCTAGATGGCGTCAGCTGATGGGTCCTTTTACATGCAATTTACATGCAGAACCATTCATTTTCTGTAAAGAATGCGCATTTTTCCCACCACAGCTGGTACCGTTTCTCTGTAATGTTCCCAATGCGGCATCTATCAACTTTATTAGTACTTGCAGTACTTTTTTTTTCGATTTCTTTTTTTTTTTCGTGGGAATGCAAAATCCGGATACAGAGGCCATTTAATGTGGACCGGTGTAAACGCACCGTGTCCTGATTGGCTTATGATCCGATCTGCTTGATTGGATCACGGTGATCGCATGTTATTGCCAAGTGTAAACGCAGCCTCTGATAGTCGTGCAGCTGCTATAACAGTTCCTCTGAAAGCCTCCACCTCCCCAGCTCCACCTGCCTAGATCTACTACACGATTAATGTATGTATATTAATGCAGCAGCAGCAGATCTTCCATCAACATGCTAAAACTATTCAGAGAGGTGACAGTTGTCATGATTTAACAAACAAAACAATCATCTTAAAAAGGTATAAAGGTTCTTAACCTACACACCATTGATCATTAAAACAAACCTTCGATGCTGCTCTGGTTAGTGGGATTAGTTAGTGACTCTTTCATCTACAAAAACAGACAAGATCATATTGAAGAGAAAAAACTCACATTGAACATCATGATTGAATGCTATCATTAGTACAGTAGCCATGGATTTAATGATCACACATGGAAAGATGAAATAAAAGCACATCTCAATTGATGAATTTATCTCATTTTCTACAGCTCTTTCATGGCTTGCATACGACAACAATCCCTTTCCCCTGTTAAAAATGATTAGAATTTGGTTTGTTGACATATAGGTAATTGATTCAAATGGGGCTCCAATGAGTTCAGTGATTGTGTTGTTTTTAAAAGGCTTGAGCTTTGACAGAAATACGCCGGGAAGTATTGCAATTGGCGGCGAGCACAGTTTCCCATAGACCAATGTGTTGAACTCAGCTCCAAGCCTCTTGGATGTGAGATGACTGTTGAGCTAGTGGGAGAGGAGAGATAGCAGTGACCTCGCAGTGAACTCCTGCAAAAACTTGGATTATGTCTGGAGTATTCGGAGAAAATACTTAAATGAGCTTCATGATTTAGAGGGGCGGCTCACAGACACGGTTCTGAAATAGAGGAAAATATGGGTGAAAAGGAAACTGGGAAAATAACAGTAGAGGACCACTATATGGAATACTATCATAGCTGCTAGAATCTGACTGTAAAACTTCTGTACTTTGGCCTGTGAGTGAGACTTTAAAACAAGCAAAAAATTAGCGTAATCTATGATTCATGATCCATGTTTACTCTCGGAAATAGATTGACTAGTTTGGCACAATGCAGAGGGAAAAACCCACGTAACCCCTGTTTTCTTTGCAACAGGCAATCTTCAAAGAAAACAAGTCAATAAAGTTCCTTACATAAGTGCCAACTAGCCTCTCCCTATGGAGGATCCCTACACCACTCTACAGATAAAGCGTTGTGGAATCTTCGGTTTGCGTACCTACCCGAAGTGGTAAAATAAAATTCTGCATCAAAATTTATAGGCAAGACAAGTAGTTTGTTTAGACATGGTTTGTAGGGAATTACAAACCTGCGAACAAAATATTAAAACGCACATAACTATAGAATAAATTCTCAAAGTCTGTTAGAGAGAACGGTGTCGTCTTAGCGGCCCCTAATTTAATAACAAATGACCATTTCGACGGAAGTGAATCAATCAAAACTAACTTTAGCTGGAAATAACATTATTCAAGAACCACTATAAAACTAAACCAATCTCTGTTACCTTAAATTATGTTTATCTGTAAAACATATATATGATTGCTGTAAAACAATCTCCAATGTTAAAAGCGCTATATAAATGAGGATGACTTGACTTGACATACATTTAACAAGTTTCTAATATTTCCTTAAATATTTTTTGACAATTTTTAAAAAATATTTTCAGTCACATATATGTATATTGCCCACAATAAAAATAAAATAAAAAATACATTTTGCATTGATTTTACAAAATTAAATTGTGAATGTATTTTCTTGCCGCTTAAAGTATATTTTGTACTATATTTTGGGATTTAAAGGTTTAAACTAAACATTTCTGAGATTTAAAAATATATATCCTTAATCCATGCAGTTTCTAACATATATTTAGCATACATTTGAATTTTTGTCAAAAAAAAAATTAAATATTGATTAAATATTGTCTAAATCGCTGGCTATTATCTTAATAAACTGTCCAAATTATAACCATGTATATATGGATGAAGCATGAACAGTGTATTCAAAATTCTCAACAGTTCATTTGTAAGATGAGCAGTAGTACAGTAGCAACTTATCATTTCGCCTATAATAAAAATAGACCACGACAGCAGTTTGGGTTTGTCAACAGCAGTTTTTTTTTAACCCCACCCTGGCATGAATTATGAAAAGTACTACAAAAAAGCTATGTTTATTTTAAAGCAGTAACTTTCTCAAATTAAGAGCTTTTCAGGATAGTTAGCCTGTCCCTCATGGGACAAATTCTATACGCAATTGCCCTCGCAAACAGCTTGTGGAAGTGCCAGTGTCATATCCTCCAGATCATTATTGGAGGCCATGTAGGAGTCAGTAGTCAGTTATGACTAATGTACACCTTTCCGCTCCTCAAGACTGAGGACCTGTACTTTTGCCCTCATGTTTCACAGTAGTACCTAGCTCTTTCTATGCTAATCCGAATTCCCCTTCCCCTTGACTTCCTCGTATTCCTCACTTGGAGAGGAGCAGCAAAAACAAAAACAGAACTAATGCCTTGGCTTCCTGCGCCTTCTTCAAACACTCACTCTTCTGCTTCCAGAGTCATGTTTCATCAACCTTCTTCATTACCAACACAATCAGATTTGGTAGGTATAACCAAGGATGTCCAAAGTACACAGAGCAATCTCGAATCTGTTAGCAACAATATTTTAATAGCAGTTGCTCAGCTGGCTCAGGAATACCCCAGAAGTATCCATTTTTACTTCATGGGCACACAGTTCTGAAAATATGCCATGTGACTGATCATAAATGAAGAATAATATAAGAAATATTTTTAGAATGATAACATACAGAGAAATACTTCTTTTTTTTTAAATTATTTCTTGCAACTTTATTTCAACATCACATTCAAAAGGGGAAGATTTGACAAATATCTTGTAGCCTAATTATTACAATTATCTGCCTCAAACTAAATCTTTTAAATATCTTTAAAAGATTCCGTGCCACAAAACTTTCTTTCTTTTATTTTTAATTTAGAATTTTGATTATATTCATTCTTTATATAGCCTAATTATTATCCTTTCAAAATATTTCACATTCCATTCATGTGCAGAAGTCTATGATAAGAAATATCTTCCTTAATGTCACACAATAAAATAACATGTTGACTTTTTCTTTTTCAGAGCACAAGACAATATATTTTGAAGAATGTTTCCACAGTTTTCGCATATAAAAAGATAGTGAATGGGGTCCAAAACAACATTAGACCCCAGCATTAGAGATAAAAATATCTTATTTAGTGTCAGAAAGAAGCACCTACAGGCTTAAAATGAAATGAGGGTGAGTAAATGAACTGTCCCTTAAGCCAAGTCAAGTCAAGTCTTTATTCATATAGCGCTTTATACAATACTTTTGTTTCAAAGCAGCTTTACAGTGTTAAATAATGATCAGTGATTCAAACAGAATTCAATTCTGCTGTAAAGCAGCTCTAGAAAGACAATGGTGTCGTTGTTCAGTTTAAATCAGCTCAGTGTTGATTCAGTTCAGTTCAATAACTGTGTAGAGTTCATCAATTATGGAATGAGTTCAATTAATCTATAAAGCAGCTCTGGAGAAAACAGTGATGTCATCAGTTTCAGTATCAGTGCTGAAAATTAAGTGGCTTAAAAAGGTTCTGTTTCATGGCTTCATATGTCACCATATAGAAATTGCGCAACTTAGAGTCTTCCAACAGATTCCACTATATTATCATCTCTTCGTAATATCAGAAATTTGTTACACGTATTCCTGAGGAAATATCCTCAGGATTTCCTTTTTCAGAAAGTCAGGCCTGTTTGTTTCGGGAAAGATCAGTTCGAAATTGGTCTGAATTTGACTAGAAATCCTCAAGGGCTGCGTCAGTGATCCCATCTCTTCCGGAGGTCGTAGGCGCAGACAGTGCCTCACTGAGATCCGCTGGGTGACTCCCCCTAGGGGAAAACCATTCTTTACCCATTTTCAAACAGCCTCAGGCTCCCAGCTCTTAGTCCTGAGACCTCCTCCTTGTTTACTCTGGCACAAGCTGGACTTTCAACTCCACCCCAGAGAGGAGAGGGTGACACTGACCCTTTTACTCACTGTCCAAATACAGAGTTCAAGCTGGACATCACAGGCTGTGGAGCTAAAGCCAAACTCACTGTTGATTTAGAGGGAAGCCTATCACATGTGTGTTTTAGAATTATATTTTGCATATCTGCAGTATAGTGCATAACAAAGTGCAATAGATCATGTCATTTTCAGGTTTGAATTAAATTCAAATTTGGTTCCCTGCGTAACATCTGAAAGCCTCTACAGAAAAAAGACCTATCATAAAACAAATGGACAAACCCATGTTTGCTTAAAGCGGCATACACAAAAATATACATGTGGACCATATTTTCAGCATATTTTTTATTCTTCTGTAAGTACTCAAAAGATGATGACTGTCTCAGTTGTGTGATTTGTCTCTTTTATTAAAGTTAGTGGATATATTTTCATTTATTCATTTAGCTGACGCTTTTCAGAATTATTTCTAGGAATATTTAATTTAGTGTCTTGTCCCAAATGTCACAAAGAAATATTCTGAGCATGTTTGGTATTGTGAAGACCATGTCCTCAGCTGTGGGTTGGAGTAGAAATATTCTTTGGGATTTATATTTTGAAAGCATTGCTGTCGTATTGAATGTACATTTTAGACCACACAGAATTAAAATGTGTGAAATTTAGGGTTATGATTTATGTTGATAATGCACTTTAGACATAATAATAATAATACGCTTTTCTTATACCCAAAGCACTACAACAAGTACAGTACAAAAGTAGATCCATAAAAGAAAATTAAAAGAAAAAAAGTGTATTATAAGTAACTTTGCAACTACATGTCAGGTGACACAGGTGATGAAGAGAAAGCCACATGGTGAATCATGTTTATATACGGTGCACACAAACACAACACACCATCATGGGAAAACACAGTAAAATAATGCGATAAACATTAACCCTTAAAGGCATACCTCAGGTCTTAAGTGACCCGGGACGTCATTCACTACCCTCCACCATAAATTTTTTTAAAGTTAGACAACAACATTCTTTGTATTCTTCAATCAATTAATTATAAACAATATAATAAAAAAATTATACAATTATTATAGAAAGCCTGTTTTCCCATTAATTTTTTGTAAAAATTGTATACGGTCACTAATGACCCGAGGTGTTTAACAGTGTAAGTATATGTAACCCCCCTCCACCCGGGTCCCACTCGACCCGCTCCGAGCGGGCCTCGAACCCGGGTCTCCGGCATGAGAGTCAGGCGCTCTAACAAGGAGGCTAAAGACTGCAGCCCCTAACATCTGTCGCTAGAGAGCCTTTTGAGATCAGAGGAGTGAGGTTTACTCGCACAGCAACTACTAGCTGGCCTCCGTTACACTCACCCCCCTAAACCTCACTCCCATCCGGGTCACGGCACCAATGTAACCCCCCTCCACCCGGGTCCCACTCGACCCGCTCCGAGCGGGCCTCGAACCCGGTTCTCCGGCATGAGAGTCAGGCGCTCTAACAAGGAGGCTAAAGACTGCAGCCCCTAGCATCTGTCGCTAGAGAGCCTTTTGAGATCAGAGGAGTGAGGTTTACTCGCACACCAACTACTAGCTGGCCTCCGTTACATATATTTTATATATATAAATGTAATAGCAATTCACCTTTATTCCACAAGGAGGCAATGTCTGATACACAATGATGAAGTAACGTAACATAAATCTTTAATCAAAAAATAAACAAACTAGAAAACAAAAGTAAAGCAGCAGCCCCTCACGGACAACTGCCGCACAAACATAAACAAAACACAACGCAAAGTCCAGGCCTGCATGGTCCTCTCTTGTCCTTCACAGTTGTCACTCATCCTTTTATCCTTTTATCCTTCCGGAGCTCCTCCATGAGACTCGAGACCCGTGTGTCATTAGCACTAACGACACCGGCCTCGCTCCGTTCCCGCGGCTCTCGGCCCCACCCTGCTTGCCACGGTATGTTTTTACATATAGTTAAGGACCCCTGAAATCAAAATGTACTTTTTTTAGCTTTTAGTATGAATATTTTAGCCTTAAGGTTATCGATAAGCTAGTGTGCTCTAAAACAATGACAAAATTCGCATTTAGGAGATATAAGCATTCAAAACTTAAGTCCCTTGCTTTCGCTGAAATGGATCACGGATTTTTATGACATCACCACGGACTTCAGCTTCTCATCACATCTTCTGTCCAATCAAATGCTCTCTAGAATCTAAAGCCCCGCCCCCTATGCTATAAATACCACCAAATTGACATGTCACTGACATGACATGAGTAATATGGGTTGGAGACATGTGTTCGGTTGCTCAAACGCTCAAGTTTTATTCCATTTTCCAACTGTATGTTGGTTAAGAATGAAATGGCTAGAATTTATTCACACCTCCACTATTGAATCCAACGTATCATCAGCTCTAGTATTCGCTTCCATGGTGCTGTCAAGTACGATTGCAGTCTGTGAGCTAAAATAAACGCTATTGGCTATTAGAAAATGGGGAGGAGCCATTCAACATGTCCCGCCTTAAGGCTGATTTATACTTCTGCGTCGGACCTACGCCGGAGCCTCTACGCCGTAGCCTACGCTTTGGTTTTAATTTATACTTCTGCGTCATTGTCCACGTTGACGCACGCAGAGGGAGCATGTGAAACCCGAGGGAGCGGTTTGAGCAGACCAATCACAACGCTTGCGTCCGCGTAGAATTGACGCGTTGTTACATTTTTGGAGAGGTGCACGTCAGGGTACGCCGAAGGGTATGGCCGCTACGCACAGCCTACGACGTAGCTACGGCGTAAGTTCGACGCAGAAGTATAAATTGGGCTTTAGCTTCCTGTTTCAGTGGAGATTACGTCAACGCATCAAACAAACCTGCGCGTTCCAAGGCACTTCAGTGGGCCTTTAACATTCAGCCTCAACCAGATTGTAACCAAATAACCCGCAAAGTGGCAAACTGAAGTCTACTAATACACTAATGAGAGTCAGTTGACATGTAGTTGCCAATTTGTGGACATTCGAAATAAAGTGTTACCAACAAATATTACAACAAAACTCTTTGGCTTGCTTTCCATCAAAAATATCAAAATAATTCTTAAAACTATCAAATCTATGTTTATTTTGTCTATCTGCACTCGCAACCTTTTCACTTTAACTTGTTTTACAACAAGTGAAAAAATCTGCCAGTGCAGAATGATAGAGAAAACATACTTGAAGGAGATCTTGCAGGAGAAAGCAGTGTTGCTTTTTCAGTAAATGTATCTTTTAAGATACTTTTTAAGAAACTTTAGACAAAACTTGGGGGAGGAAAGACTCATAAAGCATACTTTTGTTTTGCAGTGCAGTGTTCTGGGACTATGGGTCTCAACTCTGCTGTGTAGCCCACACATAAAAAAAAAAAACAGACATATATGCAATACCACCTTGTACCAATAGAACTACGCTTTCGTGGAGCGTCTTGGCAAAGATTGCCACTCCCCGACCCTCGATCACAAAGAGAAGAATTTGTTGAAATCCTTCACAGATCCCAGCCCCCCAATAAACCTCATAGCAGTATGTCATACACCCAGAATGCATCAGGATAAATCTTAATCAACACTGGAACGGTAGGTGACAGGAGAGGGGAGCTGGAATGTAATGTGACGTTAGCGCAGTCTAAGTGAATTCTGTTGGGCTGTGCCAAAGCTGTTATTAATGGTGTGTGTTTCTGAGTTATTGAGCTTTATGTTGTGGCTGGTACTTCTCTCTGAAGCAAAGAGGGCAAATGCAGTTCAAAAGGGCAGCAGGGAGCAACTTTTGCTCTGTGGAAATGCTAGTCTGGGCTGGTGTTATAGTGTTGCAATTGACAAACAGTTTAAGGAAGAACGACATATGAGAAAAGGAACTCGTTCTAGAAAAAAAAGTTACAATTCGAAAAGAGATTTTATGGGTTTAGGCAAAACCAAAATGAGAAGAATGCAAAGAAAGATTTCAAACAAATGGGAGGAACATTTATGTTGAATGTACTACAAAAAAGACATTTATGACAAAGAAACAATATAACAAGTGGTTCTGGGTCTCTGTTCTTTCCACAGAGATTCCTTTCAATGCTTTCTAGCAAAAGAAGGGCTGTGAAGATGTTGTGTCATATGCTAAAACATGTTTGTTTCACCAGCATCACAAGGAATTACATCAGAGACCTCCAAACTATTGGCGCCGAGGCGTCATCAATCGGTCGTAAATCAAAGTCCAACCTTGAGGCAAAGATCAGCACATTCAAATGTCAAAGTTCACATAAACCAATTCTTCATTTGGTTTAAAGCAGTCTTCAAAACGTCAAACACACAACTTTATCTGTTCATATTGACCCAAATCCAATTTGATAATGCTTGATATTTATGAATGAAATTAAGGTAATTGTAATGAAACAAAAACAAACAAAATAAATAAACATATTCGTGAAAAGTTACTATTGTTGAAATATAAACTTCAAGTTTTTAATTTGCTTCAGTGTACCAACAAACAAAAAAGATCCGTGACTCATGAGAGTCTGACATCTGGCCTATGAGTACAATTGAGTACATGACTCGAAAATCAATGCAAAACAAGCTTTGTTGTTTTATCAATATGGATTAATACTTAATTAAATTAAAACAATTCAAAGAAAAAAAAGGGAAGGGAAAAACAACCACTTTAGTCATGGCTATTATTTATTGTTCCAGTGTTAATGAACTAATCTGAGAAAGAAAAAAAAATTAACAATGACATCCTTGTTAATACTCTGTACACTGGAAAACAGAAGGGAAAATAGAATTTTACTATTTGCTTTATGAATGGTGATGACAATAATAAAAAGGAAAATCATTTTGGTTAAATTTATAAAAGATATGTGGTTCCAGTGGTTCATGTGAAAAACCGTTTCATAACAAATGGAAGGTCTGAACCTCAAAATCTATTTAAAAAAAAAAAAAAAAGAGATAAAACACACCTTTGCAATTTTATCAACTTATGCGTTTGGATATTTTCAAAACAAAACCAAAACAATAAATCTGTGTTTAACAGATTGATCAGAATAATTTGGAATTGAAAAAAAAAAATACAACCATGTTAATTAAAATACAATAAACAAATACCTTTTACAAACACACTACATTACTGAAATAAATAATTGTAGAGGTTGTAAAGGTGGCGAATCACAACGATAGCGAAATGTTTCTTGTGTTGTTCACACAGCATCCCTGACACAAAAAAGCTTGTCCAAAATTGTCACGGATTCACTCATCATCATGTGAAGAAAGGCTCTGGTACCCCTTCATTCCCCGATTTCAAAGACATAAGATGTTTACACAGGAAACTTGTAGTTGGGTAACTGTTTAACAGATCAGAGGCCGTAAATCAAAAGCACTTGAGACTGAACTCTTTCACGAGTGAATTAAACTCATTAATTACTGTCATTGCGCATTATGCTTGTGCTTCAGATGGCGACTCACAAGAAACCTTCACTACTGGTTGATTCTGGCACACATTACTCTCTCTAAAACATTCAATAAATTGTGAAAGCAAGATCCAAATTGAACATTGTCCCTTCATCAGCTAAAGTAGTGACCACAGAGGTGTATCACACTGAAAGTAAAAAAATAAAATAAAATAAAAATATGCATTGATATTTCACATCAATGCTGTTAGGTAGTCTTATACATCCAAAATCACTGCAGCAAAACCTTTTACTTTCTTTTTTTTTGCAGTTTTGTGTTGTAACACACGTCAGAAAAGAAATCCTGAGTGCTGTTTGTTCAAACAGAGATATATAACGGTCATTTTATTTATGCTTTGCTGATGATTTACTTTCATATTTCACAATGTGGGTTCACACTTCCAAAACTGTTGTTTGAAATTGTTTGATTAGACCATATTAATTTGATAGTGATCTCTAGGAAAAATGTGTTATCGAACTAAAGTCTCGTGCGAGTTCCTGCGATCTTTGATACCCTGTGTTTAACCATCACAAATCAGTTCAATCTTATAAGAGCTATTTTTTTTCTTATTTTCTTTTAAAATTCACATAGAAGGTGTGCAGATCTGTGAGCAACGTCCACTGCAACAAACAAAAAGATTTAAAAGGAAGGGCGAGGCTTCAGTCCTACTCTATTTGACATTATCTTTATTGACAAATATATGCATTATTTGAACAACGGTAGCTTCATAAATATGTTGGCATTTGTCAATAAGAACACCTTGACACTTAATCATTCCAGTTTCAGAAAGATCAACCTTTTCTCTCTCTCTCTCTCTCTCTCTCTCTCTCTCTCTCTCTCTCTCTCTCTCTCTCTCTCTCTCTCTCTCTCTCTTTCATCGGATCACCACAATCCAATCAACAACCTCGTCTTTCCAGATGGGCGAAGTATCCGTAAGCATTAATATGTACAAATCAACTTTTTTTTTTTTAAATGATTTTTGATCCACTTACTCCTCCAAGCAACGTTCATGGTGCAGGGTGTGCTCTGAAAGTACCAAAGGCATGTTAAAGACGACTCTCTCTCTCTCTCTCTCTCTCTCTCTCAAGTGTTGTCCTCATAGATAATCTCCATCATGGACGTCCAAGTATTCCACGGGGTGAATCAAAAACTGGAGTATTTGGAACAGATAAGGCCTCTGCTCAAGATCACGAACACAGACCGAAAACAGATGACAACCCCCACACCCTGCCAGATTTGAAGTACAACGCCGAAAGCGATGTTCTAGAGAGCTGAAGGACAGCAAATGGCTCCCAAATAATGCCAGGGTTTAGGCCAAGGCCATGGGGCACCAAGTGTCCCCTCTCACGGAGGTTGCCACGTCAGCTGTGGACGTCAGGCTTACATTCGAGTACAGACTCTCCTGGCCGGGGTACTTCACCATGGAGCCGGACGTGCATTGAACATCGACTTGGCCCAGCAGCGTCGAAGAGTTGACCTGGATCAAACCAGTGAATGTTAGCATGACAAATAAAAGGCACTCAAAAGGTCTATTTGAATAACGCCTTGAAAGCACAAAATGTTGCAAGTTCTATGAGTAATGCAGAGGAATCATTTCCAGAATGATCCACTTTAGACATTCATTCCACTGACTCTCATTAACTACATATCAACTAACTCTCGCTGGAGTATTAGTAGACTGTTAGGTGTTAAGGTTAGTAAAATAAGTTAACATGTAGATCCAAAGTTACTTATAGTCAGTCGAATGTCTGTTGGGGAGCATCAAAATAATGTTTTAGCAGAGCAGATATTAAAGGGTTAAGTCACGCAAAAATGAAAATCATCCCATAATTTACTACTCACCCTCAAGCCATCCTAGGTGTATATGACTTTCTTCTTTCAGCCAAACAGAATCAGAGTTATATTAAGAAATATCCTGGATATTCCAAGCTTTATAATTTTTTTTCGAAGCCCAAAAAAGCGCATCCATCATAAAAGTAATCCGTACTGCTCCAGGGGTTAATAAAGGCCTTCGGAAGCGAAACAATGCGTCACTCTTCCGCGGGAACTAGACTTGCGAACGACCATTACCGGAAGCCAGTGATTATAGTTATAATATTTATTATATCAAAATTTATAAAGTTATATATATATTGATATTTTTCTTACAAAAACGCATTGCTTCAAAATCCAAATTACTATTCACTCCCATTATAAAGCTTGGAAGAGCCAGGATATGTTTTAATATAACTGCGATTGTGTTTAGCTGAAAGAAGAAAGTCATATGGCTTGGGGGCGAGTAAATTATGGGATCATTTTCATTTTTGGGTGAACTATCCCTTAAAGCAGACAGTCTATTAATACTCTAATGACTGCTAATTGACATGTAGTTGCAAAGTTATTTATAGTTAGTTGTAAGTTACTTTTAGTTGGTTACTTTTTATCTGTAAGGTTTGTAACATTTTAATGCTTGCATTTTTACAACACAAATGTAGCCTTTGAAAAGGAAAAACAAGGGTCCATGAACTTACTGATGTTACAGGCACTTGCGTAGATGAAGGACTGTTCTTTGTGCCCTCCTCTGAATTAGAAGAAGATGAAGATGTTGGAGTCATGGGAACAGAACTACTTCCTGGGAATTATTTTAACAAGTCAGTTAACCCGCACTCTCATGGTGGAATCACACACAAATGAAAGCTTTTTTTTATTTTGTATCACTTAACATACCAGATGATCCCTTTGCTTTGTTCAAGGTTTTTGGTTTTCTTTTCCTTGTCTGAATGCCTTCTTTCTTCATGGCAAGGGGTCTAGGCACCTAAAAAACACATGAATCCAGATAGTAAAATACTGTAGGCCCTACTGATAATAGGCTACTACATATGTAGCATCGCGTTTATTTTAATTGTATCAAATTGTTTTATTTAAATTGTATCCGATCTTGTTTAGACGGAATATCTATTATAGCCTACCCCATGTAACTTTGTGTAAAGCCCGCAGGCGTTGCACACGGGCTCGCCGTCCGCGTTTCTGCGCCACAGTGTCGTCGTGCTCGTCTGGCAGTTTGCGCATGACAGGCCGATCCGCCTTGAAGACGACTGGAGACGAAAGCAATTAACAATGTTATGAACTGATCACAATAAAGATCAAGCCTCTCATATTTATTCATCTAAAATGGTAGAATGAAAATCTATGTTATTAATTTCTGCTGTTAATTAAATGTTTCAGATATTCAACATATGCGCAATATTTCACTTTTGTTTTTTACTTTTTTTTAAAATAAAATGAAAAAGGGCTTCGATTAGACAAATATTATATATAGTTTTAAAAATATTTGCCCACTGTAGCCTATTTTTGTAGCCTATGCAATTACCGTTTAATGCCTGCAAACTTGTCCAGCCAATAAAAATAGCGTTTATTATGGGAGTAGACCTGTGAAGATGTTCCCAGATAACCTCTGGCTATTGTTTGAAATAAATAGGCAGGAAATTGAGTGGTTAAGTAGCTCATCAAGACGATGCTCACCATACGCTTCTGAGGTTTAATTAATGGTCGGCTGAGTCCATTCATTTTGCTGTAGAGACCGCAGGCGTTGCAGAGAAAGTGGCCCGTGCCGTCGCGTCTCCACAGCGGGGTGGAAATGGAGCCGCAGTTGACGCACTCGCGGCTCTCCATCATGTCGTCCAGCAAATCTAAACACACAGACAGTCGCCCGTCAGTCAACATCACATTCACCATCAACTTCAATGTGCGCCAAATGAATTAGGCAGACTTCACACATTGCAACAGACTAATAGCATTAATGACAGGTGTGACTATTGTTTTTTTTTTCTGTAACTCTTTTCGGAAACACTTTATTTTACAGTGTCCTTGTTACATATGTTACATGTAGGCTACTTACCATAGCAAGAACTGTAAATTATGCACAATTGCATGCAAATAACCCTCAACCAAATCATAATCCTACCCTAACCCTAGTAAGGACGTGTAGTCAATCAATATTACTCTGTACATAAATAATTACACTGTAACACCTTAAAATAAAGTGTATCCCTATTTTCTCGTTTTAAATGATGTCCAAATTCACACATGCACGAAATCTGAGATCTAGAATAGCCTAAGCACTTTATTTTCGAAGCAGCTTGTAATTACCTGCAGATTCTAATTACAATTAATTATATTAACATGTGCACACTTACGCACAGTTATATAAGGAATATTAGGAGCCATGGGCTGCAAATTGAGAACTTCGTTAACCATTTATTTAAAAAAACGTAAATTTCAATTACATTCTCATTTAAAGTTTCATCAGACTATACACAATTATCTACCACTGTTGTTAAATTACGTTGTTATTTGAAACGTTAGAATTAGTAAATTGGTCCATTCTTTTTTTTTTTAATATAAATTAGCTATTACATATTTTTTTATATGTACCCCTAATTATAAGGCTGGGCACCCACATAGGAAGTCAGAACAAAAGATTGGAAGGTCTTAATAAAAGTTATTATTTTTACACACAAGTAGCCAATAGCTAAAAGGTTCAACTGGTGTTTATAAACGTTTTTGTAATGATACATGTTAAATTCCACCCACCTGTCGCAAAACAGGCTACAGATGCTAACGAACACAAGTACTGGCATTATGTAAAACAATATTTTAGATTTAAACATCACAAATATATCGTTAATGTTTTATTAAAAAAAAAAATAATAAATAAATAAAAAGATCTACCTGTGAGATTGGCGGCTTATTAGTTACAATGTGCTTTAACATTTAAAATAATAATAATAAAAAAATATTGGATTATTCACAGACTGCCAGAAATGAAGTTTTGAATTTGACAGCCAGACAGGAATTTTGATATGAATATGAATGAATGTCCATAGCTCACCCCCGTTGGGCCCCCGGATGGACAGCGGCGCGCTTCTTGACTGCAGGGAGTGCAGCATGGAGTTCTCGAAGGGCCCCGCGGGCCACGCCGCCGGTAACTGTGAGAGCTGCGGGGCCACATAAGGAGGGTACGGGCTTGAGTAAGATCCACTTATTGGTCGTGAAAGGTACTGCTCTCGAGCGTTTACATTCAGAGGGTTAGTGTAGTTGTTATCCCTCGATGTGCCGTTATTCATAGGCGGACTAGGGGAGTAGTGGAAACGGTTGGAGGTATGCGGGCTTCCAGTGCTGTAGGACGGGCTCTCCGGTGCGGACTGTGACCAAACCGAATGACTGCTAACCGCATGGCTCGGCTGGGAAGACACCCCGGGTTGTAGGTAGGACAAACTGGGTATCATCGTTCCAACGCGAGACGTCGGCACATAAACGGGAGAATTAGGGTTGGAGTGCATGTAACTGGCCGATGGAGAGTCGTTATAACCGGCCTGACTCTGGGCCGCGGCGATGGCCAGTGTCTGATACATGTCGGTAGGGTCCACAATTAGGCCTCCCTTATGCGTCTCCCTGGTGTGTCCACCTGAGATGATGAGTTTGTTGCCCTGGTCTAAATCCGTGAAGAGTGTAACGTCGTCAGAATTGGGCAGGGCGTTGTTGGGATGCCCAAAGTGAACGAAGGAGTGTAGGGGCCTGGCCTCGGCGCGACGGGTTCCCACCGCGTCCAGGTGCGTCGGCGTCGGGGATCTCAGCCGGTCCCTCCGGTCAGTGTTCAGGTAGCTCTGCTCAGCCGGAGACCCTGGGCTGCTGCTGCTGGACACTTCGCGCTTGACCATGGACCAGCTGTTATCACCCAGGTCCATCCAGGATCCCTTTTATATCTCACAGTGTGTGGAAAATGGAGAGGCAAAAGTGCACTGAAAATGAGAACATAAAAATGTTGGAATATAGAGTGTAATGGGAAATGGTCAAAAAAAAAAAGTAGTGAGAACGCCATTGCCTGCTATATATATATATATATATATATATATATATATATATATATATCCTATGTATGCTATATCACTATAATTTCGATAATTTAAGAGGAGCTCAAAGCATAAAGTAAATAAACGTATCCAACTGTTAAAGTTCCTCTGAATGCTTATTGCAATTTAGCACTTAAAATATGAATTATGATAAGGCTGTGTTCACTTTTTCTTTTACCGCGGAGACAGTTTCACTTCAGAAATCGCACAATGGTGCAGCTACAAACTTACTCAAATCATTCATGATTATTGTGACATCTCGTAGTATTCTAAAATTAAAAGTTGAGCTGCATGACATGAATGACCGAACACACAACTTTCCAGGAAAACAAACGCGCGCGCACATACACACCCCATACAGGGCTTTAAGATCTGAATCCATCCGTGTCGCAAATCCGTCCTCCCTCTTGATGAAGCCTCATCATAATTACAAAAACACACACACACACACACACACACACACACACACACACACACACACACACACACACACACAAAAACAGATAGGAAACAAAACGTAATATGTCTTTGCAGAAAAGAGATAACCACTTGATAAGACCCACAACAGATAAGACAGAGAGAGAGAGAGAGAGAGAGAGAGAGAGAGAGAGAGAGAGAGAGAGAGAGAGAGAGAGAGAGAGGGGTAAAAATAATCCCAAAATGATTTTGACTCTCCTCGGCTGGCACCGAACTCAGTACCAAGGCAAGAGCTGGGAAATAAATGTATAATCAAGACTCGGATAAGGGAAGAAAAAGACACCACTGACCTATTGGTGGTTTGCCATAAGTTGGTGTTCGCAGGATCCAGCGGTTCTGTGGTCGCAGGACTTGGAGAACTATTAGGAATGAAAGTTTTCTGTTCACTCGTGACGATGTTTAAGAGAGGAGGCGCCTCGTGCGCTCCGAGCCTCTGATTGGACTCCAGCTTGAGCAAACACATCTGCTCGATAGGGGTGCTGCGCTTCACTTTACACCTTACTTAGTGTGCATGTCCTTCATATCGAATGGAAAATGCGAGTCTTATAAATCTGACTACATATTCACAAAGGGTGAAAATTAAATTGCTTTAGCGGACAAGCAGTTTTATTTAAAATTTAGATAGGGTTAGCCTATTTAAATGTATTAAATTAATACATTTACCGACAGGAAATATCGGTGTAATTTAAAACAGTTCTTTAAAATAATAATAATAATAATAATAATAATAATAATGATAATAATAATAATAATAATAATTAGCGTATAGGCTTCCAAACATATAGCCGATGCTATATAAATTGCAGTCTAAAAATGTGAGCTAGCAGCAAAATACATTTTCGATCATTAAAATCTTTATTTAAACTTGGTACCATTTGAATTAACTTGTTTTAAGACAATAACTAGTTTGGCCAACTAGCAGACGAGGTTATCAGTTTTAGTTTTCCGATTTGCATTAAACCGATTGTGCTACTGACTTAAAAAAGTTAGGATAGCCTAAGTCTTTAAGAGGGGGAAAAAAGTAAATGACAAACTTTTAATACACAGTTAACGCAACTAATGAATCATATTTTATACTTATGTTTAATTGCGTTTTATGGGAAATTATTTAGTATGCTACTGTGAGGGAAATCACGCCAACAGAATGATGAAATCACTTTTCTATTTGTTTTGATGTTGAGCCTTTTCTATGCTATGCAAATTGGGCTCGTTGCTAATTAGTTCATCTAAGATGGGGCATCATTTAGGATAGTAAAGGGTCCTACACAAACACCCAGCGGGCAATATG
This sequence comes from Siphateles boraxobius, assembly GCF_051911475.1. Classification (NCBI taxonomy): domain Eukaryota; kingdom Metazoa; phylum Chordata; class Actinopteri; order Cypriniformes; family Leuciscidae; genus Siphateles; species Siphateles boraxobius. Next base: position 8,648,548 of record NW_027508699.1, on the reverse strand, counting down.
CACTACTGAGTGCTTCACTTTGAACAGATGATAATTCATTCAGGCAGAATATACATTGTATTGTGACCTGATCAGGTATTGGAGGACGCCAATTGGATTAATCATTGTGAAGACTCTTTTGTTGCCAAGTTTATTCGATAACCAACACTGAATTATTTTATTATTTGCAACACAACTGAGTTAAATACTTATGTATGTAGGCTATAGTAGCCATTTAGGATAGCCTATTAGCCCATATTAACAATAGTTGATAGCCTATATTGATAATTTTTTAACAGTATAGCCTGCGCACAAAAACAAGAATCTGAAGCCATTTTATTGACTCTTCAACAATTAAAAAGATGTTTTATGTATTTCGGATAGGCTATTTCGTATACCCACAGGGATGATTAGCCTAGTCTATATTATTTAAATGGCCTAAATATTGCTCTCGCCTGCGTAGCCTATATGAAAAAAAATGCGCCAGTGCTATAAAAAAATAAAAACATTTCTGCATAGTCACTTGCGATTTTAGTGTTTGTCTATGGCTTCCAGACGCTCAGACAGATTCATAAGAGCACGTGTGAATAGATGATCTGCTGTCTGACATGATGTGTCTGTCTCCGAATAAACGAGGAATCATCAAAGACGCACTGCAATCGAATCGTCTCCTGGATTTTCTTTTAGATGGACCAAAGCTAATTCTTTTCAGGAGGAAAACGAAACTGCTGACATAGAATTGCATCTGTGATCTTTCTTAAGAACTAATCAAACTAATTCCTCTCCCTGCAGACCTGACAACAAAAGTTTTTAAAATTGTTCAAACAAATAGTATGAATAAATCGCACTAACAAACATTAGTTATAGGCCTAATAATAATACAATTACGGGAATAATAATAATGCTTATTATTTTTTATTAGCGATTAGCTATTATTTTCAGTAGACACAAAGACGCAAAATCAGGCCTATATTAACCCTAAATATGTAGGTTATGATATCATGCACTAAAGTGAACTAAAGCGACAAATCTTTTACATTTTTATGCATGCAATATTGCGAGCATTGGAGAAATACTCTGTATTTCAGTATAGCTAGTGCGCGGTCGTCACAAACATTAGCCATTACAGTTATTATCACTATACACGGTTGTTTATTGAATTAGAGCAAATTCAACATCACCGTCAATCGAAATAAACAAGTTAAAAATCGAAATCACAGCCTTACAATTATTTACGGGAATGAGTGCTTTCCTACAGGCGGCTGTTTATGAAATTTCATATACTAGCCAATTTATGACATTCTAGGCCACTACAAAGAGAGTCTTTATCTGTCTCCGCGTACTTTGAACCCACAATGTAAAACCAATTCAACGAACACAATAGAGAGGGTTAGTTGCATGTAATTATGCATTATTTATAGTTATTGCGACAGTAACTACATGTAACGTGTAATAAGGTCACTGTAAATTAAAGTGTTACCATTATATACTAATTGAACTATTTCTTTCTATCTAAAAACTCGTAGCCTAATTCAACTGTGCCATCAGATTATCTCCGTTTGATTAGACAGCCTTTAAAATAGTAGAGGAAGCATGTCTGCCATTGGTCAGAGTCATATTAGATATTTGCTCATGGTTCATCAGGGTGTTTCAAACAATGTTTCTAGACCAATCATTGCTAGATTCGTTTGCTTTGTGTTGTACATCACTAAAGTTGTTGCGGATGAATGATGATGAAACGATCAAATACTCATTACCAGGTGACATATTGTAAGGGTGTTGGCCTTTCCCTGCAAGAACAGTCATTGTGGACATTAAATCACCACACACACACACACACACACACACACACACACACACACACACACACACAAAAACAACAACAGAAAAATCTATAAAATATAAAACACAAACTTTAAAATATCACTTATGTTCCTAATGTTATTTTATTAGCTTAAAAGCGTTCAGGCTGACACAGACTAAGAAAAAAACCATTTTCTGCAGAACGAAACATGTGTGTTACTTCCTACATTTTGAGTAATTCCCTCTCCTTCCAATTGCATTCGAATTTGACCTATTTACTTATGGTTTATGACAGATGTTATGTTTTTATGCCTGGCACTGCCTTCGCCAGTTGAACTAAAAGTCAGAGACTCTGTAGAGAGGGACAGTTCGAGGCATATATGTTGCTGTTTGCAATAGTAGATGATTAAACAAGAAGGTGTAAAAGCAACCTTTGTGTGCGTGTGTGTGTGTGTGCGTGTGTGTGAGAGAGTTTATATATGGGGGCGTGTGGGAGAGGCCTTGGGTAGTAAAGGTGTTAACAACCTTCTCACAGATCTCTGGTCACACCCTGCTGGAGTCATGCGATTCTCCACTGTGACAACTGTAGTTCACTCGCTCAGTGGAGAATACAGAAGCACTGCAGAGGAAGTTCAAAAGAAGAACACACACTGCCTTTTGAGTCATTTGTCAGTGTAAAGTAATAGTGTATGAGTAAATAATGAATACTTCTTCAGCGTTTATTGATCTCAGTTAATATTAATTTCAAGATTTACTAATACCTTATTTAAATCAAATGTTGTATTTGTTAACATTAGTTAATGCACTGTGAACTAACATGAACAAACAATGAACAGCTGGATTTGTATTAAATAACATTAACAAATATTAATAAATACTGTAACAAATGTATTGCTCATTAGTTCATGTTAGTTAATACATTAACTAATGTTAACTAATTAACCTTGTCGTAAAGTGTTACTATGTATATATAGGCCTATATACAATTTTTGTTCACATGAAACATATTTAAATATTATATATAAAAAATATAAATAACAAATATATATACATTTCTTCTATACACAAATATATCGTTTTTAAACTGAATTGTTACAGTATGATCATTTACATTAAAATGAAACAGGTTGTCACATTATTTTGATGCCACATTGTATGAAAATATAGTTATTAACAAGGCAAATTTACAGTACATGGACTTTGAACTATTAGGCACTCTGTGAGATTCCTCACACTGCCATTTGTTCCTTCCTTTGAAATAGCAAACAAAACATATACATACAGTGTTTATCGGCTTCATTGTTTTTTTTTTCTCTAACAGGTAAGAGCTCAGTTATTATATATGGTGGATACAAAACTGTTTTGAAAATATATGTTAGTGTAGTTCCATCTGTAAGAACTGCTGGTTGTACACAATAACAATTAACAACAAAATAAAAAAATAAATAAAAAAATCAAATCCGAATCCGTTTACCATGGGCTATTAGGCAGTGAAGAGCCAAGAGCAGTCAAGCACATTAGATGACCTATGAAAGATGAGCTCGGATTACAGATAAGAGTCCCATCATTAGTCATTTCATTCAAGTGTTTAAGAAACTATTAGTGCTGCACATGATAGTTGTTAGAGTCTGTCTATTCTCTATACACCAGATATAATGATGACTGTGTCCAGGACGAGGTCTGTTGACAAATGAAATTAAAGTGAGAAAAGTTATTTAAGTTAATCTCTAAGATACTATTAGTACTACTAACAATAATATTAATATTAATAATAAGTTAATCAAATATTATTTAGAAAAGTATAGGCCTTTTATTATAGAAACAGCATCAAAGCACTAATATAATATAATATAATATAATATAATATAATATAATATAATATAATATAATATAATATAATATAATATAATATAATATAATATAATATAATATTTTGAAGAATTGATGGATGCTAAAAATAATGATAATTTTAATAATAATGTTTATTATTATTATTGTTGTTGTTATTTTTGACATTGTAGATTAATATATGAATATCACATATATAATGACAAAAATGCGTAGATAAATCATTTTTGATACTGGTTCATTTCTGTATTAATTATTTACATACATATCCAAGCTAAGTACCATTACAAACATTGTACTGTATTCGATTTCTAGCTTTTCAAACCTGATTAGTGACATGAACTCAAACTGAGAAGTTCTGGTTCATCTTGCCCTTTTTGTATGTGCAGTAGGAGCAAGATGTGATCACACTATACACCGCTAAACATTTCAGTGTGTGCTTCACCTTTGAACCCTTCATGAGTTCAGACCTCAGAGTGAAATCAATATTGTTTAGCCACTGTGTGTCTGAATCCACTACAAGCACTGCCATCCGAAAATAAAACGCGATGAAGCTAACGTTCTTTGGGCCATGTTGTTTTTTCCATACACCATCCAATCAGCCTCCATCCTGTCAGGCTGTGCCTGTGTTTTGTCTAGGGGGGGAAGGTCAGACTGTGGCTTTCCCTGAATCAGCTGTTTCAGCGCCAGTGGACGCTATCTGCTGTCTATTCTGACTCGTGTTACATCACTCGGACCCCAGATTTGGGCGGCAGAGCATGTGTGTGTGTGTGTGTGTGTGTGACTGACTGATATCTCATGGATAGGCAGGGGATCATTGACATTATATTCTAAAATAGCTTCATACTCAGTACAGTTTTGGATGGTATGTCAAAGGCAATGAGGAATAATTCTCAGACACTTCACCTTTAAATTGAAATATCATTAAAAGAACAGTTCATCTCAGGAGGACATTTCTGGAATCCTAACCCATCCATTATAATGCACCTACTGGTCTCTCTATATGCAATCCTGAAAAATGACCATAGAAGTATCATTTAAATGGTCCACCATATTTAAATTCATCTGAAGCCAAATAATTGCTTTGCGTGATGGAAAGACCAAAATTAAAGTTCATTCAGAGCACTTTTGTAAACAAAATGTTTTTTAGTTTTTTTTTACTTAAAATAACTATTTATTCAGTAGTCATTTAATTCTTATTATGAACCAGCCAAGGAAAGCACACACATATTTTTTTAGTAAATAACTACTTCATTTTGTTTTTCATCTAGAGCTATCATAGAAGAAATTAAAGAGATTAAAATCATTATCCCTTCCTTATAGTTTTAATTTTAAATTTAGTGTAATTTTCAGTAGTATTTTAATTTTATTTCTGTTAGTAATTTTAGTGCTTCAACTTATTGAGCAAACGTATTCTAGTTTCCATGGCAACATTTCTCATTTTTGTCTGTCTATATGGAGGAGTCCCCGGTTTCTAACCTTGGGTCCCTATAGGGGCTGTCGCAAGATCATCGATGGACACCTCACTCATGGGTTGGGGTGCTGTCATGGACGGACGCCCAGCCCAGGGTCTTTGGGAAGCCCTTGTTGTAAGAAGGCCGAGAGCTGTGAGAGAGGGGCGAGGAGCTCTCACGGAGGAGCGGAAGCATAAAAGGAGGAGCGACGACAGCGAAGGATGAGAGAGGACCAGGCCTGGACAGTTATGTTATGATTTGTTTATGTGTGCGGCAGTCGTCAGTGACTCATCTTATATTTATATTTTATTTCAGCTTAATTTAAAAAAGTGTTTTTAAAAGATTTGGTTTTAGTTGACGATAATGGCTTTGAGTCCTTTCGCTTTTTGTACTTGCAGTACTCTTCACCTCTACATGGAAATATGTGGTCATGTGGTCAGTTTTCTTTCCATTTCTTTGTCTGGCAAACAAAGCTGTGTTCTTTAGTTACGATAAGATCTCAGTCTGCTCCAATGGAGTGAGGTCCCAAGAAACATGGCCACCATGATATGGCACTGTTTCCTCTTGTCCTTTATAACTGGACACATTCATCTTGTCCTCATGACCTCCTTGTACACACACACAACACACAACCCTGGAATTGCCTACTTACCGTAAGAGCTATGAACTTAAACATGCTCCACTTGCTTGAAGACTCAATACACAGAATAGGGTTGTTGAGTTCAGTTTCTGGGGCATGACCAGGGTTTGTTTAGGCAGAAAATACATATAATTCTACCTTCTCGATTATGTTTTTTATCAGGACATCAAACAGTCAAATAGTGATAATTCTTTCAGAACCAATGCTGTACCAGGCACTCGCTGCAGGGAAATGAGAGAATCTGGATCTGCTCCCTGTTTTGGAAAAGAGAAAGAGAGAATGAGAGATGTAATACTATCAAAAACCATTGTGTCACTCCCTCTCACTTCACCCAGACTAATTGGTTTTACATTTTTGTTCCTTCTGCTCAGTCATGTGCAGTGCTTTTTCAGTCATATTTCAATGGAAGTGACCAGGCTGCCATGCTATTGGGCTTTGTTGTGTTTGTTTTTGCACAGGGATCCAAGGACTTGAAGAAGCGGAACTTCAGAAAGGGAGTCGTATCAGGCAGATCTGCTGTATGTATAATGCTAACATTGTGAAGTGGTTCTGAGAGGCGTGGGAGATCAGTTCTGTGCTGCATACAGATACACAGCACTTCCATGTAATGTCTCTACAGCACGTATGCAGACTGTTCGGACTGTCACTCTTTTAAACAGGGTGTTTTTTAAAAGAATCAATGCCTTGATTCTAGCACGTACACAGGTTGAGAAAGGGGAGAATTCAAAGTGAAAAGAAAGAAAACGTACTCAACTTAAAAAAATTTACTCACTCTCACTCTCATGTCTTTCTGAACTTATATGACTGTGGAACACAAAAGGAGAAGTTGAACAGAATGTTCGCACTGTTCAGACACAGTCTGTCAGTTCAAATCTAGACTAAAAACACATCTCTTTGGCTTAGCATACACATAACACATTATAGATCACTATAATTCAATGTTAGGCTGCATAGTTTAGATCTGCCGGAACAGGGAACACTACCCATAAATCCTGATGTACTTTGTACATCATAAGAAGGATGGCGTCTACGCTAATATTAGTCTCTCTGTTTATCCTGAGGTTTACCACAAACCGCCAGATCCAGCCCATATCCAGATCTGATGAAGGACCATTGCATGGACACGACGACAGCGCATCCCTGAAGTGCCAGCCTCATCAGCCCTGTGAAGGCATCATGGACACCTCAACAAACTCATCTCCATACCGGCTTGATGACTCCGACTCCTAACCAGATGAACTGGATAAATATTTTGAAAGTTCTGATCCAATCTGACTTCTGACATATTATGCCGCCTAAATCATAATCATACACTGTTCGTTTGTTGGCCAGAGGAGGACTGAGCCTGGGTTCTCCCAAGGTTTTTTTCTCCATTCTGTCACCTGATGGAGTTTTGGTTCCTTGACACTGTCGCTTTATTCGCCATTGGCTTTTGGCTTGCTTAGTTGGGGACATTTAACATTTGATTTTGAATTTTAACAATACTATTACAACTTTACTTTCCTGTTATCTCTGTAAAGCTGCTTTGAAACAATTTGTATTGTAAAAATTCAATTCAATTCAATTCAAATTTATTTGTATAGCACTTTCCACAATACATATTGTTTCAAAGCAGCTTTACAGAAAGTACATTTCAGAAATGTACATAGAAGAATACAGTTAGTTAATCATGTATTAATTTAGGGCATAACATATCGCTGGCGTTGAGTCGTCTCTGCACAGGCGTCGAGTCGTCTCTACACAGGCGTTTAGTCATCTTATCGCAGGTGTTGGGGGATCTGAAGTCTCCGTGAGAGGCTGGATACAAACTGGAGCTGACGAACGCCATTTACCTCGGGACGCAAGTCCCGAGATAACAGCAGAAAAGCAAATGGGAAATAATTAGCATAGCTGCTGTTCATAATATTAATGCATTCAATCTGATTCAACAGTGGTATAAAAGGTAAGCATTATCTGAATGCTTGGCTAAAGAGATGCGTCTTTAATCTAGTTTTAAACTGAGTCTCGAACAATATCAGGAAGGCTATTCCAGAGCTTAGGACCTAAATTCGAGAACGCCCTCCCTCCTTTAGTGGACTTAGATATCCTATGCATGACCAGAAGCCTCGAATTTAGTGATCTTAAAGAACGTGATGGATTGTAGGGCGATAGAAGGTCTATATAAATAAAGGTGACTGACTGACTGACTTTTTCCACACAATGAACGTATACAGGTATACTTGTTATTTGTTTTATAAGATGATAGCCACATGATAGTTTTGTTTGATGAACAGATCAAAATTTAAGTCATCATTCAGTGAAAATCTGCCATAGCTCTCGGATCTCAATCATGCACATTTACAAAGCCTGGTGCTTGAAGTTATAATGATGACAGAATTTTTGCACTTTCTTTTTAATGAAGAGGTCAAGTACTCGAAAGCACGTGAATATGAGGCATGCGTTTGGCTGTCTGTTGCTAAGCCTAGCCATAGCATTCAAACACAGCATCGTTTCACTGACGACTGCCGTACACAAAAATAAATCAAATCGCTCCTCCTTTTATGCTTCCGTAGCTCCTCCGTGAGAGCTCCTAGCACCTCTCTCACAGCTCTTGTCCTCCTTACCATGGGGCTTCCCAAAGACCCTGGGCTGGGCATCCGTCCATGACAGCACCCCAACCCATGAATGAGGTGTCCATCGATGATCTTGCGACAGCCCTTATAGGGACCCAAGGTTAGAAACCGGGGACTCCTCCATATAGAAAGGGCACAGAGTGCTCAGCCCTAAACATGAGTTTAAGCAGGGGATGAAATCCCTTGTTTTTGAGCCACCACTGGAAGGGCCTTGTGTGCAGCAAGCTTAACGGTATTATGTTGGTGGCTGCAGCCATAAGACCCAGTACCTTGAGTAGTACCTGGCCAGTACCAGTACCTGCCTCTATGGGAATTTAACATAGGGGTGTTCTGACTTATAAACTCTGTATTTTAAGGAAGAACATTTATTTATTTACGATACATTATTCATTTACAAAGAAAATTGGTGTCCTTAAAGGTTGGAATTTTCCTCATTTTTAATTAAGTTCCAAAAATTAAATTAATTTCCAAAAGATGATTTCTAATTCCTCTTTTTAGTCAACTTTAGCATGGGTGTGTTCACTTATGCTAAGCACTGTGTGTGTATATATATATATATATATTATTTTCTCCTTTATTTCATGTTTCTCCTTACCTAATTAACGTTCTGTATTATCTATTTTAATATTTATAGTACCATATGTTTTTTGATACTGTATTTACATTTGCCTAATCATGCCTCTTAAGCGTTCACTCATGACTGCATATCTGTGTGCCTGTATTGCCCCTGGCAATTCATGAAACACTTTATGGCAATTTAACAATTTATTAGAATATTTCATTTCAGCCATTAATAGTATATAGTAAGTATAATTATAAAGACATAATTAGTGGTGTGTGGTTTAGGAATAAATCAGAGTTTGTAAACGAATCAGTGAATGTATTATTTAGTTCACATCCACTGTTTCTTTTGTAAACGATCCAGTGTTTTTAACGAATCAGGACTAATGAATATGCCAAATAATTCACACCAAAACTGCAGTTGATGTCCATTGTCCACAGTCACCAAGTAGCTAACCTGATAAGTTAAATACTGAACTATATCAATTTCAACTAACCTCTGTCTGTGGGCTTTCAGATGACTCACAAAACTGGACATTGTTGATAAATGTTTCTTATATCACCTGACTTCATCCTTGGTCAATGGCTTAGCTTACTACACGCGACTCAGACACCGGCTTACACTGAAGGTGTTCGAATAGCGTCAACACCATGGCGTGGCGTCTATGTCCCCTCGAAAGGGAGCTAAAGTGGCATGCTGGAATTTGCACTCTGTTTCTGTGAATGGTAAATTTCTGGCCACTTCTTATTATTGGAGGGGGCTTGTCCTCCTCAATGGTTATGGTGGGTACAGCCCTGGTATATTGAGTTCACAGCAGTGGTGACTTCTTCTGCATGATCTGAATCATGATTGCTGTCAATCAAAGTGCTGAAGAGTTAACGAGGAACCAGCATGATCTGCTCCACCCAGCCCATCACTGACCCCCCAGTCCCCTAAACCTCTCTCTCCTCTAAACTCCCTCCATTACTCACCCTTCTCAGCCTTTCAGGCCTAATTGTTTTGATAGGCTGATGCATAGCATCAAGACATGGTCGCATTGGGGATTCATGTTTGGAGAGAACAAGAGCACAACAAGATGCGAACCGAATAAGGAGTCTGGAGAGAAGCAGGGATTCTCTAAACCTCAGATAAAGAGATTTCAAAAACAAGATATGCATTGATAATATAGGAGACAAGGCGTCTCATCTACTTTGTTGTGACCTGCACCGGTCACGATGATTCAAATTGAGATGCTAAAAAAAAGATTATACGTCATCTTGGACACTAATCTAATCATGTTTGGATATGATTTAGACTTTTTAAAATAGGATACATTAAAAAAAACGCTTGGCAAATGTCGGATAGGGACACATTGGATTACTGTTACATGTTCACAAAAGGTGTCTACTATCTATTATCATAATATGCTCGTCAACTTTGTCAACAAGGTTATAAGTTAAAAATGTATTTGAAAATGTAAGGAAAAATGTAGGATTTTGCAGAGGTTTATTTGCTGAGGTTTATTTTACATATTCCTGTGGTGATTAATGAATTTCAGTAGTAAAAGTAGACGTGCATGTACATTGATTATTAAAAGAAATGAAAGAAAAATGCTTTTTAAAATAGGTTTAAAATCTGATTTTCTACTTGCTAGTACTGTTTATACAGACAGTGAAAGAAGGACAAGAAATTAACAGGAAAACAGGAATAGGAAATCTAACTAGTCAGAATCGAACTTGCGTCACCCCACATCACATGACTACCATAGCTCCAACGTTTAACCCAGGGGTAGGCAAGTTCGGTCCTAGAGAGCCGCTGTCCTGCAGAATTTAGTTCCAACCCTAATCAAACACACCTGAACAAGATAATCAATGTCTTCAGGATTACTAAGGCTATAGGCAGGTGAGTTTTTTTTTTTCAGTGTTGGAGCCAAACTCTGCAGGACAGCGGCTCTCTAGGACCGAACTTGCCTACCCCTGGTTTAACCGTTCTGACTCTGCATGTGTTTTTGTATAAAGCGTTATATCCATCTACTTTCATAGTCATGATATCATCTGAATCAAAATAGTCCATGAACCCTAATGACCTCAGTGCTTCTCCTTTCTCATCAAAGATGGATCACATAATCCTGTTCTCCCTTAGTTGATAGAGCTGAATTGTTCTGAGCGATTGACAAAGAAAAACAGCATTGACCAGCCATTCTCACCTTGCTCACTTCAAACATCATCTCTATAGGAACAATTGGCCTGCTTGTAGCGAGCTGTAGTTCCGCGTACCTGTGTTTACCTTTGGTTTGCGAGCCAAGCCAACAGTGGAATTCAAAGGGCACGAGCGGTGGAGTGCTCACTCTCTCACTCTCCCTGTTACCATTGTATGAAGCCCCCCCCGTTTACAAGACAAAGGGCTGACTGGATAAGCAGATGTAATGCTCACCCCAAGCAACCTGAGAAAACAATATGTGTTACTGGCGTAGTCTTTCACGTTGAAACCGGTCATGTTTGATGGACCCTCAAATCAAACACATTTATGGAATTGGAACCAAAAAGCTTAAGTTCTTCACAAAGTATAACTAATGAGCATACTTGGGGAGAGATTTGTACCCTAAACCTATGTTAAATGTCCTTATGTTAAAACATGGTACGATAAAACTACGAATTAGCATCTAATTTACAGTCAGAAGCAGAAATCCTAGCATGACACATTAATTATGATTATATATTATATAATTTAGATTTTTTGTTATCAGTGATGTACGTTAGGGTGTTTTGTGTTACATTTAATGGTGTTTAGTTAATGTCTATTAATATTTATGATGAACACCAATTCATCAGGTGGATTTCTATTTTGCCACCTGTATTATTATGGTTGTTATCAGTACATTTCAAGGCAAAAGCAGATTTTGCTATATTTAATATATGGTAATAAGTTGTAAAATACTCAGGCACCAATATGACATCCCATAATACTTGAAATATTTTTCACTATGTCTTTTTTTACAGTAAATTTCTGCCAACTAAAGCTACTTTTTTTGTTTACAATAAATTTTAATTCATTTTGTTTCACTGTTAGTTCTTAGATCTGTGGATGTGAGTTACAGATAATTATCAGCCATATAAATTATATTCATTGAAATATGATGAATAAATAATAATTGATAAATAATAAATGACACCCAGTGAAAGGCTGGAAAATAGTGTGTTTTATAAACTGAATGTTGATAGTTTAAATCAGCTGCTGAGAAGTCATTTCTGATGTTCAAATAAACAAGTTTAAATGTCAACATCATCTGTATGCTTCAGATAAATTGGGTTTTAAAATCCTATAACTACATATAGAGGTATGCGTGCCATATCTTTAACCAGAATATTATAAAGACTTGGAGCTGTACTCTTTTGACTCATACCAGTAAGCAGACTAGAAACTATCTACAACACTAGCAATGACGACCCATCAAAATGCCCTGCATTGGCAACTTTTGCATCTAATATCAAAATGAAATCCAATGGCACATGATATTTTGTAGGAAGTGGAGGAAGACACACAGCTGTGAAGAGGCTCCGCCAAGGGTTTAAAGGAGTCACAACGGATGCTCTCAAGACATTTGAAATATTCCCAACGGATAAGACAACACCTGTAGAGGACAAGGCCTGGGTCGCCATGCGTCTCTCAAGAACATGAGGTGTCAATCAGTAACGTGGTTATATGGGCTTGTTAATAGTTAACACAGACCCCAGATTTGCGGCCCCTTACAGAGTTAAACTGACACGGACCTGCTGGTGGTGATTGCCGAGTGGTCCATCAGAAAACTAAAAAAATATAGATATATACATAAAGGTAAACACATAAACGTCGAGTGAATCTGAGTTTGATGAGGGTGGGGATGTTTGACGACAACGGATATGGAATTTTCAGACAGGGAGTGGAGATTTTATAGGCATAAATCTGGCTTTTACGAGAATTGGGTTTCAACTGCTGCTCGTTTAGTCAAAAGTTGCGCCACTCCTGCAACTACTGTCATCTAAATCTCAAAACTCACGAACGCTTGCACGCCTCCCTCCCTCGCCAGGGTCAGAGGAACATGATTAAGGACTATCTATCTCCCCCCGCTCCCCCATAATGGCCTTGTGGCTCCAGGCGGAGGGTGAGCAGCGCCATCCTTGACAGACACCTTCAGTAAGCTCTTTCACCCCCCTACCAACAGCCTCGTGCCCCCCTGCCTGCCTGTCTGTGTGACTCCTGCCTCGGTGCTTTGATAAACACTGCCAGCGGGGCTCAAACATGGGTCAAGATAACCTCCTGATGACCCAAAGGCTCCGTCTCCTGTTGTGACACACACACACACACCGCTGACCAGGTCATCTCTACCTGACGAGCCACTTCACTGTCCTTATCAACGTTCTCAATTCAACAGAGGAGCACTTTAAACATTCCTCTGTGAGGTTGCTAATTGGTGGACGATGCCAGTTAGCAAGCTTTGGATTGCATTCTGGAAAGGTTCTCTCAAAGTTACGAACACATTTTCATTCGGTAACATTAACAGAACTTTCGTTTAAAGTTATATGGTCTTCAGTAAAAGTTTGTTGTGTTCGTGGAACAGTCCTCTGAAACATTTTGGCTAGTCTAATGTTTGTTAAACTTTACAACTTTGAATGTTCCGAGAACTTTCAAACATGATGTTCCCGTAATGTTTTCTCTAACGTTCACATAACCAATTTTGGCCTGGTTTCACAAACAGGGCTTAGACTAAGCCAGGACTTGGTCTTAGTTAAATTAGGACATTTAAGTAGCTTTTATCAACATGCCTTAGAAAAACATTACTGGAGTGCATCTTGAGCCAAAACAAAGGGACTGGCATATTTTAAGATATGTCAGTGCACGTTGCTTTAAGTTCAAACAGCTCAAACATGCAGTTAAGTCTGGGACTAAGCCTCGTCTGTGAAACTGGGCAAAAAAAGACTCTGACCGTTCTTAGAACATACGGAAATAACATTTTCATAATTATCCTCAGAAAAACATGCTTAGAACACATTTGTGTCGGATGGGATGATTTTTTGCTAGCAGTTGATTTGAGGGGCTTGATTATAACTATGTATCATTTTAATTCGTTACAATTTTTAAAGGGATAGTTTGCCAAAAACTGATCAGCTGACTTAACTTTAAAAAGTGAGGAAACCTTAAAATTATTAAGTTAATTAACCATGAGTAATTAAAAAAATTAAGTTATGTGGAAGTTCACATAACTATTTTTTTTTTCAATTATTTAACATTTTTTCAATGTGTGGTTGACTTTCTTTCTTCTGTTTCGTCCATACAACAAAATTCCTTGGGGTCCAAAACAATATTGAACCTAACTGACTTTCCGTTGTATGAACGAACACATTTGGAAAATTCTTCAAAATACCTTTTTATTGTGTTATTGTGTTTTATTGTGTGGAGAACAAAGAAAGGCAAATAGTTTTGGAGCGACATGAGGGTGAGGGTGAGAGTGAGGGTGAACTTTCCCGCCAAAAAATAACAAGTCTGAATATAACGGCCACAGTCTAGAAGTGTCGCCTGAAGGGCGCCTAGTGGGACTCAGAACAGCAGATGAACTGAGCCCTTAAACTGCAGGACTGCATCATGGGGGAAAATCTGATGGAGTAACTGTCTCCAGCAATAAATGATTATTGATAACTTAGGCAGCTTTAAATCTCTTCAAACTTACACCGTTCCAAAGTTCATCTTAAAAAACTGAATATTTTTTAATTGACATTGGCAGAACAATGCAACAATTTTGTGAATTGCATACAGGGGAGAGATAATATTCAAGCCAACAGCAGAATTTTTACAGATTAAACATTAAGCTCTGATTCAATCGTACAGTGTGTCTGGAAAACTATGACAAAAGCCTATAAAGTAAAGTATACATAAACTATACAGAATCACAATGCTGCGCTCTTGGACGTGTTTTAAATACAGAGTCGGTTCAGTTAAGCAGGACGCACAAGAATGTGCTCAAATCCACTTACAGTGGTTAAAAATTAAAAAGTGATTAAAAGTGTTCATGAGAAAGTGTTCATTTTTTTGTGTTACATATATAATTAATTAGCTACTTTACATATTTAAATAATAACAATAAATAAAAAGCTGCTAAGTCAAGAAATACAGTACATTTTGAAAGTTGAAGAAAAGTTTAAAGTTGAGGTAAATGAACCTCAGCTCACGTCACACAAAATGCTTAAGAAATCAAATGAAGGTGATGATACACAGGGCAACTTTTTGAGCAATGTTACTGGGCAATCTTGCCGAGCGATTGTTGATTGGGAACTTTCCCATTGAAAATGGGCGATACATTTCTATCTGGATCATTTAGATCGGTTATGGGCCCTGTGTCTCATCTGGTTGCCCATTGACAGCAACATTTCTCAGCAACATTGCCCAAAAAGTTGCCCTGTGTATCATCACCTTCATAGATTCACAGCGCTGAAAGTTTCATTGTCTAATCTGAGATGCGGTTTTCCTCAACCTTCAGAAGGGACCGTCTTTATGTCACATTAGGTCCCTATTAGGTCACATATAATCACATTATCTGAGCAGCAGTTTCATTGTCTTCAGAGGTATACACACACACACACACACACACACACACACACACACACACACACACACACACACACACACACACACACACACACACACACACACACACACACACACACAAGTTTACTTTGTTATCTAAATGGGGACATTCAATAGACGTAACGGTTTTTATACAGTACTAACTGTATATCTCTCCGCTTACACTAACCTTATCCCTAAACCAACCCATCACAGAAAACTTTCTGCATTATTACATTTTCAAGACTTACATTTTTTAAATTTATTTTTTTATACCAGATTTACAAATGAGGACGTCCCTAAAGGGAGGATTTGGGAGATTTTCTCAGGTGTTGGCCACTTCTGGGTACAAATGTGTTCCCAAAATATAGTTAAGTAGGTTACACACACACACACACACACACACACACACACACACACACACACACACACACACACACAAACACAAATGATCATTGTTCAACACTAACACGCCACAGTGTTTAACACAAACTAGTAGAAAGCAACGCAAGGCTAAATCAATCTAAATATGGTTTCTTTCCATGTATGGAATAAATTGTGTTTCTGAAGGACAGATTTTTAAAAGTCACAGAAAGGACTGGAGAGCAACAGTCGTAGATGACAGCTGGATTCTCACCCATTTTCCTGTCTTTCCACCAGGCAACAGTGTAACCAGAAACTCTGAGGCCAGGTGTTTCATTCCCAGCCTGGGCAATAACCTTGACGTTAGCACAGAGTTTCCTAACCTTCTCATGAATCATCATTGAACTACATTTACCACGACACTCTTCGTTAGAAAGAAAGAAAGAAAGTATAACTGACAGCAAGAGAAACCAATATCTTGATTTTAAAATTGCATGGAAATAATGTGAAATTAATTACTGTGTAATTCCAGATATGTCATTTAAGTGACGTCAACTCCCATTTATTTATATAACGCTTTATACAATTCAGATTGTGTAAAAGCAGCTTCAACAAAAGTGTTCATGTTGCAAAATTATTCAATTATGAAACAAATTCAATTTCAGCCGTAAAGCAGCTCTACAGAAGACAAAAGTTTGATTATTATAACTCAAGTTAGTTTAGTGTTGGTTCTGTTCATCACTGGACCCTTTTCACATTTCCAGGGTTCTCAGAAGCAGATGTCGACATAGTTTGGTAAACTTCTATAATGGTGAATGGAAAAAACAAACGGTGCTTTATGACTTTCCAAAAGAGTAAAAAAAAATATTGGTCAAGAAAGATGTCACATTTGCCATCACTCCGTTAGTCGTTGTATTATAAACATATGGTAGCTTGTTTCTGCCAAAGATAAAAAAAAAAGGTTATTGCGAATTCTTATCTCACAAGTCTGACTGTTTACCTCTCGCAATTCTGACTTTCAGAATTGCATGATATAAAGTCGCAATTGTGTGTTATAAAGTCAGGATTGCGAGTTTACGATATAAAAATGTCAGATAATAAACGATAATTGCGACTCTTTTCTCACAATTGCAAGTTTACATCTCGCAATTCTGACTTTTTTTCTCGCAATTTCGAGTTTATATCTTGCAATTCTGACTTTAAATCTCCCAATTGCGTGTTATAAAGTTAGAATTGTGAGATGTAAACTTGCAATTGTGAGAAAAAAGTCACAATTATCTTTTATTATCTGACTTTTTTTCTCAGAATTGCATGTTTATATCGCGCAATTCTAACTTTATAACATGCAATTGGGAGATTTAAAGTCAGAATTGCGACACGTAAACCTGCAATTGTGAGATAAAAAGTCACAATTGTCTTTTAAAATGTTTTATTCTGTGGCGGAAACAAGCTTACATAGCTTACATGTAGCTTTTTCTGTAAAGCGCCGCGCTCATTGTTTTCTGTCTTCCGGTTTGTATTTCCACAGCATGAAGGTAATAAGATCTTACGGCTTTATGAATGAACGTGTCGCTTTAAAATCTTCCAGGGCTACTGACATTTGTTATCACACTCGCTTCAAACAATACAATGCTCATGATAACTTTCGTTAACTCTACAATAAGTAAATCCACTTCACCAGAAAATTACTCTTCGACAGCAAAGCCGTAGAAATATACGAAGCTTCCGCAAAAAACGGAAGTTCAAAGACAAAATTCTAAAGATGCTGCAAGCTCGTTTCTCTGGCGGCCTGTAGTGTTGTAAATGTGCATTATTATTCATTTAAAAATTACAATTTTATTTTTTTTACTGAATGTACAATGTTAATAACTGTGAAAATGCATCACAGTCTGTGGAAAGGGTTCATTATGAAACAAACTAAATTCAGCTATAAACATCTCGATACAATAGTTTAGTTATTCAGTTCAAATTTTGTTCTCATCCGATAGTGTCAGTGCAGCTGGATTGATGTTCCTGAATATTAATTGTCTTTTAACATATTTAATTGTTAACTAATTATAACTGTTTAATTAAAAAAAATATATTTTAAAAACATATTATTTATAATTAGTCGCAGCTCAATTTCAACTATACATTGTAATATATTGAATACAAATTAAGTAGTTACTTCCTTTAATGACTGAAGTGACACAGGCTAAATGCGTTGACCTCAGCTCTACATAATATTCTCCTACTTGAAACATTAAGTTGTTAAACTTTTAGAAGATACTCTGTACAAGGTCTCTTTACACAAAAGAGGGTTCAAAAAGAAAACAAAGAGCCCTTAGACGAGAACAAAAACAAGACTGCATCTGTCAGGTGTTGCGCGCCAAACGCCAGCAACCTTGAAGGGAGTCGACCGGAATGCAGGGGCATTATCTCTCGCAGCAGAAGTACAACTTAAAGCCAACTTTTCTTATTTTCTTCTCTCTGGGGGTGAGAGAATGGGTAGAGTAGAAATCAATACTCCAGAGTCCATACATTTTTTTTTCCTCTTCTTTTTTGTGGACCTATGTGAAACTTGCAGAGTGACCCCTGACAGAAGTTAATGGCTAACTGCGTTATCTCTCTTTACAGCCCGGGGTTGAACCCCAAATCAATAGATGGTGCACAAATATTCCAGCGCTCAGCATTGTTCATGCTCTCACCACATTTTAGATCGTAGAATTTTGCTATGTTTTGTAATTCTGCTATGAATACGCTGCCATAAAGTGGTGCAGGGATTACGTAAAAACCTGGGAGAATAATCCGCCTCTGGTTCCCTCGAGATTTTCCTCTTAAAAAATAAAGTCTGCGAAAAACATAATTTGACGATAGTTGAAAGTTTTGTTCGACAACGTAAATTACACAAATTCACAAACGTATCTAGTTACTTATAAGAAACATATGTTTTTTTACAATAACAATAACAGCTTCAAAATTTGCGTTTTCGATATAGGTGTTCAAAACGTTTAGTCAAATTATGTTTACCATAGACCTTATTTTAGGGGCCATTTACACAACACCGTTTTCAACTATAAATGGAAAATGTTATGCGTTTTGGCCATTCATTTACACGACATTGGCATTTGGGGTCTGAAAGCGCAAAATTTTGAAAACGGGGTTTCAAAGCGCAAGTTTTGAAAACGATACGTTATCGTCCCTGTGTAAACTACAAAAACGTGAATTTTTGAAAACAGTGAAGTCATGCGCATGCGTATTACGTTTTCAGTCTATAGTGTTTCTTTACAAAGGGCCATTGCCACCTACTGGCTTGGCATGAATAATACAGTGTTTTAGCCGGTGTCACGGATCCGTGTGAACGAGGATCATTTTGACAACATTGTCGTCTCTACGTGAAAAACACAAAGGAAAAAGTTTCCGTTTTTAGTACACCGTTGTCGTGTAAACTTGCCCTTACTCATACATTGAAAAATCCAATTATAAAACCATATATAGGAAAATCTCGAGAGAACCAGTAGCGAATTAGACTTCTGGGTTTTGATGTCATCCCTGCAAAACTCAATTTACATTTCACCTTTTCACCTCAATTTTTCACTAAATAAAATAAAATGATTAGAAAAAGATGGGAAAATATGATATCTTATAAATATGACGCAAATTAAATCTATGGTGACTTAAAAGTGCAAAACAAATCACAATTCTGAAAACGAAATATCAAATTCACAAAACCGAAAAAATAACAAATTATAAACACAATGGCAACTCTAAAAACGAAATAAGTCAGAAAACACATCGACAAGTCAGACAAAACTGAATGGGTGGGTATATTTTGCGAACGGAATACTTGCCGCTGATTGGACGAGACATCTGTCAATCAAGACATGCAGAAAGTACAGCAGGCTGCGGCAGTTGGAAGTCGAAAAATGTAATTAACAATATTGACTTCTTTATATTGAACTGTATACAGATTTTTATAGATTATATATATAAAGTCAATATCACTCAAGCTGAGATTCAGGGGAAAAAAGCACTCTCGCTTGTGTGCCTATATACCATATATGATAAATAATAAGCATTAGCATTAAAACCGCATTCTAACCCAGACAGCAACATAGTGTTGGCCAAGATCCGGCCCACATCCGGGCTGTGTGGATTGCAGGTGTGGGGACCAGTTGTGGGCCGGATCTGGGCCGATACTATGTTGCTGTCTGGGAATAGGCTACATCATCAAGTGAGACTTCTCAAGGTGAGTTTTTTTTTGTTTTTTTTTTGCAAAGTGTGTCAAACTCAATAATGTCAGCTTGCACATCGTTAAAACAACAATTATTATCGTAGACAATACATCTCTAATACTTACACATGCACATGCGAATCGACTTTTTCGCAGCCTGCTTTGCTTTCTGCATGTCTTGATTGACAGATGTCTCGTCCAATCAACGCTAAGTATTCCATTCACAAAATATACCTTTTCCGTTTTGTCTGACTTGTTGTTGTTCCTGACTTGCTATTTTCTTTTTCTTTGATATTTCGTTGTGCTTTCTGAATTGTTATTTTGTTTTTAGACTTGACATTGTGTTTATAATTTGTTGTTTTGTTTCATAATTGTGATTTGTTTTGCACTTCTCGACCATTGTAAAAATCCCTTAAAATGGAAAGACCATCCCAACAAACCCCAAATCCATAAATACCCAAGTCTGCGAGATGTCACAAGAGTGTTAAAGCATTTGCTAGTGCACAGAGCATGTGATGGACGCTAAATATATCTTATTGAGTCACTAGTCAGTGATAAGCTGTGATAGTAAAGTATCGTGTATGTGATTACAGTATGTGCAGGGAGCCAAAAAACGGAGGAGAGTTGAGAGTAAGTTTTGATGAATGACATGGTGTTCGGTGAACAAACAACTATCGTCTCCAATCTAGAAATCAAGTACTTCCACCAGTTTACTACCCAGTCAAAGGTTGAGCTCAAGGAGGTTTTATAGAATTATTAAGTAAGCAATTATGATAACCCAGCGTTTTAAAGATAATAGAACGATAAGATTCTGCAAGAGGAGCATTATCGCTCACCCCCTCGCGTCAGAAGTCAATATGTTGTTCTTTGTTTTGCCTTTGTTTTTCCTTTTTCTTCCACAGAATCAGCGAATGTTATGTCTGCCGTGCGAATTTTGTCTTTGTTCATGGCGAGCATCAGAAGCTCACGGGGACCACAGTTGAACTGAGGAACGGTTAGCATGACCCTGCTAAAGCTAGTGGTATTTTTTTATCAAAGCTCATAAACCTTGAATGACTATATATTGATAAAGACTGTTTAAAGTGTCACTGAAACGATAACATTTGCACTGTAAATGTGGCCCGGAGGCTCCATCTCCAGTCGAGGCCTATTGATAAGCAGACTAGCTCGATTCCTCACGGCATCCCCGGCGACAACAACATCCAGTCCTCGTCTGCTCAGTTCAATCTGGGATTCTGCCATTGCTCGGGATTCTGCAAAGGCAATTCAATGGCAAAAACACTTATAAACTGAAATGCTAATATAGTGCTACAGTCAAACCAAAAATTATTTAGACACCAGATATAATTTTTTATTTATTTTTTTATTAGTGGGTGCACGACACTATAGTTTATTTATGTAAGTGAGGACAGCAAAAAAATATATCATACCTAAAAATTCTTCATACAGTGGACTACCAGTAAAATGTATAAAAATTTGGGACCAAATATTATTCAGACACTTTGACCTGACCATGTTTTGCTTCTTTAATTGATGATGCGACTCTTTTTCACCACAGACTGAACTAAAAGAAGCATTGCTGGTAGTTAGTTGATCAAAATTTATATTATCTATGTGTACTTAAATTTAACAGCTGACAACTCTTCAACCTAATTCAGTTGACAGTCTAACAGAAGGATGGACAAAACCAGTGAAATATCAACTGATTTGAAAACTCTGAGTTCTCATATGAGTAACTCATATTTTATTACCATTTTCTAAACTATAGCGGATAAACTGTGATAATCTGAGAAATGTTTGAAAGTGTCTGAATAAACTTTGGTTTGACTGCATATTGGCAACACATAATTGATAATAATGGTAGTGCTTTTAAAGTTTTTTGAAAAAATAAAAAAAATATTTAGTTTGCAGGCAGAGTAGGTTATGGCCGTGGGGAGTGACTAATTTTTGCAAACAACTTATGAGACAGAGGGAAAGTTATTTGAAAAAATATGCAAATGATTGAGTTGTGTTCATTTGTAAGCTTTCGGGCTAGTCATATTCCAGAAGCAAAGTAGTATGTAACACACTCCCGCTGACCTCAGATGTAGGCAGAATTTGTGAATGTGCTGGATGAGCAAACACTGCTTCACCTTGCCTCCCTCAAACACTCATACTGAATTGAGCAGTTATCTGAGGCAAAAATCAAACCTTCAGATGAAATAGGAACAAACATGGGGCCAATATAGAGTTTTTACATGAGTAATACCAAATATTTTTACATTCCAGATTTCACTTACTCAGGTCAAATAAAGAAAGCCTTCTCAAAATATCTTTTGGACAGGTTGATTCAAACTACTGAAAAAAATAAAGATGAGCTAAAACGGTCATTGTTCCATGTGGTCCTTATCCAAATTATTTTGAACCAAGTGATTAATTTACAGATCTTGAAAAAAAGGTAAATGTTATATTTATACAAATAATTATTTTAAAGTAGTGCTGCAGAACGATTAATATAATCCAAAAAAGTGTTTACATAATATATGTGTGTGTACATACACATATATATATATATATATATATATATATATATATATATATATATATATATAGGCCTATATAAAATATAAATACGCACAGATGCATATATATGAATTGTGATAATACATACATGCGTATATATTAAAATGTGTTATTTATATATAACATATTTATAATATATATAACATAAATTATGTATAAATATATATACAGTATATAAATGCAAATATTTAATAAATATATACATGCATATGTGTGTATTTATATATAGAAAATAATTATACACAGTACAAACATATGTTATGTAAGCACAAACTTTTATTTTGGATGCGATTAATCGTTGCGCAGTACTATTTTAAAGTTATTCATTTAATTAGAGTGTTACAAGTGAAAAATAAATTGCACTATTCCTATTTACCAGTAAAATAAGCAAACAATATTAACATTATACTGATATTATTTGGGTCAAGTTAGCGGTAATGCTTCATTTTACAGTCCTGTTTCCCATGTACATACCATGTGCTTATTATAGTAATTACAATAACTGGGTAATAACTGGGTAATAACTAGGTACTAACCCTGAACCTACCCCTAAACCTACCCTTAACCCATGTACTTACCTTATATTACCCAGTACTTTCTAGGTAAGTACACTGTAAGTACTGTACTGTAAAATGAAGCGTTTCCAAGTTAGCGAGCATTGCATCAGAATGCTACTGTGGGGAAAAAAATTGTTGAGCTAAATTTATATTATCTATGTGTACTTAAATTTAACAGCTGACAGATATTCAACATAATTCAGTTGACAGTCTAACAGAAGGATGGACAAAACCAGTGAAATATCTGATTTGATAACTCTGAGTTCTTGTCACATGTTATTACCATTTTCTAATCCATAGCGAATAAACTGTGATAATGTGAGAACGTTGTGTTGTTAAGTGTCTGAATAAATTTTGGTTTGACTGTTTATTGTGTTTAAATAAGTCAAGCACGTTTCAAGTACCTCTAAATATGGCTGTTTTGAAGAGTTTCCCAGGCCTTCAATTTCAAAAAGTCAAATTCAAGTACTACTTTAAGCACCTTGTACGAACCCTGTAATTATTAAGTTAAAGACAGCAAGCATTGCATCAAAAAATAATCCCAAATACATTCTTAATGACATACTTCAGTTTGCATATTTACCAGAAAAACTAAAGACGCAAACAGTACTGTACGTACTAAAATGTGAACAAGACAAGATGAACACTTTCAAAGGAATGTTGGACAAATTCAAGAGAGCCGTCCTCCTGGAACTTTGGCACGAGCGCATCTGTCGACGGTGTTTGTTGTGCATGTGGGTGAAAGCGAGGTGCTTGCGAAATCCAACTGTGGCCAGTTGCATAAACTGCTTAGACTAGTCTTACAAGTTAGTCATCTAATGAACCGCTTGTTGGTCAGATTAGTTCTTCAGTTAGCGGCTATGTTTACGCAACTGGCTCTGCAGTGCTGCTATACAGCTCGTTTATCACTAACTATTCATTTCACTTTCACATATACACTTTGGGCCGGCCTGTATCTACACAACAAGTGGCAGAATCATAGAGCTGAGATGGCGAAGGGAGGAGAAAACATGGCCTCTTTATGACTTTGTGTGGCGTCTGTAGGGTCCGAACTCCAGAGCCCTGTGTCCTACACGCTCTCAGCACTCCCAGAAGAGCCTGTCCAGACCGAGCGGCCTTTGCCCGTGCCTGTCATTAACGCCAGGCCGTAAATATCCCCCGCTGCCATGAGCGAGGTGACGTGTGAGGACCTTCAGACACAAGGATCAATGTCTTCCAACTCACAGGCCTGAAGCAGGTGTGGCATCTGAAACGTGTGCTTGGCGTAGGTGGATGAGTTTATTGAACGCTGATGTATTGGTTCGTTCAGTCCAAATAAGGATTGTTTTATATACTTTGGTTTCTCTGTCAGAAATTCAACAGTTTTAGGTATCGTAAAATCTTCCTGGATAGTTTGTACATCTTTAGGGGGGAAAAAAGAGTCCCATTATAAATTATTCTAATTTTTACAATACATAAGCCCGGTTTCACAGACAGGGCTTAGTCTAAGCAAGGATTAGGCCTTAGTTTAATTAGGGCATTTAAGTAGCTTTTATAAACGTACACTGTAAAAAAAAAAAAATGACAGTAAATAATTTACGGTAACAAAATAGCAGCTTTGGTTGCCAGAAGGTTTTACAGACTTAACTTAAATTTGCAGTAAAAAAAAAAAAAAACGTAAATTAAATGACCTATATAAGTATTAAAATCTGTTTTGTACCATTGTAATACACTGAAGCCACCAATAACAGTGGTGATGAGAGTCACATGATCAATCAAAGCTCATCACAAGCAGCTTTTCCACAAGAAAGTACTAATGTATAGAAGCTGCACAGTGTCATACACACAAACACTAAACATTTGGCATTTAACATTTTTAAAAATGTAACAACATTAAATGTAACATAAAACCTTAATGTAGATAACTGATTAGAAAAAAAAAATTGACGAAAATGAGGCCATTTCAACAAAAATACATAAAATGTTGAGTGTCATGCAGGGAATTGTGGGAATGTCAATTTATGTTTTTTCACTGTAAATTATACAATAACATTCCTTTTTTTTTACTCCCAAAACCTGTACATTTAAAATTAAAATTAAATGTAACCAAATGTAATGTAACGTAATCATATTTTAGCCTAAGGCCAGCTTAAGCCTTGTCTGTGAAACCGGGGGATAGACTCTTAAAAATAAAGGTTCCAAAAAGGGATACTATAAAAAAAACAAAAAAAAATTGCCTCCCAAAATAAATTTTCAGTGTTATTTTTTTGGTGCGAAGTATATTTTAATAATCTAAAGAACCTTTTGTCCAATGGAAAGGCTGCATGTTAAAGGTTCTTCATGGAACGATTGATGCTGATAAAGAACTTTTATTTTTAAGAGTTTGGGGTCAGTAGGCCTACGTTTTTCTTAAATTAATAAATTATTAAAAGCGTCTGCCAAATGCATAAATAAATTAGGCTATATAAATATTTTTACTCAGCAACGATGCATTAAATTGTTAGAAAGTAACAGTAAAGACATTTATGATGTTACAAAACATTTTTCTTTCATCAAAAAGCTAAATCCTGAAAAAAAGTATCTCAGTTTCCACAAACATATTTAGCAGCACAACAGTTTTCAACATTGATAATAAGAAACGTTTCTTTAACACCAAAATCATATTAGGCAGATGAAATAAAGATTTTCATCTTGAAGATGTATCAAACTACTATGACTGCATCCGAAATCACATACTATATAACCTAGTAGGCGAAAAATATGTGACAACGAAGCATGTCAGAATTGACAGTGCTCATAAAAGAGTATGCAAAAAGTATCCAGGTGATCTACTACTTCCGGAGAGATTCTGAAGTGTGCATACGATGGACACTTAAAAATCCCATGAGGCCACGGGAGAGGATTTGTAAATGAAGATGAAGCGACGCAACTGACGCTGGAAGGTCACATGATAATGACAACATGGCGGATGTAGTGTGTCCAGATTGTATTCATACTACACACACTCATACTATACAGAACATACTATTTTAGCGATCGCGTTGTAGTTACCTGTTCAAAATAAGTAGCCGAGTATTTCGGATTCATCTTAAATGTTCCACAGTGCCAATCTCCTCAGGCACCGCTCTGATGTGTGTCAAGAGCAGGCACTGCCCCCTAGTGGTGGTTTCTCATACTTTCACTTTAGGATCACAATCAATCACAGTAACACTCTCTGTACTAGCTGTCTATAGCAGAGGTGTGATCTCTGTAAAGATAAAGCAGTCATCTATCTGGCTCTCGTACCCCACAGTCTGGTGTCAGTCACTCTCAGCGGGAGACTCCGTCTGTGTCTGATACCCAGCGCTCACTCCGTCTCCCTCTCTCACAAACTGAAGGCCTGTGACCGCTGAGAAGATAATGGCTTCCTAAATCTCCTAATCTACACCGTCTCTGCTCACATACAACACTGAGATGTAGGGGAGAGAGGAGAAATATGTGCTGAACATGTAATCTGAGGAAACTTTACACAATATCCATGTATTCAGAATAGGGATTTCATATACAGTGGCCTGTGAATGAGATGCGCTCATGAGAAAATTGGGATTTAACACATGTTGGTGAATTCGTGATGTACACTACCAGTCAAAAGTTTGGAATAATGATTTTTTTTTATGTTTTTGGAAGAGCTCTCTTATACTCAATTATTTGATCAAAATATACTAAGAGTGTAATATTGTGAAATATTATAATTTAAAAGAACTGTTTTCTTGTTGAACATACACTGTCCGACCAAAAAAAGTCGCTGTTTGGATTTAAATCGGCAAATACTTAGTCACTGATGTTTCTGACGTCACAAACTTGTAACCAATCAGATCAACATGTGGGCGGGCTTTAGCATATCATTAACTGCGAAGCAGGGGAGTCTCGAGAGATGGCAGGTTATCCCGGTTTATTTTTCTGTTTGTATGAAAAATCGTGTACATCTAGCAATATAGCAGGTGTATGATGTGTATTACGATGCTATGATGAACTATATGTCTTTCTCCGCTGACGTTCTTGTTCAAAGCGTTTCTGATGATTTTTAGAAGGCAGACTGAGATGCGAATGGGAACATAATTTGTGCAACATTAGCAACACATTATTAGCTGTTTAATAACTTAGTCCGGCAAAAGGCTAATCATATTAATTACTGTTATGTGCCCAATGTTGAAAAGAGCGATATCATTGTGCAGCGTTTACTACAGTAAAGTTTGCCGAGTGGATCTCTGAGCTGGTGTGAGTGAGTGGAGGCGGGGCTAATTAGCATATTCATGAGTCCACATATATTAAATGAAGCAAGGGTTTAGAGTTGCATTCAAGCTACAGTATTTTAATGCGTGAACAATTTTTCACAGAAAAAAAAGTTTAAATATGTAATTTTGGTGATCAAAGATGAGTTTTAGGGGCTCAAATTATTGACTACAGGTGGGCTTTATTACAATGATTATTATTTTTCTAGCATATGTTTGGCGCCAGTTCTTCTAACCCTAATTGACAGAGTGTATAGCTTTTCATTTCTTTGCCAACCGTAGGGAAACACATCGCGCCATATTCCAGGATGACAATGTCATGATTCATCAGGCTGAAACTATGAAAAAATGATTGGGAGGCGCACGAATGAATCATTTTTACAAATGAATTTGCTCCTCTGAGTCCAGAGCTTAAAGGGTTAGTTCACCCAAAAATGAAAATTCTAGGTTACTAGTTTAACAGCGAATGATCTGTTGTTGTACGTCACACGCATCACACACATGACCAGCGTCGGCCAATAGTGAGCCTACGTGTGACGTAGCTCTACGCTATTACACTAGTTTAACTGACTAGAGGCCCAGAGAGAAGGAAATTAATAGTTGAAATAAAGTCGTTATTTATGTTTGTTTTTGCGCACAAAAAGTATTCTCGTCGCTTGATAAACTTAATATTGAGCCACTGTAGTCACTTGGACTATTTTAAAGATGTCTTTAATAACTTTTCGAGGCCGGCAAGTTTCTATCCCTTAAGAAGCCTATGAAGGAGTGATCCAGCTCTCAGATTTCATCAAAAATATCTTAATTCGTGTTCCGAAGATGAACGAAGGTCTTACGGGGTTGGAACAACATGAGGGTGAGTAAATACTGACAGAATTTACATTTTTGGGTGAACTATCCCTTTAAATTCATTGAAAGTCTTTGGGATGTGCTGGAGGAGACTTCACAGAGTGCTGGACTCTTGCATTAGCAATACAAGATCTGAAGCAAAAATGTATGCACCTCTTGATGGAAATAAATGTTGTGATGTTATTTCTGTTGGCAAACATAGCATGCTAGAAATATAATAATCACGGTGATAATAATCCAATCATTGACTCTTTAAGTATTTGTCCAAACAGCAACAGTACATTTTCAAATATTATTTATACCTGTGATGCAATGCTATAATTTCAGCATCATCACTCCAATCTTCAGTGTAACAATTCTTATTTAACAATGTTAAAAACAATTTTTGGTGCATACTATTTTTGTGGAAACAGTGAAGCCCTACCATTCAAAAGTTTGATATAAGATTTAAAATAACATTAATTCCAATAATACTTTTATTCAGCAAAGATGATTTAAATTGATCAAAAGTGACGGAATTCATGATATACAAAACATTTCTATTTCAAATAAATGCTGTTCATTGAACTTTCCAATCATCAAAGAATCCTGAAAAAAATATTCTGGTTTACACAAAAATATTAACCATCAGTAAACAATTTAACATTGAAAAAAACTGTTGTTATAACTTGAGCACCAACATTAACTGATTAACACCAAATCAGCATATGCAAATTTCTGAAGGATCAAGTGATGCTCAAGACTGGAGTAATGATGCTGAAAATTCAGCTTTTGACATCACATGAATATATTACAATTTAAAATGTATTCAAATAGAAAACAGTCACTTTAAATTTCATAATATTACTGTTTTTTTTTACTGCAGCCTTGCATGAGCATAAGAGGCTTCTTCCAGAAACTTTAAAAAACCTTTTCGCACACTAATGACTTTTGTACATAGTGTATGATCAGATTAAATCCGAGGTGTCAATGCAACATTCCACATCCTAAACAAAACAGACACTACTCTGTGGTGCAACGGCCACAGTCAGGATGAAGGATGGCCAACTACTGTCAGCAGATCCCACTGAGGCCCATTTCTATAATCAGCTCCATTAAACTCTTTTCTCAATCCAAAACGCTCTGAAGACTTGTTCGCTGATGCAGCGCGGCTCAAAACACTTGTGCAGCACGTGGGATATTAACAAGAAGAAGAAATTTCAGATGTTATCACTAAATCACTATTAACGTACAACGCCAGAATCAAGGATCGGCGGGTTTTCGGAAGAAAGATCTTGAAGAGAGGCCATGGTTAGGAATGAATCGGTCGATAAGCAGGATGTAAAAGCTCTGAGTAACAACCAAGGCTGAAGAGATGTCATGCTGAGTTTTCCCATTACATCTTTCTCTATGGACATGAGTTAAGTTTAATCTTAAACGTTTTAATGCATGACCACACTGGCCCTACATGGATCGTTTTGTCTTGGATTATTTCTAATGCACAAGACCCCAGTTAACCTATACCTGCCATGTTTATATTCCATTGTGAAGGATCGTCTCTGGGAGTTGTAATAATCCAACAATAAAGGACCGCCATGTAACTTTTGGCCCTCTAGGGGTTAAAAAACAAAACTGCATGGATTTTGCGAAAGAACATTGTTTTGGTTGTGCTTCGGCTCTGCGGATGAATATGGTTCGCTACGAATGGATGGAAATCCAAAAAATGATGTCATCTGGGCATGTTCAAAATGTTATGCTGTTGTTATGACTAATTGGAAACACTGATATTTTTAAATTGGTGGCGTTACAAAAGTTGCTTATGCTGCTCATAAAACATTCACTAGGTTAAGAGATATAACCAGTTTAGATGGAAAGGATCTCAAGCTGACTAGCTGAAGACTTTACCGAAGCTATAACCCAATAATAGACACGCTACTTCCTTAAATAAATTCCAGTACAATGCCAACAGCCATAATGAAATGACCCTTCACAATCGATAATGTTTACAATGAACCTCTTAGAGAGCTATATATCGCAACTTATATGTTCAATAAAATACCTTACTCACCTGCACTGGAAAATGTTTAGTTTTGCTGCTTGTTCAAATTACTTAATTAAAATGAGCTAAAGCAACACAATTGCTATACATTTTGTCCTAACTTAATTTAATTGTGTTCAATACACTTAAATATATTTCAAATCGAAATTGACTCAATCCATTTGTGTTGGTATATACGTGAATGATTTTTGTTGCATTAACTGAAAATTGGCGGGGGATTTTTAGTTCCCAGCATGCTTTGCAAATGGCTGGATCGGGAGAGTAAGTGTTGAAATTAATAATGAATTGTATGTTTTTGAGTGAAGGGAAAGTCCTGTTGATGTTCAGTTACGTTTAACATTTAAAATAATTAAGTTTTTATGGTTACCATTGTGACTGATGGGTTAGGCTATTTGTCCAATGAGCAATAGCCGTGCTAAAGCCAGTTGCAGTAACAAGTATCTTTCTACTTGTGCTGTGCTAGTTGCAGACACTCTTTCAATTGTACAACCAAACAGGTCATTTCCATTTACTCAAAATCACAGACTAGAATATTGGAATATACTCAATATATTTAAAATTATAAGAGTCTCTTTTCGTTCATGTTCATGTTTTTTTTTTTTAAACCGGTGATTCCCGGAGGTCGAGATTTAACTGCTCCATCACAACCTTTCTCACTCGTTTTGACAACTAACCTATAATTCACTCTGACACCAAACACGCGTCAAAGTAGCAACATTTCTCAATTTACGGATATGACGAGACACGTACGGGCGAGTGACGCACGTACACAATTTCTCGCGAAAACCATTCCAACAGGTCTAAAATATAAACACTTATCCATACTATAGTGAATCAGGGCAAGACAGACACAGTTTGGAAGAAGGATTGAACCATTTAAATATTGAAAGAAAGAAAAAAGTTATATTGTGTACCATTAAATTCTGTTGTTGTTTTTTCTATTGTGATCATTTGATGGTGACAACTGAAGATTTAGAGTCTTGTGGAAGTCAAAATTAAAGAAGAAAGTGCAATATCTTTTGCAAAGTACTGTGCTCCATTTTGTTAAATCTTTATTCGGCAATGCATATTCAAAGCAAATTTCAATACAGGGCAAAAGGAATTTCTCCTATGATAAATGTTGTACATCATACATCAAACATTCATTCGTTCAAAAGAAAAAAAAAAGTATGTTTTGTTTAAACCAGGGCAGTTTTTGTGTACTGAAAATAAGGTACAAAACAGGCTGAGTAACCATGACAAAATAATTCTACCATTAAGGTATATTAGTGCATCTACTTTTTAATGTTAAAATGACACAGAGAGACTGATACTGAAAAAAAAAGATCACAAAATATGTGAAAAAGGATACAACTCTTTAAAAGGTAAAGTATGAAATTACTTTTGCTTCCAGTAAAAACGTGTCGAGTCACTGTAATGATAAATGCCATCAGACAACTGTCGAAGTAACTTTAAACCTCCTCCATGACGGGAACAGGAAACGGGGAAAATACATGTCTTCAAAATATATTTTGACAAGCACAGAAAGATGCCAAATTATTAATGAAAGACTATTTTGATGAACAGTCCTCAGCTACAAATTCTTTTTGATCAGGCTTTCTTGTGGCCTAATTAAAGTAAGGCCCCATTTAACAATCATAGCTTGGAGGTGATAGTATATTCCAAGTCATCGAGTTTCAGTGGAAAAAGGTAAAAATACATAAATGAACTAGTATATTGTTAAACAGCATCTTATTCCCAAAAGGTAAAGAGATGTCTTCATGTTTTTGGAACAATGGCACAAGACCAGCAGTTTCTTTTCAAATCCTTTATGTATTAAATATCTAGCAAGACAATATGGTGCATAAAGCAAGACAGCTGGAGAACAATCCAATAATGATGTTTGTTAAGTAAATGAAAGTTAAATTAAAGAAAAGACAACAGGGATCAGTGGCATGGAAAGCATGCACTTTCTTGTATTGATCAGATGACGAGCCAATCACCACCATGGGTTTGACAATAATACTCTGTGTATATACTGTAGTACAGCAGCAATTCAAGAGAGGAACATGCAATGGTATACTAACAGTACTGCTAAAATGTGAATGTTTTTTTATTCCACTGTTCGGACAGGACAAGTAAATGCAGACGCTGTTACACGTTATTTGGAACTGGACGCTACGTCACACAAAATGAGATTTCAAAATGAATTTCCAAAGCTTCAGTAGGACTCTTAGTGTTCAGTCATGTCCTAAATTCACCATGCTGTATCATGACCAACACAGATACTGTAGATTAAACTGTTTGCATCAGGATATATAAGCATAATACACCGACATAATAAAAACATGAAACATTAGCAGAGCCTGACAGTGTCAGTTCATGTCTTGTAGGTGGAGCTGAGCTACTCGCGGCAGAAAAATGCGGGCACCTGCATGAATAAAATGGCAAGATGGAGTAGTTAAGCAAGTTTCTTCCTCCTTGTGGTGAACATAATCCAAGCAAACAGAAAACTGAAGTAAACCGGACAAATATTGAGGCTAAAATATCAAATAAAGATGGATGGCGTAACACTGATGTCTCTTAGCTTAGCGTGAGACACGGAGAGCCTTGCGGATACAGGAAAGGTGCTTATGAGAGCAGCAGCACAGACTGTGGCTGAAAAACTGGAAGGTTGCGCTGGCCTGGCGCTCTAGTAAAGCAGGATGCGACGTTCGATGGCCTTGCGGCAGATGGGGCACTCGCTCATTCGGTCTCCGCAAAGCTGACAAGTGCCGTGACCGCACATGAAGATCATGTTTTTTAGGCGATCCAGACACACGGGGCACATGGTCTAAGTGGAAGGCAAACATGTTAAATGAGTTATTTATTTATTAAATTTTACAATTGAAATTGAATAATCAAATGCAAAATAAAACCCTGCATAGTCCTCACTGTGTTAATTAAACTCACAGAAAGCTACAAAAGTTATTCAGTGAAGAGCAGTGATTACGTTCTTCTTTTGTTGTTTGATTCACATTAAGAATACAGACAGTAGCAGGTACATTAGGCTGCGGTCACTTTAAGACCTAACACAGGTTTACGCTCACTTAAGATATAGACTGTGGGAACGTGAAAACTTGTCAAGGCGTATTTTTTACAAATCTGTGCGTATTAGAGCGTGAACTATGCCATTAAGTGTCTGTTAATTGGCATGTCTAATTAATGTAATGGTCATATATTTAAAAAAACTGAATGATACAGGATTGCGATTAAATGTTAGCATTTTAAACCGATTATTGACCGACAAACAATTCACGATTCAAAAGTAGAGTTGTCAAAAGTACTGACTTTGGTACCAAGTCAGTACTGTAATTTAAAAAAATGTGGCGATACCAGTGTTTCCCTCTAGCATTTTGAGCGCTGTTGAACGGATTCTTAAACACCTTTGATTGGCCATTGTGTTGACGTGCTCAACATATATGTCTCTGATTGGCCATTGTGTTGACGTGCTCAACATATATGTCTGGCCGTTGCGCTTTACACAGATACACACGGGAGCGTTTGAAAGATGCGTCTATCAGCGGATGCGCTGCTTTTAAACGCTCCCATGTGTATCTGTGTAAGCGCTCTGTGAAAAGCGTCAAAGATGTCATTGTAGCCAATCACAGACATATATGTTGAGTGTGTCAATGGAACGGCCAATCACAGACATGTATGTTGAGCACGTCAACACAATGGCCAATCAGAGACATATATGTTGAGCGCGTCAACACAATGTCCAATCAGAGACATATATGTTGAGCGTTTCAACACATTGGCCAATCACAGACATGCATGTTGAGCACATCAACACAATGGCCAATCAGAGATAATCCATCCTACTGCGCTCAAAATGCTAGAGGGAAATGCTGGTATCGTCACATTTTTTAAATTTCAGAACCGACTTGTTACGGAAGTCAGTACTTTGTGACAACTAAAGATCGGCAGGGTTTGTTGTTGATGCATCAAGGAAACGAGTGAACTGCTTCAAACTGCGACGCTCACCTGCTCTTTGATATCCTGCAGTTGCTGCTGTAACTTCTGTACATCTGCATTGACATTAGTGTTGTCTTTGTCCCTCTGCATGGCTGGGATATTTCCACTGGCTGAAAAGCAAAGCAGAGGCCATTGAGAAACGTTCCAGCGGGTCAACAGACAATCATGCAGTTGGTGAAAGTGGACCCCTGGGCCTCAGCATTTGCAGACCGCAGAGTCTTCTAACTTGGCAAATTTTACAGAGGAATAGCTTGATTCTAAAAGTTTTGTGCCTGTTCTGATACTTTACATGGCGTATATGTGGCACTGTGGTGTGAAATCAACCCATAGCACTGAATCGCAGCAGGCCACAGGCAGGCTTATGGTCCCACTTGACGGCTACTTTAATTCGTAAAGTGTGGGCCAGTGAGAATGACGTATGCTGGGGGTGGAGATAGGGACTTTGAGCCCAAAGGAGCAGGAAGAAGTTGAGGCAGGAAGAACTTGGGGTGATTAATAGAATACTTACACCAACTTAGTGCCAGATTGTTGGGCTGGAGAAGATCCTGCGACCCCCCTGCCAATGAGTTAGAGCTCCCTGCTGAGAAGCAACCAGCCACAGTGTTACGTATTGCACGTACCCCTGCTGTTGGCTCAGGGGCCAATTCAGCCTGGCCTGTGGTGTACGCTAGTTATAAATATTCATTAGAGGGAGCAAAGGGAAGAGCAAGTTAACGTAAGTATTTGACACATGGGAGGCCTAGTTCATCAAGCTATCCAATTATGGCTGCAGGACTATCCTCCACAGCCTAACTGCAGAAGTGACGAAAATCACTATCATAAAAGAAAGCTTTTAAGTAGGGATGCACTGATATCAAAATTCTGCCCGATAGTCGATAATTACTTCCAAGTTAAAAGGATACTCCAACCAAAAAATGAAAATTATCTTATTTACTAATGCCATCCCAGATGTATATGACTTTCATTCCACTGATGGATACAAAGAGATTTAGGAAAATAATCCATCTCTGTGAGTTCTTATAATGCAAGTGGATGGGACAGTCAAAGTTAATGCTTTAAAAACACTAATATCGAACATTACCCTAGTGGATGAATCAATGCTTTATAAAACAAAAGATAGGTTTTTTTTGAAAATTCTGATATTTTAAACTTTTAACAATCACTTCTGGCCAAGCTCGCACGAGAAGTGATGCAGAAGCGAAGAGGACAGTTGGTCAGAAGCGATGGTTCATAGTTTAAAAAGTTTAAAATATTAATATTAGTATTTTTCTCACGCCCACCTATCGTTTTGCTTCAGAAGACATTGATTCACCCACTGGGCTCCTATGGGTTACCATTGTTTTTGTTATGTTACATGTACTTACTGTATTATTAATAGTAAGTTATGCATAGTTACAATGTAACAAACCTTTGCCTTTAGAAAAGTACATGTAGTTAATGAATATTACTGAATAATAAATGTATAATTACACTAACAAGGACAAATTAAAATAAAGTGCAACCAAAATGTATTGCAAAACAAATTTGCTGCTATTGTGGTGGGATACGTATAAGGTGAGGGACAGTTTTGGTGGTATGGATAGAATTAAGGGTGGGTTAACATTGTATTTATATATAATCACATAAATGAATTACAGATGTGACTACATGCAGGTATTTTTCAAATATAAGTACAATGTAAAAACATGTATTTACACAACAAGAACATTGGATAAAAAATATATATTTAAATGTCAGTACATGTTATTAACAAATGTTAGTAGTTAGGGACACTTAATATAAAGTAGGACCAATCATTGTGTTCCAAAGAAGTAAGTCACACACATCTGGGATTGCAAGAGTGAGAGAGAAATGTTCTCAAGATCCAATAATCAATAAATGGAAACTCTACACCAGTTCCCAAGTCTCTCTTATCTGACACACTCAGTTCAGTTCATGGAGCTCTCACCTAAAGAGCTGATGATCTGAATCAGGTAAATACTCATTTAGAGATTTGCTGAAGATTAAGTTATCTTTAAGCAAGATTTATATGATGGCAAAGGTAATCTAAATGTAAAAATATTGTACGATATATACAATATTGAAATTTAAACATTTCTATTAATAGTAATATGGTATCGTGCATCCCTAATTTTATGGTTTTCACTCAGTGGAAAAACATTTATAGCAAAGGTTTTAGAGACCATGGGCGTTGAGAGGCCTGAAAGGGAGATTTTTATGATGGATTAGTGTGAAAGAAGACAGACTGGTTAATTTTGAGCCTGACAAGTTGGAAAAAATTAGATGGATATTCGCTAAATGGGAAATTAATGGTGGCATAGCGAGAAACATTTCTTGGCTTCAGGGGTCGGCAAACAACACTGGATCATTTCACAGTCCCCCCACTCTTACTTTCCAAAAATGATGTAGAATCTGTCTAACAGCATGATTAGTGGATGTTTTAAAGTTCCCTACGGTGGACATTAAAGTTGTAGGCATGTAATTGGCCACAGCCTTCATATGCCCGTTTATCGCGTCCACTTTTAGAGCGAGGAGCCTGTTGTATGTGGGGATTGAAGTGCTTTAGTCTTCAAAGTGACTGAAGCAGGAGAGAATCCCATCTATGGTGGCATTTCTCTCTCATTGCTTCGTCTACATGGGGGCGGACTGTGTTAGGTCTATATGAGATGCTGCTTCGGTCTTGTGTGTGTGGAAAAGTGGCGCCTTACAACAAACAGAGCTCAGGCACTAAAGACAGACCAAGATAAGAGCTAAAGGCTACATTCCTCTGCTGACTGGACTGTGTGCGAGTGTGTGTGTGTGTGTGTTTTTGTGGATCAGCATGTCTGAGGGTCAGCAGAGATGTCAGCGTGGATGAATGTGTTGGACATCTAAGCGAGGCTAAAAAGAAACAGATCCTCCTCTCTATAAATAAACACTGTTACAAAAAAGTGAACTTACACCAGTATCCCTTTGAACTCAAACTAAACCAACATAAAAAACATGGGCAGTGTCATGATCACATACAAAGGAATAATGTGGTAACAAATAGTAGTGAATCACAACTTAAAAAAAGAAGAAGATGGGACTAAAATAAATCTCGCATAGCCCCTTTGGCGTGTCCAATTATAGAAATATTCCATGCTTTCTGTGGAAAATGAATGCATTTTCAGTCGTCTGCTTGGAGTGGCTTCCTAAAAATCCTTAGAAATTGCAGTGCATGTTACGAAGACATTCCAGAACAGTTACGAAGCTCATTCCAGGGTGTTGATATTATGCATTAAGATGAGGGGCTACACGTCTGATTGGAGTCATGAAAACACATTTGGGAAATAACAGATTAGTCATAACAATGGAGAGAGAAATGAGTGTGGGCAATAGAAACAGAGAAGCATCAACTAAAGCCAACGTAAATATCAAACATGAGAGACATGAGAACGTAGGGAGAGAGATAGAGAGAGAGAGAGAGGAAAGAGAAATAAAAAAACGGGAACGTGTGGAAGTTCACTCACTAAGGTCCTCATCATCAGTGGCATCCTCCATACCTTTCCCTCCACAGCACGAAACGAAGGGAGTGCGGCGCTCCACCACGGCCCGACACTGTACACACTTTTTCATCAGGCTGGCGCAGTCTGCGGGAACACACACAAATGCGCAAACACACACAAAGTGGGTTAGCTTCTTAATTCTATAAAGCCTACTGGATCATTGAAGTCAGTCAGTCAATTTTGTTTTGTTCAATGCTGGCTACATTGAATCATTTCATTATAACAAAAGTGTAAACACAATACAAATAAGATATTTATTTATTGTACTATAACAGTTTTTTTTTTTTTTTTTACAATCGCTAGGACACATTTCTCGACACTTTTTCACAGTGAACACAACAGCAGTTTATGAGGGCTAAACTGTGGATCATTTATCATTGCTTTAGCATAAAATGCTTCCAATGACTACTTTCAATTCACACGAATGCACTTCTTACACAGACACAAATTCCACCAAACTCTATGCACCTACAGGACGATTTGCACGTTAACATATCCTTTCAAAAAAGTTAAGCTTAAGTTCAAAAAGTTAGGTTGTTGTTTTATGAGTGACGAAGTGTGTTTGTTGGGCGAAAACCTTTGCTAGTGTTCTGGAAGAATGACTTGATTTGAGACATGAATGAAGTGTTTTGATAGATTTAGTGCATTTTAAATGGGAAATGAACTGCTGTGCGAAGTTGAAAATTGTTTAGGAGAACTGTGTGAAGAGTTTCGAAAAAGTGACCCAAGTATTGAGAAATGTGTCCTAGCGATTTTTTTAAAAACGGCAAATACAGCTTTTTTATTATAAAGGGAGTTTTCAGTGACATTGTGCTTTAGAGATGGCCAGCCTGAGTGATTATAAGGGAGGGCTCTTATCTTGCTTTCTGTTTATTGCCCATTCACAATCTGAATACAAAGTTTGGTATTTCATGCCGATTAGGTTTCTGGTTTGACAACCCTATTTAAATGCACGATTGAATCAGAAACTGTCATTGACATTGATAACCAATGGACGAGACACTTTTTTTTTTTTTTTTTGCTCTGGTTAAAAAAATTGTACTGAGAACAAAGAAATTGAACTAGTATTGGTATCGACTACTGAAATGTCGGTACTGTGAAAACCCTCTATTGCATTATATGGAAAAGCACTTTTTATCATAAAACTAAGCATTGAAATATCCTCAAACTAAGACATTTTATTAGGAGATACAGATTGAGAACTATAAGATTATTTATATGAATTTTATGAAAGTAGTCTGCTATATGCTTGTAAAATCATAGCAAGGTGTAATTTTGTCTTACTTTTCGGCAATATAAATATTAGCAAATACACGACATTGCATATTTTGGCTCAGTTTGGGACACTGAATAAAATTGAGCTGTGTTTTTACCTCCTCATGGTCCATATTCTCCTTTATTATAGTATATGAGCCTTAAAAGCTTGATGTATCAAAAATTAAACTCAACAAAAAAAAACACATGAAATGTTTTTTTTTTAAACTGTTCCGTTTCAAAAAATAGATTTCTCACCAACATTTAATTTTCATGTCAGGCTTTACAAGATTAAGCTAGCTTGTTGACATTCAGAAATGAAAGTAAATGCCCAATGAATGGAAGGCTGCAACATTAGGTTAAAGCAGAAAAAGCGGCAATAAAACAAAACTGAAAAGGAAAGTCTAGCTGACAAGTGATGAATGTATTTAGAGAATGAAACTCAGGAGATCAGGTAGGAGAGATGTAAGCTGAGAGCAAACAATTCACTGTAGGTGATGATACACAGGGCAACTTTTTGAACAATGTTTCCATCAACGGGCAACCAGATGAGACACAGGGCCCACGACCGATCTAAATTATCCAGATTGAAAATTATTGCCCATTTTCAATGGGAAAGTGCCCAAGCAACAATCGCTCGGCAAGATTGCCCAGTAACATTGCTCAAAACGTTGCCCTGTGTATCATCACCTTTAGTTTCAACCTAACTTAAAAGCCATATACATACTGAAAAAGCCTGTTTTAGTATTAATTGTTTTTTGGGGGTTTTTTTGCATTGTGATATTCATAAATGCATTTTGACCCCAAGCTGCCATTACTGTAATGCAGGCGTTTTACTTAATATAAATAAATAAATTATTTCAGTTTTTTTTTAAGTAATAAAACTGCATTATAATTATGGTATTTTTGGGTGGAACTGTGGTTAAATGCCATAAAATATTGTCACATTTAAAAAAAATGGTCCTAAAATGCTAATTTTCTTCTGATTATGGAGTGAAAAATGACTCCATATTCACCCATATCTTATGCTCATCCCGTGTGTGGACACCTAGGTGCCTTTATCTGTATCATAGTCATGTTATGTGTGATGTGACGTTCTGACAAGTCAGATGACAGAATCAGCTTTTTTAGCTGGATGAGAGACAAACCACACGGGCTGATGAAAGAAGAGGTGTAGTGTGGGAGGAGAGAGAGAAAGCTGACATACTCTCACAAGCGCACATGTGACCGCAGGGCTGGAAGAGCACGGCTGCCTTTTTATCAGAGCAAACCACACACTCCT
Organism: Siphateles boraxobius; assembly: GCF_051911475.1. NCBI lineage: Eukaryota > Metazoa > Chordata > Actinopteri > Cypriniformes > Leuciscidae > Siphateles > Siphateles boraxobius. Next base: position 8,608,186 of record NW_027508699.1, on the reverse strand, counting down.
CAATCTGTGGGTGAAGAAAAAAAAAAACATCTTTACTATGACACATAGGAACACATGTATGGACAAAAAAAATTAGCGAGGAAGGTTTCAATACCTTGGTTCTAGACTGAACCTGTTCTTTGCAAATGAGACACTTCTTGACACGAGGCGAGCATAGAGAGCATGTGGCGATATGACCGCAGGGGCCAAAAAGTGTGTCCCTTTTCATATCCGAGCACACCATGCATTCCTCGAGAGTCTCATTATTACTGTTTAGAGACGGGCTGCGGGAGCCAACCTGCCCACTGAGGGCAAGACAGTAAGTGGGAGAGAAAACAAAATATTGATTGAGATATACAAGTGCAGATGGAGAAAAGCCGTTATACATAGCAGGGAAACACATCATGGAGCCAAATTCAACTAAGCTTCAATAGATCCCCTACTGGTTGGGAACAGACTTCATACCTGGTCTTCTCTTTGTGGCATTTAGCTAGAGCCTTGCAGAGGCTAGGGTCAGGGCACAGGTCCAGAGGAGACTGGCCCTTCTTGTTTCGGATGGTGAGGTCAGCTCCGTTGGCCGCCAAAAAACAAGCGATAGAAGCTGCGCTCTTCTTCTCAGCCCCCTGAGTGCCCAGTCCCATGATCAACTGTGAAGATGCAACCGCAGTGTCAAATACTATAGATTAATACAGGTTATCTGTTAAAGAAACTCACAATTACTCATGCTGAAGTTTGAATGATTACACTATGCTTTTAAAATGAGAACAGTGCAGAGACACCGTTTTCCTTTCAACACTTACCTAAATCATTTAAAGGAATAGTATACTCAAAAATGAAAATTGTAAGCTAAACCATACTTACTTGACGTGCAAGAACAACCTCAGACAAGATTGCTGAACATGAGGAATTGGTCCTCGTGTGTCAAGCAGACATGTTTAAGCGTTCAAGCTCATCAGCGATTGTGTCGTTTCAGAAGGGCTTGATTAAACTGTTCAATACAAACGGTGACATTTACTAAGTCTTTATTAAGTTTTGGTTGAGTGGACTTTAAATAGAGCGACAGAAATCCTTCAGGTTTTAGACAATGAGTAATTGAAGACAATTTTCATTTTTGGGTAAGCTAACCCTTTAAAGCAAACAAAGTTAGGTATTTGTCCTAATACCAGAGAAGAACACATCAGCAGACATTTAGTGCATTAAATAGGAGTTTTTAATGAAATGAAATGTTATGTTGAGGGTGGTTGCTAGGGTGTAGCAACTGCAAGTTGTTCTGGGCGTTTTTTTTTTTTTTTCTTTAGAGATGTTGCTATACAAAAGTTTTTTCTTACTGGCCAAGTCAAGTGCCAAACACCCAAGTTTCTAGATATGGCTTGGGTTCCTTCTTCAATGCAAGATTTTGTCAATTTAATCATTCACCAGGTGAAAAAAAAATCATTTAACTGACATCACTGTTAAGCAAAATAAGCAAAACTCTCAGTGATGCTCGTCTTAAACAGCAATACAAGATCAGTAATTGACTTTTGCTTAAAGAAACACAAGAGCCCCACTCATGTCCATGGTGTAATGTTGGTTTAACAGATCCAACTGAAGTGATGAAAAACTATGGACCATATTGAGATGAAAGTGGGCAGACTTCTGCATGCTGATGGCTTCAGTGGAGTCTTTTAAATGGATGGCTCGACTCTCCATCTGCTGCATGCGGTAAGTGTGATGGTTTGATAGGGAGAGAGATTTGTCACACTGTTTGTGTTAATAAATGGCAGACTGCTGGCCTGGAAGCAGCCTCCTGTCACACAACGCTTGATTTACGACAGCCGTGGGGGTGGCGATGATGTGAACTGGCAGGGCTGGGGTCACGCGTAAGAAGAACTACAAAGGCTGTAACAGATAGGGTGCACGGGACCGGCATCGTCAGTCTGTCTGGTGTCAGACGTTATGGTTAGACTTTCTGACAGTTGATCCAGTGTGTATTGATAGCATAATGTGTTAATGAAACGCTGCGGGATGGGAGGTCACCGATAAGTGCTGTGGGATGCCTAAGAAACAATGGCACTGATGGGAGAATAAAAACCTAACAGCAGCAGCACTAGAGAGAAAACATTCAAAAAACATGCAGATCAGTTGTGATGTGATCTATCAGCTGTACCAAATAACCCTTTATTTTGTCTACCAAAATAGACAGCCTAAAACTAAACTCTCTTACTTTTCTTTTTTAAAACACAAAAAGGGATTGAATCATCAGAGCTGGACATTTCAAGCTTTAAAAAGCAGCATAAAAGCATATTAAGGGCCCTATTATAACGATCTAAGCGCATGGTCTAAAGCGCACGGCGCAAGCGCACTTAGGGCGTGTCCGAATCCACTTTTGATATATTTAGAACGGGAAAAATGGTCTGTGCCGCCGGCGCATGGTCTAAAAGGTTTGTCCCTATTCTCTTAATGAATAATGGGTGTGTTTTGGGCGTAACGTGCAAGCGGAAAGACCGAACGCTTCTCAAGCGAGGAAATGGATCTGATTGTGCGCGAGGTTAAAGCGCGTAAGCAGAACATCTACGGGACAAAATTTATGTGCGTTTAGGCCTATAGGCACATTTTACTAATGCACCTTTTAAAATAACAAAAAATATTGACTTTAGACCAGGTTTCAGTTGGTCAATGGCGCAGTCCATTTCAGTTGCCTCAAAATAGCAACGCACCAACAATGCGCCTGAACAAGCCTCGTTTACAGACCAGAACATGGGCGCAAATGCATTTGCCATTTAAACAACGTGGCGCAGGATGTGAAAATGAAAACTGCGTCGGGCTGAAACTAGCAAAAAACACTTGCGTCACACCTGGCGCTGCATTGCGACGGATGTATGAAAGGGCCATAATTGTTCACTATATTGCTAGTCGTCTTAAGTCATACAATAGCTTTGTGTGACGAATAGACCGAAATTTAAGCAATTATTCACTGAAACCATCAAATTTGTGAACTAACTGTTCTTTTAAAACATTTTCAATTAATTGGTACAAATTTGTGAATTAACTGTTCTTTTGAAACCTTTTCAGGTAATTGGCAAGTAACAGATGAACAACCCCATTTAAGGGCAGTGCATCAAAACCTGCAGACAGTAAACCATTAAATATAACTATCAGCAGGAACGCTGTAATGAGTTGTTAACTGACAGCGTGACATCACGTCAAGACATGGTTGGTTTCGCTCACTGATGTTCTGTATGAAGTGCTTACTCTCTATACTGTCACATTTAGGACCATTTACCTGAGACCGCAGTATTCATTGCGTTTTAAATCGGCCCTGATGGAGCTCATGGGCTTGGTAATTTGATTGCCATCGTTGTGCAAATGCATTACGGAGAGTGCTGTCTCCTAAAGCTGTCTTCTTTCTGCTTCCTCTCCACCCACTCAATTTCACACAAATACATGCAATCCCACAGAAGGGGAAGGGATAATCAGGGGAGAATGTCTCACCTGAAGGATTGTGCGGCGTACAGGACGTCGGACTGCAGTGGAACTGTGGCTCATTGGGCCAGTAACTCATGTGACAGCAGGGAAATGGTTCTTACAGCAGAGTGCGATCTATTATTGTTAACACAGGGAAACGCCTGAGTATCTACACTGCCTCAGTGTTTAGTACTGATCTTAGGGCTCTTTTTAGAGACCTGAGTCTTGATGAAGGTGTTCAGTTAGTTTGGATGGTATGAAAGTAGCTTTCCACATTTGGAAATTGTGGTGCAAGGTGATTTTGGATATGGTAGCTATTGGTCACACTTGCATCTCCTAGTAAATTGTGTTTGATGGTTCATGGTGCGGGATGCTTGACTATTAAACATATGTGAAGGCCCCTGTGTAAGTTTGCACAGACACCACATTGGTAAAGCACACATTTGTGTTATATAAGCCTCAAAGACGCACACTGCATTAAGACAAAATGTACCTGTAGGGCCCTATTATTTTAGCGATGTGGAAAATGTGTACAGATTTGCAGAATCCAATCATAAAACTGGAATTTACAGTATATGACAGAATGTCATGGAATTGGCCAATTTTTGATGAAAAATTAAAAGTAGGGCTGTATACTTATTCTAATCGTGATATGGACTAATGGTTATGAATATTAAAGTGTAAAAAAAAACCCTGCTGTTTAAATACGAAGTCTGTATGTTCTACACATCATAGGGCCCTAAACATTTTTTTTTTGTGAAACTTAAATTGTTAAAATGTATACCTTTTATTATTTCAATTAATTCAACATGCTTTTTGATGACTAAAATTAAATTTAACCATTAAAAATAGAAAATGCAGAAAAATTTAAATGGAATTTGGAATATTTAATCTTTAGATTAAAAAAGGAATACAATTAATCTTTAATATGTGTATGATTGTTTAATAAACAGCATTAATTATTTCTTGTGGATCAATTCAGAATTGAACTGAAAATGTGTACTACATCACGTCCTGTTAATCGAAAGCTTTTATTGAGAACACCTGTACAGTTTATATAGTTCTCTGTACATACTGTGTTTTTGGAGGGCTCCCATGGTTCCACTTTGCTGACGTCCTGCATGTCCTGAAGTTGTCGCAGCTGAGACAGTGTGTGGTGACGCAGGGCCTCGTGCAGCGGCGTGTCTCCGTCCTTGTCTTGCACGTCTAACTTTGCCTCGGCTCGCACCAAGAGCTGGACACAAACAATGGGACTAAATTTAACCAGTGTTCTCAGTAATGGTAGATTTAATTATACTCATGTTAATCGATGCTGACAAACAAGAGAACAAAGACATCTGAAGCACAGGTGTCAAATTTCATCATGCATGTGTATGACAAAAATAAGGCTTTGAATAGAAAAAGAGTAATGTTTGAGACAAAAAAACATTTTTGTGTGATCATTAAGTGAGTAATATTTCTCAACAGACCATGCCATTACAGACGTTATGAAAAGAGGAGAGTTGCACAGCTCTTATATGACCACACGATGGCGCTTTCGATTCGATTGATTCCCCTTCACCACCCCCGCTTCCCCCGTACCTCTCCTGGCGTAGTCCAGATTGCTCAGGACTAAATGAATTCAATTGAAGGGGATAAATCTGAAGCAGAACTCCCTGCATTTAAATCTTAAGCCGGGGCACTTAGCCACATTGCTTCATCAATGCGTTTGTGTTGACGCCAGATCGCTGGGTGAGGTGTGCAGACATCAAACATTGAAGGGAAATGAAGAGAACAGAACAGAACAGAGGATGACAGAGCCACTTACTCGCACTATCTGGGTGTGCTGACGCTCGACCGCAAGGTGCAATGCCGTCTGCTGGTTAACGTTCTGTACGTCCAAATTAGCACTTCCCTATGGAGAGAGAAAGAACAAATCAATCAGTTGACCTCTGAGAAATATAAATGGTTTAAACTTGAACAATTATGATATATGCATTTATATAGATACTATTAGAAAAGATGCCTTACAAAGCAAAACAAAGTGATTGTGTGTATTTGTTCATTTACGTTCCACTTTTTCCCCCCACTGATGTTCAATAACAGTTTCACTTTCTCAACTACTGAAGATAAATCGCTACTCATGAGCATGCCTTCGAGTCCCATAGGTTGTGTTAAGAAATGTGAGCTGATGGTGATTTGTATTCAGATATTCCCTGACTGAACCCCCATTGCAGCATCTCTCTGCATTACTGCAGTGCAGCTCTACTGAGGCTTAAGTCACTGGTGTGAACCTTTTCTTTGTCTCTCTCCCTCTCTTCCGTCATGGCAGGTAGTTGACAAAAGGGCTGCACTGAGCCAGCACAGCAGTCTCATAACACTGCTGGAATGTTGCAATAACGTTGTTACTGTGCCGCGGCATAACGCTGAGCCAGTGTCATGATGTACTGTGGCGGATAAGGAGCTATACCTGTTTGGCCAAATTCACACATGCAGAACAGGAGAATCCTGCATTTTTAAGACGCTGATGCAAGTTTAGGGATAGGTCGACTGGAGACTCTTCAATTCAAGAATTTAATTAGAATTTAAAAGCATTAAATCTTTTGTCATTAATAACTTCAAAATCTACCTCTAGATATAAAGCAATAACAAATAGCAAGGATCCAGCAATCCAATCAATTTCCGATGGACAAAATCAAGTCCAGGCCAATATTTTTTCATGTTCGAGATGCTGATTTACTCAGATATACCTCAAAATAAGGACAAATAGACTATCACAACTTCCGTTTTTAAGGGTCATTATGACAAGAGATGCACTGGTCGACCAGCCATAAATCAGAACCGGACGGTCTTTGCAGCAAACATGATCACCAACTGGTTTATTGTTTTATTTTTATTTACTCCATTTTGGACTTGCACACAAACTGCATTGCAATAATATCCCAAAATGTAATTTGTGTGGAAATATTACTGTAAACAGGACTTTAACAGGCCAGCGACGTGATACGCTGAAGACCGAGGCAAAGTTCTCGATGCACGAAATACTGGAAGAAAAATATAAATATTGAATTGGGAGTGGAGGTTTATATGAATATATCTCTGAAGGAAAAGTTGAAGGCATTTTCTGCATAATTACATAAAGCTTAAGTCAGAGCATACTGTTTTTGCGTTAAAGTCCCCCAGTAGTCAATCATTTTATCACTTAAAACTCATCTTTGATCACCAAAATTACATATTTAAAAAAGAATTCATGAGAAAAGAATTTCCTCATGCCCTAAAATAGCTACAATGCAACCCTACACCCTTGCTTTATTTAATATAGGAGGATCTCCAGCTCAGAGATCCACTCAGCTGGGTCAAATTTAATGAAGTAAACGCTAGGGCTGTGTCGGTGGCAGTTTTTTTTACCACCGTGGTGGTAATGGACCAACTACCGGGGGTGGTGCGTGGTTGGGGGAGTTGTTTTGAAAAAAACAATTTTTAGTGTTTATTTGAGCAAAAAAGTGTTTATTTGAGCAATTCCATCAAAACAACACACTAAAGCCGTAAACCATTGATATAAATATCAGTAAAAAATGGTAACTTAAATAATATAATAAAGTTAAATCTATTTTTAAAAAAACTTTAGTTTTATATTTCCTCACAAAGACGCGTAATATAGCCTACCACTTTGTGCTTTGAGAGGGATGTGGGACACGAGCAGGAATTAGACCATCGTTCTTTTTTCTGATATCTTCATGTTTTTTACTTGTTGTAAAAGGTATGAAGAGTGAATTCTATCTTCCACAAGGGCAAGGCATTTAGGCTATGTTTGATTTTGCGCTGCCAGAGAAAGCGAAACTAAAATCACCCGCGTGTGTTAAACGCGTTTACAAATAAAGTTGACGCGCTTTACCATGTCTAATAAACACAAACTGTGTTAAAAAGAATTTTAAGTGCAAGTAAAAATGTAGGCTATCTGTCCTACAGTGTTTTTCTACTTTACCACAGTAAAGAATATGAATATAATATGTCTAATTAAAAGCGAACCAAGGAAGAAACGTTTATAATCCCCTTGGAAAATGGGTGAGGCGTGATTTGGGAATAGAAACAAGAGATTCCATGCAGGGATGAGTCACGATTTTTGAATATTCGTTTATTTGATTTAATTATAGAATATCAAATAGGCTGTGCGATTATTCTCTAAAATAAAATCTCCATGTTTTCGGTGCTTATGTGGTGGTGGTGCGTTCGTGTAACCAGAGAGTGACGCGGCCAATAACGCACAAAACAGCTGTCCCAAAGAACAGGCAAAAGTAATGATTATGAATGTGTCAAATATAGCAAGGAGACATTTTAATTGTTTATTAATAAACTAGTGCTTTCTGTGTCAGTGTCGGCTGCAAAGATTAAGTTGAAGGTGCTGACTCGTCATCTTTGCAGTGAACGCGCCTATAGAGAGAAATGCACATTTCATACGGATTAGCCATAAGCAGAGAGTAGGCTAGTCGGTTTCTTTTCGTTTTTAATTGTTTTGTTTAAAAGTAGACAATTCAAGCTTTCTATATGGACCAACTAATGGAATATAGTTAAATTGGCTGATAAACGGTCGACCAGATCACAAACCAGAATTCAAAGCTGACAAAGCTTAAATTTATGGGCTCACGCACAACTCTCTCATTCGTCATGAATCCAAATGTTTCCATGGATGCGATTTAACATTAAATTGCTAACCTATTATTTCTTTTGTAAACAAAACTTTGTGCTTAACTCGTCTAATAATACTCATGTAAAACAGCATTCACATACAAAAAATGTGTTTTGGCTACTCAGCCACTGTGGTGGTGTGGTTGTCAAGTTTACCGGCACAGCCCTAGTAAACGCTGCACAATGGTATCGTTCTTTAAAACGTCGGACACATAACAGTAATTAATATGATTAGCCTTTTGCTTGACTATGTTATCAAACAGCTAATAATGAGTTGCTAATGTTGCACGAACCATGTTCCAGTTGTCGTTCTAAAACAATGCCTTCTAAAAATCAGCCCACCTTAGAAACGCTTTAAAACAACTCAGAGCTTCAGTAGAGAAAGGCATATACTTCATCATAACACCGTAATATACATCATAAATATAATTCACCCGCTACAGTGGTAAATGTACATGATTTTTCAACATATAGCGGAATAACCTGGCTTCTCTTGAGACTCCCCTGCTTCGCAGTTAATGATAATTGCTAAAGCCCGCCGGCACGTTAACATGATTGGTTACAAGGTAGTTTGTGACGTCAAACACCAGAGATTTCAAACTTGAGACTGTCTTTGGTTTATTTAGTATATTTAGTAATGGTGTAGACTTATGATTTTGTACATGGTTTATCTAAGGATATTAAAAACACCACACAGACATATTATTAACATTAAAAACTTGATTTTCATCACAGGGTGCTCTTTAACCCTTGAAATTATAAATTATACTGCATGTGTGTAGCATCTTTGTTTGGATCATGGTTAAAATGCAGTGGCTGCCTCTAATTTCAAATGTTTACATATATTATTTTGTTTATGACCAGTTTGGCCTGTAGTATAGCAAAACATTTATTTATTTTTTTAAATCGACAACCTGTATCGGAATCGGCCCCAAAAAAACAGCAATATGAATTGGCCATGAAAAATCATTATTGGTGCATACCTAATTATGACTGACCTAGTTCAATGAGGTAACAAGTGAACTTCATCAGCTCTTCTGCACCCCTAATGACATTATCTGCATCAATTATCCACCTGAATCATAATCTGCAGGATACAGTACAGGGGTCTCCAGGATGGGTCCTTTCGTATAGTGCAATGTGTGCATGTTAGAACTGCTGACCTGATGGACTAGAAGCTCTGCCACCTCCACGTGGTTGTTGAGGGCGGCCAGGTGAAGCGCAGTGTAACCATCATCCTTTTTCTCATCCACTATCCATGGCCGTGGCAGTTTGGACAGCAGCACACGCATAGCACTGCAAAACAAAGATGAGAATACAAATTTTAGCATTTGAAAAGATGCAATTAGTGCGATGGCTTCCGTGGATGTGGTTAGACTGAAGCGCACACAATGGCAACTGAAGTCAGGAACATAATCCATAACAATAAAAACTGAAAGCATACCACAAATCAACAGGGAACGACAAACCGTTTTCTACCAGCTTTTCAGATCAGCAGGTAAGAGCACAGCATATATCTATAACGCAGAGGTGAAAACAGAAAACTGATCAAGAACTGATGCAGCAACGACAAAAAGATAGTTGCCTGTCCTGGAGAAACTAGCGCTCAACGTCAAAAAACGAATAAACAAGAAAATTAGTGCAGTGAATCTATGACCACCATAGACTAGCTGAAATAAAGGCAGCATGCGAGAAGAGAGGAAGGGGCAAGTAATGGGTTGCAGTAATAGACTACTAAAGGGTAATGAGGGGTAAGAGTGCAATGATTATTATGAGGAAGAATATAATTTTTTTGTATTTGGTGATACTTAAATATGTAAATAGTAGAAACATACGTACTTAGTTGTTTTCATGATAGATCATTACTGTAACTTCTGAGTGAGTGTTTTTTCAAATTAAAAACATTTGGTCAAGGTAAGCATTTTAAAAGTTGAACATCTTATAAATGCCTAATAAAAAAAAAATACAGTACATCAAGTACATTGATCAAAGTGCCACATAATGTGGTCTGCTTTATCTGTCCAGTACTTGAATAGTTAAATAGCATCCCTAGTAAATGCATTTGAGCATAAAATAAAAGGAAACAAATGAGTAAAACAAATAAAACAGCCACTATAAAGGTCATACCACTCATCCAACCCTATCAAACCTCTGAAAGACTGACAAATCAAGGAAATTGCAAATGACTTTATGCATTGCTCTTAAGGTATCACTGGTGGGATATCATGAGCAGAAATAAATTAAGCTTCTAAAAGAAGAGAGAAGGAAAAAAGGAACTGATGAATGTAATTTCAGAGATGAGGTGGATTTGTGCTGATTTTTGCTGCAGGGTGAATTCTGGTGAACCCAAAGCCGGTATCTAGTTTCTTAGGTAGTGCGGAGAGAAATAAAGAGAGAGAGCATCAGCTCAGTACACATTTGGAGCGCTGTGCAGCAAAGCAGCTGTACTGCAGTGTACACAGCATGCACATACACACATCCCAGAAACATCTTTACACCTGCAATGCTCATGGGGGGTTGAAATCTCAAGACATGCTCCTTAGGTTAGACTGCTGATCATCTGATGAATAAGTTCAAGTAAATTTGATTGTCAACACAGTGAGGAAAGTAAGGAAAACGAAAGTTTTGAGTGCATCAATCTCATTTGAGTGCATCAAGTCGTACAACAATAGATACATCCTGAGGCAAGACAAGAATTGGTGATGGACTCCTACCTTCAGAAAGGTAGTATCCGGTACAGGAAATGGCCTGGCAATGGTGCACTCCTGTGTTGGCAACAATAATAAGGATTGGTGCCAATAAGGTGCTGGCATTGTGAGTGGTGAGCAGATGCGGCATAGATTGACAGGCTGTCTGCCACGGTGGTGGAAATGGGCAGGCATTAATATTAATGCAGCTTGCTGGCACTACTGCATTGCAGTCAACTTTTTTTTGAGGAGGAGTTCAAAGAACACTAAAAATATGCAGTCTATGGCACAAATGTCTTGTAATTCCTTCCTGGAAATGATTTGCTCTACTGTGAGCAAAGGAAAATGGAGATGATGAATGGCTTGTTATTGGTGGCAAACCTTTATAGGGATTTGATATCGACCTGAGGTAGGTAAACAGTTGCCATTTAAGAGGTAAAGAACAAGGCTCAGAGGACACAACGTGGCTGAAGTAGCAGTCTGAACGCTAAAATAAACATGGGGGCAAATGTAAAAGAAAGTGGAAAAAGCAAAGATGAGAATTAAGGTGAAGGAAAAGCACGATGGAACTGGGTCATCATGTGAGATACGAAGATCCCTCAGGAGTACGCCTACGAGGCCTGTTGTCTCTGGTAGTCTCATGGTAATTTGTCATAGACATGGAGCTCACTGTTTACTGTAGTACAGTGATTCTCAACCCTGGTTCTGGTCCCCTACCCCAACTATATGTGGGCCTGGATAAGATGAAGCCGTTAACTTGGGTTACACTGGAATAAGCACCAATTTGTATGATCAAGACCTCAAGACTGTAAAGTTGTGATGGTTTGCTGGCACCATCTCTTGGCAAACACTGTGGGTGAGACACGAAGTTCATACAAATGCGTGAGCTGTGCCATTGGAGTGGTAGCTTTTTTTCTTCATGTTTTCGTAAGCCATGTCAAGCACCAGATCATAAATAACAGCCTAACACCTATACTAATGCCAAAAAAGAAAGAAAGAAAAAGAACCATGGCTGAAATGAGAGTAATTGAAACAATTAAGAATAATCAAGAGGGAAAGTGGATCTGCATCTCAGAATTTCTGCTGAGTGAAGAGGAGGTTGTTATTAAGTGCAACTTTCATAATGCCTTCTTTAAAGTGACTTCCTGCCAACTTGGTCTTTATTGGACATATGGCTGTGCAACTGTAATAAAATCCATTAGCATTAAAAGTGTGGTCAATAACTGAATTTTTACATTGGTTGTTACTGAAGACTGATATAGTAAAACATTTAGTGAAAATGTTTGAAGGTATTGCACAGCATTACAAACCATCATTCACTTACTTTTACAGATATGTCGTTCTCACACAAAGTCAACGAGGGACCCAACGGCACAGTAATATCCATGACCCAATTGTCTAGATACTGTTACTTGAGGCATACTGATTTAAAAAAAAAAAAGTATTTAAAAGTGAAATCTATATTTCACTTACACTATGCATATATGCTTTGCTACACATTAAGTGTCAAGAAATATTCAATTGAAAATACCTCAAATAAGTCCTCCAGTGATCTTAAAAGCATATTAAATACAAATTCATGGAAGCACGATTGATTTAAAGTCTACATACAAGCCCTGTGGTGAAAATCCAGCTTCTAATGTTGTTTATATGTCTATGTGACATTTTTAATATGCTTTAGCACAAACCATTTGCAAATTCTTAAATCAACACCATTGCTGAGCATTTCCTCTTTAAAACTGCAGTGAACCAAAGACAGTCTCAAAAATGCAGTTTGAAATCGCTGGTGTTTCTGACGTCACAAACTATCATGTAACCAATCACGTCAACGTGTGATTATCAACAAGTGGATCTCTGAGCTGGTGTGAGTGAGTGGAGGCGGGGCTAATTTGCATATTGTAGAGTTACATTCAAGTTATTTGAAGGCGTGAGGACTTTTTTCAAGGAAAGAACAATTAAAAATGTAATTTTGGTGATCAAAGATGAGTTACGGCATATAATGATTGTCTAGAGGGGGACTTTTTTGAGATTTGGAAGATTTTATAGATTGGAGGTTTTTATAGATGTATACAATGAGTCAAATGAGAAATTATTAACTGAGAATTATTTTCCTTGTGTAATGATGGAAAATTCCTCGATTGGTGACTGACTCAATTATGGGAGGGGTAGACATCAGTGCTATAAATCTTAAGCTTTAAATCACTCCAACCCTAAACTGTTTACTATAGGTGAGAAAATTGTATCCAACAAAGTAGCTCAGATGGTGTTCAAGTTCTCAGACACAAGCAGCAAAGAAACACTATACTAACAAGCCAGCAGACAGATGTCTAATAAGTTTGTATTAAGGATACAGTTGGGTGTACTTGAAGTCAGATGCCCATTAGCAGCAATATGATGCATTGCTGAAAGGTTGATTTAATGATCCGCATTGGGGTTCTATTTACAGCTTGCTCATGCATTACAGTCAGAAAATGCATTTATAATACATGTTTGGGTCTTGCAAAGGAACGAGTATTAATAGTATAAGCAAGGAGTAGGCAGTATGACCAAAACCTTATATCACAATATGAATGATTTTATATTACCTTTAAACTGTATTTAGCAAAATGGTTATTTTTAATGGAAATGCAACCTCAAATGAATAAAAAAAAAATATATATAAAAAAATACAAATTATACATTTTTGAAGATCAATGAAAAAAATGTTTTATGTACAAGTCAGTCATCTTTAAAGTGGACGCTGGAAAACATGAATAGAAACTATTTATTTTTGGACATATGAAGTGGAGATAATGACTGAATAATGAGGCCATCAATGCTCAACTTCTCCATCATTCTCTTACCTGCAGGTTTGAGTTAAGTAGATACAGTGACCTCCAAGTGACCATATGGGTTTCTATGGCAACCATGTATGAATTATTCAACACTTGAGCATGGGTCAGTTATTAACATGGGTCAGTATGCAAACTGTAAATGTAAATATTACTGATGCAGTTCAGATCACAGTCAAGTTTTTTCAATTTGTGCTTCAATAAATGTTTATTCATTACTGGGAGGAATTTGAAGCAATTGAAGGTGAGCTGAATATCTATTGATGCAATGATTCTTTAATCTACAAAAGGAGCATCGTGAAAAGACAAATCCACTGGGCTATAAGCTACTATTAGAAATACATTTGTTCCTGTTGCAATAGCATGTACAAAGCAAACAAAAACTACATTCATATTTAAATGCTCTAAAATGTCATACTTTTGTATGATAAGCATTACAAAGTCAAATTAATTTAAGTATTACTAATTATTCCAGTGCTTGACTTACTTTCTGTACCCACCTCCCTTCACTGCTACTCATGATATCATCCACAGTCATGTCTCTTAACATTACGACACTTACTACAACAACTATTGGCACAGAATCACAACTTGGCCAACCCACACAACAAGAACAAGCAGTTTGATTGGGCAAAAGGCAGTTTGGCTTGTGTCAGTTTGTCCTTGAATAGTCTGATTTGATTGATTACGGTCCTTTACCCCAGTGGAGCTGGACATATGCATGTGGGCGAAAGGTTGAAATGTGCATTGTCCAAATAGTTTTCCGTTCTTTGGTTGCAATGACACGGGTAGAACATCTTGTAGGTGATTTGTGGAAATGTGAAATATAAGATTTAGAAATTTTGAAACCCACCCGGACATTTTAAGTTATTAATATGGGACAGCTAGCTAGCCACCACTCTTGATTTATTAACATGAAAGAACACAAGTGATGCAGTCATTGTTCCTTGTCTATATGCCACTCCAAGCTTGTGATTGTTCTGGTGTACACAACTAAAAATCGAATCAGTATTCTAAAGTCACAGAACAGCTTGTACAAGCAAACCAACATTTATTCAGACACCTTCAACATTTCTCACATTATCACAGTTTATTCGCTATAGTTTAGAAAATGGTAATGAAATATGACAAGAACTCAAATCAGTGAAATCAGTTGATATTTCACTGGTTTTGTCCATCCTTCTGTTAAGACTGTCAACTGAATTAGGTTGAAGAGTTGTCAGCTGTTAAATTTAAGTACACAAATAGATAATACCAATTTAGGTCAACCAACTACCAAGCAATGCTTCATTAGTTCAGTCTGTGGTGTAAAAAGGTCGAATTAGCAATTAAAGAAAAAAACATGCAAAATTTGTATAAATTTACTGGTAGTCCACTGTATGAAGAATTTTGGGTTTAATATGTCAGTTTACTTTATTTTGCTATCCTCACTTAAATTAACTACAGTAACCTGCACCCACTAGTAAAAAATTAAATAAAAAATGATATCTGGTGTCTGAATAATTTTTGGTTTGAATGTAGGTAGTTGCTGCTGTTTTCCGCTATAATAGCCGGACTTTCTCTTTGTTTGCGTATGTGACGTAACCACGCAAAAAAAACGAATGATGAGAAACTGACATTTCCTGCAAAATCAAAATTATGAATCTGTATTATAAGCTTTCCGCCGTCTGGCTTTTTTACCTTTATTGGATAGGACCAAGCAAAGTGTGAGAGAAAGAGGGGGAAAGAAGCAGGATTCGAACTCTGTTCCCCCTAAGCAGTGCTAATGAGGCTATTAGCTCCAATAAATAGATTTTCTTTTGTACTTGCTCAATTGATTAACCTAAAACAAATGCACATTTAAGGTATTAAAAAAGGTATCGGAGTCATCGGACTGTTAACTGTTTGCAATATTCTCAGATCCATTGTTGCTCATACTGTGCTTTTTCTCTACTGTTGGGTCTTACAGTAAATGCGTAGGGGGGTTTGGAGCTGAGGTGAGAGATCAGTGGTATAGCCGCAGTGGGGCTGAGTGGAACAATGGTGAGGAGCTGAGAGACCGGCTGCCACAGGCTTCCCCCCCGACAGCACTCAGGTCGGCCCTCCATTAATCACTTTTATGCCGTCTGCCGCTCAGCAGCTTTACCCACTCCATGATGGAATGCTTAAAGGACTGAGGAACGAGGGAGAGAGAAAAAAAAAAGGGTGGAGTATAGTGTTTTAAGTACACTGAATTTAGAAGGCGTGTTTAGGCAGAAGCACAAGATACAGCAAAGTGAAGATGTCTTTGATCCTGAACAAATAAAAGCAAATGTTTTGACTCATCCGCCTACCTTTTAGTTGCTGTACAATGCCAAATAAGAAATCAAACAGGTCAGTTGTTTGTATTCAGTCGCATCTAGACTTAAAAGCTGTGCCAAAATTAATCCGCCAAATAACATTAGAAAAGTAATTTGTCTTTTTGTGCCTACACCAAGGCCCATAGTAATTAAAAGCCCTGCGTAACTCAATACTTATCACCATTCAGCCTGTCAGGTACTAGTGTGATTGATGAGATCTCTTGTTACAGAGGTACCTGATCTCAGCACTTCCGGGACAGCTTTCAAAACTACAGAGAATTACCCATGGGTGGTGCATCCGGTCAAAGCACTGACTGTCAGAGTGAAGCCGAGTTAAAGTTCTCAGATCGTGGCTGCAAATCTTAGCTATGCAGCATTTGCAGTGAACTATAGCAAATGTAAGCACACATCAAAAATCCCAGTATGGCTCTATACATTCGATTTTAATGGGTTTAACAAAAAAGGTTCTCATTTCTCAATGTTCTAAATTATAAATGTATTCAAAATGAAAATACTTTTTTTTATACTGTACCTTATAGTGTTGTGAACTCTAATTTCACCTCTAGCATTTAAAATGACTGACTTTAGTTCAGCAACTTATTTAGGCCACCTTTCCTAAATAAATAGGCTTAACTAGTTGAAAATATGAGGAAGAAATTGTATGAGATGCACTCAATTAATTAATCTACATTTTCACAAACACTTGAACTGTAATCCAGACAGTTGAACCAGGATCTCTACATTGGACACAGGCACAGTAGTATTTCCACCACTGCTCAATGTAGAACAATTTGTCTTAAACTGCAGATGAGAGGTAGAATACACGAAATCATCAATTAGTGGCCCTGTTTTCTCTGATCGATAACCTATTCAACTAAATTTTCACAATTTATGACTGAAAGGAGGAAACTAGATGGGACATATTTATACAGTAAATGCATAGTATGCTTCCTCTATCCAAGAGTGAGTGGAATTTAACTTAAGAGACTATTGACTTGAAAAAGGGCTGACTAGACCAATAGATCACCTCACTGATGGAGGCATTAGGCCTAGGGTACTATTCATCCTTATGTTTGTCACTGCAAAGCTTGTCAACCTCTCACTATTGAAACTTGGGGTACGTTTACACGACAACGATATGCTTAAAATTGAAAAGTTTTTCCTTTGAGTTTTCCGCGTACAGGCGACACCATTGTCAAAACGATCCCCATTCACACGGATCCGTGAAAACGACTAAAAAAAACGCTGTATTCTGCCTCCTGCAGCTCGCCAAGCTTTAGTTTGTGGCTCGCATTGCAGTAAATAATACGGTGATATGATCATGCAGTCAATACAGATATTTCATAAAAACATTAAAACCAAGTAGGGCTATAACTAGGGCTGTCAGTTAAACGCGTTATTAACGGCGTTAACGCAAAACCATTTTAACGCGATTAATTTTTTTATCGCGAGATTAACGGTCTTTTTGGTCTAGCAAACTTTGTAGTTTTTTTTCACATGCTTTTGCAACAGGACGCGGCATGCGCGGCGCTGCGCTATGAAACCCATTCATTTCAAGGGCTTGCACCGTGCGAGGACGTTTTGTTGCTTCGTCGACCAAAGCGCAAGTGGATCTAGCTAGACCGGAAACAAAACAACAGGCACGCGCACGCACACACACTTGTTTGGGCTTGCGAGCCGGCCAAATAGGTTAAAGTTACGTTTTGAGTGGATGACGAGCGCGAGACGCCGAAATGGATGCCAATAAGATTCTGAATGGAAAGTTTACTTTTAAAAAGTTGCCAAATGGTTCCATTGACTAGACCAAAGTGACATGTGTGTTTTGTCGTTATGAACTGAGCTATCATCATCGCAGCACGTCCAGTATGAAATACCACTTGATGATGGCCAAGCACACACACACACACACCTAATGCGAATTCTCCGCCCCCTCGTCAATATCAGTACCTCGTCAGTATTTCTTTCACCCTTTTATTGATGGACAGTGTTACATTGTGTTACAAAGAAATTATTTGCTCCAAGTGAGAATGTTAGTGTGAAATTGAACACAGTATTGCCTATGTTGTTTTCAATAAAAAAAATGTGCACAAAGAAAGCAATCCACTTTTTTCATGTTGATAAGAGCATTAAAATTAGAAAAAATAATGAACAAAGAGAAATCAAGAGAAATTTAGAATAGATAAAAATGTGCGATTAATCGCGAGTTAACTATGACATTAATGCGATTAATCGCGATTAAATATTTTAATCGTTTGACAGCACTAGCTATAACATAACCCATTAAAAAACTCAAAGCGTCTGCTCTATTAAAAAATATTTTCGATCGGATTGAAAGGGGTGGTTTATTCGTTTTCTAATTCCATCGAGAGAACATGTAAACTCTTGCTCGGATAGAAAACTGAAATTGCAAGGACGATGTATGACGCGCGGAACGAGTTATTCTTCCTGTTGATTAAAGTGTCCCGTCATCCTAAAATTCTCCTTTCACTCATCATCTGTGAAGTGGAGCAGGACAACGTCTTTGTGGATGAGAATCCGAAACAGAGTGGTTTTGGGCGCAGGGAGGGCCATTTTTACTGTGTGATAAATATAAGCAGCACTTCACAACGGTTCATATGCTCAATGTCTCTAAATTAAAAAACAAATAAAGAACCAATGTAGGAGAATGGTTATAAGCGTAAACAGCGGGAAACTTTGTATATTTGTGCAGTGTGTGCATGTCAAAAAATTTATTCTGATTTGAAGCTTGTGACATATAAACACGCACATAAACACGATCACTTGTTTAGCGTTAATCTAAACACTACATTCAGATTTATCAAACGGAATGAATTCAGTCCGATTGAAATAAAAGTTGTGCATGCCAGTGACTCACTGCAGAGCTGCCAGTTTTGTCCGTCTTTCCAGCTCTTAACGCCAAAATTGCTCTTTAATGGTTATACTTATACACGATGGGCTAATGTAGAAAAGAAAGAACTTAAGGTCATTAAAAAGCCTTTATTCTGGGATGAATATATTCTGGAAATCCTCCTTTTTTGTCATTAAGGGAAATCATCTTGTCTCAGTTACAAATTTGACTGGGAAGTCATAAAGAATGATTTTCCCCCAACTTTTGTATCTATTGCATTACATATTGCATGTTCAGGGATGACAGATTGATAAACAGACATGGTATTCATGACTGGATGTAACTTTTGATACTTTCCGGTAAAAGTGGCTCTCCAATTGACTTTGTCCTATCAGTGTGGCTCTTATGGTAAAAATAGTGAAGACCACTGGCTTACACGGAAACCGTTTTCAAAAACTTGCACTTTGAAAAACGTTTTTAAAAGTTTGTGATTTCATACACCCAAAAACTTTTTTAGTTGAAAACGGTGTCGTGTAAACAGCCCCTTAAGCTAAAACTCCCATGTTTTATTTTGACATTTAAATGAGGGGTGGCTTTCTTTGAAGATTAATTTTTTTGAGTTCCCAGATTGTAGGTGATGTTTTTAAATATTCTAGAATTTGTGGTTCCCTGGCTGCAAGCAGTCCCATGAACTATAAATTTTGTCTTTTTCAATTGTACTGTTTGGCTGAGGGTTCGGGCTTCAAGCTGATGCATTACTCAGAGTGCATTACACCTGGCAAATAGTCAATTTCCATAACACCCATAAATACAAACAGCATTTGAATGCCAATACGTCAGACTGTGAATTAATTGAATAGTAATAATAATTAAAAAAAGACTTGATTAAGAAAATGTTCTCCAAGAATTATACAATCTTGAGGATTGATGATTTTAAGAAGATAAGTTTTTAGTGATTTACTGAATGTTAAAAACTCCCATCCTCAAAGACTTAACACTGCTGTAAGCTATGGAAGGTGGGAGAGGAGAAGCCTCAGGACAATTTACAACTAAATATTTAAATTATTTACCAGAGACATCACACTAAATAATGGGAAATCCTGGCATGTCCCAGAACCAAGATAAATCATATGCTCAATACAGATTCGACAGCAGCAGATAAGCTAATGTACTTTGAAATGCTGTAACAGGTTTAATCCAAATTACACTCTAGTACTCTATAGACTTTTCATAAACGTAACGTATCTTATCTCACTCCGAACTGCGTATGTTACTAAGTATAGTGTCGAGGAGAGGCGAGATCTACCATATGCAGCATGTTCCGGCACTATTTAAAAGAGAACAGAGTACGAAGTGTTTAGATGGAGAGAGTAAGGGGTGGAGAGGCTGGGTGTTAGAAAAGCAGGGGAGGGGAAAGGAGTGAGGGAAACATAAGTGGAACCATGAGAGACCACTTTATTTGGTGCTACTAAAAATAACACCGCAAATAGCAGGCCAGCAAAGCTCTGCTGTGCTAACGCAGGCTAGCTACTTGCCTTGCTGAATGCACAATCGATAGGTGGAACGCTGGACGGGATACTTCCCAGAGCTTGTAGGGGGACAGCTGCCTCGCTGCGAGGAGGGGGGGGGGGGGGGGTATATTTTTTGCACTGGCTGACTAAATATGGTCACAGGGAGATGAACAAGATACTAAAGAGGAGCTGGTTTTCAAACACTTCCCAGGGTAAAAAGTGCTAATGATTTTGATCTTCAAGGTGCAACAGCTGGCTCCTTTTGTGGCTAGTGGCTTCATTCACCTTCAAGAACATCATGGAGGGTTTCTGAAAGCAACAATCACCTCTAGTCACCTTAGATAAGGTTTACTAAGAAAAGGGTAAAAATGGTTTAGAATAAAAAAAAGGTATCTGCCATATTCAGACAGGCAACAATCTGCATTAGAAAAGCTACTTTTCCACTTAATAAATCTGCTTATGAAATGAAAAAAAAAAGAATTATAGAAGGCAGTGGCAACTGCCTTTCCAAAATGTAGAGACGAAATAAACTAGCCAAAACACTAAAGCGCTAGAGAGCGCCAGCAGTCATGCACATCTTCACAGAATTCACTGAGAAGGCACATGCTAGAGATGGGAGGGAGGAGGGGGTGAAAGTGCTGCAGTTTTTTTTTCTGTCCGTTTTTAGAGCAGCAACGACAGCTCCTAGTGTCAGCATGATGTCTATCCCTGCCTAAATGTAAGCCGTGAGTATGCTTTCTTCACCCGGCTCCACCCCTCCCGCTTTACCACTCTTGTTTCTTCTCCACAACACACGTTCAGTACCCCCCCTCTCCCCAACCCCCTGTCAGAGAAGCTGAATCAGCGAGTCAGGCATGCGATGGCTGCAGCAGCTGGAGAACTCCGGAGGTCATTATGGCTCTTCACACACAGAAGAGAAGAAAGAGGGAGGAGCAGAGAGCAGAGGAAACTGAGCTGACAGGTAATATATGCTCCATGTGCCTTCCTCCCTCCGGACGGGAGTTCACCCCCCATGCCGGCTGGTCCGCACTGGCGTCTCTGCTTTTCCTTCTCCGTTTCGGATGCACTGGGGGTTACGCTCGTGGCCGGTCAGCCGTGGCCAGTGAGAGGGAGTGGAATTTACAGCTCTGCAGCAGCAAGAGGAAAAACTACTTCTCTGGGAACACCACACATAGCAGGAAACGTAAGTGCTACCCCCCACCTTCACAAGCAAAACGGCAGGGATGTGTGAAACAGCCCAACAGACAGGTGTAGGTGGAACGGGGGGAAAGTTGCTGTCCTTTGCATGGATTTGCTTGCTTGCTCGCTAGAATACTGTCACTTGCTCACTCGTTTGCTCTTGTGCCCTATACCTCACTCTCTCCGTGTCTCTTGCATTTCTAGTGCTGGTCAGGCTGCTGCAGCAAAGCACTCTCTGGTTCATTACCTCCTCGTGGCAGCAGCACAGAAGACATCGAAAAGACGGACTCAGTAACTGAAACTCACTGCTCGTGAAACATGCAGCATTTATCTTGGATCTTTTCACTCCGAGGCACTTTCGTATGGAATACGACTGTCGGGATGGTTACACAATACGCCAACACTCATTTTTCAGCTGGTCAGCTCAAATTACTGGAACCATGTTTGGTGATTCAAGACTTCTGTAACTACAAGGGGACAGGTGTACGCCGGCCATGAAGGGACACTGGTGTCACGGTGAGACGCGAGTTTCAGGCCAATTGGGGGGTGCATCAGATTGATGAAAAAACAGATGTGCTGGCATATTAATTCTCTGGGGAGGGCTGCTGATATGTGTGTCAGTGAGTGAACCCACAACACCAAGGGTAGTAACCCAATTTCTCTCTGCATGCTTTCCAATCATTAGGCAGGGGCAGGGCTTTAGTGCTGCAGTGCCATCTCCCCCTCTCAACACACTCATCCCTAAATCTTTACTAACACTGTGGCGCCACAAGAGTCCAGCCATACCTCACCATCATATCTAACCCCGTCAAGCACCAAACTCACCCAGGATTTCCAGCCCTGCTCAGAATAGCCCGTCTAAGTGTTCTGTTATATTTCCACCCATGCGCCTCTCCTTTTGGCCTGGTATTGGATAGGCTCCTGAGAGGAGGGGGATGAGACAGGGCGGTGTTGACTTGTGGAATGTGTGGAGCTGGAGCAAAGATTCATTAGAGAGCTACTGAACATTTCATGCTGCCATGCAAACAGTAATTGATCTCTAGCACATACCATTAGAGCTCTAGAGAAGCTTCTAGAACAAACAGACCTAGGTCAACTTAGGGGAAAAAAGGTATGGAGGGTGGTGGTGGTGGTGGGGGGGGGGGGGGGGGGGGGGGGGTTGCAGGAAAGAAAAGAAGAGGTTAAAAAGAGAAGAAAAAGGAAAAAGGAAAGAAGAATCAGCACACTAGTTCCACATCACTATTGCTGAGTGGGCATTAGCTCTTGCATGTGACCTCTGGCCTGGTCTGTGTGGCTAAAGCCCAAATCCTGCTCACAATAGCTTCCTGTTCCACTTGGATCAAGCTCATTTTTGGACCTCGACAACCAGTCTGACATTCAACTGAGAATGTGGTTAAAGAACGGACAACCAGACGGAAACAGGCAGAAAGGAGATACATACTGTGTTGAGGACAGTGTTACATTAGAAATGCAACTTTTAAAAAATGTCCTTTGAACTTTCATGGACAACAAAAACAATCCAGGCTACAAGGATGGAAGAGGACACGTTACCTTATTTTTCAACAACACCTTTTTACCAATTACCGAAAAAGACTCAACTTTTTTTCCCCAAAAGAAACCTATGGCAATGTTCTTTTCCAACCTCCCTACGGATACCCCACACTCTCAGAGGACAGCCAAGGTCAACAGAAGACACAATACTGTATGAACCCCAATATGTGTAATGCATACTGGTAACACAGTGTTGGGATGGGGCAAAAGAAAGCATGACCTAAAGAAACTGTGAAAGTGACGTTATGTATGATGCTAATCCACTGCATTCTGCAGAATGGTTAAAGAATGGTTCATTCATGCCACTGATCTACCGAAGGTGATTAAATATGCTTTTGGTTTATATAAGGGCTGCACTAACCAAACATCAAATCAGAAAAGGTAAGGAAACTCAGCTGTGTCGGGGGCTGCCTACTTGGTGTACATACTTCTTTATGTGCCCATATGAACATATAACAGCTATGGAATGTAAAGAAGTATGTATTCTTGGTCAGGCACTGATCCTCAGTTTGAAAACTTTGCCATGATTCTCTGCATCACTGAATTTTGGTACAAGGAGAAAGTGTGATGAATTTAGTAACTGGGGTGCAGAAACCTATTACAGCAGTGGATTCTGAGAGAAGTCGCTGCTCTTTTAGTGACTTCACCAGCAATCCACACCAACCACTCCCTAATTCAGCAATTTAAATGCTAGATAGTTCATTCTGGCATGCTGCAGGTAGACAAACATTAAAATAATGGTTTGCAGGGCCCACTTTCTTGGTGACGGAATAAGTTTAATCACTGCAACCTTAAAGATCCAATGACGGCATCGCCATAGGAACAGGAGCTCCTTTCATTATTGGAGTTTGCGGCATTTTAAGCTTTGAATTGTGGCCAGCTGCAACCAAGATCCTGTACTGCAAGAGCGGCATACGCCAGAACCATTAATGCCAAAATAGTTCCAAATTTGTCTAGAGACACAGTTCCATAAAGGTGAGCAGCGCTTGGCTATTAAAAGGAAGCTTCTCTCACATTGCGGGATAGTACGCTGGTCTGTTTCACCCTGCCACCCGTTCCTGCCCCTATTGTTCATGTTTGCTAGGCTTGCCAAATGCTTTGCTGGACCACAGAGTAGTCAGATTAGAGCATGGAAAAGTGACAATGCAGGATCAGAGGGGGTCTGCCTGTCAGCTGATTCCAATTGTCCTTTACAAAATGTAGACAGAAGAGGACATCCAAGCATGTTCTCTTTCATTTTTTGGTCTTTTGATGTGCAGCAGGTTACAATAGCAATCATTGTGAACAGTAGAATGAATGTCAGAGTAGAACAAATGCCTTACACAATGCTGAACTTTAAAGCTGATGAACAGGTGATGAAAATAGTTGTGTGAGGGGATAAGGTAATCAAGGACAGTTGTACTTAAGGGTTTGAATGCTTCAAACCTTCTCCAAGCATTTGGCAGTGCACCAGGTCATCTATCTGTTGAGGTCATATTTGATTCGTGGTGATGACTAAGGTCAGAGTGCACCTGCAATTTATTATCCGATAAACGCTTCCGTTTTAAACCTCCCACTCATTCACGTTACAGGCCAGGAAAAATTTTAGTTGATGCATTGTGTGCAAAGATACAGTAAGGCCTTTTGGTCATGACTGGAGCCTGGGAGAGCTTGTGGCCCATTTTTCTGAATGTCAGACACTCCTGTCTGTCCTCTGTAGGCCTGTGCTCTTTCCATTTTTGTGCACCGCTTGCTGTATGGTTCGCTCCTGTCAGTCGTATGGCTGTGTTCCCTCTTTCTCGCCCTCAACCCCAGCCTGAGTGACACCCACAGCAGATGCTGACATCAAATGTTCAGCTGCTATCCCTGGCTTTTGCCCTCTTATGGCCAGTGTATTTAGGGGCCGAACTTTGTCCAGAATGCCGCAAGCAAGTGTCTGTGTAATGCAGGGAGGGGGATCTGTGGAGTAAATAGCACTTTACTGACCCCGGTTTAATGAGCGCCATATTGAGCAGCGATGACCCCTTGCTTACACTCTCAGATGGCC
Organism: Siphateles boraxobius; assembly: GCF_051911475.1. Lineage (NCBI taxonomy): Eukaryota > Metazoa > Chordata > Actinopteri > Cypriniformes > Leuciscidae > Siphateles > Siphateles boraxobius. The sequence goes on along the minus strand of NW_027508699.1, from coordinate 8,583,147 downwards.
ACCTGCTAAGGAGCTAAAGGCTTTTTGGCCACCTCAAAGCTGACGGGCCGTCAACTGTGTGTTATAAAACAACGCTTTGGCTTGAGCTCACTGTGCGTCACCGAATTGTCTGGTGGAGTTGCTTCTGCCTCGGATTGTGACTGACATGTGGTACAAATATCTGTGTTAGTCATTTCAGCATTACCACACGAGCAGTCTCAGAGGCGCTCCCACCAGACTCCTTTATTGAATTAAGTAGGTAAATTAGCCCAGCAATGTAGCCGAGTGTGACTGAATCTTTTCAAATTTTAGAAAGTGACAACTACAAAAAGCAGCACATGTTGGCTTCTTGATCGCCCAAGCGACACTCTGCCCTCGGTAGGATTAATCCATCAGCAGCTGTTATTGCTACAAGACTTGTGGACACTCGATTTGAGTGCACCATGATGGATTATTATCTTTTTCACTGAGCACATTTCTCTCTCTTTTTTTAATAACGAGAAAGAAAACCTCTAGAGTGCAGTGAAATGTTTTATTGGATAAGTATAGAGAAACAATCGGAAATGAGCCCATGCGACACTGCTTGTCATGTTTCACAAAGTTGAACTGCTTAAGGTTATAAAACAGGGTCACATAAGCTGATTCTTATCAGTCTAACCAGCTTATTATTAACAGCAAACCACAATGCTTTGCTAAAGCTGGTAAAATGGAACCAAATCACCTCTTCAATGGATTTGGTCCCCTTCAACCAGCTGTAGCTATGCTTTGATGACAACATGAATTTAATTTCTATCCTGCCTTTTTTGCTTCCGCAGGAAACCGAGATGACATAATTCAGTGAAAAAGTTTCTTTTAATAAACGTTAATACAATGTTTTTTGACTGCCTTTTCTACAAGCTGAACATTTCTTTCGATATTTTCTTTTCTAAGAAATAAAATTTTACAAGCATTGGTTTTACAAGTTTGTGTTTTTAAAGAGTGGGTTAAAAAGTGAATGCGTCAGTCACCATTATAGAGCAGGCAAAGACAAGACATGAAAAGAAGGTACTGTGACGCAATGGGGGAGTAAAGTTGGGCTAAGCAGAGGACTGACATCCACATAAGAAAAGAAAGTCAAGGGAGTGGGGAGGAGAGCAGTTGCAGCACATGCTCACTGCGACACATGCGGGAACGGTCGCCTGAGAGCTTCTCGGTAACCCTTCTCTGCCTGCAGACGGGAGTGGGGATGAAAACCAGATAATTCTAAGTGTGGGGGGTTGTACACACAAATCACACACAGAGAGAGTCCACCAATTATGGCACCCTGGCACACTGACGCAGCGCAGGCATGCGGTGTGAACCTCCCTGTCCTCTGCATCAGAGCAGCATCCTTCCCTCAGTCACATGGATGGCAACGCTGCATCATAATTTCACCCATAATTACGCTGATCTGCCACCATGTCATGCTGATCCTGCTCTGCACCTCCATCCATAATATACAGGAGTGGTTAAGAGATAAAACATTTTTTTTTCAACATCAATATTTTAGGTTCATATCTATATTTAATGATGTATGTTTGAAATGATGTAACTGGTCACTATTTTCAAAATCACCTTTTATTCTTATATTAATCCTAAATCCTGAGTGAGACCAATTAAATGAGCTCATAAAAGGGTAAATAAAAAAAATAATTAAAAAAAATAAGTGGGCACAATAAAGAAAAGGTGAATTCAATCTTCTTTCTTTTAAATCTAGTTAAAAACTAAATGTCAAGTTCAAGTTGGTTTCCCGTTTTTAAAAACGATTCTACCATTTTCAATAAAAGTTAAATTTAAAGACGCTAAAAATGTGGTGTAACTAAAAACATTTTTAAAAATGTTTTTAGATAGATTTTTCAAAAAGTATATGAATGATTAAATCTATAAATGAGTCGCACTAGGGGTAGGCAATATGACCAAAATCTTATATCATAATAGGAGTCATTTAAAAAAAATAATACTAGCCAAAAAAAAAAAAACTCTCAAGCTTACAGAAGACAAGTAAACAGTGATAAAGAAAAAGCTAAGAAAACAAACTACAATAGTCAAGTCACACTTATTTATAGAGCGCTTTTTACAATACAGATTGTTTCATAGCAGCTTTACAGAGAAAACAGGAAAATAATGCAAAAAAAAGTTTGTTTCCAGAAGAAAATAGCGTCACAGTCCAGCTTAAATAAGTTCAGGGATGTTTCATTTTTGCTGTAAAAAGTTATTAATTTACTTAATTTATATATATATAGCCGCTTTGGTGTAAACCGTGATGTCATCGTCCAGCTCAGTTCAGTTCTTATATAATAGTGTCAATGAAGGCAGATCAATATTATTGTTGAATATTAAATCAAATGATCAATTTAATGTTCCAAACTAAGCAAGCCAAAAGCCAATGGCAACAAAGGTGAATAAAACAAAGACACAAATGAAATTGACCTACTTGAAAACTTCAAGCACTAGAAATACTGCATAAAATGTATAACCCATATGTATAAAAAACAATGTAAAGACTTTACAGTTTCAATTAAATATATATGTATTCTCATTAAAGTGATTCCGTCAAGAGCAGTGAGAGATTTTCTCTCTTTTTATGTTGTTTGATTAGCATTGATAAATGAAAGCAGGTAAATTTGGATACTGTCACTTTAAGACCGACTGCACAGAGTAAGTACTCATGCATTTACGTTCACTTAAGACATAAATTACTCTTTTTGCTTGCAAATACATGAAACATAGGTACGTGTATTTAACCATCCAAGCCCAATTAGGTGGCAAAATCACTCTGTTCAGTTCTCGCGTCCTCTATGAGCAGTGGTTTCATGTCGCGCGACTCTCAGAGAGTGCTGAGAAACAGTCTCTCAGAAAGCGTGCATATACTGAAATGAGTTCTCTTTCGCAGCTAATCGAGCGTCAACGGTTTAAAATCACCTGTTTTTAATCCGCAATGCTTAAAAACACATGCAAACAATAAGCTTCCGTGACCACGCAAGCACAGTAAAGTCACATGAGCATAACGCGATAGAGACGATAGTCTAAAATTTCTAGCGGTTGTTGTAAACTTTTTCTTTGTAGAAAAGTTAGAAGCTCAGACCAGGAGACGGAGGAAGTTTTCCAAGCAGAAGTTCTTTTATTGCTTGTCGTTGCTGCAGTCATTCCAACATCGTCTGACTTCTTGAGTCAAACATTGTAATATATATACATTATAAGAGGGAGGGATTACATTGTGATGGTGGAAACTCGTATACAAGTTTAGGAACCTGTATTAAAAGTAGGGCTGGGCGATATATCGATATAAAAAAATATATATCGATATATTTTTAAATGTGATATGGAATTAGACCATATCGCATATATCGATATAGTTCAAATTTGCGCTATGATCCTTGCTCCAAGCAAGCTGCTGACTGCTTTTGTAGAAATATATAGTATATTGTGCATTCTATCAGTAGCAGTTCTGGCGCCTCCGTCTCAACAGCATTAGTGTAAAACGCGACAAATACTCACATCAAATATTAACACAGAGGAACAGGGACACATCAGCTCAGTGAGTTCACAAAAGTTCATTATTTGCATTTGCTTTAAAGCCTTGCCGGTTTAACATGTCATTCACTGCTGATGCGCTGTTCTAACATGCGCTTTACTGAGCGCGAACACCCACATGCACCCGCACATGCACTAAAAGCCTGTCTAACAAACAGCACCTGGTTACTGGACTAAGTTATCTTTCGAGTCTTATTTTGCTAATACTCTCAAAAACACACAAGTTTACATAAGGAAAGTTGGTTATGTCTAAACTGAAAGCAAAAACCAGAAGAAATCTGCTTGCCAAATGCGTGTATAGACGCGTCGCGTACAGGTCTTAAAGAGACAGTAGCCCTAGTAGTAAACATGCAGCTGCTTGTCCTTAAAGGTATAGTTCGCCCAAAAATAAAAATTCTGTCATTATTTATTCACTGTAATGTTGTTCCAAACCTGTATTAATTTATTTCTTGTGCTGAACACAAAATAAGATATTTTGAAGAATGTGGGTCCCCATTGACTTCCATAGGGAAAATATACTATGGAAATCACTGGGGTACATCAACTGTTTGGTTACCCACATTCTTCCAATTAACTTCAATAGAACAAAGAAACTTATTCAGCTTCAAAACAACTTTTTGAGAGTAAATGATGACAATTAAAATTTTTGGGAGAACTATCTATTTAATGTTAATAAAACAACAAAAACACAGAGGAAATCACTCACTGCTCTTGACTGAGAACTTTAATAGTAGCTTTAATACGAATCAATGTATAATTTATACAGTGAAGACTATATTTGGCTTTGACTTTGACTGAACATTTGCTCTCACTTTGCGAAAAAAATATCGGGATATATATCGTATATCGATATTCAGCCAAAATATAGCGGGATATGACTTTTGGTCCATATCGCCCAGCCCTAATTAAAAGAGAGAGGGAAAAACTTATTCAAACACTGAGACTCCAGAACAGGAGTGACAGGACTCTCTCTTGCTAAGACAAAAGCTCGCAAGAGTCTCCAAGAGTTTCATTAACATGTTCAATTTAACTTACAATTTAACTCAATTAAACCCGTCTGACAGCTGTATATAGAGACACAGAATAAGACAGGAGTTTCGTGCTCCACAGCTGAATGCTAAATTCAATTTACAGAACTTTCTCAGTTTATATATGATAGTATTAGAAACTAAATTAAACATCTGACAAAGTTGTATTCCTTCACGGTCAATCGTGTCTACCGGTATTATCGCTCACCCCTAAGTCGCACCATGACGTTTTATAAGTGACCTTGCGGTGTCATTTTTTCAAATGTAAGCAAGTAATGCTGGGTACACACTGAAAGATAATAGGGCTGATTTTGAGCCGATTCCCCCCTTCCGACAATCCTAGCTATGTCCCGATTAGCTTGATGGTTCTACAGATTATCTTATCAGATTTTTCCTTGGTGTGAGGTGTGTTAAGAATGTCCGAACCTGCTCGGAAGAACGTCGGAGCCGACCCGATCGCGAATCGGGGATATTCAACATATTCAAAAATATTCAAATATTATCAAGTGAAACAAAACAATATCCAATCAGAAAGCGAGATGATGGAAGATGGAAACATAAACGCAGTCATGGCGCAGCACAAAGTGAAATTGATGTGGAGAGCAGAGATGGAGGATCAGCTTGTTGATTTGGGGCTAGAAAATGTAATTAGCTCAGTATAAAAACCATTCCATATAAGGATAGGTGTACCAGTACACATGATGTGTGTGTGAGAGAGAAAGAGAGAGAGATGGAAAATTAACCATGGTTTTATTATAGGCGTATTGAACATTTGTATAACCAAATAAATACTATAGTTTAACTTGTGGTTATCATGGTTATACTACAATATCCATGTTTTATTTTTTATTTGTAGTAAAACCATGGTCAATTTTCGTAAGGGGAGAGAGACAGGGCCAGCCTGTGTGCATTACCACAAACTTTATCTGAGAAATTCACTAAATTCCCGCCATCTCCACGACTTCACCCAAACCCTTTTCTTTTTTCCCCTGTGAATTTTCTGTGAAAATCATTACAAACACTATCATCACACTGCATATCGTCCGCCATGCTTATTCTGAAGTCTTGCGAGATTTCCTGTGTTCACAGTCGAGACTCTGGTTGAAAATCTGTTCTTGTGTGGTGTGCTGTCTTTGTCACATCATGGCACACCACATACTATAGGAGCAAAACTGTTAAATCTAGGATTATGCTCCTCATGTTTGTGGTCTATCACATTTTGAAAATCTTTTGGTGTGTTCCCAGCATAAAGCAGTTTTGTCCCTAAAATAATAATAATAATAATAAAAGATTATGCCTTACATTTTCGATCATAAGGTCACGGTTCGGGTTTTTATTTCTCATCTCCACAAATATATCTTGTAGTAAATCTATTCCAAGGGCTAGAAATCAATTAATCTTTTGCTGATACTTCCTCGTCATCATGGAAAGCGCTCAGCGCAGTTCATGGTTGCATAGCAACGACAGACGCAAATCGCTTGTTGAAAGAAGCGGCCGTGTTTTTCAGGCATTTTAGACGCGATATTTGAATGGCCCCTTGCACAGTACCTCCATTTGTAACACGTCTTCTCTATTGAAGCCAAAATATTGCCATATTTCAGACGAACAGGTCTTTTTAGGTACAGGTTCGTCGCTGTTGTCATTTTCCTCGCTTGTCTCTACTCCCGCCATTAGTTTTTATTTTTCCACTCTCGTCTCACTAGGTTTCCCTTGGGCCCGATCTAGCCAATAGCATAATAGCACCTACTGGGGAGGTGGGTATAAAGATAGAAAGGCCCCATCTGATTGGTCGAATTTGGATAAAGAACCTATGCATGCGTGCAACACACAAATGCTTGGCACATAAAATAAATGTAATTTATCGCACCTCTCTGTGATATGGATATCGCATATACTATTATCGCGATGACGATAATTTTTCGATATATTGTGCAGCCCTAGTTGGGAGTGCACGTCTATAGATCAAGAGCCCGGCCCGAGGATAGTGACGGGAAATATCGGGTCGGGCCAAGTTCGGGCTCTGGCATAGAATCTAAGTTAGAGGACTCACAGCCTTTCAACATGTTTTTTTTTCCCGCGCCATAATGAGTCGTTCATGAACGAATCGTTCATTGCCTCTGTCACGCGACAAATGAACAAAAGACTCAGAAGGTCAAGTAATTATTAATGTTCCCTGTAAATTATTTTTGACTGCATTATAATGATTTCTTAATTCAGAATATGATCAAGATTGCGTAGGTGGATGTGTTCGGGGAATTTGCCTGTTAGAAGTATAACATTTAAAGCCCCTGAAATGACTAGAAAAAAGATTAGTTAATTTTGATGAACGAGATTGAACAATAGAGTCAGTAAAACGATCCGAACTTTCCATCATGGGCGCGACATTGGGGCGTGGCAGCATGACGATTCCATTTTTAATTTAGATTTTTGAGATTGTGAATTAATTTCGATCGATTTAAAATCGAAATCGTGACACCCTTATTATTTACCACTATTAGGGGTGGGCAATATGACCAAAATCATGCGAGTAACTTTTTCCACCAGCAAGATCAGTCAGTAATCAGTACAATTAAATTCAAGTCACTGTATGTACGTATGGCGTTTTTTTAATGTATTTTTGAATAATTAAAAATTCCTGTCATTGACCCAAAAACTGCATGTATAATAAGTATTAGGAAAAATAAATGAGACTTTTAATTCAATATTGAAGTCAGAAAAATACAAAGATATTTCTTGTTACCGTAAGACGAAAAAGACCAACTATGCCCCGGGTCTCCATAAAAAAAATCCATCGGCTGGCTCAGAATGAAGCAGAAAATGGTAATGCACCTGACAATGTGGCACAAACAGTCTATAATAATCTATGCTAAACATTGGCTTTCATATCCTACATTTTCTATACAGACATATAAAACACCTTATTGACCAATCGTTTTCATTAGTGCCAAATCCTGTTCCTATCACACCGGGTTCCACTGGCAGCATTAGATGGGACTATTGGCTAAGGTTCGAACTAAGTAGCTGTAATTAGGGCTGGGTAAAAATATTGATTCATCAATGCATTGCAATTATTTGTTTCTCAATTCAATATCAATTCATCAAACCCTATGAGTCGATTCAGCCCACGGGCAAGTAGCTGTGCTGTGGGCAACACTCTAGTGAGAGCGTTCAGCGTTGTACAAGACGCGCTTTACCAAAACAGCAAGATGACGGACAGCAGCTGCACTCCGTTCAAACCAACCAGGGACGTCGTTAGGCCTATTTTAGGTGGGCTGAAGCTACCCCAAAATGTTCCTAAGCCCCCCTAAATGATAATAAGAACAACAATAAGTCTCCGGGAGTCTCCCGCATATTGATAGCGACTCCCTGATGTACGCAAATTAGTTCAAATCTCCCGAAATCTAGAGCCCGCGAGCTCCAAACCGCGTAGCGGCGCACAGCAGAGAGGAAGAGAGCGAGAGTCCTTGCGCGTGTGTGCAAATGTGAGTGCGTGTGCCTCACGAAGCGCTTTTTTTTTAATGAATATGCACATTTTGTGTTTCTGTTTACATTTCTTTTATAACTTGAATGTATAGGAAGAAAGAAATATACTTTCTATTACAGTTACATGCACTTTAGAGGTGTGTTAATAAAGCACCTGTTTGTTAAAGTTGTGGTTTGTATTCAACACATGTACAATATTGTACAGTTTGTTCTGCTAAATAAACCATGACAGGAAACATGCTGGGGTCAATTTGTTCTTAAACATTGGTAATACCAATAATGGAACATTGTTTAACACATTATTTAAAAATATACTCAGGTACTTAATTACTTGTGTATTTACTAATTATTTTGAATCGATATCGAAGCTAATTAATCAATATCAAATCGTAATCGAATCGAAGCCTCAAGAATCAAAATCGAATCGAATTGTGAAATTCCTAAGAATACCCAGCCCTATCTGTAATAGAGGCAGCATTTGAAGGTGGGACTCCATGTGGCGGTGAACAACCAGGTTGGCCCATTTGTACAGTAGTAGTAATAGGGGCTTATGCAGTTGCTGCCTCTGGATGGCCTGTTTGTGGACGGTGTTATGAGTCATGGGCTATTAACTGTACTGTTTACAGTGCTGGAGCACAACTGCCTTCCAGAGAGCCACTGAGAGGAACCAGTCCTGCTCTCAGCCTGGGACTGTCATAAACACACGAGGAGGAGGAAAAACAAACTAATGGATGAACACTTACGACACCCCCATGGTGCAAACTCACAATGTATAGATATGGGGATTATTCAATGAATATGCAATAAGAATTTCAATAAAAAAATGCTACATAGAAAAAGCCATAACCAACCAGTGGTTTAATGATTCACAGAGTTATGATAACTGTCGAAGTAGTGCGAATTTAAAGAATCAAGAGCACATATACCAAGACAGTGTGTGACAGTCCAACAAGTTTGTGTGATTTGTCTGGATGTTTAAAATTCATTTTTTTAAGGTTATGACTGTACTTTACTTTTCACCCAGCCACCATTAAAGCCCACCGAGGCTAAAACAATTGAGAAAGCAGCGATGGATCTACATCAGTATGTTAAAAGCTTTAGGAGAACATGCAGGGATGAAAAAGAGGTTTCTGTGATTCAATTCAACGGCTGGTTTAAATGGTGCAAGAGGGGACAGGCTGCTACCTACTGGTTTGAAATATTTACCGGGTTACTTAAAATATTAACAGGAATATTATGAAAGAGTGGACACTACTGAATTGCAGAAGAAAATAATATGGTGTCTCATGTAAGAATTGTCTTCGAATGAATTAAAATGATGATTATTATTATTATCATCACTACATGTACAAATGTCTCCAATTAGACAAGTCCTGAGAAATGCATGTGGATTAAATTAAGAAAATGTAACATTTTAAAGCAGAGTGCAACTAAAAGTCTTCACACCTAGTAAATGCATAGGTCTATTCTACAGGGTTGGACTTAAAGTAGCTTTGGCACAAGAAGGAGTGCTGCGCAGAGAAGACCGCAGCGGTGGGAGCTCATGCAAGAAATACAAGTAAATGGTGAGCTGGAGGAGAGCTATATATCTCTAGGACTTTCTGATGGTGACGGGAGAGGTTCTGCTCCTAAGCAAGGCTCTACTGTACAAGCGAGCCATAAATACTAACCCGGGGCAGTTCTTCATCCTCACAGTCAATAAAAAAGGATCCCCATGTTGCCATTGGGAGATTGAAGTCAAGATTGATCATTTCACTGAGGGATTTGTAACTGTACAACAATTTTGTACTGCACAAAGGTGCACCAAATCAATCCTTGATTAATTACTATAATACTATATACACTGAGCTTCTGTGCTACTTTTTTATATAAAGTCTTTTTACTAGATTAGATGCTTCACAATAATACATTTTAAAATGGCTATTTATAAAATTGTCTTTAGTGTATCAATAGGAAATCTCACTTTTAGGTTTACAAACATTGTAATAATCCAGATTTTTATATCCACTTGGATTCCTACAAACAGAAAGTTTGGCCCAGACAGAGATCTGACCTCACAGAGTCAGTCTAGAATTACATGAAGAGACAGAAGCAATTGAGTTGTCAAAATCCATAAAAGAACTGTGACAAATTCTCCAAGAAGCTTGCAAACGTTAGAATAATCTAATGTTGTAGGACGTTCATGCAAAAATATCACTGGATTATTACAATTAGGGCTGTCACTAATGATTATTTTGGCAATCGAGTAATCAGTCGATTATTTTGACGATTAATCGGATCATTTTTTATGTGGTAATTAAAAAAATAGACCTAAGTGAACGATAACCATTAAAATGACTTAAATGCATAGGTATAATAACCCTGAGGCAATAATAAATGGTTCAGATAAAGTATCAAAAACATGTAATCATGGTTTTATTGAACAAAACTGTTAAAATACAAAATGTAATATACATAATATAAACAATCAACTGATGTACATTACATGTTATAGCCAATGCTAGCAGAGGGCGCCAACGGTTTGTTGCTGTTACACTTTACAGTATGATCAAATCCTTGTTTAATATCGGCCAAACAACATTTAATTCAAACATCCCGTAATATTTGGCCACTTCTTCATGATAGAAATGCTACAGCCACTGTAATTTCTTAACCAAGAACATCAAAACATGCAAATGCAGAGGGAGGGTTTAAACTTTTTTGAAATATGCGAACTGTTGTTCATCACGATTTGTGCTACTTCCGGTATTTTGACGGTTAATTGATAAGGTTAAATTGCAATGGAGGATTTTTTTTTTTTAAATCAAGAAATTGTGACAGCCCTAATTAGAAAATTTGCAGAAGGAATTTTTAAAAATCGAAATGTTTGGCACACTAAAGCAAAAGATATAAATAACCGTCTTAAAATAAATGTTTCTGTAAAGCCTCTAACGTGCATTTTGTTCACAAATCTGTAGTTATATTAAAAAAAACGAAATTTTCAGCTCAAAGAAATGCAGCGAGTTTCAAATTCCACCCAGAAGGAATTACTCTACCATTCCATGTAAAAAAATGAAAAAAAGAGTGGAAAAAGTTTGCCATCGATCCAGCAAACGCCATGCATGAAAAGAGAGTTAAAACAACCATAAGGCATATTCTGACTGCTTGGAAAATGTGTTAAAGAGGATGATGATGACAGCAGTGTCTTAAATCCAACACATTCAGCACAGAATCCTCTACAGCTACTAGGAAAATAGCAAACAAAGTGCCTACTGTAGTTTGTGTGTGAGTGGGCATCACCACTTGTGAAACTACAATGGTAAATGTGCTGCAGTAAAGATGAAATGATTTCTCTTGTGTTCACACATCTCAAATTAGACCTGTACAGAGAGGCCCCAGATATGAGCTGAAACCATTGAATAAATTCAGAGCTGCATAATTCTCACCAACCAGAAGCCCAATTTCAGTTATGCCACATCTGAAGTCATACCTGGGGTTCCCTCGCAGAGCTGCGTGGTGAAGCGCGTTGAAGCCGTTATTGTTGGTAATTGTGACGTCTGCGCCGGCTTCCAGGAGCACAGAGAGCATGTCATCCCTCTTCTTGCTGATGGCATCATGCAGCGGTGTGTCTCCCTCCGAGTCCTGTAGGAGGCAGCCTCAAGTTACACACGCTAATATAATGCCTAGCAGGTTCATTTCAGTCTCTTTACAGACTGACAGACTGAATAAAAGAGGCTGTGATGTACTGTTAACACAGAAATTCTAAAGTGATCATAAATGCGGGCTTCCCATTGCAATGTTTAGTGTGACTGCATTTCCTTAGCTTTTGAAATGCGGGCAACCAAGCAGCGCCCAATCATGGTAAAACTGCAATATATTGTTTCACTGCTGAATGGCCGCGGTGTTAATCACCTAGGGAAGCACCATCTCTTTATCGACCATTTGTCTAGTCTGCAGTATAAACAGCATATTAATCAAAAAACTTGTGTTTCAAAATTGTGGCAATAGCTTATGAAAAGAAAAACGTTTTACTGGGAGCTAAAACTGAAATGTAAGGCAGTGTTAAAGAACTGCGTCAATCATTCTTGAAACGACAATATTTACTGAACTTTCTACAAAATATAAAAGATATGAACCAATATAAATCAAGCCAATATGTCATAGGCAAAATATCAGCCTATAATTGGATGCTATTTCGGCATTTTGAGATTTTCAGCCTCGGCCAACTACTATTCCTGAACTATTGTCCAAAATCTGCCAATGGCCTTTCTCGAATATAAATTATATATTTTTGTCTTTTTAAAAATAGTCTCTTATCAAAATACAGTATTGTGAATACAGTGAATGCATCTTGTGAATAATATGACAATTTAAAATGTACTGTTTTCCCATTCAATGCATTTCAAAATGCAATTTATTCCTAAAATGGAATTGAATTTTCAGCATCATTACTCCAGTCTTCAGTTTCACGGTCACATGATCCACACAGAAATCAAAATTTGTTGAATTTGGTACTTAGTGCTTACAAAACATTTATTCGTATTATCTATGTTGAAACAATCTTATGTTTTTTTTTGTGTAAACCATAATATACCACCATTTAAAAGCCTGGTGTAAGTAAGATTAAAAAAAAGAAAGTATTTTTTTTTTATTGTCTTTACTGTCACTTATGATCAATTTAATTTAATGTTACAAAATTTGAGATTTTTTTTATCCTACAAATCTCTCTCTCTATCTCGATATATATATATACAGGTCCTTCTCAAAAAATTAGCATATTGTGATAAAGTTCATTATTTTCCATAATGTAATGATAAAAATTCAACTTTCATATATATTATATCCATTGCACACCAACTGAAATATTTCAGGTCTTTTATTGTTTTAATACTGATGATTTTGGCATACAGCTCATGAAAACCCAAAATTCCTGTCTCAAAAAGCAGCACTGGACTGTTGCTCAGTGGTCCAAAGTACAAACTATCAGCTTCAGCTCAAATGATGTGACTGAAAGCGTCACAGAAAGACGACGCAAGGAAGAGAGTTCACTCTCTAAACTGAGAGGTACTGAGCCAGGGGCTAAAAATAGTTCACCTGCAGACTGGGGTGGCAGCCGAAGTCAAGCAAAGTCTTCACCACCTGCAGGTGGCCCTTGTTGACAGCGATGTGCAGGGGTGTCTGTCTGCGTTTGTTCCTGGCGTTCAGGTCGGCCCCGCCTCGCTGCAGAACCTCAATGACAGAACCCTCGTCCCCGAAGGATGCGTGATGGACAGCTCGGTCTCCATCCTTATCCTGAAAGAGTCACACATCAATCACTGTCAGCATCCCCATTTAAACACCAGCATCTGACTCTAAAGCGTTTACAACTAGAAACTGGCCTAGAAAAGGAAAAAAAGCCGAGGAATGTTAATGGACACACAATCGTTACTGAAGCAACTGCCTTATAATGATGCAAATCTTCTAGCTAATTAATTTGACGTTAAAAGTGATTTGGAGCCATAATTTATACCTAATAAAACTTATTTTCTCCACTGGATCACACTATTGCATTAAGAATTCCAATGTGAAACTAACAGAAAAACAAACATCCTTTAACCATAAAACATCCTATAAAGACTAGGATTTCTTAACATACAGCCAGTAAAAGTAAACATCGGTGCTGTTATTGTAATGTATAACTAAAAATATGAATAATTCTAACTAATATTAGAAATGTTTCCTTGGTAACTGACTTAAATAAATTCAAGTTAAATAAGTTTAATTTAAATTTATAAACTAAAACTGAAATAAACATGAATTTTACAAATATGTTTTTTTTTTTTTTTTTACTTCAAAATGACAAAAGCACAAAATTACTAAAAAGATATATATAAGCTCATACAAAATAATAAATCCTATAATAGTATATAAATAATACTAAAATAACACTGGTTAAAATGAGAGCACAACCCCCCAATACTTAAATCACACAAGTGACATAATTGGATGACTTTGCAGAATTTTAACAGGGTGCCTTGCTTGAAAATGTGTATATTTATGTAATATTTGGCAATATAAATATAATATTAATTTACACCATGAAATTTAGAAGAAAAAAAAAAAATATATATATATATATTGCTGCCACTCATAATTCATTACAGACAACCAAACAAAACCAGTGAAATGGCGGATAAAGTGATTTGTGGGAGTTTGTATCAAAGTTAACAGCATTCACAGCAGCATGTGTGATCTTTTCTGCCCCTGAAACATCACCAGGAAATAAATATTCAGGCTTGATTGTGATTGTGAGCGGAGAACCCTTCACGTGGCTTGAATAACAATGTTAGTGTTCCCAGTGTCCTGTTCTTTTCCCTCCCTGCACATAATCAAACAGTAGATGTGCTGACTGCATGCTAACGTTAACTTATCCTCATAATACGGGAATCGAGGTTCTGTAACTTTATCTCAATGTGCCTCTCAAGTACTCGTCGATTGAAATATAAACAGACTTATTTCACTTAGCATTCTTATTACAATAATGCTAGCCTAAAACTTAATTTCATCAGTGCAACGGCTATTTGCGCTAAGTGACAATAGCAATAGATGCTATTTACACTAAGTACTATTTTCTTAGCGATATGCTATTTACACTAAGTGAAAATAGCAATACATTCTATTTACACTATATAAAAGCAGCAGTTCTTTGCTGTAAGTGCAAATAGTTGTTAGATGCTATTTATACTTAAATAGTGGCAGATACTATTTGCACCTCAGTATTGTTGTACATTAACAGGATGCAATAATAACAGAGTGTAAATTATTAAATGGATGCCGTCCAACACCTAACCCTACCCGATAAACACTACTAATTAAACACTTGTTAGACACTTTATTTCTACTTTTCAAATATTTTCTTAATTTTTGTTGAAAATAAATGCCTTTCTGATGTGATATGTGATGGGAAATGGAAGAAGAGCGAGTTCGGCAAAAGGCGGATTTGACCTTGGCTGATCGAGTCAAAAGCTACTTCCACACGCTATACTCCCTACGCCACAGCAGACGTTGAGTGGTCGTGTCTTTTTTCCCCAGACCAGGCATTGGTGGGTGGAGTTAGTGTAAATAACCTTTGCCAACAAGACAGGCTATTTACACTTAGTGTGAATAGACATTCAGTTAAAGGGGCGATATCATGCTAAATCCACTTTTTTAGCCCGTAAATGCATTTTGTTGTATATTTGGAGTGTTTATAAGTACAGAAAAGTTGAAATTAGTCTCTTCAGGTGCTTCGTTGATATCTTTATATTCTGTTTTGGTCATATTTTGCAACTTGTTCCGATTTTTCTATTCTCTATGACGTTTTTTTTTTTAACAATTACGTCACAGTATTTGCAGCGGAACTGCCAAATAAGGACATCGACTCCCGGCCCAAAACTTTGTGCAATCCGCCATTTTTATTTCTCGCTGCGATTTTGTAGTCCAAGCTCAAGGATGCAGAAGTTACGAGAGGGTAAGTCAAAATGTTCGGTTGTTGAGTGTAGTGACCCACACGCTTCATTACACCGTCTCCCAGCATCAGAACTCTTCCAAGTGCCTGGTTGAGTTTTATTTTTCATGGAAATGTACCCACATCTGTGGGTAAAGTCATTTTTGTGTGCGCGAATCACTGCAAGGATAACTAACGTTACTTCAGCAACCTCCGCTAGTATAAAGAAGGATTTGCTGATAGACTTCGTCTGATTGAGGGGTCAATTCCTTCTATCTTTGGAGACGACGAACAGAGCACTTCGTAAAGCTGTAAATAACGTTTTTATGTGCAATAACACGCTTTTCTTTAATTGTTTATAATATAACTTATATTTTGTTTTGTGAGTGTTAAATAGTCTTTGTAAAACATGCAGTATTGTAGTAGTGGGCATGGATGGAGAAGTTACTGTAAATACAGTAACACCATTGCGATACATCCATATGAAGAGTTGTTCTGCACGTTCGTCGTCTTCATTTTCATCTCGCTCCGGGTCCGGCTCTGGCTCGAACATAAGGCTTGATGGAACAGTCTTCCGTTGTTGACATTTTGTTAATAACATGTGAATAAAATGTTTCTGTACCGCTAGATAATCGTATCTCTGCTATCAAACTACAAAAATGGCGGAACGGGGTAGAGTTGAAACGAGTGTCACCTCTGCAACCTGGAGAGGGGGCGGGGTATGAAGTGTCTCATTTGCATTTAAAGAGACCGCACCAAAACGAATTACACATCAGAAAAGGGGTAGAAAAGGGGCCTGTGGAGCTATGATAATGAGGAATTCAGACCCAAGTATTGCAGTTCCGCTTTATATAGACCACAAATGTATGATTTATATGTAAAGCATGATATGTCCCCTTTAAAACGCTGCTCTCTGAATATCATCCTGTGTCTGCGTGTGTGTGTGTGTTCTTTTTTCCCCTACAGAGAAAGGTTCATCTGTAGAAGATAATTGCCTTTATATATGGAGCTAGAAATGTGTCTTTATTACATGCGAGAAAATAAATGATCTGAGAGAAGAAAAAAAAAGTTTGAGAGAAAAAGTTATCACACTGATAGCAAAAAAGCATTTCATGAGAGAAAAAAGAATATTTGAGAAAAAAAGTTTTCATACCAATAGCAAAAAATAATATTTGAGACTAAAAAAGTTTTGAGAGAAAGTATTTTCTCATAGAACATAAAAAAATATAAATTTGAAATTTTTAAAATTATTTCTGAGAAAAAAAATCTCTCTCAAAATACTTTGAAAAAAATCTCAAATATATATTATTTGCTATCAGTGTGAAAACATTTTCTCTAAAAATAAAAAGTGTTTCTCTCGATGCAATTTTTTGCTCTCGTGTCAGGATTTTGCTTTAGCTGTGAAAATTGTGTCATGGGCGGGGCCACGTTCTTTTTTTTCCTGTTGGAACGTTCCTATTGGCCAGTCGGGTGAGCATCGTCTTGTCTTAGGAGTCGAACTGAATCATTACACCATTGTTCGCGTTCGGTTCACCTAGATAGATGCCGTCTCTGCAGATGATGACACACACACAACTCGATGGGTAGCTGGCTGAGCAAGTTCAGCATCACTGAAGATTACACATTAAACAATAGCACTCATGCAAGTTTACCTAGCATGATGGCTAATTAATAATTAGCTTTACTAGCGATTAGCAAGCTAATAATATAATACACATTCATTCATGAATATGAGTGCTATTTTTAATGTTTAATCTTCAGTGATGCTGAACTTGCTCAGCCAGCTAACATCCAGTTGTGTGTGTCATCATCTTACCCAAACATTGGAGTGTCCGTGCTCGACTTAGAGCTTAGATCAGGCCCAAAAAATCAAGCCCGACCCTACCCGAGCCGTGCACGTTGTGTCCGAGCCCAGCCCGACGCATTAACAATAATTATGAGCCCGGGCCCGATTTAAACCCGAGTCCCGACCATTTTAATACGTGGGTCGTTATAACTGACGTTCTCAACTACTTTCTATGTTACTTTCTCCTCCTCCTCTGTTCTGCACCTCCAAATACTTTCAAGTTAGCCTACGTGTCGCCATCATACACATCAGCATAAATGCTCCTGATAAATTATGTGTTATTAAAGCATTAACACACAAACCACTGTTATAACATAAAATCAAGCAGCTACTGAGTGCATGGTTTGGCATGACTGAATGCGCGCAAAGTGCGCTCCCTGAAAAATCCCTAAAGCTGACATCAGTTCATCGCGATCTCACACATCTCTGTTATTATCAATGACGCTGACTGCACAATGAATCTTTCATAATATATACACTTTGTTTGTTATAATTAGAGGATTTGCCAGCATACAGAATTCAGCTCTGAACAAAAAGTCCGTTTTGAGCAGTGAGGGGAGTCTATCTTAAATGCTTCTGATTGGCCATTGCGTTCAAGAAATCAACACATATGTCTGTGATTGGCTACATCGCTCAACGCTGCAAACATGTTATAAAACAAAACTCTGGCCTGTAAATCATTTGTATTTTGTTTTAGTTGTTCTTGTTGTTTTTCTGCAACAGATGAATAAAAATGTATTAGTTTTTATGTTTTATTCATAGATATTTCTAGTTTGCGGGAGTCCCACAAATCGTTTTATTCTCCCGGAACCAACACACACAGAGTGAGTGCATTACAGCCCGCGCCCGCGCTCGCACTCGGCCATCAAACCTAGTCCCGCGCCACACTCTCTTGCGTTGGGAGTGCACGTCTCTAGATCAAAAGCCCGGCCTGGCCCGAGGATGGTGACGGGAAATATCGGCCCGAGGTCGGGCCTGGGCTCGGGCAGAGAATCTAAACTCTAAGGCAGAGACTGCATCTATCTAGGTGAACCGAACGCGAACAATGGTGTAATGATTCAGTTCGACTCCTAAGGCAAGACGATGCTCACCCGACTGGCCAATAGGAACGTTCCAATAGGAAAAAAAGAACGTGGCCCCGCCCATGACACAATTTTCACAGCTAAAGCAAAATCCTGACACAAGAGCAAAAAATTGCATCGAGAGCAAAGAAAAGCGTTTTGAGAGAAACACTTTTTATTTTTAGAGAAAATGTTTTCACACTGATAGCAAAAAATATATATTTGAGATTTTTTTTCCAAGTATTTTAAGAGAGATTTTTTTTCTCAGAAATAATTTAAAAAATTTCAAATTTATATTTTTTTATGTTCTATGAGAAAATACTTTCTCTCAAAACTTTTTTTAGTCTCAAATATTATTTTTTGCTATTGGTATGAAAACTTTTTCTCTCAAATATTCTTTTTTCTCTCATGAAATGCTTTTTTGCTATCAGTGTGATAACTTTTTCTCTCAAACTTTTTTTTTTCTCTCAGATCATTTATTTTCTCACATGTAATAAAGACACATTTCTAGCTCCATATTTATATAACTATATACAGAAATATTCCTTAAAAAAAAAAGATATATGAGAAACTGTTAAACAGCAGAATTGATTTCTATTATGATCCATGTTTGCGATACTATTTTTAGCATCGCATGCAAGTAATCTTTTAATAGAGACATAGTGTCTACACTTTCCAGGGGAATCAACCGGCAAATGGCTTATTTTTTAGCCGTCTCTATATTAAGTTGGAATAGGACAGTATTTTAGCATTTATTTTGTGGCTGTACTGCCGAAACAGTATTTAACATTTATCTTAGCACATTAAACAGACACACAAGGAAACATTTCACTCTATCCAACAAGTCACACTGCCAGAAGAAGTGGTATTTCTAAATGCTGGTTAAAGGGTGCAGTAAGTGATTTCTGAGAAACGCTGTAAAAGTGGATTGTGGGGGACCAAGTCAAGTCACCTTTACCTTTATAGCGTTTATACAATACAGATCGTTTCAAAGCAGCTTCACAGTGACAACAGAAACAGTTCAATTCGACGGTAAAGCATCTCTAAAAAGAAAATGGTGTCATTGTTCGGCTGAAGACAGTTCAGTGTTGATTCAGTTCCTCTGTAAAGATCATCAATTATTAAATTAGTTCAATTCATCTATAAAGCAGTTCTGCATTTTGGAGGCGGAGCAATGAAGAAGGGGGCGTGTTTGATTGGGGATGATCTCAAATACCAACAGTGTTTCTCAGTAATCTCTTACTGCACCTTCAACTAGCTCCATGAAGTTTACTTTTGACAAGAACTTCTGCTCAAAAGGTGTTTGAACTATGAAAAGCAAGATCTAAGTGGGTTAAGGTAAGCAGTCACATGACAGCATATTCGGCCTGAAAATACAAACCTCAGCCTCCAGGTCTACATTATGTTTCAGCAGCAGTTTGAGGACGTCCACATGTCCATTTTGGCTGGCTGCCTGCATGGCGGTGTGTCCTGCGCACTGCCCGTTCACCTGGGAACAAAAAAAAAGACACATTTGATCACATTGTGCAATATGCATCTTTGTGTCATTCTTTAAAAAGGTGTATGTGGGCTCATGTGTATGAGTGTTTAGATGAGAGTCTAATTGTGATCTGCATTGCGGTAAGCTAAACAAGTGTGCAAAGGCATGAATATTAATACTGGAGGCCCTGGTGTATTTGCAGGACATGTCTTGTCCTGCCGAGCATCTAATTTGGCCAGTCACCCAAGCCAATCCGAGTTCCCTACCCATCCCTCCCTCTGCTCAAAGCAATTACTCGAGAGAGAGAGAGAGAGAGAGAGAGAGAGAGAGAGAGAGAGAGAGAGAGAGAGAGAGAGAGAGAGAGAGAGAGAGAGAGAGAGAGAGAGGGGGGGGGGGGGGGGGGTGGCGGTAGAGGACAGATCCAGCCGTGGCACCAACATAAACCGAAAAGGTGAGAGGAAAGATTGATACACACTGCCGTTCAAAAGTTTTTGACCGGTATGATTTTTAATGTTTTTAAAAGAAGTCTCTTCTGCTCAACAAGGCTGCGTTTATTTGATAAAAAAGACAGTAATATTGTTAAATATTATGACAATTTAATGTTAAATGTTATCTATTTAAATATATTTTAAAATGTAATTTATTCCTGTGATCAAAGCTGAATTTTCAGCATCTTAACTCCAGTCTTCAGTGTCACATGATCCTTCAGAAATCATTCTAATATGTGGCTTTGATACTCAAAAAAAAACATTCATTACTATTATCAATGTTGAAAACAGTTGTGTACTTTTTTTTAGGAATCTTTGATGAATAGAAAGTTCAAAAGAACAGCATGTATTTTCCTTTTGTAACATTATAAATGTATTTACTGTAACTTGAGATCAATTTAATTCATCCTTGATGAATAAAAGTATTGATTTCTTTTATTTATTTCCCC
The DNA here is from genome assembly GCF_051911475.1 of Siphateles boraxobius. Taxonomy (NCBI): domain Eukaryota; kingdom Metazoa; phylum Chordata; class Actinopteri; order Cypriniformes; family Leuciscidae; genus Siphateles; species Siphateles boraxobius. Next base: position 8,562,337 of record NW_027508699.1, on the reverse strand, counting down.
CAAAAATTTGAATAAAAATTCTCACTCACCCCAAACTTTTGAACGGTAGTGTTTAATGTTACAAAAGCTTTCTATTTCAGATAAATGCTGTTCGTTTGAACTGTCTATTAATCAAAGAATCCTTGAATAAAAATGTAAATAACTGTTGATAATGCATGAATACTCAACATTGATAATGAGAAATGTTTCTTGAGCATCAAATCATCATTAGAATGATTTCTGAAGGATCATGTGACACTGAAGACTGGATTAATGATGCTGAAAATTCAGCTTTGATCACATGAATAAATTACACTTTACTATATATTCACATAGAAAACAGATATTTTAAATTGTAATAATATTGCACAATATTACAGTCTTTTAGTTGTTGTTGTATTTTTAATCAAATAAATGCAGCCTTGGTGAGCAAAGTAAATAAAATATCCCCACATCATCACATACCCTTCACCATATCTAGAGATTGGCATGGGGCACTTTCCATAAGATCATCTTTCAATGCAAATCATACAAGCTATTAGGCTAACTGAAATAAAACCATGCCAATCTCTAGATATGGTGAAGGGTATGTGATGATGTGGGGATATTTTAATTCCAAAGGCCAAGGGAACTTTATCAGGATGCATAGTATCCTGGATCCATGAAACAACTGGCCTTTAAAAATAAAAATCTGCCTGCCTCTATGGGAATTTAACATAGGGGGGCAATGACTTATGCACCCTGTATTTTAAGGAAGAACATTTATTTATTTATGATACATTATTCATACACAAAGAAAATTGGTGTCCTTAAAGGTTGGATTTTTCCTCATTTTTCCAATTAAGCCATTAAGATCAATTTCCAAAAGATGATTTTTTATTCCTCTTTTTAGGCAACTTTAGCATGGGGGGCCTAACTTATTCACACCACTGTATATATTCCCCACCATTTTGAGGTTATGGAACATTCTGCCCCTCAGAATTCCAAGACCTGGAAGTCACAATTTTAAAATTCTTTCAAGTCTTTAAAGACTATGGGAATCCTGCTAAAACCACAAAACATTTCAAGGATCATTGCCTTCACACATGTTCATTGTGGACTGCATTCTAGTGTCTAGTCTCACTTTACCAAACAAAACTCAAATTAACATCCCCCTTATTTCCCTGTAGTCAACATGCTGTGCAATCTTTGGCCCAATCATTATTATTGTGGTGATTAGACTTCCCCATTATTATTGTGGTAAGACCAAGTGCTTTGAGACATTTCAGGAAAGTGGTCAATTGATTTTCATTTTGAAATGCACACAAGCAACGCTCTTCAACTGTTCACAAACCATGAAACCGTGGTTTAAGGAGCACACGCTTCCTTTCAGAAACTTTGCTTTATTGTTATGTTCAGTCTCATTTAAAGCAATTAATGTGGTCCATGTCTTCATACAAACTACTGTTGAATACTTTCAGCACGCTAGGTACTCGTTTGTTTGAGCTCGATGTTTCTCAAATCTGAGTTTCAGGCTCATAGGAGTTCCAAAAAGAGCAAAGGAAATCTCATACATATAAGAAAAGCCGTCATTCTTTGACTGTGTGCTTGATCTGATCTGTGAGATTTCAGTAAAAACTGAAGGTGCAGCAGGTCAAAGAAAATAGTCCCACTACAAATGAGAAGTCTGCTGCTCACTCAAAACTAAAACTACGTGCTGCATAAGTTTCTTAATTCTGGATTGCAATTCTAAAATGTGAAAATCGCTACCCATTTGATCAAGTCGAATAGGGTCTTAAGACAAGGATCACACTAAATATGGACTTTTTTCCCTTTAACTATTCCTGTAAATTCTATAATTTGGTTTTTTTTACTAGTGGGTGCAGGACACCATAGTTCATTTATGTAAGTGAGGATAGCAAAATAAAGTAAACTGACTGTAGCAATGTTCAGGGAAGAAGGAGGCGGGAACCGGCGAACATTCAAATAAACTTTATTAAAATAAAACAAACGAAACTAAAATACCGCTAGCAGCCCCTCGCGGACGACTGCTGGCTTACCTAAAATAAACTTAACGGCCAGCAGCCCCTCGCGGACGACTGCTGGCTAAAATAAAACAAATACAAAAAACAAAATTCAACTAAGTAAAAGTAAAATTACCGATCTAAAAATCTACTCAAGTAAAAGTAGCTCATTTAAAATTTACTCAAGTACAAGTTACTGAGTTACTTTTTTAACAGTGGGGGGTGGGTGAACAGTGGGTGGGATGGGGTGTATGAGATTTTTACAGTATGATAACGTCTCAGAAAATATCACGGTTTACAGTATTAATCAATTATTAAATAAACGGTATTATTAAATTATGGTTGTTATTATTATTATCATCAGTTAAAATGACAGTTATATGAAAGAAAACATTTTTTTTGGGGGGGTTGAACGAATGCTTTTATTAAAACAAACTTGAAACCATTTGTTTGTTTTGTTTATTAAAATTTCAATAGAACATGTCTAATCAATTAAATTCAATGATTGATAATGAATTAGATTAACAACTCATTTTTAACATTAATAATTTATTAAATGTTTTAAGAATAATATAGTCCTATGAAATGTATTTTATTCAGAAAATGAATGTTTCTTTTTATGATTTAATCCAAATATATTATCAAAAACGTGGCAATCAAATGAAAATATAAAATTGTGTCCTTTTATTTTTTGGGGAAGAGCTGCAAAAACAGATTTACTAAATTAAACCATGGACAAAAAAATATGCCTTAATTAATGTTTAAATAAATTGTATTATCATTGTTGTTGTTATTATTATTATTATGAGAAGTACGTTGTATTGTATACCTACAATAGTAATATATAATTTAATTTATAATAGTCATAATTTCTCCTAGTTAAACCAAACTTTTATTTTGACGGGTTGTAGTGAAGACCTGTTTCAAAGTGTAAGCCTATTTGACAATGGTTTTTCTCAAATAAAATGATGAAAATGCTCATTAGGCGTTCTCTCAGAGCAGCTCTGGAAATGTTCATGTATTCATCATGGACTCAAATTGTTTGTGAGACGCTGAAAACCCCACGCGTACTTGAGTATGTAGTAGACAAAGTGGATCAGCTGCTCATTCACACCGATTCACAGAAACGCAGAACACGCAGGTTATATATTTACATAGCTGTATTTTTGCGCTTAAATATTCACAGACCATGTCGCGATTGGATTTATTGCACAGTTCTACTTTCCATGTATTCATCCAACCATCATTTTGCGTGTTTAACGTACCAACTTCTGCGTTATGTAAATTCCATTTTCATGACTGGATTCCGGGATTCCCTCTGCATCACGTAAATCATTCGGCCTTACGTTATAATCGGGACATACCTTTATCTGCAGGAGGGATGGTGTCCTATGTATCCTCCTTTTGCAGCCACTTTGTGTCCATATTTTTTGCAAATTGGATACCTATCCTCGAGGACAACCACACTTTTTTACATCCAAAGTATTTCCATACTGGCCATAATTCGCTTCATAAAAATTCGAGGGCGCTTCGCCTTCAGCTTCAGCTGGGTCTGCGTCACCTTTTTTGCGTGTTTGTTCTCCCGCCCTTCAATCAATGCAGTAGTTTCCGGAGTGTGATTTTTTTTTTCTCCCTTGTATTATTATGTTTTACTCAGTAACGGATATGATTTCAAAGGTAGCGAAGTACAATACTTCAAACAAAACGTACTTAAGTAAAATTACAGATTTTAAAAACTACTTAAAGTGGAAGTACACAAAAAAAACGACTCAATTACGTAACGCGAGTAAATGTAATTCGTTACTTTCCACCTCTGTATAAAACAACTGTTTGTGCGTGTGTAGAACTCTTACGTCTACATCGGGTCTCTTCAGGATGTCCTCTACTTTGGCCAGGTCTCCATTGGCGGCGGCCTTCACCAGCTCTTCATTAATGTCTCCAGACTCCTGAGTCTCAAATAGTTTCTTGAGGAGCTGAGACAGGCGCTCTGAGGGCAAAGAAGGACTCACTGTCAACACTGCTATAGTGTCATACACAGTACATGATGACTGATGGATTGATGCCTGCTTGTGCTTGACTGAACGCCACTGTAATATAGAACGCTTTCATCTTCTGACAATTCAATTAATGTCACAATATATTGAAATTAGGACTGCATGATACAGCAAAACTGTGATATGGCTACACTTTCCAGCAAGCCATTGCCAGTTTTTTGACCCAATATGACTATTTTATAGTAATAATTATGATTTCTATTGTTTATTTATTAATATATTTGTATAACACTTTCCAGCAAGCCATTACCAGTAACAGCCACATTTATCAAGTATCTCTCAAATCGTTTTGCCCTAAAATAATAGTTTAATATTTGTTGTTTTTGTTTTTATGTTTGAGCTTATATATCTCAATATAAATAACTCTTTCTAAATACATGTGTGTTATGTGTCTATACAGAATGACTTATGATTAGAAACCTTTTTATTTTGGGTATGTCATGAATGCATCACTTGCCAAAATTGGGGCAGACTAGTAAACATGGTCTTCAGAATAATTCTTACTATTTATCAACCTTTGTTTTTATTATTTTTATTTTCTATATACGATTCAGAAGCTTGACAGGTGGCTTTATAAAATGTAGTTTAATCACCATCTTCTCAGTTGTTGAAAAGAATAAATCAATTATCAAAGTTTGATCAAATGTTTAATTCTCCAATAAAAGATAATACTTTTTACATGATTTTGTGACTTTTTTTCTCTCACTATTGTGCAGCCATAATTGAAATGTAATGATATCAAAAAGATACCAGTAAAATACCCATGTGAACTACCACTGAGCTTGGACACACCTACTCATTCTACATTATTACAATTTTCCACTTTTTTTCTATCAATAATACTAGTAAAATTAAAAATATATGAAATAATACAAATGGTTTTCATGGGAATAAGTGACCGAAATTGTAAATATATACTATTTAATATCCTCTCCAGTATATTTATTTATTTAAAAAAAAAAAATGTGTCTGCGCGTGTGTGTTACCTCCAGAACCATTAGTAACAGCAGATCCAGAAGGAGCCACTTTAGTGACCGCAGCTGGATTGTACGTCCAGGACGTCCCGCACACCTCGACTTTCAGGTCACTGTCAGAGTAAATCTGCTGCACTCTGCCCACTTTTCCAAGAGTCTGCTCAGAAGAAAACACAGGTGTGAGTGTGTCACTGTCCTAAACAAGATGTATTGCTTTTAACACACTTTATTTTGCCTCAAAGCTCAGAAATGTCTGGAATGCTAGAAAACTTTATGTTCAAACGGTTCGTAATGCACACAAACGCCCCTCTGACAGCAACATCCTAAGTACTGTGGAGGGAGAGCGAGAGATGTGGTGGTCGGAGGACAAAAATCAATAAAGTGTAAGGTCAGGCTTTTAAAATTGAGATTGGCTCATTTTAAAAGGGAATACCCAAAGGCTCCTAAGCTTGCAGGACCCATTCCTCATCTATATGGCTCATAACTGAAGCTATTGGAATTCTAAGCTTTGTCCATTGAGGACAACAAAATGGAGGTGTTCCAAGAAATATAAACTGAGCACACAGGCCCAAAGCCACTCGCAGCATCTCATCAACTGCTTCAGGAGGCAGAGCTGCTTGAAACAGCCTGTAGATAAAATAAAACAACTGTGATATTGGTAGTGGCTGCAATTTAATGCTCATCAGCCTCAGACTGGGTCTTTATGACAATAATGAGGTGTCATCATCGCCTGCCTTTACGGGTCATTTTATTTGTGGGCAAGTCAGATGTCACAGTATGAAAAAAAAGGTCAATAGGGTTAATTCGAAAAACTGATTACTCAACACTATAAAAAAAGTATTTAAGTGTTGCTTAGTGTTGCAATGGTGCCAATACACGAGACACAGGTTTAAATCCAGCAACATTTCCTGATCCTGTTCATTTTTTGTCCATTATATGGCTAAAATATATCCATGTTCTCATAACTCAGCCAAAGAGTAATATAATGTTACACATTCACAGAAACAATGTCAAGTAATCTTTAAAGGGATAGGTCACCTAAAAACTAAAATCGAGTCATTTATTTACACACGTGCTGTTCGAAACCTATATGACTTTCTTCTGCAGAATACAAAATAAGACATTTTGAAAAATGTTGCTAATGATCGACTTCCATTGTATGGACAAAAAATAAATCACATAGATTTTGCGTTCCACAGAAGTCATACAGGCTTGCAATGAGAGTGAGTAAATGATAACAGAATTGTAATTTCTTGCTGAATGATCCCTTTTTATGGATGTGGTTAGGTGACGCTCACTGGCAGCATAGCTTCAGCCCACTCTCCATGTCCTCTCTGGAGTAGTTTGATGCGGTCAATGTCATAGCAGATCTGGACCAAGTCTCCCACCAGGAACTGAGAGCTGCCTCCCTCCGCTCCTGCCGCCACCTCTCCACTGCGTACAACGTTTGCCTTGGTGAGCACCGCCGGGTTAAACGTCCACCTGGAACACACACAACGGTCTGTGTTCATTACAACTCAAAGGGAAATTCATGGATCCTCAACGGCAGTAGTTTACACAAAGCAAGGAAACAATTAAATGGAAAACATAATTGATCTACTATTGTTATATGCATTTTGCAGCAGCTGGGAATTAATCATAGAAAAGTCCATTGAGCAATGCGATGACAATAGAGAATCAGACAGATTTATATTACCTGAACTTCACAAAGTTCCTCGAAACTATATTATTAAAAAAAAAACACACACACATGCTAAAAGACGCTTCTTAGTGCCGACCAAAATAAAAGTTTGTGTTTACATAATATATGTGTGTGTACTGTGTATAATTATACTGTATATATAAATACACACACACATGCATGTAGATATTTGAAGAAATATTTGCATGTATTATACTGCATGTATATTTATATATAATTTATAGTGTATATAAATAATACATATTTAATATATAAATAACACATTTTTCTTAAATGTATACATGCATGTGTGTGTATTTATATATACAAAATAATTATACACCGTACACACACATATGTAAACACAAACTTTTATTTTGGATGCGATTAATCGTTGACCAGCACTAAAAATTGTTTTAATGTTGTTACACTGCTTATATTGAGATTTTTTGTTCAAAAAGCAGTTTCATGCTACTAAGAGGACTAATGTGAAGTGTTTCTTGTTATGTAATGTTATGTAAATTAGTTATTACTAATAATTTATTACCAATTATTTACTTGGATGTGTAGAATGTGCATATACAAATTTAAAATTGTAATGTAAATTCTTATTAATCAACATTACTATTAATAAGATTTGTCATAAATTTGAGGTTTGTGCCTTGTCACGATGAAACAAAAGCAAAAGCAAAACTGTGGTAATATACGGCCCATGATGATGTAAACAGTCTTTTCAAAGGTGCTGTGTGACTGACCGGTTTCCACTAGGATATTGAACAACTATGTCATGGTCTTCATCGATGCCGCACACAGTGCCTGTGGTGGTGAGGGTTTCAAACATGCCATCAGTCCAGCCTCCGTGACCGTGCTGCAGAGACTGGACGATCTCGAGGTCCAAATCAATGTTGACCAAGTCTCCGATCTGCAGGCCTCCAGGGTTCCTGTTTCCATTCTGTTCACCTACAGAAGGTCACAGAGGAGAGAGAGAGGTGATCGAGAGAGCAATAGAACGGCTAGGGACTTCTCATGGGCATTATCGTCTGAAACCAGTATTCATTATTCTATTGTGACCAACCATTTTTTTTAAATGAACTAAGAAAATTCTGAAATGGCCTAGACATGCTTATGTACATCTACACTACCATTCAAAAGTTTTAGATCAGCAATGTTGTTAACACTTTACAATAAGGTTCATTAGTTAAAGGGGTCATGACATGAGAAACCAAATTTGCCTTGATCTTTTGGTATATAAGAGGTCTTTGTACCATTAAAACTTCCTACAAGTTTCATAGCTTAAGACGTCCTCCCCATAATAAACAAACCATTTATTTAATCAAGCTCTAAATACAGCTCGATGTAGATTCATGGTATTAAGTGACGTCATGGTACGAAGTGACGTTCCAGTCGTTTGCATATGACCGCCTCAAGCGATTTTTGCGTGAGCATATCAGTGAACACCCCAGACCACTCGGTGAGTTTCACGTCTTTGTAAACTAAAGTTTAATGCGTTTATATGAATGATTGTTCCAGTGCCCGTATGAAACCATTGTATAGGTGGGGGGGTGCTAACACAAAAAGCTAAAATTCTCGGGACAGCAGCATGTGTCCAAATTTGAATCTTAACCGTTCTATTTCATCAGAAACGATCTTAATACAGGGCTTTACTTGTAAAACGCCGAACTTACCCTTTAAGGTTTCAAGAGGAATTAATTTAAGTTCAACCACTTTTGTCTAGAACCTTCTGTTATTGGCTTGGATAGCAAGGAGTCAATTATGGATTGGGGCCAAAAGAGCTTTTAAACTGGAATGTGTCACTGTAGCTGTATGTATGTTTGAAGATCACAGCATCTAGTGCTGACACCTAGTGGAAGCATCTCATACAATACATTGAATCAAGATGCAACGGGGACTTCACCCAACCACACTTCACTCAAACATATTCATCAGAAATATTATGTGCCTATAAATATGATATAATTGTATAATATGAGACATTTTAAAGCTTACCCAACACCGGACAGTGGTCTCTGTAAAAAGCGCCTCCTTTGGCATCTTGCACACATTTCAAATCAGACTAAAAAAAAACAGAACAAGACAATTATTGGAGATTTGTTCAAACTGTTTTGTGTGCCTAACAAATTCCTAAAGTCTAAAAAGTCTCAATGATACAGTAGTCTGTGCTCCATCCTCTTTATCCAAATCTAATTAATAATTCCAGTGGCAGATGGCTGCGCACACCCTACGGATATAAAGCAATAACGGACAAAAGGCGTAGCCCAACTGCAAACAGATTGGCTGAAATTCAGACGTCGCAGAAAGTCGAACAGCCAATGAATGGGTAGCCTCTCACTTCAATAACTGAGGCACGCTTTACGCAGGCCACTCCCATTGCTCTCTTTGCCTTTGGTCTTCATGTTGATTCTCGCTCTCTTGTGAAGAGACAGAAAGGGGACAGATTTCTTTTATCATGCAGATAGCTCATCCAGCTGCCCCTCACAATGCCTGCCCTGCACATGGCTCTTATAAAGAAGCCCAGCTTATGGGATGCTGGTCTGTGTGTGGTGCATTGTGCGCACATTGGGGGGTGTAGCAACACAAAGGTCAGCTAACTGCAGTCTTTTGTGTATGTGTATAGTGATGGGGGTGGCTCACCATGCCCTCGAATCCCACTCGGTAGAGGTTTTTGGCCCCGTTGTCCCAGAGGACGTAGGCAGCGCTGTGGGGGCTGGCAGCACTCCAGTCCTGGATCTCTGTCACCTGAAACAGAGGAGGATGGTAAAAAAAAAAGAGCAAAGAGAATAGGAAGTCATACAGATGACAAGAAATTCAAAGAGTTACTAAATATCCCTCACTTCAGTCACATGACTAAAGCAGTCTAAAGTCTGATTAATGCAATTAACAAACACATTATTCAAGGGAAAAAAGGTTGAAGTATCATGGACATCCCAATATAGACATTGTGTGAAACTATAAAATAACCCCAAAAAAATGCCACTGAATGGTAATTATATGCTTATCTTAAGCAGCTTGTCTTTGACTTAACTTTAAAGTCACAATGAAATGGAAGTAGCAACAGATTTTTTCTTCCGTATCGTGACGGGAATAGTATAGGGTGAGGACTTGGTTTGTTGATTGGATTTTGAGATGTGGCTGCCACATGCAAAAGTGGAGGCGGATGAACGTGAGCTTGAGCGGCAATTTAAGCAGACTAAATGAGTGGAGAAGTCCTGCAGGAATAGTGAGAGAACATTTGTGCTTGGTACGTTTTTCGTCTTTAAACCATACTTAGGTCTTCAGCCAAAAAAGTATAAGTCCCGTCTGGCTAGTGCGCTTCCCATTATGTTTACTCATTAGGTCAATAGGCGGAGAGTAGATGGTCTTTTGTGGATGTTCGAACACATTCGACCACATGAGCGTTTACACTGCGAAAGCAATCCGGTCAAATGCGGTTTCGACTACCTCTGGAAGTGCTCAAAAGTGGACAAACTTAAAATGTTTTAGACCCCGTTTACACCTGTATTTAGCATCATCCACTTGTGACCGGATTGAAGAAAGAGCTTCTTAAGAGCCCACTGAAGTGCCTTGGAACGCGCAGCTTTGAATGATGCGTTGATGTAATTTCCACTGAAACAGGAAGCTAAGGCAGGACATGTTGAATGGCTCCTCCCCTTTTCAAATAGCCAATAACGTTTAGTTTACCTCACAGACTGCAAGTCGTACTTGACAGCATCATGGAAGCGAATCCGAGAGCTGATGAAATATCGGATTGAATAGTAGAGGTGTGAATAAATTAACCAACGTAGTTGGAAAACGGCATAAAACTTGAGCGTTTGAGCAACTGAACTCACGTCTCCAACCCATATTGCTCTGTGACGTGTCAACGGTCGCTTTGGCCAGGTGGTATTTATAGCATAGGGGGCGGAGTTTTAGATTCTAGAGAGCATTTGATTGGACAGAAGATATGACGAGAAGCTGAAGTGATGTCATAAAAATCCGTGATCCATTTTAGTGGAACTAAGAGTAAGTTTTGAATGCTTATACCTCCTAAATGCAAATTTTGTCATTGTATTGGAACACACCACAATGATCCAGTGTCAAACATGCTAAGATTTTCTCCACAACAGTGTACCATATAAAAGTTCAGTCACAGAATCCAACAAATAAATACAGAAAACATTAGAATAGTCTGATTAGCAATTTGTCTTATGCAATTTGCAAGCTCTTCTTAATCTTACAAAACATTACAACAGCTATGAGTTTGAAATATTATGTAATGGTAAAACAGCTAAAAATAACAAAAACACTAAACAAGGCGAGTTTCACCAACAGTAAATGTTTCCACCACCAGACATGCCATTCAACGTGCCAATCGAAGTGACAGAAATGCTGCTCTAATTACAAATGGTGAAGTAGGCTTCAACTTGCTCATTGAACTGGAGTGGCCTGAAATATCTGATAATTCAAAGACCAAATAAATATTTGACTTGCACAGTTCTTTTTTTGAGAGTGTCATTACACTTGGTGGAAAATATGCCATTAAAAATATCAATGTTGAACTTAAGGGAAATATTACAGAGCAGCAAACTGCCTAAAAAAGTTAAGTACACTAAATTACACAAAAATGGTTTCCTACTGGGACAATGTGTACAAATTAAAGGCAGGAACACACCAAGCCGACTAAGTTTTCTCAGTGTGTTCCGTACCGTCGGCTGAAATTGGTCCTCGTCGGCTTTGTAACAGCCAATTCGACATGTTGAATCGTCGTCGGGCCGTCGGTGAGAGAGAGAACTCTGATTGGCTGTTCAGCTTAGTGAGCGAGTCAGTGCACGAGAATAGTAGCAAAACAGAGAGCAAAGAAGTCAAAACGGTACAGATAGAAGGCTGCTGTTATGTTACGTCATCTTACATGAGTGTTCCTTGGCAAATATTTAAATATTAACATGAGTGGAGTGGAATAAAGAAAGTGTTTAACAGGATTGATATTCAAAGCGGTAAGCACGCACTGCTTAGTTTATGGTTTGTGTAACGTTATCTGCAGACTGCAGCGTCGGTTTCTCTTTTTGAATGTCGAATATAGATGAATATATCTGCAGAAATAGACAGTTGTCTCATTCACACGCAGGCGCAGAACGCCCATGCTAGCTAACAGTCGGCAGTAGTTCTCTCGGTGTGTTCAAGTACAGCTTTTTACCCCGACGCGAGGCGACAACACCGTCGGCTTTCATCAGCGCTAGTTCGTCGGCGTCGGCTTGGTGTGTTCCTGCCTTAAGGCTGCCCCCCAATAGTCAACTAAACGTTAGTCAAGAAGAGGCTTAGTCGACCAAATTTTAATGTCGGTTAGTCGCGAAAAAAAAAAAAAAACCTCTACAGGCATTGGCGAAGTCATCCAGTCTGACAGAAAAAAACATTAACAGCTGGTCCATGTGGTAGTTATGTTGGGCAGGAAATCCAAACATTCGCCTTTCATTCATCGACATCAAACATGGCTTATCATTTGAAAAATGTTGTTAGCCTAACGTTAGCCATTTTAAAATGGCTGCTTGCTCTAACATTAATGTTAGCCTAGATAAAAAGGCGTTATTATTAGGCGATATACATGAAATATCTTCAGTCGGAGGCAGCCCTAGTACAAATACATTTTAAAAATTGCTGTTCTCTAATTGGGCTTTGCAAGTTCGTCAATAAGCAAAGAGAAGCAGTTAAAAAGAGCACTAAATAATTACAATGAAAACTCTAAACGCGCCTAACACTAGAATACAACAAGGAAAGAGGTTACTGAAAAGACTTAAAGGGGTCATAAATTGAGAAATCAAATCTCCCTTGATCTTTTGACATATAAGAGGTCATGTACTATAACATATCCTGCAAGTTTCAGAACTCAAAACTTGCTCGCTAGTCAAAAAACAGCTTTTATTGAAGCCAAGCTTGTAAAACGATTCATTTTGGGTTTTGTCACATTAAGTCATAGAGCGACAAAAGAAGGCCTCAGCAGAAGATCAATGCCTATGTCAGAACACTGTTCGTTTGTTCACTTCATTTTACTGCAGATTCGTTGTTAAACAAGAGAGTTTGACGCAGGCTTTTCAAAAAGAGACTGAAAAGAAAAGATGATGCAGTGCCAACAACATTGGATTTAACAGTAATGGTGCAACACACAAGTGTGATCAACATTGTTTTTACCAAGTCTCACTATTGCTTTGTCTGATACAGATTGTTTGATATGTACTGAGTATTTATACAGTAGCACCACAGTAATTTGCTGTTCCTTCCTTTGCTTCATCATTTACGGGGTTAATGCATTGGACTTTCGGATAAGGTAGAAAGCAATGTACAGAATGCTGCTTTTGTTGTTGTTTTGATCATTCGCTGAATCCTGAATAAAAGCTTCAGTGAGCGACATCTGTTTTGTCATTAGTAAGACATTAATACGTTTAATTTTATCATCTGGCGTCTTACAGAGCTCTGACATGCACACCTGACTGCTGCAGATTTTACGGCGTTCACAATGAAACGCATAAATCCAAGTCTGAGGACATGAACAGCTCCGGGTAGAAAAGTCACGGGTTGCCAATTATGGTTATGAGACGGCGTGAACACAGCATAATTGATGTTTTGGTTCATGAGTAACTGTAAAAGACCGCTTATGTTTGTTTTTGGCGCTCTGTGGCTGTATGTCTACAACTCTGCATATATGACGTGTGATGTCTGTGCGAGCAGGTGCGCGGAGGTATGGAAATACACACGTTGAAGGGCAGGTTGGAAATACACACGTTGACGGGCACGTAGGACATCGTATAACTGCATTCGGACTGAATGCAATGACTGGACAAAATTGGTCCTGAGACTTCCATCAAAGATATACTGTATGTACATATTTTTATATTTACATATTGATTGCTATCAGGATGTGAAGAGAGTGTAAATTAATTTATAACAAAAAGTGTTTATAAAACAAATTGCCTGCCCTATCTTTAAACTTTATTTGCCACAAACAAGACTAACAAAGCATATGCAACACGCATAAATGTTTCATATTGTTGGTAAATGTTTCAATTATGTAACGAGATACATTTCAATATCGGGCATTTTCAAAACAATTCCACGCGTGCAATGGCAGGGACATTGATAATTATTTAATATGCAAAACTGTTACCCCATTATAGCAGTGGGCGTTTACTTCCAAGTCTTGAACGTGATGCCCATCAAAACGGAGTGTTAGAAAGAAAGGATCAAAAACAGGATAGAAAATAGCTTATTACTTCTAAATTAGGATGTTTTTTGTGTATAAAAATCTTGATAACATCATAACTGGACCTCAGAGAACATTATAAAATAAAAATAAATGCAGTTCATGACCCCTTTAAAAGCTTGTACCAAAGGTAGGGTAAACACTTTTAAAATGCTTTTAAAACACATTTTTAAACTGCAGAAAGTGTGTGTGAACTAGTTGAAAAGACGTTCCATTGGTTTACATGTCATACATCAATGGCTTCGCATCAAAACTGGCAATAACACACCTAACCCTGAGGCCCCGTCCACACTACTGCGTTTTCGTTTAAAAACGGAGACCTTTTGCTACGTTTGCACCTCCCGTCCACACTAAAACGGGAAAAACGAAGACCCAAAACGGAGAAGTTTAGAAACGCTGCAGCTCCGTTTTTCGTTTTGAATCTCCGGAGGGCGTTTTAGTGTAGACGGGACAAAACGGAGGAGTTTAGAAACGATGACGTAGAAGGTCACGCTCGGCTCTATGATTGGGTGTCATCACCCATGACGTATCCTTCCCTGATCCGTCAGCCACCCATCACATGTCCCGTCACCGGAAGAAAACAAACAAAAACATCCTGGACTACGTAGCTGATGTTAGTGAGTGCAACATGGATAACGAATTACAAGCGTTACTGACTTTGATGTCTTTGTTAGCAGCTGTTGTGCAAGCAAATTCTGCATTTTACAATGCTATAACTGCCTACATGCGCCGGAGGCAAACTATTATTCGAGCGATCTATGACAATTCCCGTGTGCAGCGGCGGTCCATGAAAAGAAATCTCTGGTCTTCGACATTTTCTAATCTTTGCAGAGGTAGCTAACGTTACTTGCTTCCTCATCAAATCTGAGGAATAGTCCATCCGTTTCCTGTTTACACCGGCACGCGCATGCACAGTGTTGGAGAATGGTCACGTGATCCGAGTTTTCAGTCGTTTTAATGTGGACGGAGATCAATTCTAATACGCAGCTAAAACGCTGGTGTGGACGGAGATCGTTTTCGTTTTAATTCTCCGTTTTTAAACGAAAACGCAGTAGTGTGGACGGGGCCTGAGTGTTTAGTTGACCATGGAGAGGGATTTCAACAACTCTCCAGTTAAACCCTTTATTTGCACTTGTAGTATATTTTAAATCATTAGGCCAGATTTGTCTTATATATATATATATATATATATATAAGTTTAGGTAATGACTAGTGTCTGAAATTGCACATAAAAAAAACTTAACTTCTCATGCTACTGCTCATTTATGATGAATCTTTTATGCTGTATGGTTTAAGTTGCTTATGATAATCACATCTGCTAAATAAACGTAGATTAATAATGTAACAGGCTTGTATTGGCACCATCTCATTTTGCTTCAATGAACATGCAAGAGCACAACACACAATGTATATACTTGATAGAGGGAATGTTCTTCATCTAATAAATGATGAGTAAAGAAGGGTGAGCAATGCATAGCCAAACATGTCTGGGCATTACCTTCCCTCTTCTTCCATTCCCCCCATCCTGATCCTCCCACTGCCAATCCACTCCGCGCACCACCCGTCCTCCTGCAAAGATGCCCCGGGCTGTGATCTTCTTTGACTTGCGACGAGATTCCAAAAGAACTCTGTGCGAAAACATACAAGAATGTTACAAAGCAAATGGCAAGAGTACAGAAGTTATGCGTTGGAACATTAAAGCATACGTTTTGGAACTTCGGTACCACTTTCTATGAAGCCCATGTTTATAATGAATTATAGCCCCATTGATAGTCATTTATAATAATTGATATTTTATTCATATATTTATAAAGACTCATTAAGACCTATACTGCATTATAATAACAGTTATAGTTACAACTATATTATTTTTTATAATAAGTCATGCATTTGCTTTTTCAATGTGTATGCTCATAATCCATTTATACACTGATTTATAAATGATCAAATATAAAACAGTTCCAGAGACACTTGTTTGCTGTACCAACTAGTTATCAATTATGTCTTGAATTGCTAATGTTTGCATTAGAGGTCATGCATGTTAAAATCTATATCTCCTCAGCCATTTGCATGGTTTTGCTAGTAAGTAACATTAAAAAAATATATATTTTTTTAAAAATCAACTGTTTGTATTAATGGTTTTTGTGTTTTTTCACAATATTGTATTACAGGAATCATTGTTCATTATTTTCAATAACAAGTAAACAACTTAATGTATAATGAGCACATCTTCAAGATTTCTTAACATTAGCTTTAGGAAAACTGCATCCTATGTTTTCACTTTACTTAAAGCCATCAATGACGCGTTTATAGAGGTTAGTAACACTCACAATAAGTATATAAAACACAACACGGCCATTAATAACAATGTATACACTTATTTGACAGAAATAAATCTGAATTACTAAAAAGTCATTGTAACTATAATATAGTAACATTAAAGCAATGATGGTTGCATCTTTATAAATACATTCATGAAACCATACAACTGACAAATCAATACTTATAAATCAGTGTATAATGGATTTTGAGCTGGCACATTGAAAAAGCAAATGCATGACTTAAATAGTATACAATAATATAAATATAACGATAGCTGTTCTTATAATGCAGTACGGGTCTTAATAAGTCTTTATAAATATATTTATAGAATAGTAATATAAATGGAGCTATAATTCATTATAAGCATGGGTTTCACAGAAAGTGTTACCGTAACTTCTTCCTTCCACTGTAGGATTGTCATTATATTGCTCAACTCGATTTACTTTAAACATCTGATGTCTCCTGAAACCTGCAATGCACCCAGAATCAAAAGTCCTGGATAATGTTTAACATCTCTTATTGTTTCTGTTTCTACAAGAGAACAGACAGTCTCGGATTCTCCAGCTTTGCTGACATATTCATTTCTAAAATGCCAATATTGTCTGCGCCGATAGCCTCGTGGTTAGCGTGCCGACATATAGCGCAACTCTCCGGAGACCCGAGTGCCATTCCCAGCTCGAGGTCCTTTGCCGATCCTGTTCCCCTTTCTCTCTACCCCACGCTTTCCTGTCAAAATCACTACTGTCCTATCCAATAAAGGTACAAAAAGGCCAAAAACATAACTTAAAAATAATAAATAAATAAATATATATACATACATTAGGGGTGTGAACCTACACTGGTCTCACGGTTCGGTTACGATTATCATGTCATCGATTCATTTCAATTCGATAACGCGATGCATTAGGGCTGCACAATTAATCGAATTTCTAATTGCGATTACGTTTACGGATGCCACGATTACAAAAGAAAATCCACTCTTCGTGTGTGTGTTTAGAGCATAAATATGTTATGAGAGGAGAATCACGACTACTTCAGAAAACCCAGCACAGTATGTCATACCAGGCAGTGACGTAAGTGTACGCTGAAATAAAAAGACTTCCACCTCAGAAAAACGGACTTTACTGTCCTGTCCCGTTATACTGTGCTCGTAGCGCGCACTCTTCAATTGCACGCGCAAATCCGCCAGTGCGCGCTGTGTACCGCTTCACTGTTTAAAGTGCAAAAGAAACTACGAGCATGCAACGTCGTTACAATGTAAATTAGTTTGTCACGAATTAAAAGTAAAAATACCAATAAATCACGTGTTAGCTGAGAAGGATTTGCATGCAGGTATGATTTTCATTCGATTCACCAGGAGCTGTTTCATTAACATTTCTTGTTAGTATATTGTGTATTCACCATGGTAAGTGTCGTTTCCATAACCCAAAAATGCCACTTTATTTTCACTTTGTGTTATTTTTTATATTTTTAAATGACTGTGGTGGCTCATATCAACATTGTATTAACAAAACTAGTTTGGGACTGCTATATTTAATTGCTTTAGCATAGTCCTAATGTTTTTCTAGTCTTTACTATGAGTCATACAATGTATGTGTATGTTAAGTAAAGGGGGACAGTACTTGTGTGTGTGTTAACAATTTTTGTGTAAACATGTATTATAATATGCCTATATATATTCAATGTAAATTGCGATAATCGTAATTAATAATCGCAATTACAATTTCAAGGGAATAATCGGCAATTATGATTTTTGTCATAATCGTGCAGCTCTACGATGCATTGCGGTCCACTGCATCTGCAATTTAAATTTTTACTTCAAAAGTGATGTGAGCGTGCGCGCGCGCACGTGTTCGCCTGTTCGGGAAGTCGCACTGACAGAAACAGTGACATTCCAGTTTAAGTTTCAAGGGAGTAAAGCCTGTTTATGCCATTCAGTAAATGAAATTGTGTCAAATAAACGTTGTTGTAGGGCTGCAACAACTAATCGATAAAATCGATTATAATCGATTATGAAAATCATTGTCAACGAATGTCATTATCGATTAGTTGGTCTGCTTACGTCACGGGGAGCGTTTACTGGTACGCACACACACGCAAGGTCTCTCTCCCTCAGGCGCTCTGCCGAGCGCGCGCGCTACACGGTTTAGTCTCTGTCTCGCATGCGCGCTCTTGCTTGCGCGCTCTAGATTTCGGGAGTTTGAACTAATTCGCGGGCATCAGGGAGCCGCAATCAATATGCGGGAGACTCCCGGGACTTCCGGGATCTTGGGATGTCTGTATTTTGTCTCGAGCATCAGGTTGCGCAATCAGTTCGCTCGCAACGTAAGTGATGGATTAAAATAGCGCTACCGCAGAAATAGGTTAAATTAAAACGGTCTTTACAAAGCGAAGCACTAAATACAAAGGCAGTTAATAACAGCAGCAGTAAAATATTGTTTTTTAGTCACTGTACTCAGTGGTTTTCAGCGAATGCTTGTGCACTAATGCATAATTTCTCCTGTCCTTTACTCAAGCCTGTTAGCTTGCTGGGTAACGTTACCTCCATTCCGTTCTCTTTTTATAGCATTTGTCTACTAAGTTTTAATTGTTTTTCAAACGCGATCTACTGCGGCTCTACGTTCACACAATTGTTTTCAGTCTTTCTATATTTATTTAATCAATTTATCCTTATATTATTCTTTTATATATTATATATAATATATATTATATTCTTTATCCTTATATTCCTTATATATAATTAATTTTAAATAAAAATTAAATGAATTATATATTTTAGATGTTTTTATTTTGTTTTTAGTTCAGATATTCACATCTGAACAACATGTCTGTGTAAATTTGTTTTAACAAAAATTGTGTTAAAACATAATATGTTGGATATCATTTTTTTAACAATAATCATGTTTGTCAACTTGCCATCAGCAATTATCATTAAAAACAATGCAAATATTGATATTAGTAAAACTCAATGTGTGGCTTTTGCACTTTTTAAAGTACACTTTTACACATAAATACCCTGATTTACGGTTTTATTTAGTTATAATAAAAAAAATCTAATTTAATTTCTATCCGATTAATCGATTAATCGAAAAAATAATCGTACGATTAATCGATTATCAAAATAATCGTTAGTTGCAGCCCTATAAATTTTGTTGTAAAGAAATGTTCATTTAAAAGCAGCGCTCATTCATCAGTGTATAATGTTACCATAGAGATGCGCGCATCAACCGTCGCCGAGCCCGCTGTTGAAGGTAACGATCATCCATTTATAATCACGCATAACAACACAGAATAATTGTAATTTTACCCTCGGGTTCGGATACTTAAATCAGCTCTATGTGTACGTGACATGTCTTCTCCAGGTCGTGCTTACCAGGTTGTTCATTAGAGCTGAGATGTGCCCAATATAGATGTAGGCTTCTAAAGTATTCGGAGCATTTTTTATTACTCGCACTCGCGTCTCGCCTCCTCTGCCATTGTATGCTACCGCGCCAAAGCACACAAGCAACAAATGGCGTCAGAAAAGCGTCAGTATAACCAGTTATGGTCTATTACTGAACCGATACCGAATCGTCCTCGGCTGCATCGCGATGCATCGTAGAAACGAATAATTTCAACACCCCTAACATACATATATACCAATATTAAAGGTGTAACTTAGTTCACCCAAAAATGAAAATGTTGTCATTTACTCACCCTCATGATGTTCAAAACCTGTATGAGTTTCTTTCTTCTATTGAACACAAAAGAATATATTTTGAAGAATGTTACCAGATAGTTGTCCATAGCAATTCACTTCCATAGTAATTATTTTTCCTACTACGGAAGTCAAATCTACCATAAAACTGTTTGATTATCCACATTCTTCAAAATATCTTCTTTTGTGTTTGTTCAACATTAGAAAATAACTTATTTGAGAAAATAAACAGATTTGGAACAACGAGCAAATTATGACAATATTTTCATTTTGGGCTGAACTATCCCTTTAAGATCATGTGCATCTTTTAAGCAGCTGGAAACCACAGCATGAGACAGCAGCTGCCAAGGGAAACACCCTGCAAAAAGGCCTGGCTTCACTACTGTCTTTGTGTGTTGTACTTCACTAACCATTCTCACGAGGGGAAGAGAGGCACACTTAGTTGAAAGGAGAACAGCTGTTGAGCTGACCTATTGTGTCTTTGAGCTCATGTTGAGGGCAGTTATGGACGGCTGACACGGGAGACGTCTAAACAACTGCTAGACTTCTTAATACCCTTACCATATGGAGACACTGAAAGAGACGTTACTCAAGCCATTCGAAAGGAATAGATGGCAACTCAAACAGCAGCTCAAATTTCTAGATTCAATGTGCAAAAAAAGAGTTAACTAGGCTATTCCTGGCAGCCTGTAAATAAAGGCCCGGGTAAACTTCATTTTCAGCGTTTCGCTTCGTCTTGTGCACAGTCGTGTCCACACAGGTTAGGCTAGGCTACTCAACCGCGGATGAGTGTGAATTACGGAGCTAAAAGAGTCTCGATAAAGATAAATGCACACACTACATTTGCATATGCACACACAGGATTCATACATGCACACACATGATTCATAAATACACACACAGGATACACAAATGCGCACAAAATTCAGAAATGCACACACAAAATTTAAAAAACATAGAAGATTCACAAATGCATAAAAAATTCAGAAATGCCAACGACGTTCAGAAATTCACACACAATTCAGAAATGCAAACAAAATTTACAAATGCACACAAGATTCAGAAATGCACAGGACAAGATTCAGAAATGTATTTCTGAGGCACATACAAATAAATCTTGATTTACAAACTGCTTGCGGTCTGTGAACTTCACTGCATTTGTGTGTGAATTTTGAGACTCCCCTGACTTGGCTCGACACACAAATGCCTTTTTCTAAACAGTGAATAATCTGCAACCAATCAGACATCTACCTTGTTTTAGCCAATCACAAGAATCAAAAGACAGTGCGCGAGAGAGAGCGAGTGTGTCTGTGCGCGAGTGACAGTGCGCGAGATAGACCGAGGCCCAGTCCCAATTTGCATACTATCCGTCCTAAATAGTATTCGAAAATAGAATTAGTACTTCCCAAATCGTAGTATGTTGAAATTAGTGTTCCAAAGACACCCGGATGGTCTACTATTCCCGGTCAGAATCCGAAGTGCAGATCGATGCACACTCTAACGGCTAATATTGCCCACAACCCATCGCGCGTTGGACGAGGATTCGGTTAGAACTACAAACACGAGTGAAAAGTGTTAAAAAAAAACTACAGACATTGAGTCCGCCGGTTATGTAGAGAGGTTTAGATCTTATCCTATCTAATGTTGCTTAAATAAAAATGCACAAAACCAAGATGCGTTAGCTGATCCTGGATGGCAGGATCCAAAGATTACCAAATCTGGATTATTCTGCTCCAGAGACCTTTAGCACAACTGGGCCCAGGCAGACATGACAGTACAATGTCCCTTAAGTCAAAACCAACTAAATCAAGACCAGTGGGCCGGCTTTAACGTCCCTCATCCACAGAGGGAATAATGTCAAGGAATGAAGACCACAGGGAGAAAAGCCACACTCACCTCTCACTACCCGGGGTGGTGATGCGGTAGAACCTGTGGCGCAGGTGGTGTTTGTCGCCATGGTAACAGGTGGTGCAGAGGTCATAGTTGGTGCACTCTGCGCATTTCCACCGGATCCCGATGATGGGCTGCTGTCGACAGGTGTCACACATGGTGCCATCGTGCTTGATTCCTGTTACATTGCAATGACACGAATATGAGTATCTTAGTTGACTTCCACCTGCATTTGTAATCTGGATTACATACTCCAATTCCAAAAATTACATGTAGTCAGATTAGCCTATATAACATTTTAAAATACTTATCAGATTACAATTACTTAATTAATTCAATGATTACATATTCACACAATGACAATAAATTATTCCTAACTTATTGATTCTCCAATGTTGTTAATGGTCACTTGACATGCAGGTATACAAATAAAATATAACTTAAGTAATTATTAGCTTTTCATCACAAATCCCCTGCAGTTCCTCCAAAACCCCAGTTTTTCGTGCACTTCATTCATATCGTTGAACACAGAATGGAAGTATATAATTACACTCTAACAATGACACCTCAAAATAAAGTGTCACCCTAATGTGTCCCTGTTACAGTGTAAATATGCATTTAAGTACAGAGTAATATTAAATACATGTACTTACTATAGGGTTAGGTTTTGGTTTAGGGTTAGTTGCAGGTAATCATGCCTCATGTATAGTTATTATTAATACAAGTAGCCAACATGTAACATGTAACAAGGACACGTTAAAATAAAGTGCGAACTGTTTTATAAAGAATATATTTTCTAGTTGTTTACATATTTGAATACGGTACAAAATAATCCTATTCAAATATAAGTGGTGAACGAACCAGGTCAAAAGTAACCTAAAACAAACAAAGTCATATGACTTGAATGATTTGTTAAGACATCAAACGTTGGATAGGCTACTGTTAATTAAAGCTATTTTGCACGTTTGCGTTGAACGTTCAAATCAATGTGCTGTTGTTTATGTCACGTGACAGACGCACCTGACCGGATTAGCAAGCGTCACTCACCTGTGGGCGCACTGTCCAGTATCCTCACATCATAGGCTCCGGAGCAGCGGTAATTGGCGGCGGTGCCGTTGTCCCAAACCACCACCACCTCCTCCGGACTCTCAAAACTCCTGACGGTGCCGACGTGCCCGTCTCCTCCGTCCTGTTTACCCCACTTCCAGTCAGGACCGCGGATCACTCGAGCACCCACTCCTTCCATCATGACTCGGTTATTCCTACCGGTGGTCATTTACGAGCAGACCTTGCGATTATATGTAACTTAAATATGACTAGCCGTTAAGCCAGCACAGAAAATATGAGGTTATAAATTAACTAATTAGTCCCGTCTTACATACGGGTCAATTGCCAATTTAGCGGTATGGACAAGAAAAGGGACGTCCTTGTTTGCCTAATTCATAAACAAATAATGTCTATTGATGAACTAACTAAACATTTATACAGTGAACTAATGTTATTAATTACATAGACGACATACAAATATAACGTTATCCTCTACGTTGTTGGCGTGGTAGAGTAAGCAAATTTACTTGGTAATTCCCAATTATACTGATAGCAATGTAACGTTAGTGGAAAATGTTGGCAAAACGGTCAATTTCAGTCTCTAACGGCCCGTTTTTTTATAGCAAAGGCCAGTTAGCTAGTCCGGGCTAACCAGCTATAGCTAACCTTCCTAAAGTTGTGAGCGGTTACTTGACGTAGGCAAAAACGCAACAAAAACTTTCAGTTTAGAAAAAAATAATCGTTCTTTTGTCGTGTAGTGTAATAAATTGTTTTGCGAACTTTGCCGTGCGTTCGCAAACGTTCAACAGATGGTCCAACTTCGCGTGACGCGATCCCGAAGGTCTGCGCGAGCCGCTGTCCGTGGAAACCTGCAAACGGTAGAAGAGCTTCCAGTGCAGCTAATCCACTTTCACCAAAGCTTCCCGGCTTTTACTGGAAACAGGATTCCTAAATGAATGGCTCTAGGTGAAGTAATCGCATTTCTTCACGCCCGAAACAAATGCACGCACGGGTCCGTAAACATCAGCCACATCGCCACGGATGAAGAGACCTTTGTTAACGTTAGTGCTTTCCCAAAAATAACACCAGCAGCAGAACTTAATATTTCCTGATCGAAAAGGATCCGGAGGTCATTTCTGCAAGATATCCTTAAAAGCGGGTTTTAAGCCCGGGTAATGACAAAGGATTGGTGAAATGCGCTCTTGAGAGATGTTTCACTGAGGTGCAACTCAAGACGATCGCGTCGCCATTATTGTCAATCAGATTCAGAGCTCGAGCCCGTGGAGGTGGGACTGTTTGGGATCCAAGCAGTTCCCGTGGCGTAAAATGACGTCACGTCAGGATTTAAAGT
Source organism: Siphateles boraxobius (assembly GCF_051911475.1). NCBI lineage: Eukaryota > Metazoa > Chordata > Actinopteri > Cypriniformes > Leuciscidae > Siphateles > Siphateles boraxobius. Next base: position 8,538,090 of record NW_027508699.1, on the reverse strand, counting down.
GAGCAGACCCCCACGCTCTCAATATTTGTCATTATCAAAGCATGATTATTATATATTTATATTATATTGTAGTGTATTTAAACAATTTATGTCACATCACAATATAACATTAAACTGTTCTGTATGGAATTATTTTTGTTATTATTAAAACCTAAATCCTAGATGTTGGATGTAACTTCAGGGTCAAATATAAAATCAAAGTCAGTTTCTCAGCACTGATTGCCTTGTAGATCAGGCATGCATTTCTTCATTTAAGACCATATTAAGTGTATATATTTCATATTAAGACAAATTTAACAATCATATATAACTATTGTAATCTGGATTGCATGATCAGATTTAAAAAATTTAGCACTTGTATAGATTACATTACATTCTAAAATACTTGCTATCAGACTTCTTTTGACTGATTACATGATTACATATTATTCACACATTGGCAATAAATTATTAATAATTTAGAAAAGGCAAGTTTATTTATAAAGCACATTTCATACACAGTGCAAGCAACATGCTTTACATAGAAATATAATACTCATAAAATCACAACAGATGCATAAGAAGTACAAATATAATTTATAAGAAATAAAATTAACAATAAAAGCAGAGCATTCTGATTTTTTTTTTAAATGCCTACTGCTTATACAGTATATGTTAGGGTTTGTGCAATTGCACAGACAGACAACCCACTAGTCATGTGACTATGACTGAAAGCTAAGACCCAAACAGCTTTTTGAATACTGGATTTACAGAAACCATTCCACTTTTAAGAAGTGTTTCCTTTAAACCCATTAGAATCCTGGTTTTTGATAGATTTGATTTCTGTTAGTTATTAAAGTAAGTTTCACAAAGAACTCACACCCACATTATTATTATTATTATTATTTTTAAATATTAATATTTGTATTTTTTATTTGCTCATTCTTACTCTAGCACACTGTTAAAATATTGCACTTGAAGCCTTTAGAGGGAGCAAGTTGTGAGAAAGTTAACAGACAACAGCGGTTTACTTTGTTGTAGAGAGCTGCCTGTATATATTCAAATAAACAATTGAAAAAATAGAAATTAAAAAATTAGATTCAATATTCACGAAAAGTATCCTTGTTCTAAATACTTTACGGTCTTTTTGAACTTTTAGACTCTTCCTTGACTTGTCAGGGGACACATAAAAGTGAAACCATTATAGCAGAATTAATTTTACAACGAGGAAGTAAACATTAAGAGAGAAGTTCAGAGAACAGTGAGTATTACAAGTTTTCTGAGCCAGTGAATGTTGTGATCCCACTTCTATTTTCATTTAACAGGTTTAAAGCGGTCCTATTATTCCCTTTTACAAAGTCTTGATTTTGTTTTTTGCACTGCCTCTGGGTATCGTGTTGCATAATCCACCAGAAATAATGCAAAGCGATGCCCTTGTGCAGATCATTCTAATAGCTTGATGAGGTCCATGCCACTTCGTTTGAAGGGGACCTGCATAAGAGAAAGTGGGCACAATGGTGCTTTTGGAGTGGCCGGTGGATTTACCAACAAGACGTGCACCACCCTTGCACGTTCTCGTGAATGCCCGGCCAGAAAAATCGGGTTATTAGACGATTAAGTGTTGCTGATTGTCCCAAATACCCTGAATCCACCAAAGCATGATACGTATCCCCCTTCATACTCACAGGTATCTGATACAGGCCAGCTTGATCGAGGGTGGCCTGCCTGCGGCCACCTCCATCACTGGACACCGATCGATAAAATTACCCAGATACCCGCAACGCCAACAGGCCGGCCCAGACCTCCCCGCCGTCTAGTGGCAGGAAGCGGGTCAAGGAATCGGCGTGGAGAGAGCAGAGGCACAGGAGTGCCGCTGGCAGTGCAGGTTGTCAGGCCCGCCCCCCTGGGCGGCGCTCTGAGACTCGCTGTTGGTTCCGCCGCTGGTCCACTCCTCCACCGAGGTGTCGGGTGGGGTTTGAAACCCCCTCGGGACCTAGGGAGCGGGACAGGTTTAGAAGGGGAAGGAGTGGGGGAAAACACACGGGAAGAGAAAGAGAGAGAGAAGCTGCTGGTAGGGTTTCGCCGACCCCAGACCACGCCACCATCTGGTCCTCCGCCAGTTGGATGGCCTGGTTCAGCGGCATTGGACCACTGCGCGGTCTTCTTCGGAAGCCACGCCACAAACTGCTACAGCACCACCTTGTCGATGACCTCCTCGACGTCGCTTCCCCCGGCCATCGGCCATTTGCGGCAGGAGTCCGGGAGCTGTTGCGCCATCACAAAGGGTCGGCCCCTTTCCCCGAGGTACAGCGATCTGAACCTCTGCCGATTCTGTTTTGGACTTCGGCCGATCCGCTGCAGATGGCGCCTTTCAGGTCTTCTTAGACCAGAAGGTTCTGGACATGTAGTTGCTGTGCGGTCACCTCCGCCTCTCCGGAGAGCAGGGGAATTAGCCGCAATGACCAGTCCTCGTGCGCCCAACCACTGCGTCTGCGGACCTCTCAAATAGGTCAAGGAAAGCCTCTGGATCATCCTGCGACCCCATCTTGTTCAGAGGCACGTGACTGTGCAGTAGTGGCGCAGATGGTGTTGCCCAAACCTCCCGGTCAATCCAGCTCCGGAACAGCAGTTTTCCTGCTGGGCTTGGACGAGCGCTTGGAACCGTCGCTCCTGGTCATCCCTCATGCCCAGCAGCGCTTCATGGTGTTCCTGATGAAGAATCGCAAGCAAATGGATGACGTCCGCTTGGAACCTAAATGTAAGACCTAAATGTAACTGGCAGCCAGTGTAAAGACCTGAGGACTGGTGTGATATGTTCATATTTTCTGGTTCTGCTCAGAATCCTAGCAGCAGCGTTCTGTATGAGCTGCAACTGTCTTATGGTCTTTTTGGGAAGGCCAGTGAGGAGTCCATTACAATAATCCACCCTGCTGGTGATGAAAGCATGCACAAGTTTCTCTAAGTCTTGACTGGAAACAAAGCATCTAACTCTTGCAACATTTTTCAGGTGATAGTATGCTGATTTAGTTATTGCTTTGACATGACTACTGAAACTAAGGTCTGTCTCTAGAGACATACCAAGATTCCTGACTTGATTTTTAGTTGTTTGATCCCTAGACTGAAGGTATGCGTTCACCTTGAGAACATCATCTTTGTTTCCAAACGCAATGACTTCAGTTTTGTCTTTGTTTAACTGAAGAAAGTTTTGGCACATCCAATTGTTTATTTCATCAATGCTTTGGAACAGAGAGTTAATGGGGCTGTAATCGTTAGGCGATAGGGCTAAGTAGAGCTGTGTGTCGTCTGCATAGCTGTGGTAAGCGATTTGGTTGTTTCTCATTATTTGGCTCATTTAAACTTAAGTATAAGTGTGATTCATTAAGTTCCCTAGGTGTTAAATCTCAGCTCCTAAATTTATTAAGAGTGCTGGAGGGGTATTCTAATGTTTTGGAGTTATGTATGTTATGTATATTATGATATGATGACAGGGAGTCAAATAAACGATATAGGCTTGATCGTAAAGATATTGTTTTTGTAACTGACCTTGTAAGAAATGAAACAACTTCTCCCACTCTACAAATCAATGCTCTGACTGCAGTAATGAAAGAAATAATGACATTTTTGGCGACGGAAAAATACAGCATTGCTGGTGCCGGTGATGACCCTTCAATGCACAGTAAGCAGGGTCTTAAATACTATTGTGGCATGAACCACACTAATCATTTATAGTGGTGGCCAAAGGTAATGTGCAAAAGGTTTTGCTTTGTTTTAGTTTTTTTGTTTTGTTTTTTTAATGACCTTCAGTGGCGGCTGGTGAAAAATATCTAAGGTGGGGCTGTCATATTCAGTCAGTTTTAATAGTCTGGTAATCATAGGAGCAATCAGCGAGAAAAAAACAATTGGAAAACCTGCACTATCAATACTTGCAAAAAGTATCAAGAAATATATATTGGCAACGTTTTGGTCTCATGACCTTCATCAGGCATAACCTTATATGCATTTGTCATGATCAAAGATGAGTTTTAAGGGATGGAATTATTGACATTGTTAAGATAAATTGTATCAATTTCATGTATTATCATTAAGAATAAAGAATGAACAAACGTATATAAATTAACATTGAAGTTAACCCCAAGGTTAATTCTGCAGAAGAAGAAATGGATAGAGATTCGAAGATGAGTAGCATTATGATGACAAGGCAACAGGATAGTAGACATTGGGCAACGCAGCAGTTAAGACTTTTATTTTGTCATCCTCCATCCCGGATGTTGTATAACGTTAACGTAATGCTGGTGCAGTTTCTGCGAGGCTAGTTGAACGGAAGAGGACACCGGTGGAGGACATTACGTTACTCCATATCAATAAACTCACGTTGTCCAAAAGAGTTTGTCATCAGCTAATCGGAGATGTTTTCTCTTTCTACTTCCCTACAGCCACAGGTATCAAATTGCAATTGTTCAGGACAGCTCGTTTCATAACTTTCCATGTAACGTTACGCAGGCTAGGTTAGCTGGTTAGCTAGCACTTAACGTTACATCAGAACAGTGTGTCTTTAATATCAAGATTTGAGAGAATAGCTTTTGAGTATCACGCTGAAAAGTCAACGTCATGTTTCATATTATTAGTTCAGTCATTATAGCTGTAGCTGACTTGCTTACATTGTTATTGATTTATTCGTGTTTATTATTGTTTGTATAATCAAAACATTAAGTTACAGCACAAGAGTATTTTTTCATGAAAAGTCATGAATATTTATTCCACCACAATGTCTCAGATGAGTTAAATAGTTAATGATTATGTTTAATAGATTTAGTTGTGGAAATTAACCAACTTAAATGTAACGTTAAATAACATCTTGCTTAGAATAATTTCATAGCTAAAAGCACACAGTTAAATAATATTGCAAAACATAATACTATGACGTTATATATTTTATTATTATTATATATATATTTTTTTTATATATTGTGTTTTATATTTTACATTTCACCTTTTAATCCACTAACGTTTCTGATGCTGTTTCCTTGATAAACAAGTACACTAATTATGGATAAAACTTTAATTAGGGGCAAAACTGTAGGTGAAATCAGGGTTATTATAAATATAAATGTTAGTTGAACAATTTCAACAAATTTTTTTTTTAAATACTCCTTGTGCAATATTCAGAAATACATTTAAGTTGAAGTACTAAGGTTATTAACTGGAAATAGATAAAATGAAACTAAAACTGATATATAAATAAATGAAACCTAAATAGCAATACTTTAAATAAAATGACAAAAGCACATAACAAAATTAAACTAAAATTAGCATAACTAAAAATGTAAAACTAAAAGCTAATTCAAAATATTACTAAAATGAAAATGAAGCTAAAAACAAAACACTGGTTTAAATCATCATAGGTGTAATATGTATCATAGAATTTCATATTTTGAGATTGAAACTTTACCCTGGTCATCAATCTATCAAAATCTTTTAAACGGCACCTGAAAAGCATATATAAAACAACGTATGTTGAAGGCCTGGTTAAAAGTGTCCAGGACAGTTTTGATGTTACCCTTAACATGTATAAATAATGTTTTTAATGAAAGATTTATTTCTCAGGACATTAAAGAAGAAATGTGTGTTTTTGTCAGGTAACAGTCCAGCTGAGTCACCTCATCAACGCTCTGCACTCTCTGACGGGTTCAGTGAGCAGCAACACTTCAGTCAAGCACACACACAGAGAGAACACCCCAGAACAAGAGCTGAACAGCACAGAGGTGATTACATTTAACATCATTTATGTTGTACACATGTAGGTTATTGGTGTGTTTTTTTCCCTCTGTTCCTTCCAATCATTAGCTTTTTATATGGAAGCGTGCTCATAAAACGGATCAGTCGAATGTTGTCAGCTTTTAAATCAAGTATGCTGTTTTTCCTCTTTAAATTCTGCATGTGTGGTGTTGTGCCGGGAAGCCGTCACTGACGCTCAGGGATTTAGGTCTGACAGATCTAGGAGTCGGTCAGCTGGATGAGCTGGTGGAGAAGCTCCTGCCACGTGTTTCTCAGCAGGACTCGCCATCACAACTGAGGACCGACACAAACATCTGGAGGACTTCCCATCTCTCCTCAGATTCTTTCTTTCACAACAAACATGGTGAGACGCTTCACTTTCTTGAAACCTGAACCAAAGACGTAAATCATAAGCTTTGTTGATTTTCTTTTATTTTGTAATCTTGTTTTTTTATCATCAATTTCATATAGTAGAACTTACTGTAAATTTCTTTTGCATTTTGATTCCATCACATTATAATTCGTTGAAGTTCCTTGCGAAGGTTTTTGTTTCTTCAGTGCTTATCCAGCATTTTCCCGTGCCAGTTTCCTATTTACATAACAGGATTCACAATAGTTCATTGTTGGAGCTGTAATTGAAACCTTTGAATACATATTTGATTGTTCAGCTTTCTCATGATGAATCTCTTCTCTATGGAAGCTTGTTTCCGTCACAGAATAAAACATTTTAAAAGATAATTGCGACTTTTTTATCTGTGAGTTTACATCTCGCAATTCTGATTTTATTTCTTAGAAATGCGAGATATGAAGTCAGAATTGTGTTATATAACGTTGCAATTTTGAGAGAAAACAAGTAAAAAATACTTTATAACACAAAATCTTGACTTTATATCATGCAATTCTGACTTTATATCTCCCAATTGAGTGTTCTAAAGTCAGAATTGCGAGATATAAACATGCAATTCCGAGAAAAAAAGTCAAAATTGCGAGTTTATTTCTCTTAATATAAAAAATTATACATATATTTAAAACACACAATTGCAACGTTATAACATGCAATTTTGACCTTATAACATACGATTGTGACTTAATATCACGCATTTCTGACTTTATAACTCGCCAGTTGCGACTTAATATCACACAATTCTGACTAAAAAAAGTCAGAATGGTGAGATAAAAAGTCTCGATTACCTTTTTAATGTTTTATTCCGTGGCGGAAACAAGCTTCCATACTCATCTGATGAATTAACAGATCAATTTCTTCTCTCTTATTTAGGGTTTTCCAGAATGGGTGGCGTTACTCCTGTCTTCTCCAGGCAAAACAAGTCACCTCTCCAAACACTATGTACAGATCTCCAATATTTGCCATGTAATGTGTACAGTTTATTATTCAGTCGACACAACAGGCAGCATCATTTTAAAATTATAATCTGTGGTGTCCGCTTATGTTCATCGAATTGTAATTGTGTTTTTCAGTGTTGGTCCAAAATCGAGGCTTTAAAACTCTGAAGTCCAAAACACGGCGCCTACAGGGAGGCTTAGACAGTTCAGCGGAGCCTGAGGGATTTACACCATCGTTTATGAAGGTCACCCACACAGTGCTTCCTTTTGAATGATATTATCAGCCTAATGTGTTTATTTCCATGAAGAGATGCACCCAAAAAATTACATTTTCATGATGTTCTCTCCCTCATATCCTTCCAAAAATGTATGACTTTTACTTCTGTGGGACTTGGATCGAAATATTTCAACTACATGACAACATGAGAGTCATTTCCGGCAGAAACCTAGATGTCGTAACTCCCTTGAAGGGATATTTCACCCAAAAATGAAATTTCTGTCATTAATTACTGTCGTTCCAAACCAGTAAAACACAAACGAAGATATTTTTGATGAAATCAAAAATAATGACCATCCATAGACTGCAACTTTCAAGGCCCAGAAAGGTAGTAAAGACTACCTAAAATAGTCATGTGACTACAGTGATTCAAATGTAATGTTATGAAGCAACGAGAAAACTTTTTGTGAGTAACCCGCCCCCACAAAAAAAAACCTTTATTCAACAATTTCTTCTCTTCTGTATCAGAGCTCCTACACTATTGACGTAGTAAACACAGTACAGTGTTTCTGGGTTCTACGTCAGAACGCCGCCTCGCGTGTTATTGTCTTTATTATTTTTGCGCACAAAAGTATTCTCGTCACTTCATAACATTAAGGTTGAGACACATGGACTATTTTAACGATGTCTTTACTACATTCTGGGCCTTGAAAGTTGCGATGACATTGCTGCCTATGGAGGGGTCATGAACCTCTCAGATTTTATAAAAAATATCTTAATTTGTGTTCTGAAGATGAAGGAAGGTCTTACGGGTTTGGAACGGCACGAGGGTGAGTAATTAATGACAGAATTTTCATTTTTTGGTGAACTATCACTTTAAACAGGGTAAAGAAATACAACGTTCACATTTACATGATGTTTCAGAACTGTGCTTTTTGCACAATCCCTGGAATAAGCCATTTTCTTAATTGCATGTAGCCATATTTAAAAGACCTCCTTTTGCTTTCTACAGAAGAAATTAATACAAAGGCTACAGATTTAGAACGGCATGAGGACGAGTAAATTATGACAATTTTGGTTGTTATTGCTTGATACCAAATCTAATGCTTTAGTATGTTTTCACTGCATTGTGAATGTATATTTGGTAAAGTTTATATTGGTGTTACAATGTTATTTGTATTTTTGTCCATTAGGGTTTCCTCACACGAGACAAAGGGCCAGATGTTGAAACTCTGGACAAGCTCCTTAAAAACAAAAATATTCCTGATGGGCAACATGATACTTTTAAGACTGGTTTTGCTGAGGGCTTCCTTAAAGCTCAGGCCCTAACACAGAGAACACAAGGCACGTTGTCTTAGATCGATAAAAAATGATGAATTGTGAATGCATGATAGAAGGTTTTCAACATGATATGGTTGTTTCCTTTTTTGTTATTTATTGTATAAAAAACATTTGTCATCATCTTCAATAGAGTCACTAAGGAGGATGCGACTGATACTATTGGTGCTTTTGCTGTTGGGCTTGTATGGACTCTCAAAAACACCTTTCTTATCAGGTAAATGTTCCAAAGAAACTTCCGCATGTCTGATTTGCCTCTAACTAAAGGCTGAAATACACTACACAACAGATTTGTGTACTGCACGTCAATTTTGGGCAGTCAGATTTCGCAGAAAATCTAAGTGTATGATAGGTTGAAACTGGTAAAAAAAGGTAAATGGATTGAAAGTCTGCTATTGTTTGACCTTGAGTCATTTAGTACATGATGCCCAGTTTTTCTCTGTAACCATTTTGGAAAGTCGACAAGTGTGTTCAGATTTTAAGTCATGTTGTGTATTCCAGCCCTAAAGTTGAGTATCTGCTTGTTAAGTCTTACATCAACTCTGGGTCCAAATGCTCAGATGACAACATAAACAACAAATGGTGCCAATATACACTCAAGTGTGCTGTGCTGTAATACTACCAAATAAATCATGATCCTAACCTTTATCTCCATATAAAAATCTCAGATGGCCATACAGTGATTCATCTTTTATGAATCGTTAAAATAATGGTGCTCCGGACATCATGAGCCCGGAGACTGTAGAGTACAAGCTTAGCTAAAATGTTGCTTTAAATAAATAAATAGTTCTCATTAACGACTCTTGGAATAGTGCACTCTGTTGAAATGTAGTGGAGGCTTGGACCCGGAAAACACTTTCGATATGTTGTGACTTAGCAAGCAGATAGTTTATGTCCTGTGTGCCAAGTTTGCCAATTGTTTAATGTAAAATCCGATTTGAGAGCTAAAATCATTTGAGAGGTTTCAAGTAGAGCCCCACGATTAGTCGCTAAAAGATTGCGATCTCGATTCAAACACCCATGCAATCTCATTCCTAAACACCCATGCAATCTCATTCCTAAACACCCATGCAATCTCATTCCTAAACAACAACTATACGCCTGTGTCTATTAAACCTGTACCGAATCAATTACATCGTTACACCAGTAGGTGGTTACAAGTGACTGTTAAAACATGTTTTTGTCTTTGAATCATTCATTCAAGAGATTCGTTCAAAAATGCTGATTTATCCAGTAATGAAACAAGTGAAGTCTCTTATAAGTGAGTCATTGAATCATTATTTTAAGAGATTTGTTCAAAAACACAATTCATCCAGTAATCAAACAATTTATGTCTTTATGAGTGAGTCATTGAATCATTCATTCAAACCGTTTTTTTTACATTTTTTAAAAAGACTGCAGTAAATTACATTTTGTCGAAACGTTATTTTGTTTAGTTGTCTCTTCAGAAACGTGATCTCTGTTTGAAACAAGAAAATCGTGATTCTCAATTCATCCAGAATCGTGCTGCTCTAGTTTAAAGTTTTGGCTTGGATTGAAAACCGTTAGTAATGCTTACTTAGCTGGCTTGGCACTAGTGCTTGGTGTTTGTGTGTTTGGAGTGTGAACTATAATGTAACCATTCCGGACAGTGCGATTCCGAACTACATCAGGCCTGGACTCAGCTGTGGACCCTGTCCAGATGAAGAACGTCACTTTCGAGCATGTGAAGGGTGCGGAGGAGGCCAAGAACGAGCTGCAGGAGGTGGTGGAGTTTCTCCGGAACCCTCAGAAGTTCACCGTTTTGGGAGGAAAGCTGCCTAAAGGCAAGAACTCGCATTTGACAGATGGCTCCAAGCCAGAACCATTTAAATAGCTATATTTAAATTATACCATTGTTTACTCACCAAACCCATATGACTTTATTTTCAAATATTTACACCTTTCTCCACAAGTAAAATCAAATGTTTCTTTCTGAAACGCACTGATTCTATTTGGCAGCTTTAGATTTCCTACCACATTAACTTCATTAACTAACATGTAACTAACATTAACATTAACTTTTTTCCAGGAATCTTGTTGGTTGGGCCTCCGGGGACAGGAAAGACCCTGTTGGCCCGTGCTGTGGCGGGCGAGGCAGATGTGCCATTCTACTACGCATCTGGCTCCGAGTTTGATGAGATGTTTGTTGGTGTTGGTGCCAGTCGTATCAGAAACCTTTTCAGTGAGTTCCTACTAGCTCACATAGTGCCCCTCTAAATCACAATTCCAGCATGATTGTTTATATATCATTATAGGCCATACTATGTGACTGATTCTGAGTTCTGATTCTGGTAAATGAATGATTGCATGACTGCTACAAATGTTGAAAAAATTCTCCTGCATTTGTCCTCTAGGGGAAGCTAAAGCTAATGCTCCTTGTGTTATCTTCATTGATGAGCTGGATAGTGTTGGAGGAAAGAGGATTGAGTCTCCCATGCACCCCTATTCTAGACAGACAATCAATCAGCTTCTAGCAGAGATGGATGGGTGAGACATGCAACCCAAATAACTAATGGCTGCACTCTGCGTTCCAGTGGAAAGTTTGTGATCACTGACCTTTTGTGTTTAACATCTGCAGGTTTAAGCCAAACGAAGGAGTCATCATAATCGGAGCAACAAACTTCCCGGAAGCTTTGGATACGTACGTAGATTTCTTTTCAAACATCTAAATACTGAAGGGTTGGTTTACGATACATAATAAGATATATATATATATGTCTGATATTGTTGGGGTATAATGTTGCTGATTGGTCAGAAGATCTGTTTGATAAATTGTTGAAATTAATACATTATCAGCTAACTGTGATTTGTATATGCACATTTCTGAAATGCATAACTTGGACACAGACACCTCTGATGACAGATCACACTAAATTGTAATGTAGACATGCATTTTCTGTAAAGCTGCTTTGAAACGATATGTATTGTGAAAAGCGCTATACAAATGAATGTGAATTGAATCTGAATGCTCTCTTGTTCCCCAGCGCTCTGATCCGGCCGGGCCGTTTTGATATGCAGGTCACCGTCCCCAGACCAGATGTGAAGGGCCGCACTGAAATCCTCAAGTGGTACCTTAAAAAAATTAAAGTAGACTCTGGTGAGTGGCGTGTTAAATACTAATTTCTTAAGTTTACACACAAGATTCTAAACTGTTAGGCCGTGTGTCCACCAAAGCGTTTTTTTCACGCAGCTGTCGTAAAATTCCAATTGTTTTCAATGGGAGCGCCGCGTTTTTTAAACGCCATGAGCGTAGCGAGGCGCTGAGCATGTATTTAACGCTCAAGCGCTGAGCGCCCGACGTTTTTTACTGGTCGCCGAGAGTTGAAAAATGTTCAACTTTGGGTAAAACGCTGCGCTCATCACTGTCACTTTTTACCCAGCCGTCCAATCGCAGTGGAGGAGGGGCGGGACAAATACCACACTGACCAACTGTCACAACATTCTTTCTGTACAACAACATCAACCAGCAGAGCTAACCGAACAAAATGGATGAAAAATGAATTTTTAGTATGAAACAAATTATCTGCCAAATCAGTTACAAGTAAACTTTGCTGCGGATATTCTGTATCATAGCAACGAAGCGTCTCAACTGAAAAAAACGCGGCCCTGCCAAAACGCTTTCAAGCGCCCAGTGCTAGGCGTTTTCTGAGCTGTGGTGGACACATGTCCTTAATGTTGTAAGGTAAAATAATAATAATAATAATAGAGCAGGTAAAGTAGCTGTTCTTAAGGATTATTGTCTTTTCTGGACATTAGCTGTGGAGGCAGAGGTCATTGCTAGAGGAACGGTGGGGTTCTCCGGTGCCGAGTTGGAGAATCTTGTAAATCAGGCTGCTCTTCGGGCCGCTGTGGACGGTAAAGACATGGTGACCATGAAGGAGCTGGAGTTTGCTAAGGACAAAATACTGATGGGTAAGTGCCTCGAACTCATTTTGCATGATAAACTTTGCTCAAGATCAATGAATTTTCCATTCACTTGCTCCCTCCTCAGGCCCAGAACGCAAGAGTGCAGAGATTGATCAGAGGAATAAAGAAATTACAGCGTACCACGAGTCAGGCCATGCTATTATTGCATACTACACCAAAGGAGCCATGCCCATAAATAAAGCCACCATTATGCCCAGAGGCCCCACTTTGGGTCACGTGAGTACATGCTTAATTCGTCATCAGAATCTAAAGCTTGATAGGTCTTGTGTGTTCTTCTTAGCGATATGAGCTCTGAGTTTAATTTAATGGGACGTCTCAGTTACGAGTCTTCCTTGATTTAGATCCAGTTTTTCCTCTTCTCTGTAGGTGTCGATGCTTCCAGAGAGTGACCGCTGGAGTGAAACTCGTGCTCAGCTTCTGGCTCAGATGGACGTCAGCATGGGCGGCCGAGTGGCTGAGGAGCTCATTTTCGGCAGTGAAAATATCACTACTGGTAGGTTGCAGTATTGCGGTGTAATTCACTTATTGATTACATTCGAGTGAACCGGCTGTAAGTACATGGAATTGTTATTGTACTTCATATCATGCAAATACGTAAGAGGGCACCGCATGAATAGTAAACAAGCCAAAATTATGCTCGTCACTTATTTCTGTTTGTTTTATCTGTGTAATGTTTTGTTGTTTTCATATAGGAGCATCAAGTGATTTTGACAGCGCTACAAAAATAGCAAAAATGATGGTGACCAGATTTGGAATGAGTGAAAAGGTTTGTCATATTTATCTGATCATCGCTGGGTACTGAAATATGGTTTCAGCCCTCAAGCCAGACTTTGCATGTATAGTAATAAATGATAAAAGGTGCAGAAATTTTGTAAAACTAGTCGTACAGTCCAGAGTTCTTCTTTTTAATACCCATTTCAAAATCTTCTATTAGGTAGTTTATGTTAGTGATAATGATGCTGCCTTCAAAGATTTGTCCATTTGACATATATATTCCAAGGCAGAATCACATGTAGCCTTCACGGATAAGTTTCAATTTCCAGAATCCATCAAAAGGAAAATCAAAAAAACTGTTTACTGTATATTAGAGCTGCATGATTAATGGTTAAAAGATTTTGATCTAGATTCAAACACCCATGCGATCTTATTCCTCAATGACAATGATTCGCCAGTGTCTCTATTAATCCTTTGACATGTACGATAATAGCGAACATTCAGATCTGGGTCGGCCCAGAGAGAGCAGTTGTCATGTACAGGTATGAAACGGCTTCACAAATAACATCATTAATTTCTGTCTTACAATAATTCGTAATATCACAGAAGTACTGGGATAAATGTTTTTAGGTCGGATATAAACATGGATGTCTACGGAAGCGCATCCTAAAACCAGTAGGTGGCAACAAGTGACTGTTAGTATTTGTCATTGAATCAATCATTCAAGAGATTTGTTCAAAAACACTGATCCAGTAATGAAACAAGTATTTATGAGCGAATCGTTCGATCAAACTGATTTTTTAATAATTCATTAAAATTAATATATAATAATAATATAGTAAAAAAAAAAAATATTTTAAATCGACTGTAGAAATTCATATTTTGTCAGAACCTCTAGTAAATTACGTTATATTTTTTAATTATCCGTTCAGAATCGTGATCTCTATTTTAAACCACAAAAATCCTCAATTTATCCAGAATCGTGCAGCTCTATTGTATATTGTAAACTGTATTTCTATATAATACAATTAAGTTGTACTATTAGCTTTTCTATTAGCACTGTATTAAAACTAGTTAAAATAGTATCTGCAATTGCCTAAAATAGAATAAAATAGTTTTAATTAATCCCACGATTTCCCACCAGTCTTAGTAAAACAAAGTGAAATAGTAAAAATTGTTAAATATTATTATTTATATTCTTGTTTTTCCGCGGATATCCTAGCAACCAACCAACCAACCCACCCCTAGATCTTTCCGGTGGAACCCTAGACTTAAAACTTGTGTTTGAGTATTTCATTATATCTTAGAAACATGTTAACGTACTTCTTGATGGACTTCTCTTGTATGTATTCACCAGATGTCGTATAGGTCATACAAGTTTGACCCATGCTTTTTTGCTTAAGATGAAGACTCAACTTTATGCATGTTTGGAAGATTCCCCCCTCTATTTTATTATTGGACTATCCCGGGTTTAATACAAGTGGAGTGCTCGTTTATGAAGTTATTTCACTTAATGGCTTATTTAGTAAGATTATGCCTGTAAAGCTATTGGATTTATCATGTTAATTTAAAAAGAAAAATTGTACAATATGACTTGTTTGTTTGCTTGGTTTTATTGTATTTATATTTGTATTTTTGTAATTGAATTTTTTTGCCATGAAAATAGCCTTAGATGCTGACATGGCATTAAATAAAACAATCTATCTCTCCATCTTCTCTTGTATAATAGTTGGGTGTCATGACGTACGCTGACCTCACCAAGCAGAGCCCAGAAACGCAGGCAGCCATTGAACAGGAAGTCAGGATACTTCTGAGGGTAAACTCTGTCCTCTCTACTAACAAATCAGTAACGAAACATTTGATTCACACTGACTAGCAGAGATTTTGACCCTCATATTTGTTTGCTTCTAGGATTCGTACGAGCGTGCTAAAGTGCTTTTAAAGTCCCGGGCTAAAGAGCACAAAAATCTGGCCGAAGCTTTACTGCGGTATGAGACGTTGGATGCCAAAGAGATCCGGTTGGTCTTGGAGGGAAAGGCATTAGACCCTCAGGGCAGATGAAGGTCACAGGCCCGTCAGGCAGCAGGGAAACGGACAATGGAACCCTAAAAGACATAAATGTACATATGCAACCAAGAGCTTGGTAGGCCTACTCTCCCCATTGCTAAAATTGTATTGTTTTTTTGAGCCAGATCTCTCTGAAATTACATGCTAATAAGGATGGTGTAACACAAACACCTCCATGGACTTTTTCTTTCCAAAGAAATTGATCTTGTGAGAATTCAACTCATTTAGTATATTTTCTGTACCGTTGACTGTAGGTTCTGCCTTATTTATAGTGAAGCAGAAACTCAATTTGAATAAATCCTTAAGCTGTAAGTGATAGTTTACTATAAAGTCAGGAACAATCACTGTATACCATTTTTGACCCAGTTTTCTGAGCCAGACTAAGTATGTGTTCCATGGTGGCCTTTGAGAAATGTAAGGGAATTTGAATCCCTCAGTGTATTTTCACACTGAGGGACTGTGGAATGTTTCAAAGCCCTTTGGTAGTGAAACATGTTTGTTCATGTGATGCATTTGATCATATCTGCTTGTGCACAATGCTGCTTCAGAACAGTTTTACTCACCTTTTGTTTATACATAGAACCCCAGTATGTTATTTGATAACCTTTCTGACAAGATCAACTTTATGGTGATCAATAAACTCCTGTAGTTCATGCTCTGTTTCTGCACTTTCGTGAACTACACAAGGCTATTTTTATACAATCTGGAATATCACACGATCCATATTATAGGTGTAAATGCTTCCTGTCTTCCATAAATTGTATTATACACACCAATCATAAAACAAAAGGAAGACCAAAATTAAATATTCATTCAGATTTGATGTTTTGTCTCGGGTTTCATTGGTTCCATTGGGTTTATTCAGCTTTATTCTACATATTATTTATTCATGTACAGCTTATTCATCTATGAGTTTACCTTGCCTCCATGTATGTTTGCCTTTTATCCAAGCTCATTTTAGTTGTGTACATACAGTAAATATTTCTAATCAATAAAATTGAAAAAGAAATCATTGTATATAAGTGTATAAATTGATTTTAGTCTGATTTTTTGCCTGCTTTGTCATTAAAAAAATTTTTTCGGTTCATACTATTGCACGTTTAATAATGAACGGGAGCTAAATTGAATAAAGGAAACATAATAAAACTCTGCATAATTGTTATTTTCATGTACTTTGACAATCTCTGCATTGCCAGAACATTATCATTTTACACAACCAAACAAATGCAAACTAGGCTTTTTTATTTTCTGAAGAACTTGGGAGTGATGCATAAGTTGCTGCCACAATATACAGTAGTATATTGCTAGGTTGTGTTCCCTTTCGAACGGTCACTTCGTATTGCGTAGCTATACGCAGTGGGGAAACTCCTTTTCCTCGATTTACTGAAGCCTTTATGTAAAGCGCATTTGCAGCTGCACAGCTAGAACATGAGCGTCTGGCTCGCTCATAGGCTGTGCTGCGGCAACTGCACATCCAATGGCGCGGGCGTACAAGGCTTCAGCCTGAGCGAGCTACAGTTCAGCAGACGACACATTCAACCGTGTTTCTCCTGACGCCGTCTCTCCTGTGGCTATCCGGCGATATCCTTTTCATTATCCTTTGCATATCTGTGTGTTTTATCTGTACGAGCGTTGTTTCAAATGCCTCGTTTCAACTCCTGCGCCACGTGCGGATGCAAGCTGCACGAGGCGGACGAACACGTGGACTGCATTCCTTGCCTGGGACTTCACCACGCGGAGAATGCACTGTCGGCCGGCGGATGTGCGGCCTGTGAGAGCATGCCCATCTCCGTGCTGCGAACTCGGCTAGCCCTCTCCCGTGTTGGCGACGCCGCCTCATCCACGCTTCCCTCTCCGGCCCCCCCTCAGCCGAAAAAGAAGAAGCGTCACAGCCAACGGCTACCGGAAAGCATGGATGTTAGTGAACGCACGCCGGCCACGTCCCCGTGTGCCTCACTCTCTCCAGCTCCATCTCCGGTCCTGTTCGAGGGAGATCAGCGATAGAGGGGAAAGGAGCGAAAAGGGGCGATAGAGTTAGTCCCCCCCGAGCTAAAACATATGGGTTTTTACAGCCGCTATTTTCTGATTCTGAAAAAAGACGGCGGTCTCAGACCCATACTAGATCTGAGACATTTGAACAAAGCTCTCATGAGGCGGCCGTCTCATAAATAAATCCTAGTCACAGGCCATTCTTGAGATTCGCCTTTGAGGGCCAGGCTTATCAATACACCGTTCTGCCGTTCGGTCTATCAAGAAGTGTGTGGATGCAGTGCTTTCTCCTCTGAGACATCAGCGCGTGTTAAATTATCTTGACGACTGGCTGGTACTGGCACAGTCGAGAATCGAGCTATTAGCTCACAGGGATTTGATTCTCGGCCATCTAAAATGCCTGGGTTTCACAATCAATGTTTCAAAAAGCAAACTAACCCCCAGCCAGAGCGTGATCTTTCTGGGCACAGTTTTAGACTCGAGAGCTATGACAGCGCGACTCAAACCAGAGCGCGAGCTCTCAGTGCGAGCGCTTGTGGGCATTTTCAGAGCACGCGAGCATGCGAGCGCGCGCCACTGAAGAAATTTCAGAAATTGCTTGGTCTCATGGCAGCAGCATCGCCAGTACTCCGCTTGGGATTACTGCGCATGCGACCGCTGCAGCATTGGGTGAAACGCCATGTGCCAACTCACGCATGGCAGTCAGGCAACTTGCGCGTTATAGTGAATCACGGTTGTTTAAAAACCCGGATTCCCTGGTGGGCTCAGAACTGGTACCACAAGGGGGTGACAATGGGAACAATTTCCAGGAGGAAAGTGGTTCTTACAGATGCGTCCAACCTGGGTTGGGGAGCGCTGCACGAGGGCATGCCTGCATCCGGCCTCTGGTCGAGCACGGAGCAGAGCTTACATATCAACTGTCTGGAGATTAAAACAGTTGGGTTGGCCCTGAAGGCATTTCTGTCGAACCTCAGAGGTCATCATGTTTTAATCCGCACAGACAATATGTCAGTGGTGGCCTACATAAATCGCCAGGGGGGCATCAGGTCAGGAAACCTGTATGCGATGGCGAGAGACCTACTATTATGGGCACAAACCAACCTGAGCTCTCTGAGAGCAGCGCATATCCCAGGCGTCCAGAATGTGGGCGCGGATATGCTCTCACGGGGCAACACTCCCCTCGGTGAGTGGTCCCTGAACCCACAGACGGTCAGTCTGATATGGCAGAAATAGACCTTTTCGCCTCGAGAATCAACACCCACTGCAAACTGTTCTCCTCGAAGGACAGGGACGCGCTGGCCCATGTCTGGCTCAACCGTCCCCTTTATGCCTTTCCCCTCGTTTCAATGATTCCACAAGTCATCAAACGGGTCAGAGAGAGCGGGTGCCCAGTCCTTCTGTTGGCCCCTCTCTGGAAAACCAGACCGTGGTTCCCAGAACTGGTTCAGTTATCGGACACAATCCCATGGCCTGTTCCTCTGAGGAAAGACCTCCTCACACAAGCGAACGGGACATTGTGGCATCCGAGACCCGATTTATGGGCCCTCCATGTTTGGCCCCTCAACGGGTACCCAAGGACCTTCCTGAGAAGGTCTTAAGCACCATATCTGAAGCCAGGGCCCCGTCGACTCGGCGCCTTTATGCTTCGAAATGGTCGGGTTTTTCCAGCTGGTGCTCGAAAAATCAGGCTGACCCGGAGTCATGTGAGATATCTGTGGTTCTCTCATTCTTACAGGAAGCGCTGGATGCGGGTCGCTCGCCGTCCACGCTCAAAGTGTATTTGGCAGCCATAGCAGCACATCATGTTCTGGTAGCTGGCCAGTCACTGGGAAGAAACGACCTGGTCGTGAGATTCCTTAAAGGTGCAAGGAGAATGAACCCCTCCAGACCTCCGTCTGTGCGTCTTGGGACCTCTCCATGGTCCTGAGGGCTCTGAAAGGTCCGCCTTTTGAACCGCTCTGTGTCGGTTGATCTAAAACCTCTCTCGCTGAAGACCGCTCTCCTTATGGCGTTGGCATCTATCAAGCGAGTGGGAGATCTGCAGGTGCTCTCTGTGAGCCCTGCATGTTTGGAGTTGGGTCCAGATGACTCCAGAGTCATCCTCAAGCCCAGACATGGTTACGTTCCTAAAGTGCTCTCAACACCGTTCAGAGCACAGGTGGTGACGTTATCAGCCCTCCCTCCTTCTGCAGAGGATGGAGAGGTTAATCTTCTCTGCCCTGTCAGAGCACTGAGAATCTATCTGGAGTGTTCTGTGTCTTTTAGACAATCAGAACAGCTTTTTGTCTGCTTTGGTGGTAGATCCAAGGGGGATCCAGTCACTAAGCAAAGACTGTCTAGATGGATAGTGGATGCTATTTCTATGGCTTATACCGCAGAGGGTCAAGTTTGCCCTATCGGCATCAAGGCCCATTCGACCAGAGGTATGGCCTCGTCATGGTCATGGGCTTGGTCATCTGGCATTCACATTAGTTATATTTGTGAGGCGGCCGGCTGGTCCTCGCCGTCCACATTTATGAATTTCTATAATATGGAAGTGCCTTCCCTGCAGGCGAAGGTGTTTTCGGTATGATTAAGACCCGTCGGTGGCCGGTCTTGTCATGTATTACTGTGCAGTGTGCACAATCACATTCACATATATATATAAAACCCGCTGCTGGCCGGTTGTATTCATGGATAAACCCGCTGTTGCCGGTTAAATTCACATATATAGAAAACCCTCTTTTAGCAGGTTACATGAGATATATAAAACCCGCTTTTGCAGGTTATATTCCATACATATATAGACCAGCTTTGGCCGGTTATAGTTCATATATAAACCCATGTAATATTTTAGACCTGATGATATCTGGTCTATTTATACATAATTATGCGGTTATGGCTTGTTCTGTAGGCTCAGGGGTCCTGAGTTGCAGTGCAGCCAGTTACCCAGTGTGGCGTTTTGCATGGCGTCCCCACTGCGTATAGCTACGCAATACGAAGTGACCGTTCGAAAGGGTACTACTCAGTTACTCACGTAACCTCAGTTCCCTGAGTTAGGGAACGAGTATTGCGTAGCCAGCCGCACTATAGTAACATGGCGAGTTGTCGCTTCAGTCGTTAAACCTGCTATAATGGCAAATTCGGGGACTATTATAGACTGAGGTCACGCCCCCTCGCCATTGGATGTGCAGGTGCCGCAGTGCAGCCTATGAGCGAGCCAGACGCTAATGTTCTAGTTGTGCAGCTGCAAATGCGCTTTACATAAAGGCTTCAGTAAATCGAGGAAAAGGAGTTTCCCCACTGCGTATAGCTACGCAATACTCGTTCCCTAACTCAGGGAACTGAGGTTACGTGAGTAACCGAGTAGTTTTTTAGTATGTTGCTAACTTCGCCCACTTGCCCAAATTAAAAGAGCCTCTCTTTTAGAAAGCACATGATTTAAGGAAGTACTGCTCAACCTTTTGGCTTCAAGGCCCCTAAATTGTCCGAGACTATATTTTAAGTTCCCTTATGTCAGCCAAGAGATTTCTGGTACGTTCTCTGTAATCTTAATCTGCTTTTGTTTTGTTTTATTAACATAAACTAGGAGGCAATGAATTAAAATAATTATAATAAAATATACTAAAATAACAGAATGTTCTTCAGGGTTCACACTCTCAGTGATCAGTGACTTTTCCAATCATTCGTGAGTAGAGTTATTAAGCTCTATGAGCAGATTCTACCTGGTATAATATTTTAGAGCTTGAAATAACTAGAAAAATCTTAATAATTAAAAATGTCCATGATTTTATTTGTTAAGATTTTACTAATTTGCATAGCTTTTCCAGGTCTACAAGTCACACTTTAAAAGTCCATCTCTTAACAGTTTTTCTAACAATTTGGGAAACCTGGTTCTTCAATACAAAATGTTCAGGAAACAAATGAAAATAAGAAGTATGATATTGCGGCAAGCAGGACGAGGCCGAAAGGCGTGATTAATAACGAGCGTCACCGTCACCTGTGAGCCTCACTAGCCTCGTATCTCACGGAGGAGCTTCGGAAGCATAAAAGGAGGAGTGACGACAGAGGACCAGGCCTGGACTGTTATGTTATGTTATGTTTTTATCCATGAGGGGCTGTCGCTTTTACTTTTGTTTTGTGATTATTAAAGTATTTCAACGCCTGGTTCCCGCCTCCTCCTTCCCTGATCCTTTAACTTCTCTACAGATATCAGTTTGCATCTTGATTTTAGTCGTTTTAGCTTATTTTTAAAGCTTGTTTTGTTACATTTGAAACCATTTCAAGCGCCCGCTTAGAAGAGTGCTGAGGCCCCCTGATCATTCATAACTGTAAGATAAATGTAATGTGTCTAAGTACAGGTTATCATACAGTAACTGACTTCAAATTACAGTTACAATCATTTTGTACAATCTGCACATATTTCTAAAGTAATATATACATGGAAAACATTTGAAAAATGAATTTTGTTCATTGTTGTTTTGTTTACAGCAAAAACATATAATTTAAACATGCTTCCAAGGTCTCTAAAAAGTCATTTTCCAAAAATATATTTTTTCCCTTTTTTATCCAGTAAAATGTTAATTTTATAATTATACTGAAAGAAGGAGAGGAGAAAAATTTGTTTAATATTTAAATTCAGTGCTGCCGTAACTTTTGGCAAAATCCAAAGAAAGTTAGAAAAACTGGAATAAAAGCAATACCATGAAGCAGCCCGAAAGCAATGACTAGCATGACGATGGTGAAGAGCGTTCTGAATATGTAGCTACTGGAAGCTGAAAGTACCACCACACCCATAATTGTAGAAAGAGCCCCTTGAAGTATGGGGTACCCCAGGTGCGTCAGTGCCTCTACAACTCTCTCGTTCACGTCAGCCTTAGTACTGGACACAAACGTATAGGAGATATGAGCGGAGAAGTCCACGGAGAAACCGATGCTAATGACCAAGTTAATCATGGAGATTGAATCAAGGCTAATGTTTAACAGAGCCATGAAGCCAGTGACTCCCAAAATGACTGAAGCGATGGCAAAGGCCACCCACAAGGCGCAAAGAGGATTTGGAATCAACACAAGAGAGATAGCCAGCATTACTGCGGTTGCCATTGTGATGGTCTGAAGAGTGACAAGCCCTATTACAGTATACTGATCGTGGTATATGAAGGCTGGATGGTAGACCAACAACGGACACGGGCAGCTCTCTGCCGTCTTCCGTAGTGAGTTCAACATGTTCTTCTCTGTGGAGTTCTGAACAATTGTCTGAAGAAACAGACGTGAAGCAGCTATGTTGTTATTGGTTATGTTGATATCCAGTTTGAGCATTGGATGGTGGTCCAGAAACTGATCCAGAAGTGTTTTAAATGTAGCTTCTGTGCTGATGTTACTTCCGTGTTGCTCTGCATACTTTTCATAGGAATGAAGCCAAGATGTCGACAAGTTCTTGACAGAATCCAGCTCCTGGAATTGCATAATACAGGACTCAAGTTTATTACGTTCATTCTCCTCCCAATATGGAAATGTGCCATTGACAGCTAACATTACATTTGGACCATTATAACGAAAGTATGTCTTCTCAGCCTGATAGTATTGGACGATGTAGGACTTATCAAGTGCTAGGTTCTTGAGATCAATGCCTTCCTTGAGCTGCAGGCAGCCATATACACTAACAGCAATGTATACTAAGTATAAAATAACTACAATTGCTTTACTCCAAATTGTTGTCAAAAATGGTCCATAGTACTTCCTGAAGAAGAATGTAATTGGGTGCTCTTCCTCGGTTCCTGTGTCATGGTTGTAAGATCCTCCGACACAGCAGACAGCGTACGCTTTGGACCGTCCTGGTGGGACTTCCTCTGGGACCTTCATGCAAGTCAACCAGTGTCTGTTCGCCCCCTCCCTTCTGCCATTCAGAGCCAGACAAGCTCCAAAGAAAGTGATGTTATAGAAGTAGCAGAACAAGATGGCCGTTCCCGCATACAGACAGAAAGACTGAACGGATCCGAAGGGGTTCCCGTAGCTGAGGTAGAAGGCTAGTACGTCAGTCAGGGTGGTGATAGTAATGGAAATGGCTGCCTCCCTGTAGGTTTCGGCCATGCGGTCTGGCACTGTGTCTTGAATGCTGGTTCGTTGCCAGCTGGAGATCATGATAAACATGTCATCGATACCGATTCCTAAAAAACAGTTTCACATCTTGAAATGAAAGTGTGTCAATTTTGGAGGATATGAAATGTGGTGCTACATTCGCATTTATGCATTTTTGAACCGTTTTATCCGATGTGACTTATAGTGAGTGGGGTAAGATTACTCACTCTCTAGTTGTTCCAAACCTGTAAGACTTTCTTTCATCTTCTGAACACAAATGAAGATCTTTTTGATTAAATATGAGACCTTTCTGTCCCTCCATTGACACCTATGCAACTACAACTTGGACGCTTTAAAAAGTTCATAAAGAGATTGTGAAACTAATCCATATTAATTAATTGGTTTAGCACCAAAATTTTCTGAGGAGACTTTATCACTTAATATGATGAACAGATTCAATTTAGGCTATTATTTACATATAAACATTTATCAACTCTCACATCAGTTGTGGTAAAAGGAAGCTCAAGCATGTTCGCTTGACGTGTGACAACCAATGAGATTCATTCTCGTGTACGCTGCACGTTTGAGCTTCATCAAGAACCAATGAGATTCATTCTCGTGTTACGCTGCACGTTTGAGCTTCATCAAGAACCAATGAGGTTTGTTCTTGTGTGTCAAGCAGGTTCTGTTGAGCTTATGTTTTTGTTTGCTCATCACTGGTTATATGTGAATAAAATTAAATCTGTTCATCATATAAAGTGATCAAGTCTCTTCAGAAAATTTGGACTAAACCAATTAATTCATATGGAGTAGTTTCACAATCTCTTTATTAACTTTTTAAAGTGTCAAAGTTGTGTAGCTGTCAACGAAGGGACAGAAAGGTCTCAAATTTCATCAAAAAGATTAAGATAATTTTTGGGTGAACTATCCCTTTAACCCATCACCTTTTTTCTCTTGTCAATCCAAACCTGTAAGACTTTCGTTCATTTTCGGAACACAAATAAAGATATTTTTGATTAAATTTAAGACTTTCTGTCCCCTCCACTGACGCAGCTAAAAAAAAAAACTTTCAAATCTATCCAGGTCTCAAAATATATATCTCAAAATGGAAGCATTTGGGTAAAGTGTGCCAGGTGTTTTGGTATAAGCTATACCAGTGGGTCGTCTAATAGTGATAGCGAGCTTTGCCTCCAAATGCAGGACTATTACAAATATTCTAACAAAAGTTGTTTCATAGTCAAATATTCTGTTCCATTGTTTGAGTGCAATATACAACATAGAAAAGCAAATAATGTGCACCAAAAATAAGATATGAAATGGATTACTAAATTGTTATTTCACGTTTTTTTTTAATAGATGTAATTCATTTAATTAATTCCCCAACGATACAACTTTTTTAACCTACCCAATGATACAACATAGCTCACATCTAACATGGGCAAGTCATATTTCTATGGCCTTGGGGTTTAGATGCTTGCACAGTGGCACAACTTACCCCATTATGCCCTGATTTTTATTTATGTATCAGTAGATCCATTACCTGGGAATCAAACTTGCAACATTGCCATTGCTAACGCCAACGGTTAAGATAATAAACATTTAAGAGTGGATACATTATCTTACCAAGAATCAGGAATGGAGAAGATGCCACAGTGATAACAAATGGCACATTCATGAGTAACAGCAGCCCGAAGCTGGACAGCACTGCTTGTGCGGTGGAAAAAACTCCAAGAGAAGCCACCCATGCTTTATTCCTCACATTGTCAAACCTGTTGAGTGAAATGAAACAATGTATAGCTTTTGACAATCAATATACGACTTTAATCAATATACGAATTTTTATCTATGACATATATTTCGTTCATGAAATAAAATACACGGTGTACTACACATACCTCAGGCAAGATATTATTGAAAATGAGATGGCAAGAAAGTAAGTAATTGCAAAAAGTTCAATGACAGATAGGGTACTCTTCTCAAATTCCTGTTGTCTTGACATGGAGGTGAAATAGGAGATCTGAGAAGAAAAATTATCATTAGAACCTTTCATTTAAGTCAAGTCACCCTTATTTATATAGCACTTTATACAATAAAGATTGTACCAAAGAAGCTTTACAGTGATAACAGCAAAACGATGCAATGAAGTCAGTTCAGTGTTGATTTAGTTTCTTTGTATAGATCGTCAATTATTAAATTAGTTAATTTAATCTATAAAGCAGCTCTGCAAAAGTATTGTTCAGTTTAGTTCTCATACAACAGTGTCAGTCAGATAAATAATATTGTTGAATATTAAAGTTCAATATACTGAAGAGTCCCTGATTACACTAAGAATCACTGTATGCGAACCCCCCAAAATACAAAATTAATGCGTGAATGCCCAAACCAATTGGCATTCATTAGGCTATTAGGCTTATATTAAAGATAGCAAACCAAAAAAAATGTTTCACAATAACTTTACAGATGACATTTGATTTGATATGATGCAACGCAATCCATAAGTTTGAAGTGTCTTCTTTTTGGTTCCACTATTAAGCACTTTCATGTTTGATTATGCAAAACATTTAATGTTCCATAATTGTTCAGTAGGTACAATTTTTATTTAAATTAAGTTCATGACTGTAATTTTAGATTTTACCCATTAATCTTTCATAAAGCCTGTTTGTTTATTTAATGGGAAAAGTATGAATTTAATTTATTGGAAAATTCAAAACTGGCAAAAAATGTATCTTAACACATTGGTCACACAGACTCAAACAAATATGGACCACAAAAACATTTAACACAGTACTTACTTCTGTTACAGAGGTCGTTACATTCGAGAGCAAGTCTATCAACTCTTGAAGCCAGGCATCTCCCAATGTATTATTGCTCTCTTTCAGGTAATAGAAAAGTCTCATTGCTTTGGCACTTCGAACAACTCCATTGCGGTCTACCTCCACCTTACTGATGACATTTCCCATGTGGAGACATTTGAATTCTGACGGGCAGTACGCAGGAAACGTAATGTTGACAAAATGAATGTTGCTGGCATTATAGTGTAGAACATCAAGTATTACATTAGAGTTGCATGTTCCATTCACAGTTGCGCAAATATCCGAGAACACAAACTTATGTGCGACGTGCGTTGCGGTGATTCCTCTAACTTGTCCATCGATGCGAATGACCTCCTCTAGTGCGGCAACACTGAGTATGTTTGTCTGACAGGTGAATATCAAAGATGCAAAAACCCCGTCAGTGTTTAATCGTATAATTGAAAACTGCGAGTCAATTTGTGGAAAAGTTTCTTGAAAGAAACGCCTCTCCGCTTTAGCGCGGCCGTTTTTCGGGGTAAACTGCTCCACTATGTCGTTGGATTTCAGGTCGTTCAGAAAGTAAAATCCTCCTCCGAGACCTGCGGACAACGCCAGGGGTAAAGTGACAAACCACCACGGGTGAAGCCCTACAAACTTACCGAGACTTTCAAAACACACACGGATGGGCTTTTCAATGCAGTCTGTGATGTAGGACACCATGACTTAGCCTACTGAAGATCTGTGCACTCATCTGCACATCTGGTGTTGAGGAGATGTGCGCTGGAACACATATAAGCTTAACATCAAAAGAGCAGGTCGTATTTCTCCAGGGAACAGTAGGCTACATGTAAGAACACAGTGTTCTCATCAGGCTTTGTCTTTTGTTATCTTGATAATTATTTCCACTAGAATTACCTGTCAAACCTATAATCAATAGGCTGAGCTTCTTCTGAAAGGGAACAATTTTCTAAATCAGTGAACCAGGTACCTCCTGTAAACGTGGAGCAATTTTATCCCAGTGAAACAATGGACCTCTGAAGTAGCCGACAATAGCTGAAAATGGGAAATATCTTCTAAAAGAAATTGCATCTTGAGACTGAGAAATTTTAGGCTATTCTTAAAAATACATTTCCTTTGTGTTGGTTTTTCGACAAACCTCAAAGTAGGCCTATGGGCATCTTAGGACCTATACGTTCTTAAAAATAAAGGCCCTGTTTACACCTGGTAAAATGGATCACAAGTGGACAACACTAATAACATGGTCTAAAACTTTTGGAATTTGTCCACTTTCGACCACCTCCAGAGGTAGTCGAAAACACATTCGACCGATTTGCTTTCTTAGGCCCTGTTTACATCTGCATGGTATTAAGATGCGTTTTGGTCGATCGGATATAAACTTTGTCGGCTGGAGACCCAAGTTTGGTTTGAAGACGAAAAATATACCAAGCACAATGTTCTCTCACCATTCCTGATTACTCACAGCGTTCGGCGTGGTCTTGAGTATCAGAGCAGAAACAAACGCTGATACATTTATACATGAGTGCTTTTTGACATAGCCTACTTAGGATTAAAGTACTATCTTTATTTAATCTTTATATGTACATTCTTTGAAGGTGCGCAAAACATTTATGGTAAACTAAAATTGTAATGTAATTTTTATTGAAAAAAATTGTAATGATGAAGTTTCAATTTATATACATTTACAATATTGCTTTTAATATATTATTGAATAACACTAGTTCAAATTTTAATCAAGTACTTTGCTAGTAACTTTACTCTATTTCTATAAAGCATGAAAAATATTATTAAAACATAATGATTTAAAATGTACTTTAAAGTAATTTGACATTATTACAAAGTGCACTTTTTGCAAAGTGTATGTGTTTAGACAGTCATGAAAGTGTACAATATATATTATAATTAATATCTTACTAAAAATCTACTCAACCAATTAGCCTATTTTAGTTTAGATAAACAAAAAAAATAAAAAATCCTTTTACATTTTTAGAGATTTGAAGAAGTAGCTCCTAACATATAGGTTAGTTATCCATACAATGTATGAATGGGGTTTACAAAAATGCAATAAGTTAAATAAAAAAATCATAAAACATGTAGAAATCATCAATTTATCTAACCTTGTGGCTTATGCAGTGCTTTATTGGTAACAAGCATGCATATATCAGTCAACGATCAAATGTTGACTGCCAGTGTTGTTGAGAATTTAGGATTTATTTTGTCTGTACATTAGGCTAGTTATTCCAAGACACAAAGGCTATTTGTCACATCTGGACTAAAGTATTTATATAACTACAACTTTATAACAGGGTGCACCCAATATTTTAAAGACTATGTATGTTATGCAATACTTTTTTGGTAGGCAATAGGCATGCATATCAGTCAGACTGCCAATATGCTTTATAGACGATTTGGGATTTATTTTGACAGTAAACTCCTCATGAATAGTTATTCCATTTCACATCGCTTATATGAACACCAATTAATGACATCGGTACAAAAAGTACAAAAAGTAGCCCAGCCCTAGTCAGAGTCCTCAGTAAAATGTTATTTCAACAGTTTTGCTTGGACTTACGCAAGCTCTAACTCGATCCCCGTGACGTCACGCCCCAGTCGGAAGTTCCAGCGCATCAGTGAACGCGTCGCGAGTTAAACCAGGTTTAGTGTAAACAGCCATAACATGGAAGACGACGTGTTAACGACTCTAAAGATTTTAATAATCGGAGAGAGTGGTGTCGGTAAATCAAGGTGAGGTCTGAATGTGCTGTTTTTTTGTTTAGTCCGTCCAGTAGGATGAGTTGTTAAATAGCGTTAGCCTCGTCGGAACGAGCAACAAGCTTCGCTAAACTAATGCTGACTGTCCGTCTAACTGTGCCCAGACTCTGCCATCTCAATTCAGCCGTTAAACTTTATCTGTAAATCTTGTTTTTGACTCAAGAACAGAAGTAAAAGTGGCACCGTGTCCCCCTCGTGGTATTTTGATATGTGATGTTGATTTCTTTCAAGGCTAAATTGCTAGCATTACAACAGTAAAGAACATGTATTAAATTATTTTTTGACGTTTTGAAACACGCTGGTAATGAATACTCCGTATACGATTACTGTTGTTGTCGCATCCCTTTAAATATTTAATAAAAGCAGAGCAGCAGTGTTAGCTGGCAGCTGTTCCTGTAGCAGTCATGCTATATGCTCGTTTTGTGGCAGTTACCATTAGAAATACATAAAAGGCCTTAGACTGAGTTTAAATAGAGGGGTCAAAAACTTGCTGTGTGAACAGATGGCACTTTAAACATGCCTATGGTGACAAAGTGGCTTGGCTAATTTGGTGACCAAAGTAAACGTCCAAAGGGAGAGTAAATGTCCTCTTCATTATTGTCATGTTTTCAAGAAAAGAAAATTAAGTTTTATAAAAAAACAATAATATGAGACGCACATGTAATACTTATTTACAAGAATTATTTGTCATCTTAATGCTAATTTGCTTCTATGTATCCGTTCTGTCCACAGTTTGCTCCTGCGCTTCACAGATGACACCTTCGACCCAGAATTAGCTGCAACCATTGGTGAGTCACACATGAGTGCTTGTGAATATTACAGATAATAACCACACATTGTTAACATGCCTGTAATCAGTTAATGCTCAACTAATGAGCTTAAAAACGAAACCTTACTAAGTTTTGTTAGAATATTTAGTTTTACCTCCATAATTTAATCCTTGTGAAAATGGAGCGTACTTTAAAGTTAAACGGATCGTGGTTGATCCGTACGGTTCGGCACGCATGTGATTCCCGGATTACTTAAAGTAAAGATTAAAGGCCCACTGAAGTGCCTTGAAACTCGCAACATTATTCAATGTTGATGTAGTTTTCACTGAAACAGGAAGATAGGGTGGGACATATGGAACAGCTCCTCCCCCTTTTTAAAATAAAGCCAATAGAGTTTAGTTTATAATATCACAGTTTGGCCAGAGCAGTTGAGCTCGGTAAAGCCTCATTTCCCTTCTAATCTTTAACCGTTTCTCCTCCATATCGTTTTAAAATATAGCATCCTGTGCAGAATTCAAATGAGTCTGACATGTTTAAGTGGTCTGCGCTGACTCGCTCATTTGATCCGCTCTGTGCTATCGTGTGTCTGGACCGGAGCAGACTTCATTTGACCCAATGGAAAGCATATTTACACAGTCTGAATCTTTTCATATGCCCAATATAGTGCACTATGTGCCGTTCGCCATGTAGAAAATAGTAAATGTGTGAACAAGTGACCGATTTCAGCCGCAGCTTCAGCGTATTTATAATATAAGGGGCGGAGCTTCAGATTCTAGAGAGCATTTGATTGGACAGAAAATCTGATAAAAAGCTGAGGTGCAGAGTTATGTCATCAAAATTGTTGATCCATATTGGCGGAAGTGAGAGACTAAGTTTTGAACGCTTTTATCTCCTAAATACGAATTTTATCATTGTTTTGGAGCACACTAGCTTATAGATAACAGTAAGGCTGACATTTTCATATTAAAAGCCAAAAAAGGTCGATTTTGATTTAATGGGGGACTTTAACCATCATAGCAAAAGTTTATTATTTGTGTTTTGTCTTGCCAATTTACACACATTCGCGCAAAATAATGTCAGAATTCCCGTCTCGTCAAGTATTCTCATGAACAAAGTGGTTTACGTTTTAAGTGAACGTAAAAACAGTTATATCATGCATCATTATTGGATCCATGCATTCACTCTTAAAGTGACAGCAGCCTATTAACCCCTGCTGCAGACTCATTAATGTTAAGCAAACAACAAAGCAATGAATCTTTGTTAATATTTAATTTATACTGTGAAAACTATAGTGTTATTTTACAATTAGGTCTAATTATTACATTTCTGTATCTGAATATTACAGTTCGAGCTTACTTTTATGTGTACCTTTGTTGTGTTGTATTTATCTATGTTTGTAATTATTAGTGTATTTGTTCTCATTTTTATTACCGACTGTTCACTTGCCTTCAATGTTTGAAATGTATTAGTTAGGCTTGTAGTTTTTGCTGTGGTATCGAAGTACTTAAAGTGTGCTTTAAGTAATAAATTAAAGCAAAGTTATACCCCCCCCCCCCCCCCCCCCCAACCCCCCAATTATTGTCTTATGTTGCTGATCCGATCCGTGACACAAAATCCGTAATATGATCTGAGCTGTGAGTTTTGTGATCTGTAGAACCACTATTTAAAGTCATTTTTTCATTGATTGATTTAGGTGTGGACTTTAAAGTGAAAACTATTGCAATAGATGGCAACAGAGCAAAGCTGGCCATATGGGTAAGTGCTGGGTGACCGTCTTAGAGGAATTTTCGAAATGCTTTACATCTGGTCAACACTCAATCAAGGGATGTAGTGGCTCAAATGTGTGTAATATTATATTACTGTTTGTCATGTCCACTGCTGTTACAATTTTACAATGCTGTCTTTTTCCACTAGATGCCACTGTCACACTTTGTAGAATTAAGGGTTGTAGATCTGTTCAGAAATCCTCATGAACTTTGGTTTTAGGACACTGCGGGTCAGGAGAGGTTCAGAACTCTAACGCCAAGCTACTACAGAGGAGCCCAGGGTGTCATTTTGGGTTAGTGTTTTTGCATAATTGATATTATTATTTATTATATGAGTTTCATTGGTCAGTCAAGAGTTCTGCAGGCAATCTTGTCTGTTTATTTGGTAAATAGCCTTGCAATAAGTAGAATAATGTACAGTTAGGTGGTTATTATCGCAAAACCTTGTTATCCATTAGATATTAACTCTCAAAACCACACTAGTTGCTGAATGTGACATTTACACTGTTATGGTTTTCTCTTCTTTTAGTGTATGATGTTACTAGGCGGGACACGTTCACAAAGCTTGAGAACTGGCTCAACGAGCTGGAGACATATTGTACACGCAACGACCTGGTCAAAATGCTAGTGGGGAACAAAATTGACAAGGTTTGTTTATTTAATATTCTGAATGTTAACCTGTCTGATACACTGTTTTGATGTACAGCTGTAAAGCTTGTTAACAGTGTCTTGAAGGGAGAAAAAACACTTACCCTCGTGAATGACTTTCTTTTGTGGAAAGACAGACAAAGACATTTAGAAAATTGTCTTATTGACTTTCACTGTATACACAAACATTTCAAATAGTCTTGATGACAGAATTTTTGTCCACAGTGAACAGCGACCAGCGTCAAGTTTTTAAAAAAGATGCAAAAGTATCACAGAATGATCCCATGCAATACATGTCTTACATACCAAGTCTTCACAAAGTGCTGAAATGTAAATTACTATATCATCATGACATGGCCCATAGTCAGGAAAAGAAGACCCAAAAGCGGGAATATGTACCAAGTCAAACTTTTTATTTTTATGGGATGGTCTGACCCCCGGTGTAAACGCACAGTACGCCTAATGGTGTCCAGGACCGACATCAGCCTAAATAATTCGTAACTAAAACTATTAAAAGCATTTAAGTTAACTGAAATAAAGCTGAAATTAGGCTAAATAAAATGGGCCTATAATATTAATATTAGTAGAAATGTTGCCTTGCAATAAAGTTGAAGCTCTAAAATTATTAACTGGAAATAAATAAAAACTTAAACTAAACATAACTTAATCAGTTAACATTAATAACTGAAATATAGCTAAATTATATATGAATAGCCTAAATTAAAACTAAATAGCATTATTTCATATATATATATATATATATATATATATAAAATTATTTTTATTTATTTATTTTAATGAAAAAAGCACATAACGAAATTGATTAAACTAAAATTACCATGGAAACTAAAAATAAAACTATTTCAAAATCTTAATATTAATAAAACTAAATTAAAAATTAAAATAACACTGCAGGTCTCCGCACCAGTCATGTAACTGAAAACTATGGCCAACCGGTGATAAAAAATGAAAAATAAGATAATAAATGAAAGAAATGATTCCCTGAGATCTTCTGTTTGGTTAATAAAGTTTGATTTGCTACATATTCCCGCTTTTGGGTCTTGTTCTCCTGACTAGGCCATGTCATGATGATACTTATATAGGGACTGACATTTCAGCACTTCGTGAAGACGGCGACATTAATAGTTAATCGTATACTCGCACGCGCTTAGAGATTGTGGTAGCTGCACGTAGAAAAGGAAGTTCTGGAACAACCTCGATCCATCAGGAAACGCCGGGCGCTTCATTAGGAGATTTTCTTTTGCGCGAAGAAGCCGTTCGCCGGAGATGTCTTAAAAGATAGCGGAGTGCATTCATGACGATTAGGCTGCCGGTATAATATAGAGTAATAATAAATAAGTAAATAAATGAATGGAGAGGAAATTGATATTACATTCAAAACTTCACATGTTGTAAAGTTAGGACAAGATGTAAAGTGAGGTGTTATCACATTTGCAGTAAAAGAAGGGTGGATTTGTTGAATTTTTAGCAAAAAGGGCTGACGTTCAGTCAACTGGAATCTTGAGGTAATGATGGAAGGGTTTCCGTTAAGAGTTAATTGTTCAAAATCAAGTCAAGTGGCTTTGAAGTCTGACTAACATATTATTAATAATTATAGTATGTAAACTTACAGCCCTTGATACTAATTTGTCAGCGATTCCAACTGCGATTTAAAATATGTAATATTGTACGCCTGGGCCTATATTCTGGCGAAGAGCTGGCTTAAATAAAAGCAATTAAACCCTCAATTTACAAAAAAATAAAATTAAATATTGAGAATACACAGAAGAAAATAAAATGCATTAAGTATTTAAACAATTTCTCTGGGTTTTTGAAAAAGATTGAAACAATATCTCCCAACAAGTAAAGTAGAAATGTGAACTCCGTATTTTTGTTAAAGAAAGTAAAAGTCATGGAAAGTGACCCTAAAAAGTCATGGAATGTGAACCTAAAGAAAGTGTTCAAGTTATGTGTGCTGACATTGTGAGTTTTCTTTCTTCATTTGCTTTATCTTGGGGTGGATTCTGATTCTAATTTAGAAAGCCCTCTCTGTTTCAGGACAACCGTGAAGTAGACCGGAACGAAGGCTTGAAGTTTGCACGGAAACACTCAATGCTCTTTATCGGTATGTTTCCTCTTTATTATCTTTCATTTTGTTTGCAGTTGGATTGAACGTTTTGGACGAGTCTCTTTGGAGTCTAATTTGCTTGTTTGGCACCACAGTCCCCTTGTTAGCCGTCAGAGGATGTGGATGAGCATGATGCTCTGTCTTTGTCCAACCAATACTGTCTTGCCAGGAGCTGATTTATATTTTCCTGGCCCTTTAAAATAAAGTTACAGACATCAAAATGGCTGTCCGTTATGAAAAGTGATTTTGTGCTGAACAGGTGCTTTGAAATAGCCATTGTCTCTTTGTTCCTGGAGAGATCATGGAACATAAGAAGTATGTACTTGAGCAATGTGCTTGACTTGTCCTTCTATTTCCCTCAATGTGAATTAACCGGAAGTCACATCAGCTGTTTATATGCATATAGTTTATATAGATTCATTGGCTGCATCCGAAATCGCATACTTCCCTACTATATAGTAGGTGAAAAAGTATCTGACAAAAGAAGTATGTCTGAATTCACAGTAAGACTAAAAGTCCCCCGATGACGTACTACTTCTGTTGAGATTCTGAAGTGTGCATATGATGGACACTTTACTATCCCATGAGGCCACGGGAGAGGATTTGTGAATGGCTGTAACGCGACACAACTGAAGATGGTATGTCGTGTGATAATGACAACATGGCGAATGTAGTACGTCTAGATTATATTCATACCTCACACATTCACATTTCTATGGAAGCTCGTTTACGCCACAAAAATAAAGAAGTGTAAAAGATAATTGTGACTTTTTATCTCACAATTCTGACTTTTTTCTCACAACTGCGAGAAATAGTCAGTCTTTTTCCTCAGAACTTTATAACTCGCAATTACGAGTTTATATCTCTCAAGTCTGACTTCTTTTCTTAGAATTGAGATATAAACTCATAATTGCGTGTTGAAGTCCAAGTGTAAGTGTATATCTCTCAATTCTGACTTTATAACTTGGAATTGTGACTATATCACACAATTGTGATGAAAAGTCGCAAGTGTGAGGAAAAGAAATCAGTTAAAGTTGCAATTACCTTTTTTATGTTTTATCCAGTGGCCGAAACAAGCATCCATACATTTTACACTATATATGACATACTTAAGCGAACGTGAAGTAATTATTATTCAAATTAAGCACCTACTCAAGAGTATGCGATTTCGGACGCAGACAGTTTTTGATTTTGAATGCCAAAAGCTCACACATTCTTCACCGAAACGTATTGCAAATTTTCTTTTCTGAGATAAATGGATGTCACTTGCAGGACTTGCTGAGGTTGCAAAGGACTACAATACTATTTCACAAAAGTTTTTTTATTTTTTATCTTTTACAATCTTTTTACACTCTTAAACTGTGACTGCATCACATAATTCACCTCACCACTTCTCTCAATCTCTCCCGTCCATCGCAACACGCGCGTTGCCGTCATCAGAGGCGAGCGCAAAGACGCGGGACGGAGTCCAGTGTGCCTTTGAAGAGCTGGTGGAGAAGATCCTGCAGACGCCGGGACTCTGGGAGAGCAGCCTGCAGAACCACGGGGTCGTGCTGTCCGATCACGAACAGCAGCGTCAGGGTGCCTGCGGGGGATACTGCTCTCTGGTTTAACACACACAACCACAAACTGAGATTCTTCTGAAGGAGAGCTTCCTCTGAGGGGGAACGGTCTGCTCCCTTAGGGCTGGTCAAAGGGACCTTTGCAGTTTGCACACTCTCTGTCACACAGTTGCCGTTGAGTCCCAGTATTCCTTCATGTTATTTTTCAATTATTGCATCACAGAGCGACATTACATGTAGCCTACGTAAACCGTTTATGTCAAAGTAGTCCTGTTGAAGGTCACAACCTGAGCATGTTGAAATAGGCCAGATTTGGAGGACAGAGCTGACATGCTTCCCCCTCAATGGGAGCACCACCTTTGACCTGATGTGTGTTGGCCAATGGGATTACAGGAGGGGCGGGGCTGAGAAGCGGCAGGATCTGATTCAACATGATAGTCATGAAATGTCCTTTGTACCTGTACTACATTTCATCTGCTTATTGCTTAACATATTCTCTGCTGCTCTCATTTTAATCCCTTGCTTTTTATTTAAATTCATATTCTTTATCCCATATTCTTTTTTTTAAATTAATATTCGGCCTTAGTAATATTGTTCAACGTGCTTCTACATTTTTGAAGAGTTTGAAATATTCTTTTGTAAATAATCCGGTTTAGTAGCTGTTCTGAAGCGTAATTCACACGATTGTCAATGAAATGCTGTTTAGCTGCAGGTCTCATGAGTTGAGATACATTAAGCATGTTGAAATAATGTAATACATGATGACTTTTGTCTGAATAACACACATGGGATGATCCATTTTACTTCACTGTTTTACTCTGACTCATTTCTTTCTTTTCTAGTTGAATGTGAATTGATACCAAAAAAGAACACTGTTCATGTTTGTTTTTTTAATCACAGATCCTTCCTGGGACTTGTTCTTGGATTTGATTCACATATAGACTCGACACGGGGAAGAATTGCTTATGCCTTAATATTTATTCGATCTGCATGTTTAACATGAACTAGACTACTGGCTTTCACTATGATTCTGTAGAGAGAGTGTTATTGTAGCCAGGCAAATGGTCAAATTGGTCATTTAATTTAATTATAAACGTACCTTGGTCAAACGGCTTGAGTTTCATTTCACCCTAATAGAGGTGTTTGTTCTGCTGGAGAGAGATTTATTCATTCATGGTAAGAATTGCTTATGACTTCTTGTAGCCACAAAACCAAACAGTAACCAGCACCCTAATTAGGATCTCCTATAATTCATATTAAATTCACATACAGCAGTTCTGTGTACATAAATTATTTATACTTTTTTTTCCTAGTCTGTATATCACTTCACGTTATGTAGTGGAAATTAGGAGAAATTATGTTTTGCTATTGTTGCATCAAAATATCCAACTTGTACGTGTTTATAGACTACCATGTTTTGCCACAGCATAGTGTCTTTTGAAGTCTGTATGAATGTCTGTTCAAAATTATTATTATGAAGTTTCTAGAAAATGAACTCCAGATGAGCATACATGTCTGTGGCACTCACATAGG
This sequence comes from Siphateles boraxobius, assembly GCF_051911475.1. Taxonomy (NCBI): domain Eukaryota; kingdom Metazoa; phylum Chordata; class Actinopteri; order Cypriniformes; family Leuciscidae; genus Siphateles; species Siphateles boraxobius. The sequence goes on along the minus strand of NW_027508699.1, from coordinate 8,500,676 downwards.
AAATTGATACCTACAGCTCCATATTAGTTTAACAGGCCATATATGAAATGTTTCTATACTGTGCGCTACATACACAAACTCTGAAATATACAGTGAACATGCTAATCACAACAAATGTCAGAAGTTTTCACACTGATGTGTGGCAGTTCAGGTCACTCATCAGTATAATGGCCATCTTTCCTTTCATCCAACTGTTTACATAAGACTGATTGTCAGAAAGAAAGAAAAAACTAAAATGATCTGTCTTTATGCACCTCTGCTCGAGGCCTGGGGTCGCAAGAAATGTATTTATGCAGTTCCAAATTTATGGATTTTTGTTTGTAAAAGGGTACTTGTCGTTAGATTGTCCTAACATTAGCAACACATTATTAGCTGTTTGATAACTTAGTCAAGCGAAAGGCTAATCATATGAATTACCGTTGTGTGTCCGACGTTGTACAGAGCGATACCATTGTGCAGCGTTTACTACAGTAAAGTTAGCCGAGTCGATCCAGCGAGTGGAGGCGGGGCTAATTAGCATATTCATGATCCGCGTATATTAAATGAAGCAATTGGTGTAGTTACATTCAAGATATTTTAAGGCATGGATATTTTCCCCACAGGAAAAAAAAAACTTTAAAAATGTAATTTTGGTGATGAAAGATGAGTTTTAAGGGATACAATTATTGACTACAGGGGGACTTTAAAAAAAAAACTAAATCACATTTCAGAAAATGCCTTCAATGCTACTTCAACACCACGCCATAATCTGTAAGCTTTTCAAATATTAACAAATCTCCATTTTACAAAGAATTAGTCTTAAATGATTTTGTAGATATTCTAATTGTGATTTTGTTGGCATGTGTGTGGTAGGATCTGTCCAAAGCTCACTCAATGCACTGGTAAAGAAACAGTCAGATTCCATTCCATAGGCACTCAATTCAACTTTTGTATAACATCTCTATGGCCATCATGATGCCTGGAACTGAAACTACATCAGCTCTTCAACAGATTTCCACCGATGGTACACTGTCTCCTGCTACCTCTCCATTTCAGTTAGAAGTGTTTTACTATTTTTATTGGGCTCTTCGTGTTGATTCAGCAAGTGCATTTGACCACTGAATAATTTTAGATGAGGGTAAGCCAGAAGAATGGTGACTATTATGTTTTAGTCTTCCTTTAAGCATGGGTGGGGAGAAATAAGACTGGAGAGCAAAACACAGAGCATGTGGTCAGGTCTGTAAGGAGATATAACAGGGCAGACTGTATCAACTCCACATTCTCACTCGTGGCTGAGCCGTTTTAATGCACACAGCAAGACTCAAACATAACGGACTGTTCAAACAGCCTAGAAGAGCTATCAGGTGCATAACTGAAATGCAAATGCTTATCCAACATGGTCTACGTCAGCAGAGCTCTTTGCAGATGTTAATGGTAACTGTTTAGGCATGGGAGGTGTTATTTCTTTATCAGATTGGAGTGTTAGTTGCTTTATTGAAAATGTGGCTCTGGCTCTGTATATTCCACACGGAATTAGGTGACAATTATGGCAGTCCATTTCTGCCACATGCACAGTAAAAAAAAAGAAAAAAAAAAAGGTTATTGCTTTTTATTAATTAATGACAACTTCATCTTAGTGTTGTATTGTTAACTATATATATATATATATATATATATATATATATATATATATATATATATATATATATTGTTATTTGAAATAAAGCTGAAATAAAATAAAATATAAGCGTTAGATAAAAAGCTTATTTTTGTTAGTTGTAATTCTAATTATTGCTTAAGCTTTTTAAGTTTATTTTAAAGTACAAAATTTACTACCATTAAATCTGAAATTAAAGTAAAATTAAAAGTAAAAAAAAACCCCAAAGCTAATTCGAAATATTAATAAATACGATACTAGTATTTAAACACTAAAATAACATTGCTTCATCTTGAATGTGAGTGTGATATTATTTTCATTAATATTTTACAACAGAAGTTTCCTAGTGTAATTTTGATCCCCTAATTATGGTAGTCATGTTCACAACATTTTTGAACAAATCAGTCGAGTGTATGATTCAATGACTTATTCATAAAAACTTCTTGTCGGTCGCCATCACCTGGCATATTGATACAGTATTTCTTGCAATTTCTTGTAATTGCGACTTTATATCTTGCAGTTGCATGTTCATTTCTCATAATGTAACTTTATATAACACGGTATTATAATTTATCCCACAACGTGACTTAATTTCTTATTTACAATTTTTTCTCAATATTACCTTTTCTATTTTTATTCTCCAAGGAAATGAGCTTCCATAGAAAACAAACAGACATGAGAGGAGCAAATTTTATCAAAGCGCAACTGTATTTTATTGAGAAACTTTTATTTGCTCTCAACTGACTCTGTTTTGCATGATAAACTTCACAGGCAATGACACATGAATTTAAAAGCCATCCATAAAAAAAAAAGGAAATAAACTTTATATGTCATACCTGCCAAAACAAAACACAAGAATCCACATTTATATGCCATTGCCATAGGATGACAATAATCCTGTGTCAATTAGAATTAAAATGAACATAACTTAGGAAAATGAATACATATATGATGAATATATTACATTTTAGCCACTGCATTTCAGAAATGATGACAGTATAAATCAGAAAGAGTCAGAGATTTTTGTGCTTCTGTGTTTAGTGGTAGTGACCATCCACACATCAAACTCTCTTTTCTGCGTCGTTTTTCAACAGACAGTGGTAAAAACAAAAAAATAGGCACACTGGTCAACATGTATTTTTCCTCTCAGAAAAGGCTGCTGTGGATCATTTTCAACTAAATCATTGCATGTAGTACATAGTCAAGTGTTCAGGTAGTCTTTTAGCAATTTTGACCAAGTAGAGACCGCTGTCCAGTCTGTTAGCCACTAATGTTGGGGTTGTACGGGCACTTTGACAGTCTTAATCTCTGCTATATGGGAAGACTTCTGGATGATACAGCTGGTGGTGCCCGGCGCTGCGCTCTCCTTCCCTTGGGCCAGGTTGGTCAGGGCCATGGCGGCGTGGAGCTCTTTCCAGTAAGTCTCATTATTTCCTCCTCCGCCACCTTTACGAGCGCCGCTGTTGCCAAATAGAGAGGAAATGGTTAATGAGGAGTTTTAGCAGTACCTAAAAACCTTAAGACTCATTAGTCAACAGCATTCTTACCTATCGCTCTGGCGCTTGCCACAGTCCAACGTCACTGAAAATACAGTTAGGTGAAATGAGTTATGAACTGGACTTGCTAAAAGTTGGCACATCATTTCTGCAGCTAAAGAAACGTCCCTGAGCTCCTCTCTCCCCATATCGACGGAGTGGATGTGTAAACGTGTTTTCACGTGTGCTTGTACATGGGTGAATAAGAGGGTGTTTGCCGAGCTCGGGGAGATTTAAGTGGAGCTCCGCAGTCTGTGCCTACAGCCACATTCATGCGCTCAGGCCAACACAAATGCAATTATGCTTCCCCTGCGCTCTCGAGATGGAAAAAGGATATCTGCTCTGTGTCAGAAACAGACACGTTGTTCCACCACTCTGCAACTGATTTGCATTTTCAACCCTTATACACCTATTGCACATATTAATATCATACACATATTACACCCTTTCCTTTAGCTAATGACTATTTAAATGATTCTGAAGTTGCGATAAAGTGCCCCTATTATGTTTTATTTGAATATTACCTTTCATGCAGTGTGTAAGATAGCTGTTTGTGAATGTAAAAAGTCTGCAAAGTTTTAAAGAGCACAGTGCACGACAAATAAAGGTATTGTCTCCTAAAAGAAAGAATCGATTCTGAACTGAAAATGAGTCATTAGTAATTCTATTCTTACTATGTCTTTACTTACATACCTGCGCAACAATGTAACACATTTGCATAATGCCAGCCTATGTTCTTCATTGGCTGCCTATAAACAATGTCTACTTTGACCCGCCCGGTACTTGTAGCTGAGACTGGAAGATTTTGGTTTGTGATTTCGATATGTTGAGAAGACGCTGTTTTCAGCACTGCGAATCCACTTTGCGCTCATCCTTTTGAAAAGTTAAAATCGACGCCATTGTTGCTGTTTGTGTATGAAGTGCTGAGGAAGAGCTTAAAATTCAGATATGGTAATAGGCATTACGTTTTCCAACGCATACTGTAGACCAATCACAACAGACTGGGCCATCTGACCAATCAGAGCAGAGTAGACCAATCACAACAGACTGGGCCATCTGACCAATCAGAGCAGAGTAGACCAATCACAACAGACTGAGCCATCTGACCAATCAGAGCAGAGTAGACCAATCACAACAGACTGAGCCATCTGACCAATCAGACCAATCACAGCAGACTGAGCCATCTGACCAATCAGAGCAGAGTAGACCAATCACAACAGACTGAGCCATCTGACCAATCAGAGCAGAGTAGACCAATCACAACAGACTGAGCCATCTGACCAATCAGAGCAGAGTAGACCAATCACAACAGACTGAGCCATCTGACCAATCAGAGCAGAGTAGACCAATCACAACAGACTGAGCCATCTGACCAATCAGAGCAGAGTAGACCAATCACAACAGACTGAGCCATCTGACCAATCAGAGCAGAGTAGACCAATCACAACAGACTGAGCCATCTGACCAAACAGAGCAGAGTAGACCAATCACAACAGACTGAGCCATCTCAGACCCCAACCTTTCAGACTTTTTGAGAAAGGAGGTGATATGCAATGTATACTATGAGAAAAATTGTGTTTTTTGACCTTGGATGCATGTAAACCTATTGTAGGAGACCTCCAAAACAAAATTAGTAGCCTAAAAAAAAAAAAATAGTACGATAGGGGCACTTTAAAGGGACAGTACACCCAACATGAAAACAAAGATGTCAGTCTGGGTATGTTTCCATCTAAAGTTGCGAATTTAACTTTTGCGCAAAATGTCCATTTTGCATAAAACATATTAAATTAATAATACATCAAATATGCATTTTGCATGTGAATAAAGCAGCATTTCCATCCAGCGAGGTGAAGAGAACAAAACCGTCACTTCCTGATAAAACTCCCTCAAAATACTGTATCACTGAGAAACACAAGCACAATTAATTTGTTATAGGCTATACGAAAATTATTACATAAAGTGGCTTCTCCTATTGCTCTCCTATTTTTTTTATGCGCATTTTTAGAATTTATGTGGATCTTGCTGTTTCCATCCAGCAATTCTTTATGCGATATCCCAAAATGTGCATTAAAATAGGTGGATGAAAACATAGCTACTACCTGTCTCAAACTATTATTAGGCGTAGAACGAACAGCTATGGTTAAGAATTGGTTATATCAGGAAGTGTCAGCCTGAGCAAAAAGTCAAACATAACATCTCCATTTAATCTTGTTATTTTTATCAAACGTTTAAAGACTAAGAGCCTTATATACTTGGAAAGATGATCAAACTTGACCGTGATATACCTGAAGAGTGGCATTTTGGAAAAATATGTTGGAAAGAAAACTAGTATTTAGTGTAAGAAAACTTACATAAAATGGTATTTGCAAGTTTTGCTTTCTTTTCGCTATACTCGTGTGACATTATTTCTTCTGTGGAACACAAAAGGAGAATTATTTTCTATGCAATTGCATTGGATTGGAGACTTAAAGCTTCAAAAAGAATGCAAAAGCACTATAAAAGAAGTTCATGAAACCTGTGCTCTATATTCTATATCTTCTGAAGGCACATTATGTCCGACTTATTTATGACCATCATACAGAAAGCGCTTCTTCGCTCATGGACTCTCAGAAAGGCAAGGGTGGTGAAGTAATTTTTTTATGTTCTTCAGATAAAGCTTCAAAAGGCTTGGAATATAGGGCATGAGTGATATAGACTACCTTTATCACACTTTAATGGTTCTTTATGAAGCTTGAAAACTTCTTCGCAATTGCATGAAACAGAACGACCGGCACATTCTCTAAAACATTCTCCTTGTGTGAAATATGGAGGAAAGAAATGGGGGTTTGGAACAACATGAGGGTGATTAAATGATGACAGAATTTTCATCTTTGAGTTCAGTTTTAGTAACTAACTGGAAGAAATGAAAGACTGAAAAATATTGACTAAGCAACAAACTAGATTTCAACTTTTGTCGGATTTTCTTTGCAGGTAAACTACATCGACATTCACGAGCTATTTAATGTTGCTGTCAATGCAAAATGAATGACAGGAAAGATCATATTTGGTTAGATGAGGGAGGACACAAACAAATTAAGATCCATCCATTAAACATTCATGGACATCATATACTTATTTTCACAGTCATCCTTTGGAATCAGTTTAAATTAATATCCTTCTTTTGTTCTACATAAATCGGGTCGTAATAGTGAAGCTGTCTCTCTTTTCTGCTGAAAGCATCGAGGTTAGTAAAGAAAAATCTTTCTTATGGGAGCTATGAGAGGGAAAATTGGACGACAGGCATGAGCACACAAAACGCTATTTTTAATTTTCTTTGCCTAAAACATCTCCAACTCGGATTTCTCAAACAGCATTGATGCCAAGAACTACTATAAACCATTAATAAATCATTTGGCTCTGGTTCCTGTATGCTACTGAATGTCTGTCATCTTTTAACTTCACTTCTATTGTCCACAGATGCTTCGGATTGACTTAACCGAAGGAAAAACACCAGTTCCTCTGGCTAAAGAGAGGAAGGGCTCTTATTAACCAAAATCAAATTAGCTATAAACTGAGATCAAAATATAAAACAAATATAGAAAAAGGTTGATAAAACTGTGCTGTGTTTTCTTAACAAATCTGTGTCTTAATTGAATTTTAACTGGAAAAAATCAATCTCCTGAAAGTCCAAAATATTTCAGATATGTGTCAGGGTAATCTTTCCAGCTAGCATGTGCCACATGGTGGTTTTACTCTGGAAAATTCAACAAACTCACATTTAAAGTCGTGAATAGCATGAATAACATGAATAGCTGTTCGCAACCCATTTCACTTCTGTAATGTTTTCAAGAAAAACAGGATATTTGATGAGGAAAAAAGATTTGATCAATCAGGAATCGATTTGATTGTATGCAAAAGCCTGAACTAATCAGGCATCTGCTATCGTTTCAGAAGAAAAATATCATATTACCTTTTGGCCGGTTTCACAGACAAGGATTAAGCCTAGTCTCAGACTAAAATGCATTATTGAGCTGTTTTAACTGAAAGGAACTTGCACTGACATATCTTAAAATAGTTCACTGTCATTGTTTTGTCTCAAGATGCACATCAGTAATGTTTTTTTCTTTATAATGCCCATTCATAAAAGCTACTTAAATGTCCTAATTGAACTAAGGCCTAATCCTGGTTTACTCTAAGCCTTGTCTGTGCAACTGGGCTTATTATTAAATATTACAAAGACAAATACATCCATAATAAGACGGACAACATGCATAAAAGTACTCTTTAAAAAATGCTGGGTTGTTTTACCCAACTTTTGGTCAAATATGGACAAACCCAACGTTGGGTTGAAAATGTAATTAAAAAATGTAACCCAACGGCTGGGTTTGTCCATATTTTACCCAAAGTTGGGTTGAAACAACCCAGCAGTTTTCATTTCAATTTGAACTTTAATCCCAGACAGCAACAGTGTCGGCCCAGATCCGGCCCACATCTTGTCCACAACGTGTGGATTCCACGTGTACCAGATGTGGGCCGGATACGGGCCGAAACTATGTTGCTGTGTGGGACTGCATCTCCAACTAATTTTAGTCTAAGACAAAAACATGCCCAAATTTGCTTATTTTAACCCTGTTTTTTTGTCATCGCAGAACTTATTGCCTCGCGCCGATGGCTCTGTGTGACTTATAATGGCCAAAATACTTGTAAATGTTCCCTTGTCTCCTTTAAAATTTGATCACAAGCTTTTGAGCACCATTTTCACAGCTATCAGTAGCTGAGCATATCCGTTCCGGACTACAGAGTTATGATGTGAAAATATTGACCTTTTTGCTTTATGATATTTATGTGGAAACCCATTTGTTTTTCATCTGGGAACTGTCTCGAGGTCACAGGCACGCTTCACTGATACAATAACATTTCAGCACTGACTGATCAATGAAGTAAGTAAAATAATTACAGCTAATCAAGCAAAAGTTTTAATGTCAATGATGGCATCACATTGGTACGAATCTACAAACTACAGAAACTGAACCGCTGGAATGTAGGACACATTCCTGACAGCCTCTGGTTTTACAGAGGCTTTGAGGGAGCAGCTTTTTTTGTTACTTTATACATTTATTATGGCAGGTAGGAGCGAGATGAAATACCAAAATAACTGCCAAGAAATGACTCAACTAATTTTTAAAAACTAAAATTGACTTTTTTGTTCATTTAGGACATATAAGGAAATGTCAGGCAGGATTGTCAGACTGGATGTGAAATAATATACACAAATTAAAGTTAGTGACCAGGGGCTGTAAGAAGGCATGATAGCTTTCCTCACACAAAGCTATCATGAAAGGAGACCGGTCGTATGGATACTATGATGATTCTTATTTTTATTTACCATTAATTTAATTGTATGGAAAAGCGCAGCTTGAACATTCTCCAGAATATCTGTTTTTTATGTTCCCTGGAAGAAAGAAATCGAATATTGAAAAAATATCGGTTATTGAATATTAATTTTGCAATGAACTACTTCTTTAACCTGGGATTTTGTGGTTTATTCAAGGAGCAAATTTGCAATTCCAGTCCTTAAATGAGATGTTGCTCTTTGTACTGTATTTCACTGTCGATTTTAAATAATGTCGTTATCATGTTTGGCAAAAGTCCAAAGAGCCATTACAGAAAAGCTTTTCTGTTTGTGTTCTGAACAGGACACAGTGTAATCAAAAGTAAATTAACCCATATCTCAATATTGTTGGCAGCTTTTGTCAACAGCTTAACATTTTTTGACACTTCCAACATTGTACTGAGCCTAATTTCCTGAACACACACCTATTTGATCTAAAAGAATAATTAAAAAACTTAATTTCCATATGAAAAGCATATTAATCGTCATAACGCATGCTATGCTCTGTAGTAGTCCATAATGTTATAAATAAACTTATGTTGTTATGCAGTTGTTAGAACGCTAGTGTACATAACAAACACCTGCATGTTGTTATGTACTCATGCAATATTACATCATAAACGAAAAAAAAGTAGAGCATTCCTAAATTTTCCCAAAGCGGGACCATTCCAAAAGGGCACAGAGGCAAAACAAACAGAGCGGTAGAACATTTTGAAATGTTGCGGTGGAATTATGTTAATGATGAATTTGACTCAACTCCTTTGGCAACACTAAAGCATTTGCTTTCAAGAGGCATCAGCAGGTGTTCCTAAGCTATGACAGAACAGAGTCCAGGAACGTTCCACTCAACAATCAAACCATACCAAGCCACAGCTTTACATTCAATTTTATTATCATTTCTAATGGGATTCACAAAATCTTTCAATGCATTTGTCTCCATTTCATTTTTTGGTTCCACTTTATTTCGATAGTCCACTTTAGACATTCTTCTAACTATAAGTAACTTTGCAACTACATGTCAACTAACTCACATTAGAGTATTAGTAGACTATAATAGACTGTTAGGTTATGGTTAGGTGTTAAGGTTCGGGTTAGAAGAATAAGTTGACTTGTAGTTGCCAAGTTACTTATATTCTGTTGGGGGAAGCATCAAAATAAAGTAGCAGATATTAAGCATACAGTCTACTAATACTCTAATGTGATTTTGTTGACATGTAGTTACAAAGTTTGCTTATAGTTAGTAGAATGACTAAAGTGGACCATCGAAACAAAGTGTTAACCATTTTTTTAATTTACTCAAATTTTGTCCATCTTAAGTTAACACATCAAGAACAGTAACTTGATATTTCAGCAAGTTAAAGCAAACCATGTTATTCAAAACCTTTGTGAATTTCTCGTTTTCATGGAACAAAAAACGAGAAGTTTAGCATAGTGTTGATGCTGCAATTTTCCATACAATGGAATTGAATGATGACCAGGGCTTGTCAACATCCAAAAAAACACTATATAGAAGTACTGTAAAAGTTGTCTAAATGACTGTAATTTATCGCCTGAAGTCCTAAAATAGATTTTTAAATGAAACAGCCCTACACATTTCTAGTTCAGTCATAAAACACAGGCTGATGGGTCCTTTACATACAATCTGCAATCATCGCATGACACAAGCTGATTGGCTTCTGCTGATCCTGCAGCCAATGAGATTGCTTGCCCAACATTTAAATAGTCTGGTTCAGTGCTCGCTGTTAGATGGCCGTGCAGCTGCTATCACAGTTCCTCTAAAACCCTCCACCTCCCCAGCTCCACCTGCTTAGATCTGATCAGGATTTATGTAGGTCTATTAATGCAGCAGCAGCAGCATATCTTACATACTCACAGAAGCGTGTCTGTGTTTCTATTAGCACCGTGATTTTCAAACCTGTCCTTGGCAACTACAAGTCAACTTATTTTTCTAACCCGAACCGCAACACCTAATCATACCCTAACAGTCTACTGACAGTCTATTATAGTCTACCAATACTCTAATGTGAGTTAGTTGACATGTAGTTGAAAAGTTACTTATAGTTAGTAGAATGTCTAAAGTGGACTATCGAAATAAAGTGGAACCAAAAAATGAAATGGAGACAATTGCATTGAAAGATTTTGTAAATCCCATTAGAAATAATAATAAAATTGATTGTAAAGCTGCGGTTTGGTATGGTTTGATTGTTGAGTGGAACGTTCCTGGACTCTGTTCTGTCGTAGCTTATAGGAACACAAATACAAATACAAAATGTATAACTTTTTTTTGTGATAACCTATATCTCTTTCCATTCTTACAATTTCGAAGCTTGAAAGTCTGTGACAGCTCTTACCTGTGCGGTAGGTGAAGTTTGCCTCAGCTTCTGATGAGGGTGAGAGCAAATCGTCCTCATACTCGTTGGAGCTAAACGATCCAGAATGGTTCCTCTTCCGAGAGTCCAGAACTTTTTCGGAGGCCATTACGTGCCGAAGGGAATCATTTAGATAGCGGTTTAGCAAGCTGTTCTTGTATTTTGGTGGAGACACGTAATCATCACAAACCGAGGGGTCTGTACTTCGCCCCACCACTTTGCCTCTGTTGTCCTGAATAACGCTCTTGTGCGTGGGTCTGTTATAGTCTGATTCACTAGCCTGCATCTGTAAAGGATTCTCCCCATCTGTGGAACAATAACACTTTAAACTAAAGCTTGGCATAACAACAAGGTTAAATTAGTATATTTCTGGGGTGAAGACAAAATGCATTAACTACCTTTTGTCAAAACTGAGTTTGACTATGCTTCAATGGATATAAAAAAATCGTGTTTACAGTGTTTACGTTATCACAGTTACCGCATTTTGTCAGAATACATCAAAATATGTCTGTAGAATAGGTAAATCTCACACATCCGCCCGTACCGTCTGATGTTGCGTCATCACTGCTAATGCTGAGTCTCTCAGCGTTGCCTTGTACATATTTGTTGTACAGTTTGATACGTAAAGCCCAGCTCAAGTCAGGCTGTCGAACTGTGTTCTTGAGCCTACGCCTCGCATTCGCAAACCAATTCGAGACCTGAAAAACACGAATGCGTAATTGTTAAATCAGGAACAACTTTTGGTTTATCTTGCTTGCATTGTCACGTGTAATGTTTCAATGAATAGTTAAAAAATTATGTAATACACGGTCATTTTGTTTTCAGCCAATCTAGCTGTTTGTCAAGGTCTTGTTCCTTGTTCCTGTTTCATGTATGTCATGTGATCCCCTGTTCTAGTCATGTGATCCTGCCATGTGTTCCCTTCTCTGTGTTGTCATTGGTTCATTGTTTAATTGTTCACAGCTGTCCCTTGTCTAGTCGTTAGTCTTGTGTATTTAAGCTCTCATGTTTGCCCAGTGTCTTGGTCTAATATTGAATGTTTATCCAGGTACTTGTTCCATGCCTTTGTTTTATGTTTGGTTACGTTTGTAAGTTAAAGTTGCATTTGGGTTCTCAACCAGCTTGCCTCTAGCCATTCATTACACTGTTATTCATTTACTCTTCAGAGTTTGTTGTTTGTTCGCAGTTTTCTGATTTATATAATATTCACATACCATTGCATACAATTAAATAAATTATTACTGCTTTTACAATGGAATATTTATATCCTTCCGATTTTACTAGGGATGCACTGATATGACAATATTGGCTGATACGATAACTCTTTATATTTGAAAGCCGATAAATGATATGTTGCCGAAAAAAATAAATCTACATTTTTATAGAATTTTTGAGAGCCTGATTACATAAACAAAAGTCTCACCATTAAAAGGCATATCCCAAGCACAGAATTATAATGATGTTCTCATTATAATTTTATGTAGCCTATGTGACAGAGTTGCACCTAACCGTATTTTTCTTTTTGAAGTGATTCCAATCCTATTTCAAGCTATTTAAAACCATCACGGCGAACAGAGAAGTATCTCAGCTGAAGGAAATAATCCATTATTTATCAGCTTTAATATTTTGGCCAAATTTTCCACATTTTTATTTGGCCAATAACGATAACATTAAAACTGAAAATATATCGTCCGATACCGATATGGTGGCCGATATATCGCGCATCCCTAAAATGTACAGTTAAAATAGTGTCAGCAGCAGAAATAAGGCTGCGGGCAGTAAGTAGAACGCAGCAAGGTATTATATGCATTATTCAAGCAACCCATGCTTCAGTTCAGCATCTAGTTACTCTGTAAATACAATGTGCATAGAAATGGCTTTGTCAGGATATATTAATTAATTTCTCTTTTTTTTTTCTTTTCTTAAAAACTGCAATTGCAAATATCTTGGACTATAAATTAATCATTGTTCTGTATTGACACACAAACCTGCCCTCCCTGAGCTGCTTTACTGTGCCATAAATATATTGGACCAATAGTTTAAACATCTCAGATCATCAATGAAAAACGTATGTGACCCCGAAGAGTTATAGAGGGAGGTATTTCAATGTGTTTAGACCGACCTGCTCTGCAGTATCAAAAAACACTGCTCTATACGAGAGGATTCTGTTTATGTGTAATATAACTCAATCAAAAGAGATTTCAGTAGACCTCAGAAAGAGACATGTTGAAGTTCACAAGACTGGAAGGGTTACATAAGAATTTCCAGACTTGGCCCTCCATCAATACCTAATCAGATGATGGTTTACAAATGTAAAATCAGTATGATTGTTACTCCTATGAGTGGTACTTCAGAAGACTAACAGTGCACTTGATAATGTTTGTGAATTTACCATCAGCGAAACACTAAAGACGAGGGGAAACCACTAATGTGCCTGTCTCACAACTGTTCAAGATTATTCCACAGCACTACTGGAACACTGGTTCATGAACAGTAAAGATTTAAAAATTGCCATACGTTTGAGCATGCCAGCATCAGAACTTCATCCCAGTTGTGAAAAATAATGGTGGGAATATAATGTTGTGGGGGCCTGTTTTGATGCCTCTGGGCTTGGACAGTTTACTATCAGAAGGACTAACGAATTCCAAGTTGTACCAAGAAATTCTACAGCAGAACATCAGCACATCTGTCTGTTATCTAAACCTTGAAAGAGGATGGTTCATGCAACACAACACTGACCCAAAACACAGAAGCGAACAACAATAGAGAAAGATCTATCCAAGTCAGAGTCATTGAAATTCAGTTGGAATTCAGGAGCGATATAAACTGCGATATAACTTTTAAAATACAAATGGTCTGAAAATGTTTAATACACTTGGGTAGGTGCAGATAAAGAATTTGGTTATATAACGTTGATATGGCCATGCCTGCAAGATATTTAATATAGGGTTTATGTAATTTTTCCATTCATGCCACTGTTTAAGACCAGCTCTTTTTGCCCAGATTTGACATTATACATTGAGTGATGACTCAACGTAGTACCAACATTTTTTCATATAAAATAAATGCATAGTTTATTTTTCAAAATGACCAAGAACTGCACAGGCCCAACAATCTGCATAATTGTTAGAATGAAATGATCTCTGTTTAATAAATTAGTAATTATAAATTACAGTTATTTTTTTTATAAATAAAAGGAGAAGAACAATAATACTTATATTAGTAGTATTTTATTAGTAGTCTTATAAGTTAATACTTGTATTAGTATTAAAAAGTGACAGATGAATTTTCACAGAAGAGTTTGATTGGCTGTGTGGCCTTTAAACACAGCCATGAAATCAAAATAAACAGTTCTTTTTTTGTTTTTAATATTGCTGTATTTATTATAAATTATTTATCAGTGCACGTCATAACTTTTTTTTATTTAATTCATATGTCCTCATAAATTTGAATCAAAATAACTTCCCCTTCCTCTTGCAGCTCATGTCTTCTCTTTTCTGATGACGTGTTTACTGGCGTCAGGGTGGGCCAACCTGTCAATCACATGAGATTGACCAATAGCAAACCACGACCATCCAATGACCCAATCGATTCCCCATGGACAAAATCAAGTCCCGCCCTACATTTTTTCCTAGTTCGAGAAGCCGTTTCTCTGGGATATACTTCACAAAATGGAACTCCTGCTTCATGTTGACTTTAATGTCAAATACAAAAGATATTGGAAGTGTTTCCTCATCCCTCATCCCATTGTATTTTTCAATTCTAACTATGCATTTTATGCTTATATTATACAGGCAGTTGCGAGTTATTTTTTTGCATTGGCATTGTTTTAATTCAGAACAGATCTGCTACCCATTTTTGGGCTGTAATCCACCAGTGGCTTCAAATCAACGGCACTGTACATTGTTGTGTATGTTGTTTGTAAAAAATATATTAATAGGACTAATAAGATCAGATAATTTTTCACATCAGAAACTTCTAAATTCTGTAAATCCCTGTTTTTGTCCTAGCATATAGCAATCCTCCTGATCTGATAGGATCTGTGTGTTTGTTTTGACCCTCACCTGGACCAGGGTCATGTGGGAGCCCAGAGCCAGCAGTATCTTCTCAGTTTTGGTGGGGTAAGGGTTGTCCCTGTGCTTATAGAGCCACTGCTTCAGCGGTCGAGCCATATCCTGCAGGGCCTGACGTTTGTGTCGAACCTTCCCTCCGCTGCTCAGGAAAAACGACACGGAGAGGCAAAGATGACATTTTATATTCCAGATTGGCTGAGGTCAAATGTAAAAGTTTACCGTGATGTCAACGGAGGAAACAATTAATTATACATTATACATATTGCTAATTTCTATTAAAAGCCAACATAGTTATCTGTAACCATCTGTTATGCAATTTCACAGGAAATTCAGGGGATATACATCATTAGTAATCCTTTACCGCAAGTCTCTTAAAATGATGCAAGCTGATTTTTAAACTCAACAAATAATTTATCGCTTAACAAATCATTTTCCCCCTCAATTACTTTGCTTATTTATAATTATTCTTTGGAAATCTTTTCATGCAAAACTAGCTAACAAAATTACTTTTAATGGGAGATACAGTTGCTTTTTGAGCCTTTAGTTTTGACAAACCGTCAAGAAAGCATCCATACCACTCACCACACTTAACACAAATTATTGTGCTGTCAGTGCATAATCCAAACATTTTCCATGACTGGCAAGAGATGATATTGTAAACAAAGTGCAGAGCATTGCTGCTCAAAGTAATGAACCATTTGAAAGAAAATAGTTGATGTGCAATTAGATGCTGTAGATATCCAGAACCGAGACAATCAGCAGATGTCACTGTGGACCAAGTATGTGTAACATTCCTATTTTTACCTTACATATAGTGATGCCTGACTGGTCATAATAGCTATATAACAGAAAGAAAATGTATGAGTTTGAGGAGCACATCTCTGTTATTTTTCCATGATAGTATCCTTGTAGGACGTACAAAGATAAGAAATATATCACTTCCAGTGCGGATGTAGGCTATACTGGTTTCCTACACTGTAAAAAAATATGATCAATAAGTTATGACAGCATATGTTTTACTTTGCTTTAACTCATCAAAACAAGTTAAGCAATTTTGAACTTTTTTTTTAAGATATACAAGATTCAGCTCATTTTTAAGTCAGTTTAATGTAGTTTAAATTGAAATTACCAAAACATCCAAGTTAATTGTACTTAAAAATTTAAGGCAGCATTTTTTTACGGTGTATTGAATAAACAACCATGTACAAACAAACTACCACCTCGTGCAAATATTCAATAATCGTCATCATTTTTACTCGTTCTAATTATCAGCCAGTTGAACAAAACTGGTTTGTTAACTTACAACAGAGATGTCACTGACGTTTTTCCGCAACGTCTTTTTAAATATGAAAACGTATAAATTAACATTAATTGTTTACGAATATTTATTGTGGGGAAAATGAATAATAAGTGTCCGTTTAAAGTAGCTTCGGTAATGCTACATTAATTAATAGTGAAGCACATTCATTTTAGACTGTTTCATGCATCATTTTGTGTAAAGGAGCACATACATACCCATTTCGTCTGTGTTTGAGAGCTTCGGTGCCATCCATCACTTTGTGGCTTGTCAGTAAATCTGAATCTTGTCCATCAATCACCTCTAAATAGCTCCTACTGGTTCTCTCCACATTCTGCTCGGTCTCCTCAAAACGCAACCGATCAAACTTACTGAAGACTGTCGTGTTCATCGCCGCTCGCCATGAAGTGCCATGAGAATGTAGCTCTCCAAAAGTCTGTCCAGGAAAATGTCCTTATAGCCTACTGTTATAATGCCCCTGTGAACGAACGGGCTGTTATTTGAAATGTTACTCCTGATAATAGGCTTTTATTATTTTAAAAAATAAAATAATAGGCTATATTTAGGCTGTAGGCTAATCAATTGTGCATATTCAAGATATATTTCCTTAATCAATAATGCTTTGAATAATATAGGTTATTTAGTAGCTTACATAAATCAATTACCTATAAGCAAATTATTTAAAGTGTAAAAAAATAACTTTTTATATTAATTAGGCTATATTATTTAATTATAGCTTATAATTAAATAATTATATTAAACGCTCAGTTATATTAAACGAACACAATAGCAACTGTAATTACTTAAAAATATAAAAAATATATATAAAATATATATAAAACAATATAAAAAAGCACTTACAAAGTTCTCTTGTTAGTCGCTAAACTAGAGCAACACTATAATTTGAGTGTCCTCCATCCCATCGGCTGATATTCAACAGCACTGCGCTCAGCGACTGCGGCTCTCCACTATATCAGCCCAACACTAGAGGGTTTCATTCACACCCCGGAACGTGAATACAGCTCGAATCTCGTCTTTCCCAAATAGTCCAGGGGCTCGATCGAGTCCGAGCAGCTACTGTGTGTCTGGCTGGAAGCGGGACTGGATCATGTCCAGTTGAGTTCTCATATGTAGCCTCCTAACATTACGGATAACCCTTTATAGGTACGTTGGCGAGGCTTAGCTCAGCACCCTTGGGACCTTTTGGTTTGAAGCAAAAAGGCAAATGTGCGCTTTTTATCTGAATGTTTCAAGCTCATGTGGTGAAAAGCAGCTAGACCATGTAGTGTCCTTTACTGAACAGGCTACTAAAAACAACAATTTAGTACAACAACCCAGCTTACAAAAAAATAGTAGTGTAAAAAAAGTATAAGAAAAATTACATTGTAGCCTAAACTGATTTTGTTTGTGATAATGACTAGGTTGCACATATCATTTAGAGTTATCATAATCTTAAAGTCCCCCTTTAGTCAATAATTGTATCCCTTAAAACTCATCTTTGATCACCAAAATTACATATTTAAACGTTTTTTCCTTGAAAAAAAAAATGTCTTCATGCCTTAAAATAACTTGAATGTAACTTTTACACATTTGCCTCATTTAGTTTTATTGCAGTTCTATGAATATGCTAATTAGCCCCGCCTCCACTCACTCACGCCAAATCAGAGACCCACTGTTGATGATCACACCTTGAGTGATTGGTTACAAGGAAGTTTGTGACATCAGAAACACCAACGATTTCAAACTCTTTGACTCTTTGGTTCACTGCAGTTTAAAAAAGAAAATACTTTTAAAGCAATTATAAGCATATTAAAAGCACCCCATAAACAACATTAAAAGCTTAATTTTCACCACAGGGAGACTTTACGTTTATTGTGGGTTTGTTTAGCTGTTATGACTGACTGATTATGGCTGATATCTTTTAGCTGAATGGCAAGCCATTTTGACTTTTATTCATTCCCAGTATATGAATTCTTGATATCAGGAATTTAATTTGCACTAGTAAAAATGTTTATTCTATCAAAAATATGACGTCATCACTCGCAGAAATATGAACTGGTAAAAACTATAATTCTTGATATGTAATTGTATTTTCACTATGTGAATATTTACATTTTTACTAGTAACCACATAGTTAATTATATAAAAAAATGTTTTTTTAGTAAGAATTGTATTTCTGAAATGTGAAATTCGAATTTCAACAAAAAATCGTAAAAGCTTAAAAAGAAAACAATTCTTGATATCAACAATTGAATTTGAATGGCAATACAATTAAAGATGTCAAGATTTATAGTTTTTATAGTTGAAATGTAATTTTTGTTATAATGAATTTGTATTTCTGTGAGATGACGTAATTGTTGATATAAAAAATTTAAAAAAATTATAGTGGAAATGTAATTACCGATATTAAAAAAATTGCCATTGTTACTAGTAGAAATCTAATTCCTGATTTCAAGAATAAGTATTTTAACTAGTGAAAACTAAATAGTTGATATAAATTGTATCAATATTCTGGGAATTAATAAAAGTCAAAATGGCTTGCCATAGTATGGGTTTTATCCTGAAAATCACATGAACAAACAGGAAAGCAGCTTTCATCGCAATCGCTTGTCAACCATGAACTGACTATCTATGTTTTAGCGAGGTCCCGGGGTATGCGCCCTCATAAGGTTTATTTATTTATTTTTTGCAAATTAGTCTTTTGTGGTGTCATATGCAAAGTTGGTTGATAGTTAGCTAGTTAACAATTACTTGTTTACTTCCAAGACAGCAACATAGTTGTACGCGTGGAATCCACATGTGCCAGATGTTGCCCGGATCTGGGCCGACACTATGTTGCTGTCTGGGATAGGATAGGCCTATGATGTATTAAGCACCTGTATAGGGGTTGCACCAGCCATCATAAGTTCTTTCTTAAATTGGAATGTAAAGTCCTCACTAGAGGCTTAGTAACTAACTCTGTACTTTATTCAGTTGCACCATTTGTTTGTAAGGCAGAATGTAGCTATTCTGTCGTATAGATTGTCGTATATTCTGTCGTATTTAGCTCTCCGTAAAGTAATGCGTAATTGCATAATATGACGTTTACTCTAACAAACTGCTCCGAGACATGAAGGTTGATGATCCAAATGTAGTGTTTTAATGAAAGGGTAATCCACAATCGTAGTAAAAGACAGGCAAAATGTCAGAGCACAGTAAATCAGTCCAGTCAAACAAACAAATCCAGAGGGTGTGACAGGAACGGGAAAACCAGGATATCAAAAACCAGGAACATGGAAAACAGTGGAAACGCTCAGAAATGCAGTGTAAACAACTAAAAAGACTTCGCAGGGAATGGCAGAAAGAACCAGGCTTATACAGGTCCTTCTCAAAAAATTAGCATATTGTGATAAAGTTCATTATTTTCCAAAATGTAATGATAAAAATTAAACTTTCATATATTTTAGATTCATTGCACACCAACTGAAATATTTCAGATCTTTTACTGTTTTAATACTGATGATTTTGGCATACAGCTCATGAAAACCCAAAATTCCTACCTCAAAAAATTTGCATATTTCATCCGACCAATAAAATAAGTGTTTTTTGAATACAAAAAAGTCAACCTTCAAATAATTATGTTCAGTTATGCACTCAATACTTGGTTGAGAATCCTTTTGCAGAAATTACTGTGTTACGGCGTCTAGTGAGATCCCCAGTCAGTACCGCTGCTAGACATTTTGGTGCTCTAAGCATAATTCCTTTATGGTGCCCCCCGCCCCCGGGAAAAAAAAAAAACGTTTATTTTTGCCGGTTTAACTTTAACTTTTTAACGCGCAATCCAACGGAACACTGAGGCGGCGGCGGCACCATCGTTACTTTCTAGAGCAATTAAATACTCTTGTTCCGCCTGTCTTGTTATATACATCCCTAAAAAGTGCCTAATAATATTTCTATAATGAAATTATATCGGCACTATAATTATTATGACTATGATATGATGATTGATTTTTCATTAGGCTATTTTTGGTGCCCCCCTCAGCACTTGGTGCCCTACGCACAGCGCGTGATGCGCGTGGTGGGAGCGGCGGCGCTGTCCCCAGTACTCAGTCGCGAGCGCCTTCCCCTGAATGCTAATTATGCATCCTTGGCGCTCTGATCACCTTCCACCTGTCAGCAATTTACTCTGAGTTCAAGCATATATCTAGCTTGTTATCTCGGCGTCCGTTGCGAATTATTGTCTCACTCCCGTGTCACTTGTGTGAGAGTCTTCTGGAAAAGACCCTGTTACTCTGTTATATTGAACCTTTGCTTAACCTTACTCTCTGATTGTGTGCAGCCTGCCTTGTGAACTCTGCCTGTGACCTGACACTGATACTCGCCGCCAGCCCTGAATTCTGCCTGTGACCAGACTCTGATACTCGCCGCCAGCCCTGATCTTCTGCCTGTCTCTGACCTGCATGCTTACTGCCAGTCCCGAACTCACGCCTGGTTTACGTCGATTCAGTCTGCTGCCTTTACTGCTGTTTTGAGTTCCTTTATCTCTACTTTCTCATTATTAATAAATTGTTGCACATGGATCTGTCTCCGCCTCCTGAGTCTCAACAGACTGCTTCAATGCGGTGTGGAATGGAGGCAATCAGCCTGTGGCACTGCTGGGGTGTTATGGATGCCCAGGATGCTTCGATAGCGGCCTTAAGCTCATCCAGAGTGTTGGGTCTTGCGTCTTTCAACTTTCTCTTCACAATATCCCACAGATTCACTATGGGGTTCAGGTCAGGAGAGTTGGCAGGCCAATTGAGCACAGTAATACCATGGTCAGAAAACCATTTACCAGTGGTTTTGGCACTGTGAGCAGGTGCCAGGTCGTGCTGAAAAATGAAATCTTCATCTCCATAAAGCTTTTCAGCAGATGGAAGCATGAAGTGCTCCAAAATCTCCTGATAGCTAGCTGCATTGACCCTACCCTTGATAAAACACAGTGGACCAACACCAGGAGCTGACAAGGCACCCCAGACCATCACTGACTGTGGGTACTTGACACTGGACTTCAGGCATTTTGGCATTTCCTTCTCCCAAGTCTTTCTCCAGACTCTGGCACCTTGATTTCCGAATGACATGCAAAATTTGCTTTCATCCGAAAAAAGTACTTTGGACCACTGAGCAACAGTCCAGTGCTGTTTCTCTGTAGCCCAGGTCAGGCGCTTCTGCCGCTGTTTCTGGTTCAAAAGTGGCTTGACCTGGGGAATGCGGCACCTGTAGCCCATTTCCTGCACAAGCCTGTGCACGGTGGCTCTGGATGTTTCTACTCCAGACTCAGTCCACTGCTTCCGCAGGTCCCCCAAGGTCGGGAATCTGTCCTTCTCCACAATCTTCCTCAGGGTCCGGTCACCTCCTCTCGTTCTGCAGCGTTTTTTGCCACACTTTTTCCTTCCCACAGACTTCCCACTGAGGTGCCTTGATACAGCACTCTGGGAACAGCCTATTTGTTCAGAAATTTCTTTCTGTGTCTTACCCTCTTTCTTGAGGGTGTCAATGATGGCCTTCTGGACAGGAGTCAGGTCGGCAGTCTTACCCATGATTGCGGTTTAGAGTAATGAAACAGGCTGAGAGTTTTGAAAAGCCTCAGGAATCTTTTGCAGGTGTTTAGAGTTAATTAGTTGATTCAGATGACTAGGTTAATAGCTCGTTTGGAGACCCTTTTCATGATATGCTAATTTTTTGAGATAGGAATTTGGGGTTTTCATGAGCTGTATGCCAAAATCATCAGTATTAAAACAATAAAAGACCTGAAATATTTCAGTTGGTGTGCAATGAATCTAAAATATATGAAAGTTTAATTTATTTAATATCATTACATTATGGAAAATAATTAACTTCATCACAATATGCAAATTTTTTGATAAAGACCTGTATATGGTTAGCAAAGAAGATGAGACACAGGTGAAAACAATGAGTGATGATGAGTCCAGGCTGAGAATTGTAGGAGATTTAGTTTGTGAGCGAATGACAATAGTCTGTTGTGGAGTGCCCTCTGGTGGCTCTCAAGGGCACTCCAGCTGGTGACCGTTACACAATGATCCAATAGCAGCGTTCAAATACGTGAGCAGAAGTTGTGTTGAAATGCTGTAAATTTCAGTTTATCCTTCATTCTAACTTCTTTTGCCTCACGTAACTAACGGTAAAAATATGTTTCCACTA
Organism: Siphateles boraxobius; assembly: GCF_051911475.1. Taxonomy (NCBI): domain Eukaryota; kingdom Metazoa; phylum Chordata; class Actinopteri; order Cypriniformes; family Leuciscidae; genus Siphateles; species Siphateles boraxobius. The sequence goes on along the minus strand of NW_027508699.1, from coordinate 8,478,215 downwards.
AATAATATACTTAATCATGATTTACATGTAAGTGTTTTTATATGTAGCATAAATAACATTCAGAAATTGTATTTGTAACAAAATGAATAAGGTTGAATAGATAAATACTCATAAAAACATAAGAAATGACATTTATTGATTATGACTGATTTTATCTGACATGCACAACACAGACCGATGGGACAGATACACACAGCGGCAATCTGTAGGACGGGGTTGTGTTGATGAGGAGATAACAAAATAATCTATTCACATAATGTTCTTTCTCTTAAAATGTATGTGAGTAAATGTCAGCATTATCATATATGTCTAAAGAAGTCTTAAAACAAGAGCTTATTAATGCAGTAGCTGTCTGCTATTTTATTCCAACCATTACTCCTGAACAGAGGCTTCCTTAAATATTTAGTTTTAGGCCTATAGTTACGCTTCAACTAGGTTTAATGGTGCAATGGAAAAATATTTAGTAGAGCATGGGAATTCAAACTAACTTGATTTAAATTGTTCTTTTATTTCCTACTCCTTAACGGTTACGTCATCTCTAGAAATAACTGAGGGCCAGTTTTTTTAGTTTTTTTATCAGTCATCATTAGAACACATTTGGGGGGAAAACTGATTGTTTGGCCAATAATTCTAAAGGGTCCAGACTTTAAAGCTCTCAATTCTAACTTGTACTTGCCCTTATGAAAATGTAACATAGTTCTTGTAATTGTTTAGCATAACTATAGCATTTGTTACAATAATACTGTAATTACAGGTAAGACCATTGATGGCTCCTCATTACCATGCTTATTGGCCAATGTTGACTTTTTTTAATTTGTATTTTTATTAATTCATAGCATTTATGAAAAATAGCTGCTTACACATCTAGAAACTATAGCTACAACATGCCACAGTTGTGAAAAATCTATTCCATTAAAAGATAATCTATTATAAATTCTACAACAAGTTAGTCGAAATTTACCACGATAAATAGGCCTACAAGTGAGTATAGTTTAAAAATATTTCTAATGTATGTTGGTACAAGATATTTTCTCCTCTTTTCCTCAGTCTTTTTAGTTTATGTTGCTGTTTTAGATCATGTTTGACTTTCTCCATAGCATTTTAAAGCAGTAAATTCACAATAGAATTCAAATAGGTCACACATTTTATCATTAGCTTAGCGATTGGAAAGGCTTGCGCCAATCTCATCACACTTTTTCAGACCTAAAATTACCTTTTTGCCACAACAGCCAATGGCTGGTGACGTAAGAAAATAAATATATTTTACCGGCCATGAAACTGTTTTTGGAAGAACAGGCAGTAATGACACCAGCATTTTAGATACCAGTGAAAATTCACAATTATCTATTCCAATTTCGATACCACAGCTAAAAGTACTGGCCTAACTAATATAGTCAGTCAATATAGTTATTACTGACTAGTAAACAGTCAGTAATAAAATAAGAACAAATAATCAAATTACAAGCAAAAGCGCAAACAAGTACAATGAAATAAGCAGTGCTTTTCAGATTTTTTCAGGTAGGTCTGACAGTAGTTCTCAGGTAAAGAGAATTAATAAAGTAAGCAAATGTAAAATAACTGCATATAGACTTCACTGTATAAATTAAACATCCTTATTAATTAATCCTTATTAAAGTTACAAATGTTATTCTGTCAAGAGCAGTGAGAGTTTTTTTATTTGTCCTTAGTTTGATTAACATTAAAAACAAACAGCAGCATACATTTTAGGCTGCTGTCACTTTAAGAGCGAATGCATGAATCTAATATACTGATATTGTGCACATGCATTAACTTTCTCAACTATTTATGTTCACTTAAGACATAACCGACTATGTTTACTAAGATACTCACTATTTTTGGTATAATTTTGTGTCAATTTGTCCGTTCAAGTGCAAGAAGACGTGAAAGATCTCAGTTAAGTATTCGCACGCTGTCTGAAAAGCGGATTTCTGAGCACGCGCTTTTATATAATTGTAACAGTGTTCAAAGTTCAATATGTTGAGGATGGAAGAAGACAAGGGTCGGTGTGACTGGGTCTCGTACACTTTTATTAAACTCAGAACAGGAATCACAGTTGCGCATGAGCGCCTTCACCATAGATAAACTATAGTACGTTCCACAAAGAAAATAATACAGCATCCAAACTCAGTCCATGTGTGCACGAGATCCCAGTCTCTCTCTCTCTCTCTCTCTCTCTCTCTCTCTCTCTGACATCCGGCTTTTATTCGGTCTCCCCACGCCAATCACTGCAATCAGAAACAGGTGTTCGTCATTTTGCACTTGACCCACTTACTCACCGCTCGGCTCCGCCCTCGCTCTCCGCTACAGACTCCGCTAAACCACGCCCCCCTCGCCACATACCCCCACCGCCCGACTCAGGCCGGGGAGCCATCCGGTCTGCAGCCTCCCCCCCCCCCCCCTCCTCCTTGAGAGGAAGTCAGCCACAGCCATCTGTGCACCCGGCCTGTGGATCACCTGAAACTTAAAAGGTTGTAAGGCTAGATACCACCGGGTGATCCGCGCGTTGGTATCTTTCATGCGGTGGAGCCACTGCAGGGGAGCATGGTCCGAACAGAGGGTGAACTCCCGTCCCAAGAGATAATAGCGGAGGGTGAGAACGGCCCATCTGATGGCAAGACACTCCTTCTCAATGGTGCTGTACTTAGTCTCTCTCTTGGAGAGCTTCCGACTAATGTACAGCACCGGCCGCTCCTCACCCTCCATCTCCTGGGACAGGACTGCGCCCAGCCCCCTGTCCGACGCGTCTGTCTGTAGAATAAAAGGGAGAGAGAAGTTAGGAGCCTGTAAGAGCGGTCCGGCACATAGAGCAGCCTTTATCTGGGTAAAGGCCTGCTGACACTGCTCCGTCCACTGGACGGTATCTGGTGCCTCCTTTTTAGTTCGATCAGTCAGCGGGCTAGCGAGGTCCGAATAATTAGGTACAAACCTTCTATAATATCCCGCCAGCCCCAGGAACTGTCTAACCTCCTTTTTGGTTTTAGGTCTTGGACAGGTCGCAACTGCTGCCGTCTTATCAATTTGGGGACGCACCTGCCCATGACCCAAGTGGAAACCCAAATACCTAACTTCCACTCGCCCAATCGCACACTTCTTTGGGTTGGCCGTGAGTCCGGCCCCTCGCAGCGCTCCGAGGACGGCCCGCAAATGCTGCATATGGCGCTGCCAGTCGTTACTATAGATGATGATGTCATCCAAGTAGGCAGCGGCATATGCAGCATGCGGCCGGAGAATCCTGTCCATCAAACGCTGAAAGGTGGCCGGAGCCCCGAACAAACCGAAAGGAAGTGTGACAAATTGGTGTAAACCAAACGGCGTTGTGAAAGCTGTTTTTTTCTTTAGATATTGGAGTTAAGGGGATCTGCCAATATCCTTTCGTTAAATCCAGCGTCGAATAAAAACGAGCAGTACCCAGCCGATCAAGAAGCTCATCAAGCGCGGCTCTTATCCAATGCCTCGGATTGCATCAGGCTTTGATGAATCGAGGTTTGGTTACAGCCTGAATCCACCAAAGCCTGATACGTACCCCCCTTTATACTCACAGGTATTTGGTATAATCCGCCCTGACCGGGAGCAGCCTGCGGCGTGTCGGGAACCCTGACCAGTGTCCCTACCTCCATCACTGGACACTGATCGACAAAATGCCCAGGGTCCCCGCCACGCCAACAGGCCGGTCCAGACCTTCCCGCCGCTCCAATGGCGGGAAGTGGGTCAAGGGGTTGGCGTGGGGAGAGCGTGTGTGTCGGAGCCGAAACGCCGCCGGCCGCGGCGTTGAACCTCCGAGGTGCTGGCCTCGGACCCGAACCTGGCTCCATTGCGACCCCAGGCCTCCATCGTGGTGCTGGTCTAGGTGGAGCCGACCCTCTGAACCTGGGAGCAGGGACAGTGGGAGAAGAAAAAGTAGAAGAAAAAGAAGAAGAGAGAGAGGATGATGGCAGGCTTTCACCGACCCCTGGGCACGCCACCAGCTGGTCCTCCGCCAATTGGATGGCCTGGTTCAGCGAAGTCGGGCGGTGGCACTGGACCCACTGCGCAGTCCTCTTTGGCAGCCTCGCCACGAACTGCTCTAGCACCACCTGATCGACTATTCCCTCGACGTCGCGATCCTCGGCCATCAGCCACTTGCGGCACGCGTCCCGGAGCTGTTGCGCAAACACGAAGGGTCGGCCAGACTCCCCGAGTTCCAGAGACCGGAACCGTTGTCTACTCTCCTCAGGGGTCCGGCCGACCCGCTGGAGAATAGCGCGCCTCAGGTCCCGATAGACCAGGAGGTTCTGGACTGGCAGTTGTTGTGCGGCGATATGTGCTTCTCCGGACAGCAAGGGGATCAGCCGCATTGGCCAGTCCGAGATGGGCCAGCCCCCAGCCTCGGCCGCCTTCTCGAACAAGTCGAGGAATGCCTCCGGATCGTCATTCGGATCCATTTTCTGAAGGGGAATGGATGCGGCCGAGGCGGATGCTGGTATTGAGGAGCTGGCCCCCTCCCGGTCTATCCAGCTCCGGAACAGCTCGCGGTCCTCTTGTTGGGCCCTGAGGAGCATCTCGAAGCGACGCTCCTGCTCCTCCTTTACATCCATCAGGGCCCGATGTTGCTCTTGGTGGAGTCCCGCGAGCGCGTGGATGATATCCTCAAGTGGCGACGGAGTTGGTCTGGCGGCGGCTCCTTCTTCCATCCGGGTTTCGGCACCAGTGTAACAGTGTTCAAAGTTCAATATGTTGAGGATGGAAGAAGACAAGGGTCGGTGTGACTGGGTCTCATACACTTTTATTAAACTCAGAACAGGAATCACAGTTGCGCATGAGCGCCTTCACCATAGATAAACTATAGCACGTTCCACAAAGAAAATAATACAGCATCCAAACTCAGTCCATGTGTGCACGAGATCCCAGTCTCTCTCTCTCTCTCTCTGACATCCGGCTTTTATTCGGTCTCCCCACGCCAATCACTGCAATCAGAAACAGGTGTTCGTCATTTTGCACTTGACCCACTTACTCACCGCTCGGATCCGCCCTCGCTCTCCGCTACAGACTCCGCTAAACCTCGCCCCCCTCGCCACAATAATATTTTGGATGTGTGAGCACACATATTCCTATCAACGCTAGGAAGCTTAAAAACAAGCCAATTTAAAACGTAAACTACGCGTAAACCACATGTTGTTTGCGTGTTGTTTACACTTTGTTGACGCATAGTTTACGTGTTAAAATTAATGTGTTTTTGAGCTTCCTGGCTTTACACGCAAAACTTCCCACACAGCGCGCGAGTAATGAAACGAGCTGCCTTTTGCATATTCTTGAGGTTGAATATTTAAATTGTCGAGGCTCAAACCTTCATGATGATGCGGCACTGGCCCGTCAACCGTTTCATATACTCGCCAATGCTGATTTTTCTTGCATTTGGTGCTTTGCGAGTGTTCATTTTAGGCCCTGAAACGCTCTGCTCAAGCAGGCCCAGATTTTACTCTGGACTCCATTGATCAAATTTCTATTATGATGATTTGCAGCTAGATTTGATACATTTAACACATTAGCCTTTATTGCCACCTCAAAATGAACTCCGAATAAAAATATTTTTATGACAACATATACATTTTTAAAGTGCATATAATTATGGTCATGGAGATTTTTTCGCTCCCACTCAAATCTGAGCACAGATGTTCTCACATAGGGGTGTTTTAGTTCGAGCTTTTGTAATCACAAAGAGCATCCCCACATGACACCTTAAAGCAGAGAGCAAATTCCTCTCCAGTAGCCCAGGCACATAACACTGCAACACACACCATAAATTCCTTTCCCTCAGAGATAGCCTCACTACCACATTTGTTGATACTAGCTACACGCAGCCCCTTTTTCACCGAGGAAAACACAAAAAAAGAAGGGACACGTTAAGGTCGAGTTGTTCACTTAAGTTTCACAACACTGCAAATGTTAAAAACTTCCCACATGAAAGGCACAGGTTATATTCCCACATGTTTATCTGCTCTTTTTCGCATGAAGGAAGTATGCTTTTGCGCAGAGCTTGTTTTTAAAGACGTTTTTTTTAATGGAATTGCACAAAAATAGTTAAAACATAGTACTATAGGATGTACTTTTATATGTGCACTTTCTGATTCCTTTGCTCTAATAAGTGTATTTGTTGACAAACTATTGAGTAATTCTAGTTTTGCGTGTCGGTCAAAAAAGATTGAATAATTGTTTTTTTTTTTTTTTTGTCAACTGTCACCCCCCTTTTGATAATTGACATCAAAATGCATTATACAAACTTAAATGCTTGTAATTCAAGAATGCTTTGGAATATAGACCTAAGTTTGGTCTTGTTTTAAAGAAAACAATCAGTAGATTATTACTGAAGTGAAAGCACTTCAAAAATTTAAGTATGAAAAAGTTATGGAAGTTATAATTTACAGTAAATTACTATAAAACTTGTAATTACTATAAAATGAAAGCTATATATCTAACCAAGTTGTGTTCCAAATTTAAAGGTGATGTCACAAAAATTGAAGTTCCCATGAGATTTTGTTTAGGCGTTATACCAAAAATAGCCACCGGGTGCCATTTAATTCCATTGAATTTAATTGTATGGATTCTACCATAAAAAAAAAAAAAACATTTCTATCCAAATATCACTTCTGTCACTAAATATGGAACCTTGAGACTCAGACCTTTCTGACAATATGTGTTTTGTCAAGATTAGAAAAGGGCTTGATAATAAATTATGAAAGATGATGCCCAAAAGGGGAGGGGCCTAATACAAAAATACAGTTTCTATGGTAACACAAGGTCCAATTTCAAAATGGTTTGCACAGGATGAATTCTGAGTTCGTAAGCTTTCAAATGATACCTAATTTATGATAACTACTAAAATATGTGATATAATAATAATAATAATAATAATAAAAAAATATATATATATATATAATATACATTATACTTTTTAGAGGACGTCTTATTTTACTTTTTATAATAAAATTTTATCTTTTTTTATTGACAAATAATATATTATGTTTTATTATAAACTTTTAGCATTAAAAACCAAAGTTTCAATTATTAAAAGTGTGTGCGTCGACTTTTTGTGACAAAGGTCAGAAACTCCTGTAATGACGACGATTTTTTGAGGCGCACTCTTGTCATAAATTCATATATTACTCTTCATACATAATTTGTAAGAAAAAAACAGCGCTAAAATATCTATTTATGAGTCTTAGACCTTTCCAACGATATATAGTTTGTCATAATTAGATTAGGATTTAATAGTAATATAGCGAAGTAAAGTTAGATATCCCTCTAGCGGGATGGTGACAGTTAAGGGGTTAAAGAAATGTACTATATTTTAGTTTGATGTTTTTTATTTAATATTTTGTATTTTTAGGGAATTTTTAATACAAAATTACATTTACACTCTATTTATAATACATTTATTCCCTTTTTGAGCATAGACCTGACAATTAAATTTCCTTAAACTGACGTACATCATGAATGCTTTAAAGCACAGACTTAAGTTTGATCTCTTTTCAAAGACGACACTTGGCAGATTATTGCTGAAGTGGAAAAAAGTCTAAAAAAGTGAACTTACAAAAAGTAACAGAATTTTACATGTATTGTTATGAAAAATGCACGAAAATGCTATTTTTCAATTTTTATATAAAATAATTTCAAAATCACGTTTTACTCTAAAACTGTAAGAAAATCAAAGCCATATAACTAATAAACAATTTGTGTTCCAAATTTGAGCTTGATATCTCAAAAAATGATCTTTTCAGAAAGAGTTTCTGGCTGCAGAGCCAAAAGTTTTCACTAGATAAAATTAGTCTCCCATTCATTTCCAATGCGGTTGTTTTTGACTGTGAGGAGCACAAGTGTGACTATTTTTTTCAGTACCATTTAACCTTTCTCGAATCATGTCCATGATTTTTTTTTGTTCACATCGCAAATGCCAAAAACCGTTAGCAAGTTGTGTACCATTCCAAACAAGTAAAAAATTCTAAAAAAATAAATTAAAAAAACGTAAAATGTTTCGGTCAAGCACCAGAGGGTAATGTAGCCTTTCATGGAGAATATATGGTTATGAAGCAGTAAAATTCATTGCAAAAACAGCTGCAGTTTCTTCACAGGCCCCAATGAAAAAGCATTGGGCAACTTGAGATTACTGAAATATAGTACCAATTAGAGCAAATCTGAAACCACAAACACCACAGCCACAAATGCTCTGCAACACACAATAAAATGAGCGCAGCCCAGAGAGACGTACAGTATGTCTGTAAATGACAAAATCGCTTTTATATTCTCATGGAATGATCTGAATAGAAACAGTGTCAGTGAATGTATCCCTTCGGTTAATGGTCTCAGCGCCCTCTTGATCTGTTGTTTTGATTCCTGGATTTTGGTCACAGATACAGCATTGCATGTACTGGAAAAAAATATGACTGTGGTATATGGCACTATCCCATGAAATGTGTATTGTAGTTACCGTTACAGGCCCGAGTTTATAATCCTAGAAGGAAAAAATCTCTGAAAGTGACAAGAAAAAAACAGCAATTATGTTTCTGGTTTAATCTATATCTAGCAGTTCTTTGGTAACATAATACTGTTCCTTCATTAATTAATAACTTCACAGGAACAAATGAGTAACAGAATATCAACAATAGCAACTACTATTAACTAACAAGAAACTCAGATTAATGAATTAGTAAGTAATAGCGCTCAGTCGAATGTGGTAGTTCAATATTAGCTAATCAGTATCTACTATTTTTCATTCCTTACTGAAGACTACTAAGAGCTACTATATACAGGTTCATAATTAATATTAATAATTCATATTGTATAATATAAGGTAATGGTAACCCGTTAGTAATGAATCAAGTGTTACTACACCTTTCTAAAGGAACTGCTAACTATTTGGATCAGTATTCTAAAGTGGAGATCATGGGAAGACACTAGTAATGACTAAAGCGTTACCAAATCTATCGGTAGGAATTACTATTCAAAATCTTACAAAAATCTCAAAAGCTTACAATGGCTTTAGTCAATATTAGGTAGTTATCATGTTTTTCACTTTAGAATATTGATCCAAATAATTAATTGTTCCTTTAGAAGGATGTAGTAACACTTGAGTCATTACTAGTGGGTTACCGTTACCTTTTAATATAAATTATGCATTTTTCATGTTAATTATGAACCTGTAGTAGTTCTCTGGGAGGTATGAAAAAAATACTGATAGCTAATAGTGAACTACCACATTCAACAGCGCTATAACTTACTAATTTGTTAATCAGAGTTTCTTGTAGTTAATAGCAGTTACTATAATGTTAATAGTACATTACTCATTTGTTCATGTGTAGTTATTCATTAATGAAGGAACGGTATTCTAAAGTGTTACCATTCTTTTATTATTTGAGGCTAGTTTTGATGAGCTCACTACTATAATGCACTCGTTTTTCCTCATTGGTATAACTGAAGCAATTGGCTGATAGGACATTCTGTTCCCGTGTGATTGGTGTTTGCCTCTTTTATAGCTCTAGATTTAATTGGCTAGACGCAGCTTTAGCAATCACATCTATTTCTTTGATTGGGCAGCTGTTGTTCTAAAGCGAGACCCGTGGATCTGAAAGGTCACGGTATCCACGTGCTATCACTGACGGTCTGCAGAGAAGAGCATTACTGCCGTCTCAGACTCTATAACCAACTCCACATGTCTTATCTAAATAAGCACTAGGCCAAGACAGATCGCATTTCCTTCTGGTGCTAGCCAGACGTACGGATTACCTTGTCACTGGCTTCGACATAAAAATCAGAATTAAATTGATACTGGCACATGAAGTTGTGGTACCAGTCATGTTAAAGAAATACTGTACTTTGACATATTAAGTGATTCTTCACCCCTTTTTACCCATATAGTTATAGTACTTTTTGCCATACAGGAAGTCTCATCATGGGTACATTTACCGCACACAAAATTGTGTAGTTCAGTAAGTAATTCATAGCCCTACAATATTAAACCTTTGCCATTACACTAATATAAATCCTTTGAAGAATTGCCCCCACGATTTGAGCCAAATGAAATGTTAATTCATACCATAATCACATAGCGAGTACAGTTAGTCAGACAAAAAGCAGCACGAATGCCAAGGTGCAGTCTGGAAAAATTGAACAGAAGGCAAAATGTGGAACGTACTGTAAAATCATATTAGTAACAGGATTATTTTTGGTGGGTAAAGAGATTGTAGTTGTTGGTCTCTATGATGAATGAAGCTCTGTTTTACAGTCAAGATGGAATCATAACGGACACTATTCTTAGTCTTAATTGTGCATGTTATTTCAAAGGAAAACCTTTATTGTAATTGTGGCGAGTAGGACGAGGTCGAGGGCCGCGAGAGAGCGGCGCGAGGCCGGTGCCGTGATTACTGATGAGCGACTCCTGCGCAACGCACCGGTCTCGTATCTCTCACGGAGGAGCGCAAGCATAAAGGAGGAGCGACGACAGAGGAGATCGAGAGAGGACAGGCCTGGATTTATGTTGTTATATTTCGTAAATCGTCCGAGAGGGGCTGCTGTCTTTATTTTCATTTTGTATTTGTTTATTTTACGTTTATTAAAGTCTTTGAATGTTCGCCCGTTCCCGCCTCCTTCTTCCCACAGTAACTAACTTTGCTGCAGTAATCTTTCAACAAAATGTAATAACCCCTGAATTAAAGCCTATTCAGAAAGAAATAGTTTGTCAATAGAGGATCAGCTAAGTTTATGTTTTACAGATGTAATTTGTGATTTTAATGCTATGTATTCCTGCTGAGGCACAGTTTCCCAAACAGGGGTTTTTGAGTTGATGAAAAGCCGATAAACATTTATATTGAATGTAAAAAACTAAAAGAAATAAATGGAACTTTGTGAAAATCGTGATATAGCTGAGGGTGATTATCAAATAAAAGGCTGCAATTCAGTTAAATAGCTTTATATTTTGAGGCGCTGCATGTTTCAGTGAAGCATTGCACTATGTTCAGTGCACACACACGAGCAGCCTGTGATCCGGGGTTTTCAGCGTTTCAGAGTCATTATTGTTATTATTATTATTATTATTATTATTAATTTGATTAGGTTCCAGTGTGACTGACAAAAAAAATCCTGTACTAAGGTAATAAATCTGGGCTAATAGTTAAAGCTGCAGTACGCTACTTTTGGCGCTCTAGTATAGAATAAACACTGCATGCGTCTTGCGGAAGAACATTGTAGCCGGATCTACTTCTCTGTGTTTATGTCTATGACGAGTCACAGGTACTGGGTAGCGGTACGACCTGAACCACTCGAAAATAGTCCCAATATACACTTAATACAGGTGTACTGTGGTGATTCAGGATAAGACAAAAGCACGGTTTGGAAAATGTATTCATGATGTTCTCGCTTGTTATATCCATTTTGAACAGTTTGAACACCAAAAAGATACGGACTGCAGCTTTAAAAATGTAACCTATTACATTCCTTAAAAGTAATTTAATAAAGGTTATAGCAATAATAGAATACAACGATTTGAGATACTCAAATTAGGTCTGGCTTCATTCTGGTTTGAAATGCTCACTTTTAAGATTCAAATAATTACCCTTTCGGAAGTAAAATGGGTTGAATTTGCCATTTCATTTTGACTTGAAGACAATGAGAAACATTACTAAGTCAGATTAATCCATTGAGGTAAACATTTTGTTGGCAAGTTGTGTAAAATACGTATTAAATGGATAGTTCGCCCACAAACAAAAATGATGTCTTCATTAGGCTTCTCACCCTCAACAATTTGTTCTAAACCTGTATGAGTTTCTTTGTTCAGTTGAACACAAAATAAGATATTTTAAAGAATAAAGGTAATCAAACAGTTTCTGCTCCCCACTGACTTCTATAGTATTTTTTTGTCATGCTATGGAAGTCAATGGTGACCAGCAACTGCTTGGTTTGAGGGGAGGTAAATTACAGATTTTTCATTTTTGGGTAAACTATCCCTTTAATAGTCTGCTGCAATAAAATATGTAATACAGACTGTAAAATATATATTCCAGACTGTAAAAAAAATGCATTGCTTTTTCGCAGACTGCCTGCTGTAATTTCATTTCCATATGCGTCCAGCCACCTTAACATTGTCTGCTCATAATTCCTTAAACATTCTCTAATCAACATATCTCCGTGTCTAACAAAATGTTAAATCCCAGTAGAGGCTATCTGCGTCATGTTTTTATTTGCTAATAAATCTACCAAGGTTAAATTATATCCACAGAGTACAGTAAATTGAGTATGATGACATACCAATATTAGCGTCTTCTCATATGTACTTGCTGTTCCGCACATTAGCTATCTGGGGATTGGTCCAATAATGAGATGTACCAGGTAGTTTAATATATTCTAAAAGTCAATGAAAACTTCAGAATCAAATTTCTTTACATGTAAGAGGAGTTTTTAAATTATTGAAATCTATTGGTGATTTTTATAGCCAACGGTCTTCATTTCATGCATCATATTGATGCTAAACAATGTATAACTGTGGATCCTCAAGATTCAGAAGGCTTTGAGGTGATGAATTTAGGGAACTCACATAGTGCCTTTCCATCATTTGTATCCGAAGGTCCACGGGGTGCATCCTCTAGCACTGAAGTTATGTCGAAAATTGTTCTTTTAACCCATTTGAGAGCACCTAAATGTATTGAGGGCAAGGACAATAACTGGGACAGATATAATTCTGTCTGTTTCTCTGCAGGTGGCTCTCTTTAAGGGCTCACCCTATTTTAGCACCTTACATGACCACTAGGGGTTTGGACACTGTGCTTAGAAAAAATAAGAGTTTAATTTACAACCAAATGACGACACACAAGAGCTACAAAACAAGCCTTCTTCTCTTTATTTTAAAACATACTACAGTGTGTGCAATTGTTAAATTTAAGAACAGTTTTGTCACAAGACTGAAAAAATGATGTAATATTACAAAAACAGCCATAGATGTAATTTAAATTGTAGAGGTCAATAATGTGACGCTCCTTTTTGTTGTCCAAATCTATTAATTTATTCAAAAATTCATAAGAAATTAAATTAATGGATACAATAACTTGACTCAAATTGTTCTACGTTGTTTGTAATTTTAATTTTTAAATTAGGGCTGGGAAAAGATTAATCGCGATTAATCGCATCCAAAATAAAAGTTTGTGTTTACATAATATATGTGAGTGCACTGTTTATACTTATTTTGTATATATATAAATACACACACATGCATGTATATATTTAAGAAATATTTTCATGTATATACTGTATATTTATTTATAATTTATATTATATAAAATAAAAATATTTTATATATAAATAAAAAAAAATTCTTATATGTATACATGCAATTGTGTGTATTTATATATACAAAATGATAATACACAGTGCACACACATATATTATGTGAACACAAACTTTTATTTTGGATGCGATTAATCACGATTAATCTTTCCCCAGCCCTAATCTAAATTTAAACTCATTTTGATATTTGGCTGTAATAGTAAAAAAAAATATATATAAAAAAAATAAAGAAAAATATGTCAAAAACGTTTGCTTTCCAAATCAAAGTAGTTTTGAACATGCTGAAACAGGCAAGGAAAAAAAAAAAACATTGATCAAGTAAGTCCCGTAAGATATCAGATACGTTGAGCTTTTAATGAAAGGGGAAGTTTAGTTGAAAATTTAGTAACACTTTATTTTACAGTGTCCTTGATACATGTTGCATGCACTTGCTGTATAATAACAGCAAATTATGCATAATTACATGTAACTAAACCCTAATCCAAACCCAAGGATTAGGGTTTGGTTGAGGGTTATGTAATTCTGAATTATTTACTGTTATTACTATGGTAAGTACATGTAATATATGTAACAAGGACACTGTAAAATAAAGTGTTAGCAAATAAAGTAACTATATTTCATTTAGTGCAACTCCTCAAACAATGTAACGATATTTATGAATATATTTAAAATGCTGTTTAGCATCAATGATAATGTTATAGGGTACGTCATGCAATTGATGAATACTCCACATGACATTTATACAGTTATGAAATGTAAAAGTTTATTTAAATGTTTTTGTATTTGCAGAAAGGTGTATTTAGTAAGGTGTTCTTACAGTGTAATTATACATTTGAGTACTTAGTAATATTAATTAACTACCTATATGGTTAGGTGCATGTAATTATGCATATAGGAACTACATGTAACATGTAAAAAGGACACTGTAAAATAAATTGTTACCCAGATTTTTATGTTGAGCACCTGTTTGTCATTTACCCAGTATCCTCTGTATTTTCAGTCTTACAGCAGTTTATTTTATTTTACATCCAGTAAATAAGATCACATCCAGTTGTGATTTTGGTCACACATCCAGTTCTTAAGCTTGCTTTATTAAAAATAAGCCTGGCTGAAGAGGCAATGCCCAGCGTGCCTTTCCCTTGATGAATTGCTTTGTGAATGTGTCGGCCTGTGCCACGTACACTCCCAGAAGTCCCTTGGTGTTTGAGCACTGTAGTTACTATATCATATAATTATGACTTTGCCATCAATCACATTTTCATACTAATGCATCATTAACCCAACAAATAGCTCCCATATGTTCATCCGAACCCAGTCCTCTGGTCCAAACCCTGTGTGCCTGCCACATGATTTTCCACACAGATGTGTGTGTATACAGTACCATGGGCCACACGGTTCCTTCACCTCATGGGCTACATCTTGTTTCACATCCCTAATGAGTCGGGTCATGAGTGCTAGTTAAGCAGTCATTGATAATTCAGTACGAATGTGTTCTTTTCGAGAGCCACGAGGATGTGTCAAGACTTCCCTCTGTTCCTGGGCTTTTAAAACTTACCGCATTGCTATTTCAAACAAAGCTTCATACGTCTCTGTTACCGGGGTCTGCAATCTACTCTGACAGCCGCCGACTCGCTAACCCCTTTCCAGTCGTGTTTCCAGTGTTTTCTTGGACGCTGACAATTTTACTTTTTTTTTTTCAGCTCGCTCGTAACTCCAGGACTCAGCTTCAAGACGAAATCCCCCTGTAGCACATTAACCTCTTCTATATTAGCATCATGCTGGTTTCCGTCGACAAGCAACGGGCAATTTTATGCCTTTCACAGCCAATTGACTATATGATCCGGGGGGAGGTGAGCCTCCGAAATCTTTTGTTATTTCACGTTTCTCATTAGACTCATCATGGGTCAGTGTTGAACATGGAGCTTTTGCTAATGGCATGGAGGAAACTGCACCTGAAATTACTGCTCTCATTATTGTAATTATCGTTATTTATGACTCCCTGTTTAGAGTATATGGTTGAGCCCAAATGGAGCATAATGAGGTGTTGGGATGATAATGAGTTTGCAGTGAAGATGATGAAGATGGTGACGGCATAATTCTCCAGAGCTATAGTGACTTATGGTGGCGAAATGCTTTTGGCCCATGTGTGAGGCAGCTGGCACCTTATAGCATGGTAGAGAGCCATGTGGTAAACATCATCCTACAGACGGTAACCGAAGAGTGAATGAACATTCTTTTTTTGGGGGTTAAATTATTGACATTTGTGAGATATTAGAGCTTGTTCAGTTATATTAAAGGGTTGGTTCACACAAAAAATGAAAATTAGCCCATGATTTACTCACCCTCAAGTCATCCAGGTGTATATGACATTCTTCTTTCCGATGAATACAATCGGAGTTATATTAAAACATGTCCTGGCTCTTCCAAGCTTTATATTGGCAGTGAAAAGTCCATAAAAGTGCATTTATCCATCATAAAAGTGCATCTATCAATCATAAAAGTGCATCTATCAATCATAAAAGTGCTCCCTTCGGCTCCAGGGGGTTAATAAAGGCCTTCTGAAGCGAAGCGATGCGTTTGTGTAAGAAAAATATCCATATTTAAAACTTTATAAAGTGAAATAACTGGCTTCCAGCCAAATGAACATATGCATTCCACTTAAGTCTAAGCGCAACTTATGCGAGTAATACACAGTACTGCTGATATTTACGCTACGCCATGACACGCTACGCTACTTCTGACGTTACAAGTTGTGTGAGTTGCGCTTTAGCTGTAAGTAGACTACGTATGTTCGTTTGCCCGGAAGCTAGAACGTTTGTAACGTGTTAAATATTAATATTTTTCCACATTTTTCGCTTCAGAAGGCCTTTATTAACCCCCGGGAGCCGTGTGGAGCACTTTTATGATGGATGGATGCACTTTTATGGACTTAACATTAACAGCAATTCACTGCCATTATAAAATTGGAAGCTTATTTTTTAATATAACTTCGATTGTATTCGTCTGAAAGAAGAATGTCATATACCTAGGATGACTTGAGGGTGAGTAAATCATGGGCAAATTTTCATTTTTGGGTGAACTATCCCTTTAACTCTTTCCCGGCCATTGACAGAAATTTCCAGCTTTCTGTGTTTTCAGCATATAAATCAAAATGTTATTGAATGAAATGTCGACCCAGGACGAGCTATAGGACAGTAGCCGCGTTTCCATTACCCTTCAATTTGCGCAAATTGAAATTGCGCATTAAAAATACGCCCAAATGGAAACTTTCAATTTCGCAAAAACTCCCATACATCGCAAAAAAGTTTTTACGCTCGCATGAAGTGGTTTTTCAGGCAATCCGAAAAAGGAATATTTCGCAAAGCTGCAATAGAAACAGTTTTTCGCATTTACAGGTCATCTGACGTAAGTCAGAGTAGATCATTCTTTAAAGATGACGTGGCATGTTTGGACTGAAAACGAGACATAGTTCTTTATTAAAATCATAAAAGACAAAAGAATTACAGGAACTGGATTCTAAACAACTAAAATGCCACAATTTATCAAAAACACCCAGAAACATCTCATACGTGGCACTCTTAAGTATAAGGGGCTTTCCTTGCGATTTATTCCTGGATAATATGCCTACCTCTCCTTTGATTAAAAATAATGTCTAATGGGATATATGTAAACCTGACAACATCCGTTGTTCTGATTTTTGGAATGACTTATCGCGAGAGGAAAAAAATGACATTTTAGTCACATAACATCGGTTAATGGAAACACTATCATTTTGCAATCATTTTTTATCGACATTTAGAAAATATAGCAAAAGTTTTGCGCAAATCTGTAATTGGAACGAGGCTTGTGAAGCTTTGTGGGTGTTGATGGATGCGATCTACCCCATCTATGTCTTGATCATCATTCTGAATCCGATCTGGATGTAGTCTTTGACAAAAATGTGATTTTCTCAGCTTTTTGTTGAAAATGTTGCTTTTTTTAAATGAAACTTACCCACATTCAAGTGTTGATAAAAAAAGAATGGATGAATCTAGAATAAAACAGCGTTTTTTTTTTGTTTAAAAGCAGAGACTCTTTTCTTTTGGTTTATTGCATGTTCAGATATTCCAGCAACAAAATATTCTGGGGGTCATGAACATTTTGTGAAATTGATCAAAAACGCTGGCTTTTAAGTAGTAAAGAGAGCTATAAAATAATTAACCCTTTAATTCCCAGAATTTCCCCAAAACCAATCTTTTAGCAAACTGTGTATTTTTCAAACAACTCCAATGGAAAGCTCTTCCTGAAGTTGGTCTATTTGTATGCCACGTGTCTTTAAAATATCTATAGCTATGCAAAAAAACTATACAAACTGTTAAAAGTCTGGTAGAGTCTTCAGCCACATTAATGGTCCATGGGTTTAAATGGGTTAAATATCATCTTCATTTTTCAGGTTTAGAAAGACTTAAAAACACTCCCGATATTCTAAAACGAACCAAGACAAACAACCCAAGGCATAATCCTCCAAAAAGGCCATCCAAAAAGAAAGACCAGACACACAAATTAGGACATTTTGCAATGGAAAACGAATCTCCCATCACTGTGGAATAACATAAAATTTGGCTGCATGCGTAGGAATTTTGTAAGTTATTTTTCTAGTTGAAAGGACTAGCAATCCAAGATATTCTTCCAAAATGCCACTCTAACGGCTTTAGCTATATAATGATCAAGTTTGATCAACTGTCCAATTATATAAGATATTCTTAATTCTGACTCTATAAACGTGTTGACTTTTTGCTCAGGCTGATACTCCCTGATATAACCAATTCTTAACCAGAGCTGTTCATTCTGTGCCTGTACATAGTTTGAGATTGATAGTGTGAAATCTTCTTTATTCTGTGCCTTTGAGACACAGTGAATTTCTGAAAGCATTCGTAAAGATTCGTACAAGGCGTAAAAAAGAGAGATGCATTTACATTCGCCTCCACGTAAGTCTTCATTGGACAGATGACTTTGCCTCTCAGCCAGAACACTGGAACATGCATGGCTGAGCCTCTTCTCTGGCTTCTGATGCATGAGTTAAAGCCATACGTTTTGTTAACAGGGCAGATTGAATTAATACCCATCCGAGGACCACTCCAGATGGCTGCTGCCTCTCTCACAGCCTCTCATTTTGTAGGAAAATAAACATCCGTAAATCACCATGATGGGAGTTCCTACAATCAACGGCGCTGAAGTCATGGTCCGAATCACGCCTCCTCAGAGGACCTGCTGATTTTGTGTGGAATACTGTGTGCTGTAAAAAATAATCACCTGACACAACATAACGTAGCTGTTTGAGACGGATGTGGTCTCATGTTCTTTTCTCAACTGATGTTTTTGGCTAAAAATGTTAGATTCTGCCAAGGCCACAAAGTAGCAACACCTCTACTCGTATACCTGCTTACAATGTCTATTTGTATCTCAGGGAACTATTACAGGCATGTTCGCAACACTCCAGAGAGGAAGCGTCCTGCTTTTTGGAGTCTTGTCTCGCTTGGCCGCTGTATTGCAACAGCCACATAAAGAGGTGTTTTTATTGGAAAATAGGTGCTGCCCGATGCTTCTTTATGCCAAACTAAATCCAAATGAATATGGTCTTAAGTAGAGGCTGGTTACGATTGCAGTAAATAGAGCTCTTTGTGGATATTTTACAAAAACATTTATTACATTCATGTTTCTGCCATGTCAAATATGGAGAAGTGACTCATCATTGTTAATGGATACGTTTGCTACAGCAATTCATGTATGGAAATTAATGAAGAATACATCCAGTGGACAATGAAACCTCCAAAATTGAAAGCACATGAGCTTTTTCCAGTTCTGGTTTGTTTGGTATTTATGCTTTTTTTGTTCTCAATAAAAGAGTAAAACTCTTTGAAAAATGTAGTTTACAAAACATGTGGCAAGTCATATTGGTTTCATATCTTTTTGAAGAACTTGGATAAAAAAAAAGAGTTAAAATTTAAATATTGAAATTTACTGCAGAGTAAGCATCAAGGAAAAAGTAATAACATACTATAATTTTACCTTAATATTTACAAATACCTATATCAGTTTAGGTGACCCATACAGCAACATAGTGTTGGCCCAGATCCGGGCCACATCTGGTACATGTGGATTCCACACGTACCAGATGTGGGCCGGATCTGGGCCGATACTATTGTTCAATTTCACACTAGATCTTGAAAAGATAACCTCTTTACTTTTTGTGTCACTCACTCTAACAACGCATGCGCACACAGAACCCCCGTAACCTTGGTTACCCTGAGCGGACTACTGTTTTTCAAATATATTTATTATCACTGAAGCATTTTTTTTATAAATATTAAGCCAATCTATATCGATTCATTCTTTTAACACACACACACACACACACACACACACACACACACACACACACACACACACACACACACACACACACACACACACACACACACACACACACACACACACACACACACACACACACACACTCACACTCACACTCACATTAGATGTTGCATGTTTTCTGATCAATCGAATCTTGCTAAAAAGAGAGCACGATGTCACAAGCATAAAAATATATTCTCAACATAAATCTGACATATGTCCAACTGCCATTATTCAGCATTTCAATGGTCATTCATTATACATGCTTTCAGTACACAACACAGGAGAAATATGTAAGGAAATTGCATTTTTGTAATCCCAGATCCAACTTGAATGGCCAAGTGAACGATTTGGTTAGAGATAAACAGGGGTTTTCTTTGGCTCTTCATGTGCTTACTGTTCATAGTCCATTAAACCCACAGGCCCTCGGCTCTGATCACATGCTACCCAAAGGTTTTAAACTAACAAGAAGTGATCAGGCATCGCTGTAAATCACATCTTATGAAAAAAATGAGCTCCGCTTTTCTTATACTGGAGTAAAAGGAGTTCCAGTATTCTATCATGAAATATAAGGAGGGTCAAAAGGTGAGTTTAGCTCTCTGTCCGAATATATGCTCTTCCCAGCTGCACAGTATAAACATTATGTCCAATGCGTACAAAGTCTAAGTAAATACTAAGTATTTATGATACAGTAAGAGATGCAGTTGACTGTATCTGATGTAAAAGTGTATACCCACACTTTGCTATTCTATGCAGTCACAGGAGCCGAAAAGACATCAATCATCGATCTTCTGTCCGCGTGTGTTGTTTGTGTTCTGTGTAGCACGTGGTTTGTGTTTTCATCAGCCGCGTGCGTTCTAGTTTTGTTGTGTTGTTTTGGGGCTCTATGCTTTCCTGTTATCATGTTTTGTATGGACATGCAGTCGGTGAGAGCTCTCATTGGCTGTGTGTTCGTGTCATGTTTGGTGTGAGTACATGGCTTGTCATGTTTGTTTCTATGTGCCATGTGCTCTCCTGTCTATTTTCTTAACCCTGCCCATCTTGTAATCTGATTTATTGGCTCAGTTGCCTTATTTGCTGCCCTTTTTGTGTGTTCAGTCCTGTGCCATTTTTTCATCTAATGTACTGTTTGTGTCTTAACCTGCCTCATTCTGTTAGAGTGTCCAGTCCTGACTTGTCCAGATGCCAGTCTTGTTTTCCCTTACGTGGTAGTTTTTTTTTCTGTTTTTTTTCTGTCAAACAAAGACCATTTTCTCTGCATCTTTGAGTCCTCGCCTGATCCTTTCAGCCAATCCTGACATCAAGTTGCTCATTGTGATTATACCTACATATCATCCTTTCTGACCTTTGTGACAGTGCAAGTGCTATACCCAAATCATAGACAACTATGATTGACAACTATGATCATAGACAAGATTTCAAAACAACTTCAGTATTTGAAGCAGATCCAGCCTCAACTGTCTTCTCAACGGTCTGGAAAGGCGAGTAATTACATAAAGTGAAGATCCAAGTAGCATTTCAATGTTTTTAATCAGTCTCGAGTTCTGTTGAAGGTAAAAGTAGATGTTACTGGCAGTTGCACGTTTGTCTCTCGAAGATTTTGCATTTAATGTATGAGAACTGTCAGTTAGACAGACAACCTTCCCAGCGGGAACTTGCTGGTTTCAGGGTCGTGTGCTTGCGAAGGTGGAGCCCAACAATACAACCGCATGCTCTTTCATTTACTAGCAGGGGGCAAAATACCAAAAGGAGCGTTTGTGTTTTTAAATGAATGGACACAATGAATCACACAGGATGGTGGTTTGACGGTTATGATCTTGACCCAAGCACTGTTTGGTGATTTAAGTTTAAGTGAAGTTCTCGTAAAAATTTAAGCATTGATGGCATATTTCCATCCCAAGCATATTTCGTTCTAAGAGGTGGTCTGTTTTATCCATCTTGATCCATATTGATCACAGAATTGCTTACCATCTGATGGTGAGGTCAGATTCACCCAGTGTATAGTGGTTCATTAACTAATCAATCTCATGTGCTCCAGTCAGCTGTAAGAATGGTGCGTTCGGCTTGAATCTGTTGTGATTGGCTCTCGATATGTTTAGAATCCCTCTACTTCTCCAGTGTGTGTCTTGTATTCCTCAAGTCTCAATAAATAACGCTTAATTGAAACTGTCCAGCTGTCAGAATGATTACACGCTTTAGTTTGCCATTTGGCGGCAAGAGAAAGAAGTCTATGCGTGCTTGGTTATACAGTACAAGTTTGTGGGGAATTCTTCACTTTCTAAGCCAACATAATCATGCCACTGGAAGAAAGGGCAAGCAACTTACTTAAAACCTAGACGTACACCTGTGTATAGTGCACTAGAGCGATGTGTGCAGATGCTCTTATCACCTGCGATAAACAAATACTGAAACATTTCTAAGGTTGGGGAGGAGTGGTGGTTTTTGACTAATCCATACTTGGAAAGAAAGAACGGCCAGCTAAAGGACTGCTAGCTCTAACATGCAAAAACGCAAAGCCATTTTTGCATTGAGCCAACACAGTTGCGGTACAGTGGGACAACTTTATTGAAGACTAAATCAAATATTTTGCTGGTACAAAAGCATCCTGTTCCTGTTTTTTTTTTTTTTTGATCTGTGGACTGTTGAACCAAACAATTCCGCTTTCTATGGTATTCGTTTATTGATTTATTGCTACTATGAAAACATTCACATTGTGTGCATTTTGTCACAGAACAAGAAAACTTGCTGAACTGAAAATGTTTAGTTTAAATGTATTTTCTTTTTAATCCCAAAAGCAGTTTAAATTTCAGTGAATGCATATATATCTATACACACTTTTTTATTTTTCAAGCTAGCTCTAAGAGTATACATATATATATATATATATATTCTTAGAGCTAACTTGAAAAAGAAAAAAAATAGTCACAGATTTACCAAACAACTGTGATTTTGCAGTGTTCATTGTTTTCCTTGTTGTGTTTCATGTAAGAGTTGATATTTGTGGAGTGTATTGTTATGGATATTTTACATTTAGATGAATCAATGTAAAAATAAAGCCATGTAAACTGTTGCAGGGACAATTCAAGTCAACACTAGTCCCCCTTTATTTATATAGCGCTTTTTACAATGCAGATTGTTTCAAAGCAGCTTTACAGAGATAACAGGAAAATAATATTGTAATAATATTGTTAAATATAAAATTAAATGTCCCCAACTAAGCAAGCCAAAAGCCAATGGCGACAAAGGCTAAGAAAGGCGAAAAAGGCGATAGTGGCAAGGAACCAAAATGTTCTATGCGTATGCCAGGTTGAAGAGATGTGTTTTTAATCTAGATTTAAACTGACAGAGTGTGTCTGCTTCCTGGACAATGTTAGGAAGATTGTTCCAGAGTGTTGGTGCTAAATAGGAAAAGGATCTACTGGCCAGCAGTCGATTTTGATATTCTAGGTATTATCAACTGGCCGGAATTTTGAGATCGCAATAGACGTGAAGGACTATAATGCATTAAGAGCTCGCTCAAGTACTGCGGAGCTAAACCATTTAGTGCTTTGTAAGTAATATTTAAAAATGTATATGATGTTTATTAGGGAGCTAATGTAGAGCTGACAGAACCGGGCTAATATGGTCATACTTCCTGGTTCTGGTAAGAACTAGCTGCTGCGTTTGGGACCAGCTGTAGATTGCTTATTAAGCGTGCAGGGCAACCACCCATAATAGCATTACACTAATCTAGCCTTGATGTCATGAACGCATTAACTAATTGTTCTGCATTTGTCATTCAGAGCATATGACGTAATTTAGATATATTTTTAAGATGGAAAAATGCGGTTTTACAGATACTAGACACTTTACTTTTAAATGAAAGATTGGTGTTAAAGAGCACATCCAGGTTCCTAAACGACGACGAGGACTTGACAGAGCACCCATCAAGTGTTAGACAGTATTCTAGGTTTTTACGTGAGGAAGCTTTTTGTCCAATAATTAGAATCTCTGTTTTTTATATCAGCTATGCATTCCATTAATTTTGTGAATTGGTAAGTTTCGTCAGGGCTTGAAGAAATATAGAGCTGAGTATCATCAGCATAACAGTAAAAACTAATGCCATGCTTCCCAATGATATCTCTTAAGGGTAACATGTACAGAGTGAACAGCAACAGTCCTAGTACTGAACCTTGTGGTACGCCATACTGAACTTTTGATCTATAAGACATCTCTTCATTTACTGCTACAAACTGATAACGGTCAGATAAGTATGATTTAAACCATGCTAATGCAATTCCAATAATGCCAAAATATTTTTCAAGTCTTTTTAAAAGAATGTTGTTGTCAATGGTATCAAATGCAGCACTAAGATCGAGTAACACTAATAGAGAGATACAACCACGATAGGATGAAAAGAGCAAATCATGTGTGACTCTAATGAGAGCTGTCTCAGTACTATGATACGGTCTAAATCCTGACTGGAAATCCTCGCAGATACCATTTCTTTCTAAAAAGGAACATAGTTGTGAAGATACTGCCTTTTCTAGTATCTTTGACAGAAAAGGTAGATTCGAGATCGGCCTGTAATTGACTAATTCTGTAGGATCAAGTTGCCTTTTTTTAACAAGCGGTTTAATCATAGCCAGCTTAAAAGTTTTTGGTACGTATCCTAATGAGTCAAGTCAAGTCATCCTCATTTATATAGCGCTTTTAACAATGTAGATTGTTTCAAAGCAGCTTTACAGAGATAAACATATAATTTAAGGTAACAGAGATTGGTTTGGTTTTATAGTGGCTCTTGAAAAATGTTTTTTCCAGCTAAAGTTAGTTTTGATTGATTCACTTCCGTCTAAATGATCATTTGTTATTAAATTAGGGGCCGCTAAGACGACACCGTTCTTTCTAAACAGACTTTAAACGTGAACCTGTGATAGACGCTGATGGCGTTCACATGCGCATTAAGAATTGATTCTATAGTTATGTGCGTTTGAATATATGTGCGCAGGTTTGTAAATCCTTACAAACCATGCCTAAACAAACTACTTGTCTATAAATTTTGATGCAGAATTTTTATTTTATCTTATCACTTTGGGTAGGTACGCGAACCGAAAAATTCCACAACGCTTTATCTGTAGAGTGGTATAGGGATCCTCCATAGGGAGAGGCTAGTTGGCACTTCAGCACTGCATTGTCATCAGGTCCAGGCGAAAGTCCTTCGTCAGATCTGGAAACGGCCTGGATCCAGCAGGCTGCGGGAAAACCTCGGGATAAACAAAGACACTAAAATTAGCGTAGATGCCATTCTTCTTATGATGTAACGAGTACATCAGGATTTAAGGGAAGTGTTCCCAGTTCCGGCTGACCTAATCTAAGCAGCCTAATATTGAATTATAGAAGTCTATAGAGTGTTATGTGAATGCTAGGTCAAAGAGATGTGTTTTTAGTCTAGCTTTGAACTGACAGACTGTGTCTGCTTCCCGGACAATGTTAGGAAGATTGTTCCAAAGTTTTGGTGATAAATAGGAAAAGGATCTACCGCCAGCAGTCGATTTATATATTCTAGGTATTATCAACTGGCCGGAGTTTTGAGATCGCAATAGACGTGAAGGACTATAATGCGTTAAGAGCTCGCTCAAGTACTGGGGAGCTAAACCATTTAGTGCTTTGTAAGTAATCAGCAATATTTTAAAATGTATACGATGTTTAATAGGGAGCCAATGCAGTGTTGACAGAACCGGGCTAATATGGTCGTACTTCCTGGTTCTGATAAGAACTCTAGCGGCTGCGTTTTGAACTAGCTGTAGTTTGTTTATTAAGCGTGCAGGGCAACCACCCAGTAGAGCATTACAATAATCTAGCCTTGATGTCATGAACGCATGAACTAGATGTTCCGCATTTGTCAATGAGAGCATATGACGTAATTTAGATATATTTTTAAAATGGAAAAATGGGGTTTTACAGACACTAGACACGTGACTTTCAAATGAAAGATTGGTATCAAAGAGCACAGCCAGGTTCCTAACTGACGACGAAGACTTAACAGAGCAGCCATCAAGTGTTAGACGGTATTCTAGGTTATTACGTGTGGAAGTTTTTTGTCCAATAATTAGAATCTCTGTTTTTTCAGAATTTAGTAGTAGGAAATTACTAGTCATCCAATTTTTGATATCAACTATGCATTCCGATAATTTTGTGAATTGGTGAGTTTCGTTAGGTTTGGAAGAAATATAGAGCTGAGTATCATCAGCATAACAGTGAAAGCTAATTCCATGTTTCCTAATGATATCTCCTAAAGGTAGCATGTACAGAGTGAACAGCAGCGGTCCTAGTACTGAGCCTTGTGGTACGCCATACTGAACTTGTGATCGATAAGACATCTCTTCATTTACTGCTACAAACTGATAGCGGTCAGACAAATATGATTTAAACCATGCTAATGCAATTCCACTAATGTCAACATAGTTTTCTAGTCTATTTAAGAGAATGTTGTGGTAAATGGTGTCAAATGCAGCACTAAGATCAAGTAACACTAATAGAGAGATCCAACCACGATCGGATGATAAGAGCAAATCATTTGTGACTCTAATGAGAGCTGTCTCAGTGCTATGGTGCGGTCTAAATCCTGACTGGAAATCCTCGCAGATACCATTTCTTTTAAGAAAGGAACACAGTTGTGAGGATACTGCCTTTTCTAGTATCTTTGACAGAAAAGGTAGATTCGAGATCGGCCTGTAATTGTGAAATTCTGTAGGATCAAGTTGGGTTTTTTTAACAAGCGGTTTAATCATAGCCAGCTTAAAGGTTTTTGGTACGTATCCTAGAGACAAAGATGAATTAATGATGTTAAGAAGAGGATCTATGACTTCTGGAAGCATCTCTTTCAGTAGTTTAGTCGGTATAGGGTCTAACATACATGTTGTCGATTTAGATGAATTAACGAGTTTGCAAAATTCTTCCTCTCCTATGGCAACAAATGAATCAAATTTTACCTCGGGGAGACTATAATGCACTCCCTGATGCGATGCTGTAGTAGACGGTTGCATAGTTATAATTTTGTCCCTAATATTATCAATCTTATAAGTGAAGAAGTTCATAAAGTCATTACTGCTGTGTTTCTTGGAAACTTCTGGGCTTGAAGCTTTCTTTTTCGTTAGTGTAGCCACTTTTTCAAATAAATAAATGACAAAGATTAATTAATGATTTTAAGAGGAGAATCTATGACCTCTGGAAGCATCTCTTTCAATAGCTTAGTCGGTATAGGGTCTAACATACATGTTGTCGATTTAGATGATTTAACGAGTTTAGAAAAGTATTCCTCTCCTATAGCAAGAAGGTGTGAAAACTATACAAACAACAACATCGGAGTAACCAACCCCACGCTTATAGGCACTAGCCTATATTGCTTAAATAATCAGTGGGGTAACACTGATAACAGAATGTAGTTCATTAAAGAGCAATCTGAATTTCAGCATACTGTGATTTCACTTTGGGAACTAGCCAGAGTAAAGTGTGTAGTACCTAGCCTTTACGGCATAACAGGATGCAGTTAGCAACCTGTTCAAATTAGGCTACTGTATTACTATTGAATAGCTTACTTTTTCATTGGAGGACGTTGGCAAAACAGCAAAGGAACGATTCTTCTTGCAAAGGAACAATTCGAGCACCGTCTTCTGTTCCTCTTTTAGATAAAAAGCCAAGTATAACTCATTCATTGTCCCTTCAAGGCCTGGAGATGCTTTTTTTTCAAAGTTAAACCTCTTTCAACTTGGGCGCTGTGTTTTTAGAATGCCGTGTCATGAGCAAGAGCAGCAAAGGACACTAGACGGGACAGTTAAAGGGTTAAAGTGTGTATAAAAAAACATCCCCCTATCAAAAAACTTCATCCCTGCGTGATTAGATTTTGTAAACATGGAATAGTTAACTTGATTTTACTGCTGACCACAAATGGTCGTTTTTTTGCAGAGAGGAAGACCTGAATGTAATGATGGCCAAAGCCTGGCTATAATTTGGGAAGTGTTTTGACATTGGGGAAAAAAGTATGCTTTGTTTTATGAAGTTACATTAACATTGTTCTTACATCGCTTCTGCTGCTGTATTTTGAGATAATCAGGAAAGCACAAATCTCTTGTTCAGCGTGAATTATGGTAGCATATTTAACTCAATCAGTTATTTTAAACCCTTGTCCACAGCTCTATTGGACTTGCCATGTTTTTGTTGGCATTGTCTTTGTGTGCATGTGCACGCATGAAGTATCCTGGTCTTTTTAACACACTCAGGCCTCGCTGTTCAGATAGCCTTTTAATGGCAATGACGTGAGCCCGTGAAGGTACCTGACCTCTCATAAAGCCACAAAGCCTGGGCTGTCAACTCAGCCGACTCCTTCACTCAAAACCAGACAAATACAGTATTCATCGCAACATCCAGCTTTTCAACATCCTGTTTCTATACTGCCTCTTTCATGTCATTATACATCAGTTAGAGAAAAAAAAAATGATTTACATTTACATGAGCCATGACTGACTAATAAACTAATTTCTCATCCACCGCAGATACATGGAAACTGTGAGAGGAAAACAACTGTATTGAAGATTCACAAACTGGACAATACTGGATAAATGAACTGCGGAAAGTCAGGGCTTATATACTCCGAGAACGTAATCACAAGAGAAACAGAACAGGTGCGTTGAATCAGGGATTATGGAAACTAATTAACAAACAGGGATTATCTATGAACTAAGGAAAACGGGAACACAGAAACTAAACAGAAACAGAGCAGAGGCCTACATGTCACAGGTGGATTGCTTTTTTGCCAATTTGTTATTTACAGGGAGACCATTTTTAAAAACATGCACTTTGAAACCTGTTTTCAAAAGTTTGTGTTGTCAGGCATTTTGAAAACACCGTTGTTCAAAACGCATAAAATGTTCTACATTTTTAGTTGAAAACGGTGTCGTGTAAACAGCCCCTTAAACTCTATGAATAAGTTTACATGACACCGTTTTCATATAAAAAAAAACGTAAAACTTTTTATGCATTATGGCCATTTATTTACACGAAAACTGCGTTTTGGGTGCCTGAAAACGCAAACTTTTGAAAACCGTTTTCAAAGTGCAAATGTTTTTGAAAACGGTCTCCGTTTAACAAAATAATCACAAATCTCAGAAGACGATGACATCATGCACATGAGTATTTCGCGTTCAGTCTATAGTGTTTCATCCCCATCTAATGGCCTGGCAGCAGAATACAGCGTTTTTAGTCGTTTTCGCAGGTTCGTGTGAATGGGGATCGTTTTGACAATGATGTCTTTTTACGCAGAAAACTCAAAGGAAAAACTTCTCAGTTTTAAGCATATCGTTGTCGTGTAAATGAACCCTGCCTCTGGTGTTAATGCAGAAATATGGCCTTGCAGTGTCAATCAAATGATCCAAATCGGCTTAATTGTGTCACATAACTGTCTAAAGAAATTGTACACTTGTGCCAACCAATTGAAAGAGGTATATTGCAACAAAGAGTTGCTGAATATTTTAAACCACACCATTTAACTTTGCCTGATATGATAATATTCATACATGCATGTGTGTGTTTAGATGTCAGTGTTCAGATCAGATGTCATGTCAACATCATCATTTATCACAGGCTTCACAAATCATTATATCAAAATGTAACCGTCATCTTTTTTTAAAGTCTTGTAAAAAAAAAAAAAGTCTAGTCCACATTATTATGACCTTTTTTGACGAGTCCTGTTTGGAGCACTAAATTACATTCATGCAGAGTAACAACTGCATTCTACAGCCAAAGTGACTGCCTGATATTTACAGTAGTAAATTATATGAGCGAGTTTGGTTAATGTGTGGTTAATATGTACCATATGAACTGAACCACAATCGGTTTCACATATGAAAGTAGGAGTGTAAGGCTTGAAATACCGAATGCCTCAAATGCTGAATAGTTTAGAATAAAGACACAAAACTAAGTCCTGATATTTACTATCATAATCAGTCACTTCTTTAAAAAGATTCTGACATGCCACACTGCATCTTTAGTCTGCTCTTCCTTTCATTCATTCATTCTGTAATGGTTCAGTTTAATTGTAAAAGACAGTGAGATTTGGTTATATGTCAACGTTTAAGCGCCCTCTTGTGGCGAGATTGTGTATGGTAACTTCCGTATGACTTGCGTCGAGTTCATTGTAAAGTGTCATGGCTGAAGTGCTGCTCGTACGGTGAAGTTTTGGCTCGCATAAGGCTGTAAGTTACTATTATTTGTCATATAAATTTGATGTTTAGTAAGCTTAACATGTTTGTCAGTAAATTCAGAGAAGCAAATGTGCTATAACCATGACGTAAAGTGATTGTGCAATACGTGAGCATTAGTTAGCGCCGTATGCTAGCGATCTTTTGTTATGATAATTAGGCTAATTTGGTTTCCGTGATTACAAGCTATTACCTAAAACTAGGAATATAATTATCAAATGCACATGACAATGTAATGTTTAATGCTTAATATGTTGATTTAATGTTTCAAATAAGTGCTTATTATAGGCAGTAAATACTGTTCAGTCAGCTATGCACTTTGAATATGTACAATTCTAATTGCTGTATTTTCTATGTTTGTTTACAGTTTTACAATGTTAAAGTTTAATGAGAAAAGATTCATGAAAGCTAATGGAAGATTAAAAGCCATGAATCAACATCTCGCCTGTTCACTGTCTGTCTAGCTGGATAGAGAAGTGACAGAGGGCAGAAGTGTAGACAGAAGTGTCTAGTGAGGACAGAACAGTAAAAAGCCTTATTATTAGCAGACATCGCCTTTAGGACGCTGTTAACTTCAGTCATCATGTGGCAGCCATTGGATCCGCAATCCCAACGACAGCCAGGGAGTCTCATGCTGAAAGTACAAGAGGAGGTACTGGAAACGAGATCCCGTTGCTCAGCTTCTTCATCACGATCTACCAGGTCATCTGCAAGCGTAGCAGCTCTCAAAGCACGAGCCAAAGCTGAGGCTGTTCAAGCGCAGGTGGTCTATGCAGAGGAGGAAGCTGAAGTAATGAAACAACAAGCTGAAATGCAGGCTCAGCTACATATTTTAAAGATAAAGAAAGAAGCGGCAGCTGCAGCTGCAGAAGCAGAGATACTAGAAGCAGCCGCACAGTTTGAAGAACAACAGCCTTACAGCCAAAAACATCTGTGCGACAACCCTGTGGATTCCAAGGAAAAGGTTCAAAATTTCATTGACAGTCAAGTATTCTTGCAAAACAGCCAAGTGCCGTCACAGCCTCAAATCTCAATCATGAACCCCTTCTACCAACATGATAATGCAGGCGCAGAACCATCACCAGCCCCATACAATACTCCTGTAACCAAGCAAAAATTCCCAGAGCACAGACAACAACGGCCATCCATATACTCATCAACACCACATCCTAACATATCACCTCCAGTTCTCAAACACCAATACCAGTCATTCAGCTCATCGCCCACAAATCCTCAGCAGACATCTACGGTAAATGATATGGCTAAATATCTGATGAGACGTGAACTGGTGTCAGCCACTTTGCAAACCTTTGATGATGATCCACAGAATTATCGAAGCTGGAAATCCTCATTTCTGAATGTCACTAAAGACTTGTCCCTGTCTCCTAAAGAAGAATTAGATCTACTTGTAAAATGGCTTGGACCAAAGTCAAACCAACAAGCTAAAAGAATCAGTGCGGCTCAAATCAATGATGCCTCTGCAGCCCTAAAAATGATCTGGCAGCGCTTGGAAGAAACCTATGGAGCACCTGAGGTAATTGAACATGCACTCTTTCAAAAGGTTGAAAACTTCCCTAAGATTACACCTAGAGACTCAAGTAGACTAAGAGAGCTAGGAGACCTCTTACTTGAACTGCAATTAGCTAAAGCAGAGGGTTATTCACCTGGGTTAGCCTTTCTGGATACAGCTCGTGGTGTTAATCCCATAGTGGAAAAAATCCCTTACTCCCTACAAGAAAGATGGATCTCACATGCATCCAAATACAAGGTAGATTACAATGCCACATTTCCACCATTTTCTACTTTTTCTAACTTTGTACGGGAGCAAGCACGCATAAGAAATGATCCTAGCTTTTCATTTCTGTCAGCAGTTCAGTCCAAGTTTGACAGACCTGTTAAAAACAGTACTCGCCCTATGATTTCAGTGAAAAAGACAGAAATAGCACAGAGTAATGAAACAACAGATGTTAGTGAGGATCCTGATAAACAATGTCCTTTGCATAAAAAGCCGCATCCCCTCAGAAAATGTCGTAGTTTCCGTAGTAAGTCCCTAGAAGAGAGAAAAACATATCTGAAGGACAACAACATCTGCTTCAAGTGTTGTGCATCAACCAAACACCAAGCCAGAAGCTGTCAGATCAAAGCCACCTGCAAGGAATGTGGGAGTGAAAGACACAATACAGTGCTACATCCAGGCCCACCTCCTCCTAACAGCATCACACCGCCGACAGAGGTGAAACAGCATGGCGGGGAGCCTGAGCTCAGCACACCATCAGTCGCAGCAACAGCAATTTTTTGCACAGAGGTATGTGGCGAACAGCGCGGCTCAAGGTCTTGTGCTAAAATATGCCTTGCCAAAGTGTATCCAGTAGGTCAGAGGAACAATGCAATAAACCTGTATGCTGTTATGGATGAACAAAGTAATCAGTCTCTTGCACGCTCTGACTTTTTCGACCTCTTTGGTGTTAAAGGAGGCACAGAGGTGTATACTTTGAAGACATGTTCAGGTATCATGGAAGTGAGAGGGAGAAAGGCTAAAGACTTTGTTGTCGAGCCTATGGATGGTCACATAAAGGTGCCACTGCCTGCGATGTTAGAATGTGACATGATCCCAGAGGATCGCTCAGAGATCCCCTCGCCTGAAGTCGCCCGATATCACTCACACTTAAAGGCAATCGCACACAAGATACATCCCATAGACTCGAATGCACGAATCCTGTTGCTCTTGGGTAGAGACATCCTGAATTTGCACAAAGTGAGACAGCAGTGCAATGGTCCCTATGATGCACCATTCGCCCAGCGCCTTGACCTTGGTTGGGTTATTGTGGGAGACGTCTGTCTGAATGGCGCACACAAACCAAAGTCTGTCGCAACGTACAAAACTAACACGTTGCTCAACGGCCGTCCATCATACCTCAGACCATGTACCAATGTCCTGCAAATTAAAGATAAATCTGTAAGTCAATCAAAAGACATTCAGAGCTGTACAGATACTTACCAGGCAAGACAAACTGACAGTCTCGGGGACACTGTCTTTATCAGGAAGGAGGATGATGAAAGGTTAGCACCTTCACAAGAGGATGCACAATTTCTCACAATAATGCAGAACGAAATGTATCAGGATGAGACAAACAGCTGGGTTGCACCCCTACCCTTTGTTACACCCAGACAACGTCTACCAAATAACCGACACAAGGCTTTAAAAAGACTCAACACACTAAAACAAAGCCTCGACAGAAAACCTGAGATGAGAGAGCACTTTGTACAGTTCATGCAAAAAGTCATTGACAACAAGCAGGCAGAAGTCGCCCCCCCTTTACAGCTGAATGAGGAGTGTTGGTATCTCCCCATGTTTGGGGTGTACCACCTGCAGAAACCCAAGCAAATCCGTGTAGTTTTTGACTCGAGCGCCAAACATGAGGGCGTAGCGCTCAACGATGTCCTTTTAAGCGGCCCAGATCTCAACAACGCTTTGCTTGGGGTTCTAATCAGATTCCGCAGAGAGCCCATCGCAATAACAGCACATGTGGAACAAATGTTCTACTGTTTCACTGTAAGAGAAGACGATCGCAATTTCATACGATTTCTCTGGTTTAAAGACAACGACGTCACCAAAGAGATTATCGAGTATCGCATGAAAGTTCATGTTTTTGGAAACCGTCCGTCTCCCTCTGTTGCAATCTATGGGCTCCGGAAGGCAGCTGAAGCCGGTTTGAAGGAATATGGCAAGGACGCAGAGCATTTTGTCACCAGGAACTTTTACGTAGACGACGGTCTAACCTCACTCCCTACTGAATTGGAAGCAATCGCTCTCCTGCAAAAAACACAGAAAATGTTAGCGGAGTCGAATCTGTGTTTACACAAAATTGCCTCGAACAGCAGCAAGGTCATGGAGGCGTTCCCAGCCAATGACTTAGCAAAAGACATCAAAAGCCATGAGTTAGACACTGACCCATTACCTGTGCAAAGAAGTTTAGGCATCAGCTGGAGTCTCGAATCGGATTCTTTCACGTTTCAAGTCTCTAAAGAACAAAAACCATTCACCAAAAGAGGCGTGCTATCCACTGTTAATAGTTTGTACGACCCCTTAGGTTTTGTTGCGCCTATAACTATACAGGGAAAAGCACTCATAAGAGAACTAACCTCCGAACCATGCGACTGGGACGACCCCCTATCGCCAGCCAAAGAAAGACTATGGTCTGTATGGAGAGACTCTCTTCTCGAGTTAGAGCACCTACACATTCCCAGACCGTACGTACCATTTTCTCTTTCCTCAACACAACACAGAGAGCTTTGTGTTTTCTGTGACGCCTCATCCACAGCGATAGCAGCTGTCGCCTACTTGCGAGTTGTCAATGAGCAGGGACAGCACCTCACCGGATTTGTCATGGGCAAGGCTAAAATAGCACCAAAACCAACTCACACAATTCCACGGCTGGAACTATGCGCTGCTGTCCTTGCTACAGAAATTGCAGAGCTTACATGCCAAGAAATCGACCTGAAAATTCATGCTGTAAAGTACTACACGGATAGTAAGATTGTACTAGGTTACATCTACAACACATCAAGAAGATTTTATGTCTATGTATCGAACAGAGTTTCTAGAATCAGAAAATCTTCAGTACCAACACAGTGGCATCATGTCTCATCAGAAAACAACTCGGCAGACATTGCTACTCGCCCAATAGTAACATTTTTACTGCCACAAACATACTGGTTCACCGGACCCCCATTCTTGTCAAAGGAACTGCCCCAGTGTTCATCTACAGCAGATACCAACGAGTTTGAGCTAATAGAACCAGAGCATGATTCAGAGATTCGACCAGAAGTGAATGTCTATGCAACTAAAGCCAGCATCGAACCCCTTAGTCCACACCGGTTCGAACGGTTCTCAACGTGGAAACATCTCATACGAGGTATGGCAAAACTCATTACTCTAGCTAGAAACAAGTCCAAAGCTTCAGATCAAAACACAGCAAATCCTCAAACTCAAGCTAAGCTTACAGTCATCTCATGCGTCCAACAATATGCTTTCAAAGAGGACATTAAGAAGCTGCATAAAGGGGAACGAATTCCCAAAACAAGCCCCTTGTGGGCTCTAGACCCCTTCATAGACTCAGATGGGCTGTTAAGGGTGGGGGGTCGGACATCTCTAGCCAACCTTCCATATGACGAAAAGCACCCTCTGATACTCCCTAAAAAACATCATGTGTCAACTCTGCTTGTGAGACATTATCACCAAGGCGTACCTCACCAAGGTCGTCACCTCACTGAGGGAGCTCTACGATCCGCTGGTGTTTGGATAATTGGAGGCAGGAAACTAGTCTCAACTGTAATCTACCAGTGTGTCACTTGTCGTAGGCTTAGAGGAAAACCTGTTGAACAAAAAATGGCCAACCTCCCAGAAGATCGACTCGCCATGGAGCCCCCGTTCACTAGGGTCGGGTTAGATGTTTTTGGGCCCTGGAGTGTAGTCACTCGCAAGACTAGGGGTGGGGCCGCAGAAATCAAACGCTGGGCAGTTTTATTTAGTTGCTTAGGGACTCGTGCAGTTTACATAGAAGTAATTGAATGTCCACCTCATGCTTTATTAATGCACTGAGAAGGTTTTTCGCAGTCAGAGGACCTTCCAAAGTTTTCAGATCAGACCGCGGCACCAACTTTATAGGAGCCTGTAAGGAGCTAAAAATCAGTACCGATCAGCCTGAGATCCAAGACTACCTCAGCAACGAAGGCTGCACATGGACGTTCAACACACCTCACTCATCACATATGGGTGGCTCATGGGAAAGAATGATTGGCATCGCTCGCCGCATTCTAGATGCCATGTTACTGCAGTCAAGTCCAACTCGCCTTACCCATGAGGTCCTCACTACACTAATGGCGGAAGTCATGGCAATCATGAATGCTCGTCCATTGGTTCCCATAAGTACTGATGCAGATTCACCAACTATTCTGACACCGTCTATGCTTCTAACTCCAAAGGCAGGAGCTGCTCCCGCTCCTGAAGGGACATTTGACATAAAAGACATGTATAAAAAGCAATGGCAACACGTTCAAGGTCTTGCAAACACCTTTTGGAAGCGCTGGAGACAAGAGACTGTCAGTGCTTCAGCCAAGGAGGAAATGGGCTCATGACAAAGAAAACATTCAAGTGGGGGACGTAGTCTTGTTGAAAGATGACCAAGTTAAACGTAATGAATGGCCCATAGGACTCATAACTAAAAGTATCCCAAGCGAAGACAAGAGGATCAGAAAAGTGGAAGTCAAAGTTGTGAAGCAAGGGATTTCTCGTGTCTACTTGCGCCCAGTGACTCAACTTGTTCTCCTGCTTCCCCAAAGTAGTGATACAAAGACTGATTAGTATTAAATAGTGGTATAAAGCATTTATACCAGACGGGGAGTGTAATGGTTCAGTTTAATTGTAAAAGACAGGTTGATTGATTTGGTTATATGTCAACCTTTAAGCGCCCTCTTGTGGCAAGATTGTGTATGGTAACTTCCGTATGACTTGCGTCGAGTTGAGTTCATTGTAAATTGTCATGGCTGAAGTGCTGCTCGTACGGTGAAGTTTTGGCTCGCATAAGGCTGTAAGTTACTATTATTTGTCATATAAATTTGATGTTTAGTAAGCTTAACATGTTTGTCAGTAAATTCAGAGAAGCAAATGTGCTATAACCATGACGTAAAGTGATTGTGCAATACGTGAGCATTAGTTAGCGCCGTATGCTAGCGATCTTTTGTTATGATAATTAGGCTAATTTGGTTTCCGTGATTACAAGCTATTACCTAAAACTAGGAATATAATTATCAAATGCACATGACAATGTAATGTTTAATGCTTAATATGTTGATTTAATGTTTCAAATAAGTGCTTATTATATGCAGTAAATACTGTTCAGTCAGCTATGCACTTTGAATATGTACAATTCTAATTGCTGTATTTTCTATGTTTGTTTACAGTTTTACAATGTTAAAGTTTAATGAGAAAAGATTCATGAAAGCTAATG
The DNA here is from genome assembly GCF_051911475.1 of Siphateles boraxobius. Lineage (NCBI taxonomy): Eukaryota > Metazoa > Chordata > Actinopteri > Cypriniformes > Leuciscidae > Siphateles > Siphateles boraxobius. The sequence goes on along the minus strand of NW_027508699.1, from coordinate 8,441,251 downwards.
GAAGATTAAAAGCCATGAATCAACATCTCGCCTGTTCACTGTCTGTCTAGCTGGATAGAGAAGTGACACGTCTAGTGAGGACAGAACACATTCATTCATTCATTCACTGGAAGATAAAGGCATGTATGTGTGGAGTTCTGTCCCTCATGCTGACCGGGCAGCCATCCAAAGAAACGACTCGGTACGTATGTAACCCTCGTTCCCTGAGTAGTGAACGGAGACGTTACGTCGGATGACGACGAATGGGGGTTTCGCTTAGAACACCTCTCCGTTCCCTACTCAGGGAACGAGGGTTACATACGTAACCGAGACTTTCCCCTTTCGTAGTCACTCCGAGTTACGTCGGATGACGACGAATGGGGGTCCCCGTGTAATCACGCCACTTCACAGCTGTCTTCCAGTGCCCTGCGTAAAACTGAGATCCCTGTCGTAAGACTTGCAAGGACTCCTATTTAACACAGGAATACCAAGGTACACTGTGGAGCATATCCCATAGTTTAGAGGAAATATGCAAAACATTGCCAGCCCAAACGGGGGGTGGGGGGGTTGGGGGGGGGGGGGGGGTTTAGAGAATACACATATGACCCGAAGGATGCATATGGAGAACACTGGGGTGTCCAGCCCCAGGTGGAATATTTCAACCCCAGGGGTGGCAAGGTGGCGTGGCAAGGTGGCTTGCCAAGGGAAAGACACATGCTCAAGGAGGCTTACAGTGGAAATACACATGTGGAGGTTACTCAGGGGAGGAACCATGGACACGGAGGCACCTAGCCGACGCACAGGCAATAGACACTGGCGCCAGCGTCAACAGTGCTGGAGGAACTCAGGGCCTCAGAGAGGAGGCTCACCCGAGGAATATATCGCACGTATCCAGTCCGTAGAGTGGAATGGCGAGCAAGCGAGACACCTGAGCGGGTCCAATACTAGCTGGTAGAAGCGAGTACATGAGAGGACACTGGCTCCACTCAGAGATTGTAGAATCTGGTGAATGAGTTAGGTGTCGCCCAGCCTGCAGCTCTGCAGATGTCTGTTAGCGAGGTGCCATGCGCTAGAGCCCAAGAGGACGCCACACTCCGGGTGGAGTGGGCGGTCACACCAAGGGGGTACGGTCGACCTTGCTGCTGGTATGCCAAAGCAATGGAGTCCACTATCCAGTGAGACAACCTCTGCTTGGAGAGAGCCTTTCCCTTCAGCTTCCCACAATAACAGACAAAGAGCTGGACTGAGGTCCTGAAACACTGCGTTCTGTCTACATAGGTGCGGAGAGCACATACTGGACAGAGCAGTGCCAAAGCTGGGTCTGCCTCCTCCGAGGGCAGCGCTTGCAGGTTCACCACCTGGTCCCGAAAGGGAATAGTAGGAACCTTGGGCACATATTCAGGCCAGGGTCTCAGGATCACGTGAGAGTAAGCCGGCCCGAACTCCAGTCACGCTTCGTCAACGGAGAATGCGTACAGGTCCCCTACCCTCTTGATAGAGGCCACTGCAACCAGGAGCGCTGCTTAAGCTCCACTGATTGCAAAGGCTCAAAGGGGGAACGAGAGGCGGCGAGGAGGATTCAGTCTCCTCGCTCCTCTCAGGAACCTGATGATCAGGTCGTGCTTCCCACACGGACTTACCTTCTACCAAATCATGGAGTGCGACAATAGCGGCAACATAGGCTTTGAGGGAGGAGGGAGACAGCCTTCGCTCCAACCCTTCTTGAAGGAAGGAAAGCACGACACCGACCGAGCATCTCCGGGGGTCTTCTCGGGCGAGAAGAGCACCAGCTGATGTAGAGGTTCCACTTCAACGCGTAGACGTGTCTCGTGGACGATGCTAGCGGTAGTGAAGGTAGCCACCACCGCAGGCGGTAGGGTACTCAAACCTGCCTGGTCCCGCCCAGGAGCCACACGTGGAGGCTCCAAAGATCGGGACGAGGGTGCCACAGGGTGCCCCGTCCCTGAGAAAGAAGGTCCTTCCTCAGAGGAATGGGACAAGGAGGTGCTGTCGCGAGGAGTATGAGTTTGGAGAACCAGGTCCGGGTGGGCCAGTAGGGCGCAACCAGAAGGACCTGCTCCTCGACCTCCTTGACTTTGCGCAAAACCTGCGCAAGAAGGCTCACTGGGGTAACGCATATTTGCGCCCCCCCGGCCAGCTGTGCGCCAGTGCGTCCGTGCCGAGCGTGACCTCGGTCAGGGAATAATACAGTTCGCAACGGGTCGAGTCGTGAGAGGCAAACAGATCTATCTGTGCGTCCCCGAACTGGACCCAATCAGCTGAACCGACTGGGGATTGAGTCGCCATTCTCCAGGGAGGGGCTGAAGCCGTGAGAGCTCGTCGGCTGCACAGTTCAGGACTCCGGGAATGCAAATGGCTTGAAGCGACCTCAGATGCTTCTGACTCCATAAGAGGAGGTGGCGGGCGAGTTGCGACATACGGCGCGAGTGTAGACCACCTTGACGGTTGATGTACGCTCTGTGGCGGTATTGTCTGATTGGACTAGTACGTGTTGACCCCAGAGCAACGCCCGGAAGCGGTGCAGGGCAAGGCGTACTGCCAGCAACTCGAGGCAATAGACATGCCACACTGCTCAACACTACATGCGAGAATCACTGAGCTTCAGGAGCAACCTTGCTCAACACCTAAGTGTGAAGAAATTCACTGAACCTCAGGAGCATTTCTGCTCAACACCTGGGTGTGATAAATCTCACTGAATTTTTCAGGAGCATTTCTGCTCAACATGAGAGTGTGACAGCATGTCCATTGCGCATGGCGCCCCAGCCCGTGGAGGCATCTGTTGAGACAACAGCATGCCGGGAAGCTGAAGCGGTCTCATATGAAGCAAACTGAGCGGCGTACCGTGGCTGCAGATGACATATGCTCCAGGAGCCTCTGAAAAAAACTTCAGTGGAACCGCACTCTTGCGCTCTTGATAGTCTCAGGCAAGTCAGCAATGGCTGAGTAGAGAAGGCGACCAAGTCCATACCGAGAAAAGAGCTCCTCTGCATGGGGCAAAGTTTACTCCTTTCCCAGTTGACCCGAAGGCCCAGACGAGCTAGGTGGCGGAGCACTGGGTCCCTGTATTCGCAAACCTGGTCTCAGGAGTGAGCTTGAGACAGCCAGTCACCGAGATAGTTCAGGATGCGAACCCCGTGTTCCCATGGAGGAACAAGGGCTGCCTCAACAACCTTTGTGAAGGCGCGAGGAGACAGGGCTAGCCCGAATGGGAGAACTGCGTACTGATATGCGCGCGCCCTGACAGCAAACCGTAGATATGGTCTGAGTCGAAGGAGAACAGAGACATAAAAGTAGGCGTCCTTCAGGTCGATCGCTGCAAACCAATCCTGTGGCCGCACACATCCAGAAATACGTTTGGCCAGGAGCATCTTGAACGGCAGCCTGTGAAGGGAGCGGTTCAGATGCGTAGGTCCAGGATTGGCCGTAACCCACCAGACTTCTCCGGGACAATGAGGTAGGGGCTGTAAACACGGACCTCATTTCGGCTGGAGGGACAGTCTCAATCGCACCCTTCGCCGATGGTTCGCGCGACCCGGCGGAACAGATAGGGAAGCTCTAGGCAGGCTCCCAACTGTGCCAGCGGCGTCAAGAACCACAGACGTCCCCCCCTGTGGTGCAGCGAAGCGGAATGACCGGCTCAGACGTGGACGGCATAACGGCCCGCTGTGGGGGCAAGGTCATAACCGCACCCTGACAGAGGAGGCCAGGGAAGGACCAGCGTTCCACGGGGGCCTGCTCTGTCAGGGGTCTGGTGACAGAGGGGGGACAGGGGCGAAGCGGTCCGTGGACGGCACGCCGTGTCAACTGCCTCTGGGACAGAGGGGGACGAGGAGAGCACGGCTTGTGGGAGGCGCTCTGTGTCGTCCGAGAACTCTGTATGCTCAGAGACGAGAGAGTCAGTTCTTTCTGAATAAGGATTCTTCCCCAGCCCTCCACCGGGGAAAGGAGTGGCCCTGCTATCAACTCCTGGAAAGAACTGAGTCTAATCTCTGAGCAGCCCATCTCAAAAGTGCCGCTTAACCGGCGTTTAGCGGGGGGTGTTGTGGTTTTCAATCTTTCTGAAAAATAACTTCGCAGAGATCTTTGATGCCAGAAATAATTAGACTTTATTTTCGAACGCCGTCCCGTTCCATAGAACGGCGCTCTAACGCTCTCTGGCCCTCTGGCCTTCCAGTGCGCTCCCGAGTATATTTTGGTTCAGAGTTATATACATACATCTTCTTCCAAAGAAGGTAACACACCCTATAGATAGTTTTGGGTAAAGGTCTTTTACCATGTGACTTCTCAGAATAGAATTTTCGGCAGCAAACAACATTCCATTCAAGGTCTTTCACATACACAGAGGAAATCCAAAGTCACAGAGAGAAGAAATAATTGTGTCCAAATATATAGCAAAATTACTTGTTTTCTAAATAATAAAATCTTCTACATTCCCTCCTCTGAGGCTTATCTAAGCCTCACTTTCACTAGTTTTTTTTCCAGAGTGTAGTTTCAAAATCCAGCTCCCTCAGTTATGCTACCTAGTGACTCAACTGAGTCACCCATTCTCCTTTTCAATTACTGGATTAAGCCACCACACTCCGGAGGAGCACTCGAGCCAAACATCTTCTTCCATACATTTTATTTCTTTTAGTTGTTCTTTCTTTTTTGTTTAATGGAAAAAGTAAAAGAATCGAGGTCTCCTAGTCAGACAAACTGAAACATTGTTATAAGTGTGTGTATACCTTTGTTCTTGCATTGCATGTTATTGTCACAGTTATGTAGAGTATGTCAAACATAAAAAGTCTCTTATACTATTGAAAGTTTTCTTGCGGTGTAGATATCCTCTAGGGTCTGGCTCATCAATCATCTTCTTCATCCTCAATTCCTCATTTAATGGGATCAACATCCAGGGTTTGTAAATATCAATTTGGTTGCCCTCTCAAATTAGTTTTCATTATCTTTTTTCCGCATTTTCATTCGTTTAACCGTGGTTTTCCAACTAATGATCTTAATATACAAAGTATACAACAGAATAATAACCCACTTTCAATATCCCTAATTGAGCAAATCATAATTTTCCAGACTTTACATTAAGTTTTCCTTAACTTTTGCTCTTAAGGTTTTTTAACATGATCATAATAGCTAAATTTTCCTCCCTGCGCAATATTATTTAGTAAAAGTGCAACACTGATCACCAAACATAAGTCATTCTACTTTTTTCACATAATTGTTTTTCCCCTAATGCAGACAAAGCATTATAATAAATCTTCTGCTTATTATAGTAGTTTAATTAATTTATTATGCATTTTTTTTCTACTTGATCCATATGGCTATTAATTCAAAATATTGCTGGGTAAACATAACTATCATTTTTATCACTTCTTATGAGAGAATATCATTTTCTTAAATTCAAATAATCCATCTTTTAGTCAGTCAATTTTAGTGAACAGAACACTTTACACCTATCTAATAAATTGCAATACATTTCACTTACTGTCTATTTTATTACCAAATTTAAACAATAAATTCCATTTTGACCTTTTTAATCTCGCGTATTGCTTCCTATTCTCATTGTAGCTCCTCAGTTTAAGACTAAACTGAATACATTTTTTTTTCATTTCTACTAATTTCTAAATAAGCTATCATGAATAAACTAATTATGTCTCATGTGATCACTCTAACTAAGAAAGCTTCAGAGCAATGTTACATTTATCTCATAAAAGTCATTCAATAAACTCATTAGACAATTAGAAAAATAACTCTAGAGAACAACTTTTTGCACTCTTACATATTCCTTATATGTACATTTCTTTTTCTTTATATCTAACAATCTAAAAGTTTGTCTATCAACCATTTAAACCATTAGCATTATAACTTAATTATTATTAAAACTTCCTTGTATTCGTATGCAATTTATTTTCAATCTTCAATACTTCTGTTTAGTTGACCCATTATCTGACGTTATTTTTGCTTAGACTTCCAATCTAAGGATTACTTCTCTGTCAGAGATTTAATTTCTGTTCCTGGCCTCCTCTGTTGATTTCATTGCTTTTACCCATCTATATCATGTCCACATAATCCATTACCAAGTGATTTAATAGTTCTTCAGGTATACTGATATATGGCCTATTTTTGTCGCTGTTCTTTTCTTAACTTTGTTTTTGCACAAATTTCACAAAACTTTGCAAAAATGCTTTTTAATTTAAAATGCCTATAATTTTATATTCATTTTAATTTTTAATTTCCTTATCTTACTCCCCCCTTTGCGCACTGGTTTAAAACCATTGCGCATCTGGACTGAGAATATTCAAAAGTATTCATTGGTTCAACAATCTGTCCTTCATGTGAATGCCAAATATCTATTTTTGACCCCCCTCTGGTGCCATTTAGATTGTTCATAAGGGCTTGTTTGTTACTGAATTTCAATAACTTCTTGTAAGTCTATAAACTTTCTATAAGTACTACTTAATATTAGTCAATTGCATATTGAATCAAATCTTATAAATTCAATTTTGACATTGAATATTTGTTAATACCCAGTGTTAATACTTGCTTTAATTTCAACTGTAGCCTTAAATTAAGTATACCCTTGTATTGACAAGTTACATCTGAGTACCCCTTAAAATTTATTTTAAAGTTATTTTTAGTTCTAAAATTTTCCTTCATGAATTGTCTTAATTCCCATTATGCTATATCAATTTCTTAAGTTAATTGTTAACATTATTTTAGTTTCTTTTCTTAATTAGTCATTATCATTGTTTTCTATGTTGCGTAATATATTTTTCTCTTCAATCATTTTTGTTATGGTGGGGTTATTATTAAGTTGCTACTGAATCTATTCAAGGGCTGAACATCCAATCATAGGAAAGTTGGTTGATGTTGACTATTGTTTGAGCTTGTACTCATCTCTGTTGATTCTCTTTTCTTTGCACAGTTCCTCTCATTACTGTGTTTCTGGTCAAGTTTGTCTTTTCTTCCATTCATGATTTGATCATTCTGTTAACCTTGTCATCAATCATTACATCTTTCACCAGGGTGTCTCCAGTGAGTCGTTCGTTGCAATGGACTCTTTCTCTCATTGTCAGCATGTCCTTGATCCCTCACTTCAGTTGTGGGGGGGTTGCTGAAGTTAGTTGGTTTATTTTAAGTTGAGAGGCATGGACTCAATGTCACACTGTTGATCACTTCTTCTGAAATTACAAAGCATAGTTACTGGTTCTTTTTGTTAGACTTGTCCCAGAATCCTTCCTGGAATCGAGCTGCTGCTATCTGTAAATTAAAGCTTAATTATTTTTGTTAGTGAAAACATCATGTGATTTCAATCATCTGCTCATCTGTCCCATTGTCCTTCTCGATGTTACCTGTAGAAAGGTCATGTGGGCTGAGTGGTGTCATTTCTGCCTTCATTAACAGCTGGACTTTAAATCATATTTTCCCCATTGTTTTTCATACAGTTTGGCTTTTTTATCATCATAATTGCAATCTCTTTGCATTTTTCTCATAATAAATTTCCAAAGTACTCTTAAAATTAGTCAATTCAACTCAGTTATCTCTTTGTCTTGAGTTCCACTATCGGCACATTATTTATTAGGCATCTTGGACAATACTCAACCCACTTTGACAAAAGTTACAAGACAATATTTCATACTTTTGACATAGATCAGCTCCATCATGATATGCTGAAAAGAAAGGCAGACGTGTTATGCTGAAAAGAAAGTCAGATATGTTATGCGCTGCGCAAATGTGGCACTGTTTTTATATTTTTTATTTTTCTCTTTTCATTCTTTGTTTTTTCATATTGTTACTTCAGTTCCTGACCAGGAAATTTAACCAAATGCATCCATGGTCATTATTTTACTGGGCAGAATTTGCCCTGTGGGCCCACAAATTTTAAATACAGCTGTATTGGCAAAATAATTGATTTGCCTTAGTGTCTCTTCAGACACCATCTCTCACTCATTCACACTCAGTGTCTCTCTCACACACACTGGCCAGCATACACTCTTACAGGTTGTGCTCTAAATGTGGCATCCTATAATTTTAGCCAAGGGTTGATCAGGTCAACACAACTATGTCAAACACTACTGAGAAGTGTCAATGATCATAAGGTTTAGTTTAACACTGTTGTTATAATCCTTTTTTTCTTTCTTTTTACAAATTCTAATAGACTAAGTATTTTAGAATAATAAGCCTGCCATTGTAATTTTTCAAATACATTTTGTCATTTGTTTTTCTGATTTTTCCTATTCTTTTTTGTTTTTGCTCATGAGCTGCTTTAAGAAATTGGAGATCTCTGCATAATCTTGGATCCATGGCCAACAACATTTCCATCTCATTATCCCAGTTTTGACAGCATTTTTTGCGATTTCATAATTTTGGACTTTTGGAGTAATTTTTTCTCCAATCTATATCTCTAAAAACTTAGCAAAACAAAATGGAGTGACCAGTATCATTGTTTTGCAAACAATAATTATTATTCTTTGACATTTTGTGTCTATCTTTTACTTTTCTACAGATTAATTTTTCTCATGCTTTTAGCCCTATAGTTGTTTAATGTAATAGCCCTCACTATAACAAATCCAGCCTCAGTTTGAACGATTTGGTGAGTTGAGCACTCACTTCTCTCTTTCAGTGTATTCTCTTTCTTTTTTATATGGCTGGACTTGAACCTACTGGAAAAGCAAAGAGGGTTAGTTTAGCAGAGAATATAAAGAATTGCTTATGAGACCAGTGAATAATCAGAATGAATAAAGTTAATATAATTACTAAATTTGAAGCAGTCTCTAGAGGGATCATCGGAGTTGCCACACCTGTGTTGCCCGTAAGTGAAGGGTTTCGGTCAGTTCTTCTGTTTTTAGATTATCAGTCTGTTAAAGCTTCATGCTGTCGCTCTGCATGTGTCGTCAGCCTAGCTGTCACTCAAGGCTTGGTGTAAACTGGAATATAGGCTCTGTTGTTTCTCTGCCCCTTCTCAGTTTGGGCTTTGATAGATTTTGCCACAGCTTTGCATCTCAGGATTTTCCTCTTGTCCTCAGGAAAAAGTCTCCAGTGAAATAGTGAACGTTTCACCTTTTCCAGCATTAAACAGTCTTTCTCCATGCTGAGTTTTCCAGAGAGTGGTCATCTTCAGAAGGGGAGCTGAACGCCCCTCACCCTCTCTTCTTCTTCTCTCTGCAGTCGTCTTTGACCTTTTACCTCTTCCATTCGACACTGAAGCCATCTGAAACTTGAACACTCAGAGAGCTGCATAGATCAAATTAGTCTTTATAAATATTTGTTCCTGAGCTATTAGCTTTTTATCTAAATTCCACTTTTAACCATCTTTTTCCTAGTTCTTTTATACTATATAATAATCACTGGTTGACAACAGCAGTTCTCCCATTCTGTTTTTAGTAAAGCAAGTTTTTCGTTGCAGGAAAAAGCAAGCTATTTCTTCATTGCAATATCAGCAATAATCTAACTTTGATTTTCTGAGTATAATACAATTAAATAATTTTCCCTATGATAAAATCAGCCTTCAATCTTTCTCCTATATTTGCATGCTGTGCTCAAAATAATCTAACATGGTGAATAAACTTTTCCTCACCCATTCCACACAATTCCCATTTACTACAATTCTAAGATTGCTGTAAATTATTTATGACTGTTGAAACTTTGTCACTCAATCTTGTTCACTTTTAGCACACTGCACAAGTTATTTTTTCCTTAGCACAAACTTAATTATCTACAATGGAATCATTTTTCTCTCACTTTGTCTTCAGGGATAATGAGATACAAATTTTAGACGTCTTCAGATATAAGATATATTAAGCACGTGCATTCTTATTTATTTATCCATTAATATATATCAGTCCATTTATTAATATATATTTTATACTTTAACTTATTTCATGCTACAATAATCTGCAAGACTAATATCTTGAAACAATTGTTTTCTTTTACTATTTCCTTTACTTTTAATACTCATTTATACATTACTTGTCTCTCAAGCACATTCACACATTCCTTGTCACCTATTTTTAACCACAGGCACAGTCAAGCAGACACACAGGACAGGATCCTACATACACACACAGAGCTATATTCTACTCACAGTGTTTCTCACTGTTTTTACAAACAATACTTCACTGAATAACTTTAAACTATCACAGACCTCTGCGATTCAATTTAGCTTACCCGAGCAGTCCATTGTCATTCCTATAACAATGCGGTAACCATAAGCTAAACTTATCTGTGCGCATGCTATCCTATTATCCTTAATAAGAAACACAGATAAAATACCTCATAACCTTATGAGTATCGTTATGCCTTAACGAGCAGAAAATTATCACAGTCCTCTGCGATTCACTTTAGCTTCCCTGAGCAGGCCATCGTTATACCTATAACAATGCGGTAACCAGTAGCTAAACTTATCTGTGCGCATGCTATCTTATTAACCTTAATAAGAAACACAGATAAAACTGATAACCGTATCAGTATACTCATTATCCTTAATGAGCAGAAAATGATTAACCTTAATCATTAACATTTACCATTATCCTTAACAGTAAATATAAAAAAACAACTGATTAACCTTAACCAGTACACTTGTTAAACTTAACAAGCAAACATCTCAAATCCTTACATACGTATGACAAAACCTTTAGCGGCACATCAGCAGTACCAATATTCATACAATCTGCATCAGATTATATAAACACTGGCAAACACTAACGGGAGCTCCGCCGCGCTATAACACAGTACTTGACATCATCAACAAACAATAGACACTTATTTCTAGAATCAAAGATCCTCTTTTCAATTTTTTAGTTCTTTAAACTTGGAGAAGCATTTTAAAGGGTCTTACCACTCTGGCTCACTGGTGACAACACATACTTTTTCAAAAGCAAAAATTTGCTCACCTCAAATTACAGTGGCCACTGTTGTCTGTGTCGGTCACCAGTGTTGCCTTTCGTGGTTCCTTCCGCTTCAACCCAAGTCCTGCCGGAGTCGCCAAATGTTGTGGTTTTCAATCTTTCTGAAAAATAACTTCGCAGAGATCTTTGATGCCAGAAATAATTAGACTTTATTTTCGAACGCCGTCCCGTTCCATAGAACGGCGCTCTAACGCTCTCTGGCCCTCTGGCCTTCCAGTGCGCTCCCGAGTATATTTTGGTTCAGAGTTATATACATACATCTTCTTCCAAAGAAGGTAACACACCCTATAGATAGTTTTGGGTAAAGGTCTTTTACCATGTGACTTCTCAGAATAGAATTTTCTGCAGCAAACAACATTCCATTCAAGGTCTTTCACATACACAGAGGAAATCCAAAGTCACAGAGAGAAGAAATAATTGTGTCCAAATATATAGCAAAATTACTTGTTTTCTAAATAATAAAATCTTCAACAGGGGCGGGGCTGGAGAGGGCTGTGGCATCTCCCCTACGGTCTTTCAGAGCCAGGCCCGGGTGAACGGACGGGGTTGAAACCGTGGGAGGGAGCTTCGGCGGTGGGCAGACTGAGGGATCTGAGCGGACGGCGGGGCCGTCGGGCAGAATAACCTCAATCTGCTCACGGGCGGTTGAGAACTGTTGGGGAGAAGCACTCAACCGCACCGCCGAAGAGGCCGACCTGGGAGATGGGGGTGTCGAGCAGACGGGTCCGCCCGACATCGTGCACATCAGACCGGTCAGCCCCAGACTGGTGAACATCACCTGACTCCGAGAGCGTACGGCCACTTTCGTCACTTCGAAGAGCAAGGTCAGTGGCGGCGCGCAGCTCACTGAAGAGCCTCGGGTCAGTCCTGCCCTCCTGCATGTCCATGAGCATCTCGGTCAGGTAGACTAGCAGAACAATCATGGGATGCAGTGAGGCAGCTGCCTGTCCTGTGGCACTATAGGATTTCGCCACAGATTAGTGTAGACGAAAAGAACTACAGGCTTTGGACGGGTGCCTAGGATTGCGCCGGGAAGCACTCTGAGGACATAGTAGCATGGCAACAGAGCGTTCAACCGGGGGAACCCCAGTGTACCCATGGGCAGCGGCCCCAGAGGGGATGAAAGGCGGATGAGACCAACGAGAGGACCCGTGATCTCATCATGCACGTCCGGGAGGAAAGATATTGGGGTTTGCCGTGGACGCGTCGGCGGCCTTATCCAAAACCAATCGTCCCGGGAAAGCATGGCCGTCATCTCCGGATCAGACTCAGGCACAGCCGTATGCACACTAGAGGTTGGCAGCTGTGACCAGTCGTCATTTCCAGAAGAATCAAGCCCACCTAGTGATACTGCAACAGACACAGCATCATCCTCTGTAGCTTCAAATGAAAACACACGGGCCACCCGAGGGTAGACTCGTGGAATCATCAGTTCGCTAGCGGGCACCGTCATTAAAGAGGGGGGGCTGGGGCGTGGACACAGAGTCTGTGCCTTGTTCCAGACCAACACCCTCAGGTCACCCTGGCCACCAGCCGAAGATTGGGTGGTGGATGAGGGGACTCACACTCTTGCGAGTTCACTGAGTCTCGACCTATATATGACGCGATGATCACGTTCCCAGAGAGAACATGAGTCATCCACGAGCGCTGTTCAAGCATGATCAAAGCCCAAACACACTAGACAGCGCTCGTGCCCATCAGAGTCCGATACCAGTCCGCTGCAACCAGAAATGCACGGGCGAGCCGTCTTTAAAAAGACGTGTCGCGTGCGAGCTCTTTTATGAGAGGAGAAAAAAACTCTGCGATGTTGAAGCCCACAGGGAGACACACACACACTGGCAGATCACCGCACAGATCAGCAGGCACTGTGAGCTCGCTGCAAATCGCCGTCACACCAACACCGGAGACAGAAGCTTGTCTCGTAGAGCGAAGTCAGAGATGATTGTGGAGTGTAGAAATACTCTTTGCTCCGAAGTGAAAACTTATCTGCATGTTGCCGGCGTCCTCCTTTTATACCCACGCGGTGGGGCGGAGATACGCTATGCAAATTCCGCAGACCCATGGCATTTCATCGCCATTGGCTCGTTTTGTAATACTCGAAGTCGATAGGTGTTCTAAGCGAAACCCCCATTCGTCGTCATCCGACGTAACTCGGAGTGACTACGAAAGAGAACCCCAGGAACTCTCCCGTCTTTAATGCTGCTAAAAAAATCAACATCCTCTTCCTCTTCTGGCTTCCACTGGAACAACTAAGGTCACCATGAGCAAAAGTCACCTTTCCAAATGCATTGTTTGAGAAGGATTGCTAATTTTTAACCTTAAAAAAGCAGTTGTGGTGCTTTGAATTGGTTCTTTTGAGAGGTTAACTCATAGATCACCTTGTATACCTGTAAACGTTAATGTTTTTCAACAACGCCAAGATATTTAAATCACTGAAAACCCCTGAGTTTAATGTCAGGAACAAATCTAAATGTGGATTGGAACTGTTTGTTACAAGAGCTACCTGGATGTGTTTCAGAGGTCTAATCCAGAGTTCAATCTTGTAGTCACAAGCTACGAATAGAAAAGAAACTGTAGTCCTATTCCACCTCACTTAAACCAAATTAAGAACACATCTTTTTAATGGAAAATCCACGTATGTAAGTTATTAATGTCAGAACATGAGCCACAACAGTGCACAAAGCAATTTGTGCATAGAAATCATTCAGTAATATAGCATAATGTATATCATTATGTAGGAATTAGGGAGAGACAAACATTCTTTACAATTACTTGTTTTCTCAACATAAACAAAACTGTCTCAACTTCAGTGCATTGTCATGAGTTTGGCGGTTATGAATGGAGTTGATTCATGACAGGCCAGCACACACTGCTTATAAGCGTATAATTACAGTAATATGGTGTGCCTTTCTTATATGCAGAAAATCTCCAAAACATAGTCAAAAGTTATTATGAGTGTAAGTGGTTCAGTGAACATGAATTGGTTTCTCAGACATGAGCCCATGCATTTGGGATCCAGCGAGTCTCTGTTTCTATCTTTGTGAGTTCGTCTCTCAGCTCGGTGAATGCCATGGCCAGATCGTCGTTGATGATCACTTTCTCAAACAAGTGGACGTATTTATTCTCCATGGCTTGGGCACTGGAAATCATGTCTTGAAAGTCCTCCTCCTGTAAATAGTTAATAAAATGGAAATGCATGAGTATAATATTACTGTATTTTTCAATATAACAGTTAGTTCCATTCCTCAAATTTGATTGAGCTACACTCTAAAAGGCCTGATATTTATGTGGTGCATTCATGTCGTAATTATCGTAATTATGAGATGACAAACCAGCGCTCGGAATTTCATAATTATGGTAATTCCAAAATGTCTTGAACGCACTATTAGTATCACAAACTTTTTTGTATCACTCAACATAAATGGATGGGATGAATGGGATTTTAAGAATGATACATTTTAATGGGAAAATACTAAAAAAATGCTATGATAAGAACCTTTTATTCGGCTAACGGTAGTTCCTTACCCTATTTGTTGAAAAACGATAGTTCTAATGCCAGGTTCAGACTAAACAGCATTTTTGTCTGTTACGATAGTCAGTGTGTCAGATTATGCGATTTTGACTCCTAAATTATGTTGTGGATGAGAAACACGTCAGGCTATGCGTTACTTCCAGACCAATCATCGCTTGCCGTCTTTAATGACATGCGTGATGTCATTGAGCAGGCGGAACGACTGACTTTCGGAAACAAGAGCATTAACAAACAATGGCTACCAAAGCAGTGTGTTTTGTACTGGCTGTCTTGTTCTCAGAAAAACCCCCCAAAAAGAAATAATTCTTCCTAGTAGCAGCACCAATACCATCGTCTCTCTTTTGTCCATGTTTGAAAGCTTCTGTGCTCCTATTGGTTAATGTCACAGATGTGATGGAACCCATCATAGAGGACCGAAAAAAGAAGAAGAAACATGCTAGTCTTTCTGCCAGGACGTCGTAAAGCGTCACAGATTTGGCATTGGTTGTCGTCCACTATGACACATTATATGAGATAAAACGTTCGATTCTTGTGTCCCGACGGCCGTTGTCATTTTACGAATCACTAAGACACCCTATGTAAAATGGATTGTGCCAAAATTGGCCTAATATCATGTAGTCTGAACACGGCATTTCATGTAATTTCACAGTAAAATTCTGTTTGTTTTTGGGCGTGAACAACAACAAATCATTTTATTATTTACAGTTAAAAAACGTAAATTGAAATTCACCGAAATGGATCATGAGGTGTGACTTTACGTTTTTATGGTTTTCATTGAAATACATTTTTAACTAATTTTAAAACTATTAAATCTAAGTTTTTTCTTTTCAGTTATTTACGGTACAGCTTATGTTGTTAATTTAACGTTTGTTACATTATTTTAATTCATATCATATGTTATATTGTCAATTAAATTTTAATGTAAGTTTAAGGTCAGTTGTAAAACTTAAAATGCTGCTATCATAGTTTTTATGGTAAAGATCTGGCAACCATGACTTTATTTTACTGTAAATTTCACAGATTTAAAAAAAAAAACGATTACCCAGTGTACAACCCAATATTCAATACGCCCTTAACCGAATCAGTAGAAAGGACATCATCTGATCAACATAGGAATCAACAAGGCAGAATAATAAAAATATAATGCTAATGGTTTTTATATCACCAACATGAGTGACCTTTGCAGAATGTATGCCAGAAGGGTTAGATTCAACGGGCTACAGATGGTACATTTACGTGAGATGCCATGCTTTTGAATGTTTTCCTTGTTTCGGTCAGCCTAGTGAAAGGAATTCTTTAAGTTTAAGCTTTAATTTATGTTCTCTTACGTATATAGTCATCTTGAAGCATTTAGAAAAATAGCCATGACAGTGAAGTTACTCATACAGTTCAGTGTATTTAAGTGTTCCTGTTAAATTCATTCAGGTCAATGGTCAGTATGAGAAATGTTCTTCCTCAGCTATGACATTGTCCACTATTTTTAACAGTGAAAAGACATTTTTACACATAACCCAAAGCTCCAGATGGTCCAAAAGAACACTTCTTGTCTATAAATGTCTTTCCGTACCTCAAAAGGTATTTCACTTTGTGGTTTATGAATTATAAAAATGATATGACATTATGCGTCAGACTGAACTGGCTTGGATTGGAGTAAGAAAAGTAAAGAAGACAGTAACGACGAATTATTCCACTAAATCATAAAATCAAGTGATGTCCAAATGTGTCTTGTTAAGGTCAGTGCTCAGTGCAGTCATGCAAGACACGTGTGTCCTTGGTTAATATGGAAAGATGAGCAATACATTTGCACCCAGGAGCTTGGTAGTTTGTAAAACAACATCCAGGTGTGAGAGAGATGACCCAAGTCTTTTATAAGACCCTGGGGTAGACTTAGGTGCTCACGCTCACAGCATGACACAGATGGGTCTCAGTGGGGTTACCAGCAAACCTTCCGCCCCAAGCCTGAAAGACCCTCAGACCGCTGGGAGCGTAAAAAGACAAACCTGTGTGAGCTCATTGACCACACCTGCAGCCCACCCTGGAGAGTTTTTTAAAAGAGAGAGGTGTATTAAATGCCAGAGAAGCTGATGTACGGTTGAGATGATGGGTCAGGTCAGACCTTGTTCATCTCAGCTGTGTACTGAACTGCTGTAGGAAGGTCATGCATTGAGAATTCACCCATTCCATTTTTGATCCCACATTGATTCCACATTATATTAAGTAAGGAATAATTGACGACAGGCAGTTGAATTATTAAAAAAATAATGCACACCCGAGGTGGTAATGCGGTCACGACGCGAAGTGGAGTGGGCGTTACACCTCGGGTGTGCATTATTTTTCTATTAATTCAACGGCCCGGGGCAATTATTCCGCTTATACTACAGTTACCACACCTTGAAACATTGTTCAGATGATGTATTTCAAGACGTTTGTCAAGTTTTTGACATTAAAACGCTCTTGTATGTAGGATCTAATCCCATGCCTCCGTTGCCAATTCCAAAACGTAATTTTAGAGTTAGTAATGGAGGTTTGAGCCACTGATAGCAGACTAATGCTGGACATACACTTAAGACTTGCTGAAACATTCTAAGACTGACTGTTTCTATCGACTCTAGCAGGTCTTAAACACCGACTGTGAACACAGACTGAACGCGCTGACCGACTGTTCATAACCGGCCTTAGAGTTAGTGTGTCCCCGGCTTTATGCAGTTATTAATGCAGTTATAAGAGAGAGAGAGAGAGAGAGAGAGAGAGAGAGAGAAAGAGAGAGAGATATGTTGCAATAATGAGATGAGAAAGCATGTGCGTCAATATTATTATTTATTTATTTATTCAATTCATTTTAATTAATTCGTTCATTATTTTTTTCAATTATTGACAGTAGACTAGCTTAATGAATGAAACACAAAGCCCTTTTGCTCCCACTTTATATTAAGTGGCTTTAAGTACTATGCACTTACATTGAAATTAATAATTTGATACAATGGACTTATTGTGTACATACATGTTTTTACATTGTACTTATATTTTGAAAATACCTGCATGTAATTACAGCTGTAATTAATTTATGCAATTACATTTGTAATTACACAGCTTACCCTACCCTTACTCCTTAACCCACCCTTAAACCTACCCATACCACCACACCTGACCCTAATCTTACCCGTATCACACGTCAATAGCAGCAAAAGTGTTTTACAAATTCAACCTGAACACAATGAGCACATTGTACTTATTTTTCGATGTAATATAAAGTGGGACCGCCCTTTTCAATAATTATTTATTTTTTATATTATCTGCAATAATAACGAAAACCCATGCAGCATGACCATCAATTTATTTATATATTTGTGAAGTTGATTGAGAAGTTAGACATCGAAATTGCAGATCATGCGCATGGGGTTGCATCCTTTTTCTTGTTATAAATTGTATCCTATTTTCCGTTATTACAGTCAACTATGTAATGCGGTCAAGACCTGCCTGGAACTACTTTAGCCGTGCGTTTCCCTGAAAATAATAGCACACCTTAGATACTACGCCCTGTAGTATAAGTAAGGAATAATGCTGGGCCATTGAATTATTCGAAAAATAATGCACACCTGAGATGGTAATGTGCCCACAACGCGAAGCCATTGTCAAAGTATATTCAAGTAACAGTATATTTATTTCTTAGATGCAAAACTTTTTAAATGAGGATAAAAATAATCAGACAACACAGAAGTTCCAACACAATCTCATGAAAGTGCGTATCTATACCACGAATGTTATTTCTCATGTCATTTATACGGCAAAAATGTATTGTGCGTGCATATGCTACGCACTGAAAACCCCTTGGTTTGGATTAGGGGTGGGAGTGCGTGCGTATTACACGCCATAAAGTGTGTATCATATGCATGCGAAAACTGCATATCATATGCACGCGAAACTATTTTTGCCGTATAAATGGCACGAGAAATAACATTCTTTGTATAGATATGCACTTGCATGAGATCGGGCTGGAAGTTCTGTAAAACAACCATAATAAACAAACACATAGAGACAAGAAACCACAATCATTATATCTCTTACCGTTAAGATTTTTGTGACTGTTTGCTCATTCTGAATTTCCAGAACCTTTGCTTTTCTTCGGCTCAGTCTTAAGCGCTCTATTGGTGGAGGCTTCACAAATACAACATAGGGTTTAAACTCAGAGGAATATAAGGCTGCTATGGTCTGTTAGAGAATGGAGAAGAAGAAAAAAACAGTGAACAAATGACAGTGAGCTAAATGGCAACATATGAGACCTATTCTTCAAAATAATACAGATCATTGCCTGGTATGAATGTGTCCATGTTATATTGTAACTTTCATTTCAAACCAATTTTCTATGGTATGAAAAGCTAGACACAGCATCACCCATGCATTCTATGTGCTCACATAGTAGGTTTGTTAATACAGTGAGAATGTTTCTATAAATGTTACAAGCTGATGAAAATAATCAGACCACAGGAAATGTACCAACTGGAGTAGAGCTGACAGAAGCTCCCCGTCCAAAATGACATAATTCCTGCCCTTGAGTCCGTGTTCCAAAGTCAACAAATATGACATGTAATATAGGACTCCCTGGCTCTCGCTCACTCTGTTTATCCCTGTTTCTCTCTTTTCCTCTTTCGCTGGAGAGAGGCACAAATTGTGGTATTTGTATCATATACTGCATGTGTGGTTCTTAAATAATATGAAATAAAATTCATTAAAAAAATATGTTCTGAAAGGGGCCACTGTTGTCGAAGACCCACGTGCGCAGATCCTTGATCCAGCGCTTCTTGGCACTCACACACCCTGCCATTCATGAATGATCTTTGACTCACGTGTGGTTCCACATCCAACAGGCACACCTTGCTCTCCGCTATGACCCTGCGCACTGAATCCAGACTCGTACCATAGTAGTTCCCTTTATGTTCACCATACTCCAAAAATCTAGGTGAAAAATTTTAGAGAGCATGGAATATGGGGAATATAGACATTTTTATAAGCTCTAATAATTTAAACTCTTTTACATGACTGTTTTGAATAACATGCTATGAAAATATCTGATATATAATAAGATGACCATAAATCATTAGAAAATAAATGACAATTTGGACCATGCAAACATAAATCTCCAGGTGTTTTCCAGTTTGCTGTTACACACTATTGGCATGTTTCCTTCCTTCATTTCAAAAAGTATTCGCCAACAGTGCAATATCATCAATTTGCTGCACGTACAGTATATGTGTTGTTTGAAAGCGCTAAATACTTGGCTACCATTAGTGTTTGTAGTAAAAGGTGGATTAGTGGTACATGTCCTAAACTGTCATATTGCTGATATATCGTGATTTAGTATTAAAGAAAATAATGCTATATAAAATGCTTTGTCTCTTGTCACAGAAACATCATCACACTCATTCAGAGTAAATTGTAACATATTTCAGCAGATCATCCTTCCAGATTCGTTGGCACAGTATGTGTTATGTATGTTACACAAATGTAAATAAAAGCAACCAACTTTTGAGGGATGGTCTTCAAAGAATGAACTAAAATTAAAATACAATGCTTTCAATAAGTGTGTAATATTTGCATAGGAAATAAGACAGTAAATAATTTTGTGCCTCCTCTGTCATGTTTCTTTTCGAAAGTCAACTGTGTTTCTAATCCTATAAAGTTAATTAGAATTGGAGAGAATTCACTAAGAATAAATTATGTCTACTGATAGCACCATTTATTTGTACATGCTGCTAGTTGTTTCACTCCTGAATCACTAAAGGAATTTTGTAAATCAATCAATAATGCATAATGCATTTAAATCTAAAGTTTAGATCATAGTAACATACTAGTAATGACTCAAGTATTATCAAATCCTTCAGAAGGAATTACTTAAATTAAATTGGAACAGTATTCTGAAGTGAAGAGTCATTCCGAGTCATAATTGAGTCCTTACTTGTGGGTTACTTCACTTTAGACATACTACATAGAACCATATATTTCCACAAGGTACGTTCAATAAATAAATCACGGTATAAGTTAAAATTTTTCAAGGCATTTGAGGTATCGCTGATGACTGAAAATGTTCCAGTAGTCTCCTTGACTCTCTAGTGATTCAATGGGAATTGTGGACTTAAGCTGCCTTCTCTTTGTTTAAATAGTAATAATAACGTGGGGGAAAAAAAGAATACAACTAACGTAATGTTCAGAGGGATGATGGAAAATTATCCATAGGAGTAAGGTCCCGAAAACTGCATTTAAAAATCAAAATTTAACTCTTTCCCTTCAAGATTTACCTTAAAAAAATCTATCTTTATTTTTTCTTATTGTTATTGTATATTTCTGAGCAGTTTGTAAAATATTTGAACAGTAAAAAGATGATCAAAACATATACCAAGTAGATCGAGTCCATCAACACCCTCAAAGCTTGCACAGTTGTATAAATCTAGGTGCATTTGACATTTTTCTCTAAGGTTATAAGGCAGTTTTGATTTGTATGCTGTTGAATGTTTGATGATCATGTTAGCTTATCTGCTCCATCTGGTTTATGGAGACCTTCTTCGCTTGTTTTTGGATCAGGAGATTATGTACTCTTTCAGAAGATGCGTAATAGCGCCCCCTAACAAATAACAGTGAAAACATGAATTGTCGCAAGAACTTGTCAATAGCGGGGAAGCGTAAATAATGGAAAAGCATGTCAATGGCTGGGAAAGAGTTGAAATTATCCATAGTTGTAAGATGACTGATAAAATGTACTATTTATCAACAGTTTCCCCAGCTTGTCTGCTATTACCCATTGTTAAAAGTGGTGAAATGTTAAAGTAGTAGTTAAAATGTTAATTTGCCGACATTAGTTATTGATTAGCGTCACATTAATTATAGAACTGTACTTAGTTTCTTCATTTTTTCGGAGGTATGAAAAAGACTGTCTGATTAGCATGGCCGTAGCTAGGAAAAGGTGGGGTCCCGCTCGTTTGTAATCGCGGGGGTCCCTCCGAAAGCCAGGGGCCCCGGGAATCTTCACCACATTTCTCCAGTATTCTAAATTGTTACTCATTTGCCTATTAGATGGTTTCTACTGAAGTAGAGGCTAACTTTGGGCTTTAGCCTTTGGCCTCAAGGCATTTGTATGATAATCAAAGATGATGGTAATTCAGAGGAGTGATGAAAAAAGCAGTCCGCTTTTCCTCTCTCTAGTGCGCCTCTCTGGAAAGTTGGGCTGTCTACTCTCTGTCATTCCTGTCTCACTTGCTTCTTTCCCTATGTCCAACTAACAAGACAAAAAGTCATTTCAAACCACAGAAGGCTCTTAAAATATCCCCCTACTTTAATATAATGTGACACTGTTCACGGACACATGCTTTTGAGATTTCCTCTCGTTTTTGAGTGAAAATTGGAGAAAGAGAGTATTTCCTGTCAATGGTTGTGATCTGCGTTTTAAGCATTAACAAGGATTAAATGTGTGATTTAAATTCCAGGAGCATCTTTAAAGACAGCAATAATGCAGTTGGCTTCATATAAATCCACTATTTAAAGTCATTTTCAAATCATTTTTTAGATAAAAACAACCAGGTACAGTGGTAGATTACTAGAAGTGTTATTTGATTTTAAAATCTTTTATTTCAGACTATAATCTTCCACAATTGCCCACTAGACAAAACAACACAACCCAAAACTAGCTTCTAGAATAAACTACAACACGGGCTGGGTACCATTCATGATTGTTTAGCTTACTTGTCGTTGAGGATATCTTTTTCAAAAGTGTGTTTGGAGACAAAATGGTACTCCACTCCTTCTCTCTCTTGCTTTTTCTGCTCCCGAGTGGTATCTGTTGAAATTTAAAAAGTCTGGAAATAATCAAGTGTCTTAATGCAATCCAAATCAAATTAACCCAAACCAGCTGATAAACAGGAACTTCAGACTCGTTTGCAGATCCCAGAAACCCTGATATGCATGTAAAAATAAAAGTAATGTTGAAACTAACATTTGATTTTTCCTTAAAATATTTTTTGTAATAGCTTTCTCTGGCCTCAAAACCACTCGTCAGATATCTTTATTGGTTTATCCATCTGGTTTACCGCAAAGTAAAACAAATGTGACTGGTATCCATTCTAGTAACATTATTTAAAGTCCATTTGATCCCAAAAAAGAAGTGGAACATGCAATAAAATACACAGTATCATAGCATGTGTAGTTCATTGCATTTGTTCATATTTTATATATGGTGTGCCTGAGACCCCAAACATAAATAATATAATATAATGGACGATTAAAGTATCTTATCAAGTGAATCTCATGAAATAAGGAAAAGACATCATCATGCTGATACTTCAAAGTCAATTTAATTGTTGAGCTCTTAAAATTGCTTTGGGGTCTCTGAGACCCCAAATAGAAAATGAGTGTTAAAAACAGTTTACATGTACACTTGTGTAATGGACGTAGGCCAGTAAGAGATGTGCGTGTAAACCTCACTCCCCTTCCAACAAGAGGCACGGTAGCGACTGACACTAGAGGCTGTGGTCTCAAGCGCAATTGCCCACCTCCCACACCGGAGACCCCGGTTCAAAACCCTCTAGGAGCAGGTCTAGTAGAACTGATCACACTTGCACATTTTTACGTATATTTTTAGAGAGATCATTGACATTACAAAGAAATCATGGTGGAGACCTTTGTGAAAAAGAAGTCCACTTTATCATATGTTTAAAAAGTACTTGTTGTGGAAATAATATAAAATAATATACTAAAGTGTGAACTGCATGGAAAGTTTTTGACACTTAATTGCACATTATTTATAATTAAATGAGAATGTTTTATAATGTTCAATTTATACTAAATGCAATTTGTTTAACCCACTTCAGTAGGACTTAAGGACAACTTTATATGTAATTTTATAATTAGTTCTATTGTCTTTAAAATATGGTTAAAGTGTACTGTAAAATGTACTGACAAATTGACTGTTTTAATGGTATACTAAATTATACATTAATGTCGAGTCTATTTAAACTTGTATAGTGAAAAACATTTATTTGTAATTCCACAATTGTAAAGATGCAGTTGCAATTAAGAGCATTTAAAATTAAAAGTAATTAAATGTTAATAACACACTTACGGTTTGAAATTATAATCAAGTACTTTACATGTGTTTTAGTATGTTAGTCAACACAGAAAATAATTAAAAGATTATTAAAACAACGATTTTACAATTTATTTTAAAGTATAGACTTTTATTTTACATTATTTCAAAGTGTACTTTTCAGTTGTTTTTAAGTTTGTTAAGAAATAGTGATGAACGTGTACTCTCTTTAAGTTATAATATTATATTATCGGCAAGTATAGATTTTAGACAAAACATTTATACTTTTAAGTTTTGAAGTACACAGCAAGTGCACATATAGTACAATTAAGTGCACTTCTTTTTCACAAGGGAGGCAGAACTGTCTCTGGTAGCATGTGTCCAAAACTGAGCAGGGGTTATGTAGTAAGACCCTTATTAAAGTAGACTGAGTCACACAGAAAATATGCTCAGAGGTGAGTTTAACAAGGCCTGAGGAGCTCATCACACACCCTAACTCTAATTGTCCACGCGTTCTGTGCATATTCCAAAATAAACAATAAACTTTAGCTGCCACTGATGGGGGGGGGGGGACTCACTGACTCACTGACTCACTCAGTGAGTCAGCTTCGAAGTACACTCGTCATTTGCACATTTAGGGGCCAGCAGGAGTCTGTTAAAACCTTTTATTCCTCTGAACTATTGATCACAGCTGTTGTGGTTGTCATTAGCTGTGACGGTCATATTGATCCTAAGTCACTGCCACCATCTTGACGATCGATTTTGGCACTCACTACTCAAGTGTCATAAATCAAATAAATGTACGTGTCAGACAAAGTTAGACCCTAACCCTGTTTTGCTACAGTTCGGAAGCTTGGAGCACAGTCAGAAATGTGGAAAGCTGCTAGTTTGAGCTTCCAGCGGGGAGAAACAGGCATGACAAGCGCCAACCTAAGGCAGAAAGATGGCCTTTTTCCAGAATAAGGAGAAAAAGTCACACCGTTCCCTCGATTACTGCATAGACAGTCTAGCGGTTAGTGGCTGTGATTATCCTGTTCTTTCATCGCTCTATTGCCCCCTGTCCACATCGCTGTTGGACACCCAGAGTGGCAGTGAAAATCTGGTTCTGTTCTCATCTCCACTCTGGCAGTCTAACACAGCTTTAGGCCTCAGTGTGGAACATTTTGAAGGTCTGCCTACAGATTATTCATGAACATTTACAAGAGTGTGGAATCAAGGCAATAGTTTTGCTTTTAAGAAACAGGGCTGTTCTTGATTGTTCTTTGTCTGTTTGCTTGCTTGGAGGCAGCATTATATGTGCCATTCAGTGTACCTTTATCAATTTACTTGTAAATGAACGATTTACCTACTAAATAAACATTTGATGAATTCATTTAAGTACCTGCACCCGAGACTAGCTGGTGGTCTGATTTCGGTGGCAAAGGAACTGGTGCAATTTACATGAATGTGAACTTGGGTCCGCAATTGTTCAGGAAGTATAGTAACATGCACATGCACCTTACCTTGGATATAAGCAAGAATGAGCATAGCAGTGTAATCTTGCATAGTTAGTGCAATCAGAACAGCAACTGAATGTCTCACAATCAGCTGTCTCCTCAAAAGAGCTTGCAAGTAGCAGAAAGTCCTGGTACAATCACACTCAGAATCAAACCACAGCAAACGTGCCCAGTGTGAAAACTCCCTAAAGCCAAGTCAATTCACTTGGGGGGAAACAGGTATGTAAACAAACGAGGGTTCTTGCACACTAGTACTGTTTGGCAGCAGAATAAATGGTAATATCTTTTAAGGAGACCGCTGATTGTAAGCTATTCGTTTGCTGCTCTGACTGCACAACATGAGCGTTCTTGGGACAGCTTTCACATTGCAAATTTTTCCATGATTCCATGCTCTATTTCAAACTAAACTGACGGTGTGAAAGCCTCCTAAAAAGGTAGTCTGAGGTGCGATTTATGTGAACGTAAACCTTAGATGAAGTACGATTTTGTCAAGTTGAGTTTGTGCTCACTTACTTTCATGACAAGTGAGACTGACGCACTGAAGGCAGAGAGATAATTGCGTATCTCATGTCTGCTCACCTCCTGCAGAAACTGTCTCCCATGTTCTTTCGAAACTTTGCAGTACACCTGGGGCAAATGGACGCCAATGCTGTTCTGTGTTGGTGCTTTGTAAACAAAACCAACATTTTACTCCAAACTACAAAACTAAGGGGAGCAACAGTGGCCCTGTTCAAAATGAGACATTTCATGTGCACTTATAGGGCCCTATTTTACTGATCTAAGCGCATGGTCTAAAGCGCACGGCGCAAGTGCACTTAGCGCATCTCTGAATTCACTTTTGCTAGTTTAACGACAAGAAAAATTGGTCGGAGTGCACAGCACATGGTCTAAAAGTGTTGCCCCTATTCTCTTAATGAGTAATGGGTGTGTTTTGGGCGTTATATACAAAAAAACAATCAAAGTGTAATTTCCCATTCCCTTTAAAAGCCAGTTGTGCTGGCGCAATGGCGGATTCACTATTTACATGGCGGAATTTACAAGCGGAATAACTGAATGCTTCTCCAGAGAGGAAACGGATCTGCTTGCGCGCTTTAACCTCGCACACGAGCAGATCCGTTTCCTCTCTGGAGAAGCGGTCAGTTTTTCCACTTAAAAAAGTAGCAGTCTATTTCAGTTGCCTCAAACAATTCAGTTGCTATTTAAACAACGTGGTGCAGGATGTAAAATGATAACTGCATCGGGCTGAATCTAGCAGAAGACACTTGATTCGCGCCTGCCGCTGCATTGCATCGGGTATATGATAGGGCCCATAGTCTTGTAGTCTTTTGTGCCAATTGTCATTTTAGGTTTCAGAAGGATGCTCACGAGTGCCCCCTTTGCGGTCGATATGCGCCCTCAATGCACTAGTCAAAGCGGTGTTACGTCACAGAAGTGCGGACTCGTAGGAATAATGCAGGTGTTCAGGGTTCCAATTGGGACGGAGCCAGTAACTATTGTGCAGTCTTTCTCCAGGGGTTAACAGCTGCTACTTGATGAAACTGAGCTTACGAAAACTAATGTGTTTCCTATAAGCATTAAAATCTAACAACAATGACGTCATAAATGTGCTTCTTCAGCACAAATTAAGTTATAAGCTACGATTTTCAGGCTGGTCCAGCTAATGCACAAGCATGTTAAGAGTAAACAAGCAGGCTGTGCATCTTTTAAAAAAGGCGATTTTATTTAGCCCTGTTTTTATTCCCTCTATATTATTCCCATACATTTTTCAATGAGTGGTCTCATCTCATTCTCTCGATAATGTATCTGCTGTTATTTAAGTACTTTAAATTATGAGTAGCTTATAGTTTGGCTTGTAACAGTTTCCCTTAAACTGAACTATACTTAAAGCAGCTCTAAAGAGGTTTACACACACAGGTCTTATTGATTGTTTGAAAGAGATAAATCCTATCAGGTTGATTTATTGCACAAATGTTATATGAACTCACATGGCACAGGTACACTGAAGTGTTCTGGGTCAGAGAGTAGAAGTCTTCTCTTTAACTCGTTCACACCAACCCCAACAGGCCCTGTTCAACACACATACACACACCAGCAGTTTATCACTAACCAATTAATCAACAATGAGAAAGCAATAATGCAGCAGTCAGCATTCACTGAATAATTCATTCAATATGAACACAAGCTTATCTAAATCACCAGTATACATTTTCATCACACTTCAGCACTTATGATCCCTGTTCAAATATTTCTCTTTTATCTTGAGCCCAATATAAAAGACTGCAGACTTGGCTGGTTGAGTGGTACATGAACAACTTCAGTGAAGTCCTTGTTTGTAGGCGGACATGTACTGTATTTAAATGGACTGTCTGGGCCATGAAGTGGCCCATTATTCCGACAGGCATCTGCTTTTTCCATCACTGGGACGCATATGAGGATGATGGGGTAATGCTGTATTGATTTCAACCTGTGGCTCCCGCTACTCGCACCCATTCCAAAACACAGATCCAGTCTCTGCTCTGGCCTGAGCATCCCCAGAAGGTAAAACCATATTACTGTAGTGAAAATGAAGAATCTGTCTGGTGCCCACTCAAGAGAGACTAAAAGCCAATGTCTGCCAACCGCAAACAGACAGGATGGTCTTTTGGTCTCAAGAAATCAAAGTATGTATGCAATCGCTACACTGGCTGCAATTGGCCTTCTCGATGTGATTCAGGAGTGAAATTCCTGCAATTCTGATAATGCATGAAATGCCAATTCCCTTCACGTTTGGCACAGTATTGTACTTCACAGCAAACGATTTTCACAGAGTAAGAGGAGAGAACAGAATCGCATTGAAGTTGAATATGAAAATATTAAACCATCTTGTTTGACCTCAAGTGAGCTTTCTGCCTGCCCTCGTAGTCATCATCCACCAGTGCTCATCTTGCAAACAAACCTGTGGGTTGATGGTCTTCGAAATATTTGCAAGCTATGTCTGTGGTCAGTTGAACAAACACATTAAGGAAGATACAGTATATTTTCATTACAGGATGTCTTTTAAGTTATAGTTCTATATGGCATTACTAGGCAAGCAGCGATCACTGAGTTAGTCAAATTAGACGTTAACGTTCTGTATCCATGGCCAATATAAACTCATGAGAATTACATACATTACACGTGAAACTAGTCATTTTTGCAACAACCTGCTCATTAGAGTTGAGCAAACTGCTTTGGTGGGCTCAAACTATTGTCTTGTTTGTCTCATATGCAAAATAAAAAAAAATTACATATTAGAAAGTTCATGATAAAGAATCTAGTTTAGAAAAAAAAAAGAGTTTGTACACATGCACAGGATTTTTTTTAAACAAATATCATGAATTATTCATTTATAAATATCAAAGTTTGTTGGGGGGAATCACATGTTATTTTACAACCTGAACTAACCATGCTTTGTCACAAAATCAAATTATCTAATATTTTAAGATACTTTATGACCTTGATGTCAAGGGTCTGCGTCTGTTAGACAAAAGTTTTTAAAATAAAATAAAATAAATTAAATTAAAATATATAAAATATAGAATAATAAATAAAAATAAAATTTTATTTTAATTTATTTATTATAAAATATATCTTTTCTTCATTATGATTCCAGGATAGTCACATGACCCTGACATTTTATTCCCCAAAAACTATATCAAAATGCATACTAAAAAGTAATTAAAAATATTATAAAAGAGATATGTAAAATTGTATGTCCTTATAAATTACAAATTTATTATTATGTATGTATCAATTACATTTGAATGTATTTTCAATAAATTAATATATAGAACAAAATATTAACATAAATAAAATAAATAATGTATGAACTACATAAAATTTATATAAATAATACATGTCATGTCACTGGCCCAAATTCTCATTGCCTGAATCCAACATAACTCAATGGTAGACAACGTCTCGGTTACGTATCTAACCCACGTTCCCTGAAGGAGGGAACGGAGATGTAGTCGACTGATTGGGATCACGCTGAGGGAGCCTGTCATCTTCGAGTATTGTAAAAACGAGCCAATGCACATTGGCGTGCGAGAATTGCATCACACGCTCCGCCCCGCAGCGCAAGTATAAACAAGGAAGTGGATGCATGCACCAGTTAGTTTTCGCTGAGGAGCCAAGCGTAGCCCGTAGTCAGTGGTGGTCCAGCAATAGTGGAGACGGGACTACGTCTCCGTTCCCTCCTTCAAGGAACGAGGGTTACATACGTAACCGAGACGTTCCCTTTCAGTCGCTCAGTTGACTGATTGGGGTCCCAATTAAAACACCACCAGTGCTGCCACCTTCTAGTGCCTAGACAAAAGCCTTCTGATCCCCCCGCATTATTTGAGGTGGAGATGGGACAGGGCTTAGGCCAGGGAAGTCACTGCTGTTCCACCACTCTTTTGTTGGAAAGGAATACGCTGCGGAAGCCACTTCCTGCTCGTAGGGAGGTAACATGTGGAGGATATACATATGGACTGGGCGGATTACTGGGAAGTACAACATATGTAATGTCACTGGGGTGGCTCCAGCCTATAATAGGGGGGATAAACCAGTCAGTGACGGCAGAGCGGGCTCTGCCAAGGGAAGACACGGGCTCGCCGCAGGGAGCTGTACCGTGGAAGAATACACATATAGGATCACCATAGGAATCACAACATATGGACCCAGCCTAACACAGGTTGAATCGTGACAGGGTCCTCGAACGCATCCAACTGCTGGCTGGCGATACAAGAGGGGGCTGATGGGTGCAAGGCTTTACAGGGTCACACACCAGAAAATGTCTCTTTCTTTGAAAATGTGGGTGCTGCTTGCACCGCTTTTTTGGTAGCCAGCGTCCAAACAGACACACCAAAAACAAAGAACTCCACCCAGCCCTCCTCCGGGGGGAGGGAGTGGATTGGTGACCAACTCCAAGAGCTTTTCCCTCCATCCCTGAATGGCCCGCTCAGGAGCTCTTACGCTGAAGCTTGCCACCTGGCTTGGCAGCGCCTGGAGCAGGCTGGGTGGGCTGCCTGTGGCTGGCTTCACACTGAGGCCTAGTAAATGCTGCTGTGGCGGTCCAGCAGGAGCGGAGGCGGCGACAGACGGACGTCCTCTGCGATGAGCAGGTGGAGGATCTGCACCTGGCGGACGGGTGGAGGCAGCAGCGGGCCGCCGGGGCAGGATGTGCCGGATGGCCTCCATCTGCTTCTGGGCGGCAGAGAACTGTTGGGCGAAGCTCTCTACCGCGTCGCCGAAACAACCCATCCTGTGAAATGGGGGAGTCCAGGAACCGAACCTTGTCCGCATCCCTCATGCCTGCCAGATCCCCCTTTCACAAGGTAGCGGTCGCCGGAAACAGTTGCATCGCGACAGACCACTCCACTGCAGGGATAGCCTCATAACCCTTCGCTGCTCCCCCATCAAGGGTAGTGAGGGGGAGGAGCTACTTAGGCGGTTTCTGGCAGAGAAAAGTGCAGTCCATGCCCTCGTCAGCTCCTTATGCACTTCAGGGAAGAATGGTATGAGAACCAGCCTGGCCCGCCCCGCCCCGAGAAACCAATCATCCAACCAAGACGGTTCGGGACACGGTGGAGGGTTCCACTCAAGCCCAACTCGAACTTTCCAAGAGAAGGTAGCGCAGCCGAGTCATCATCTCCAGAGCCCAGCTCACCCTCCGATGCTGCAATGGACATCCTGTCCCGGCCCCAAACGAAACGGCTGGTCGGTCCTCTAAAGAGGGACCAGCATGCTCATCGGGGAGCTCCACTGGCTGCGGTGCGAAAGAGGAGTGAGGGATCCATGGGGCTTTGCTGAGCGGATTACCCCTCACTGTGATCCTCAGATCACCCATCCCACTTTAGCCTTCTTCTGGGAAGTTGGCACAGAAGAAACACTAGAGCGGGGCATGGGAGTGGGGACTCCACCTTCACGAACGAAGGCGAGTCTCGATCTCAACACTGAGATGGTAATACTCCCGCAGTGAGAACATGAGTCATCCACAAGAACTGCTTCAGTGTGCTGTAAGCCCAAACACGTGAAGCAGCCATTGTGACCGTCAGAGGGGGACAGAGCCCTACCGCACCCAGGAAAGCATGGATAGAATGGCATCTTGAGAAAGACGCAAACGTACCCGTTTTGCTCTTTCAGGAATTGGGACCCGTCAACAGTGCCGGAGCACACAGGGGAATGACCGTGGCAACACAGTAACAGTGAACTGAAACAGTGAAGCACTCACTTCTTCACCCTCTAACCACCGACAACAAACACTAACACAGAAATTTTATGCTGTTAAAACAGCAGTTGAGAGCTCAGAAGCTTGCGATAACCGCTGCACTCACACTGTAGAAACACCAGCACTGAAAGAGGTCTTCCAGAAGAACACCGACACACTCACTTGTTGTATAGTAAAACGCTCTTGAGAGACATCGACACCGATCGGCTCCGAAGCGAAAGACAACTGGTGCGTGCATCCACTTCCGTGTACCTGCGCTGCAGGGCTGAGCGCGTGATACAATTCTCGCACGCCAATGTGCATTGGCTCATTTTTACAATACTCGAAGATGACAGGCTC
The DNA here is from genome assembly GCF_051911475.1 of Siphateles boraxobius. Taxonomy (NCBI): domain Eukaryota; kingdom Metazoa; phylum Chordata; class Actinopteri; order Cypriniformes; family Leuciscidae; genus Siphateles; species Siphateles boraxobius. The sequence continues at coordinate 8,409,684 of NW_027508699.1, read as the reverse complement.
CCTAAGCGTGATCCCAATCAGTCGACACGTCGACTATGTCGAACATGAGCGACTGAAAGGGAACCCAAGTTCTGACTTTGCTGAGATGATTTAACGTCTTTGAAATAAATCAACGCAGTCCTTGAACACATTGGCTCTTTGGCCAGACTTGTCACGGCTCACTTGAAGTCCTTCAATACTGGGAGAGAGTTCACAGTGCTCCTGTACGTTTTCTGTTGTTTGTTTAGGAAAGAAGTCTGCATTCACCAACACCTTGCCAACAGCTGTTCTCACCCCTGATATATTGAATAATTAATGCTCTAAATTTACAACAGGGACACATTTTTTATTCAGCAGTGGATAAAAAAGTGAAAAAGTCTGAATGATCTCACACGCCTCATCGAATTTCTAAGTAGAATATCATGCATTGGTAATTATGCAAACACCAGAGAAATGATGACGTTTTAGGCATACAGTTACTACTTTTATGACAATAGAAATTCTACCTGCCAAGACGCCATTCAATTCAGAATATTTATAGATCCTCAGCAACAGAGAAGCTGAACTCCCATTTTATTAAACTCCAGATAGCTCTGGATTTCATGCTTAATGTAATGTCAACTTTTGATTATGGCCATTTTCTAAACTCTTAACTCATCTAACTGATGGACTGTGGCAACAGGGAACTCAAATGACATACAAAAATAGTGTGTGGCTCCAGCTGTATGAAGGGCTTTCATGTTTAGATAATAAGCACATATTCTGTTGGTTAATTTGGAGTCTGCCTTTGGAAAATGACTTTGAGGTGAACATTTTGCAGACCCAGGTCTATGTCCAGGCAGTACAATGAAAACAGATACATCCATATGTTAATTTAACCTTCCAGACTTGCTCTTTCTCTACAGTATCTTTCACAATACTTCAGGATTGAAGTATATTTCACCAATACAACAGGAAAGAGTGTTATTAAAGCAATAGTTCACCCCAAAATAAGAATAAGAACATATAGACCAGGGATGGGCAACTCCGGTCCTCGAGGGCCACTGTCCTGCAGAGTTTAGCTCCAACCCTGACAAAAATTATTTTTTAGTAATCCTGAAAACATTGATTAGCTTGTTCAGGTGTGTTTAATTAGGGTTGGAGCTAAACTCTGCAGGACAGCGGCCCTCGAGGACCGGAGTTGCCCATCCCTGATATAGACCTTATGTAGCCACGCCCCTTTTCAGCGCTGAGCTCGTTGTCTTTTAACTTCCGGTTCTGTATTTTCACAGCGATCTTGCGTAGTTATGAATGAACGTCTCGTTTAAAAAATTTCCAAGGTCCATTTGTTAAGACATATGCTTTACAATACTTATGATAAACATTACAATGCTCATGATAACTTTTGTTAACTCTACAATAAGTAAATCAACTTCGCCAGCTAATTACTCCTGGACAGCGATGCCATAGAAATATACAGAGCGAATGCAAAAACAGTAGTTCAAAGACAATATTCTAAAGATGGCGGCGCCCTCGTTTCTCTGGTGCATAAGGTCTATATATATATATATATATATATATATATGAAATCACCCTCATTGTTCCAAACTTGTGCGCATTTTGTTCTTCTGAAGAGCACAAAAGAATAACATACTAGAATATTATATGCATGAAAATTGCATGCCATTACAACGAACAGCAACTGAAGCTGTCAAGCTTCAAAAAGACACAAAAGAATCAAAAAAGTATCGTAAAAGTGTCCCATTTGACTTTTACGCTCTATTTCAAGCCTTCTCAAATATAGCTTTGTGTGAAATTTAAGTTAAAATCTTTACATACTCCCCAGCTCTCCTTCATTAGCGTTCATGAGAGATGTAGCAACGTCCGATTTGTAAATGATTCACCAAATCTGATCTTATTTTTTAATTATCTGATTGATCGATTTCACAAATATGGTAAGAACGATTTCCTCACAAATCAGAATGTTCTGGTTCACAGCTCACTGGTGGGGAAGACAACCAATGATGAAAGATGCCAATTTTTTTGCTGAGTCTTTTGGACAGGTTTTCATCAAAATATTATGCTACTTTTCACAATGGTACCTTTTTGAAGTCTAAAAACATTAAGTTTTTTGATTAACTATTTCTTTAAGCAAGAATATTTCTTACCAGTTATAATCACAAGGCGGTACGGCTCTTCAAGGTTTCTCTGGTGAGGCAGAACCTCCTGATATATTGGTAAATGGATAATGGCATGTCCTTTACCCATCTTCTGCCTCATCTGTTGACTATTGTTGTCCTTCCGGCTCAGCCGGAAACTTCTCCTTAAACCAGCTGTGGGAAGGGAGAAAACTAAATCAAATAACTTAAAATCAATACTTGAACTCTTTTAAAAAATTTTTTATTGATTTGAATTTTCATAGGTATGACATAATATGTCAGGCTTGATTTTATTATTTTTTATCTTATATTTAGTAATGTATTTAGAAAAAACTGCATAATTTCCTCAGAGTTCCTACCAAGTAAAGTTGCCAAAAATATTTGGACTGTGGTACTTGCATCTGTTTCTTATTAGACAAGTGTGTTTGTCTGGATCATTATTATATGTTTTAGATAGCTGTCAATGTCTAGCTTTGCTTTGAAATTGGTTCTTGGAACCTGAAATCAGACATGAGGACCAAAATAGGGTCAACAAAACTGAGAAATTAGAAAACTTAAACTAAAGAGGTAGTCAAAACAATAGTCCAGGCAAGACCAGCTGTTTGGTAAACTTCTGAGAAATGCAAGCATTCAGTGACCAAAGAAAATCAACAACGTGGTAGTCAGAGGAAAACATTAACTATGAAGAAACCCCTTAAAGAACCTGTCCAACAGGAGTATTCACCAGGGTGCAGGAGATTTCTCAAAGCCTATCCGTGTGATGGAAGATTAAGTTGCAAATTTAAAGGACAGTGTTTCCCAACCCTGTTCCTGGAAGCCTCCTAGCTGTACACATTTTGGATGTCTGTCTTATCTGACACACCCATGTCAAGTCTTGGAGTCTCTACAAATGAGATGAGTTCAATCAGGTGTGTTTGATTAGGGAGATATCCAAAACATGTCAAGTTTGGAAACATTGCTCTAGGATATCAAGCAGAACTGATTATTGTAGACCATGATTAAGTGCAGAACAGGATGGACACAATGACTTGTACAAACCTTACTTGGAGAGGCTAACTTACAAGAACACAGGCTTCACTATAGCAGTATGATGAAGTAGTCCACATTCTAAATGCTTTGTCATGCTGATGCTTTGTGAACTGCAGATGAGTTATCATGGCCAACTCAGTGATTGGAGTATTGAAGTCCCTTAAGAATATCACATTAAAAAGTTAGAAAACTTTTGGAAGAGCTGAATCCCCTTTACCGAAATGGGTTAGGGCCAGTCCTTTACAATTTAAGTCTTGCTCGGATCTATTTCCATGCAATCAAGACATAAAAATTCTCAACGCATTGTGGAAATGTAAAGCACATTGTTCCGAACTTGGTCAAAGTTCCCTTTCTATAATAGTTTTGTGGACAAGGTACTTAGTAATAAACATGTTGTCAAGGTATTCTGTTTAGCATGTCCCAAAGCATATAACTGATGAGAGTCTGGAAGACTGTAGTAACCTGAAAGACTGGGAGACCGACCAAGTCAATTAGCATGCATTAACCTGGTTCAGGTATGTTTAATATGGGCTAGTTTAGTTCTAAAATCAAACTGGTAAAACGTTTGAAAGGATCAAAAGATTTGTCTCCTGCTTCAAAGAATCAGTACACAAATCAGTTAAAAAGAGCTTGTGTCCATTGCAAAACAAACCAAAAAAATATGCAAACAAAAAAGAATGCCAAATAAAACCTTAATCATAAGCAGTTTGTTCAATAACTGAGGTAATGAGAAATGCACTTTAAATGGTACACTTAATAACAACTTGATAAGTTGATAACTTGAAGAATTGTTGTTGAAAGTTGTTTTTAAAGACTTTCATGCTTATTTAGGAACTCCCGTTGTGTCAAAATCAAGCTGTCAGTCATTGATTCCAAAAAGAAGCATGAAATATTGTAGACAATAGTGATAGGATGCACTTTCAACAATAGCTGAAATATTTAATTTAACCAATGTCAAGGACCAAGTGCCCAACTAAAGAGAACATTCATCACCAGAATGGTGTACATTTTGTACCATATGAAATAAATAAAGCCAAACTGGTTTGTAATAAGTGAACATGGTAATGCTGTTTTTGGATTTTTTGGAGATATCTAAGGCTGTGTGGCTGTAAGTCGGTTGTAGTTGTGTGTCTGCTCATCTCATCTCTTTTTTTGTTCATGTTGTTCCTCTTATCTTAAGAGATTCTGCTTGTTAACTTGCTGGTGTCATCACTAATGCTCAATCGTTTTTGGTAGAGTGAATCTACTTTTTCTCACTAATTGCAAGACTGCTTCAGTGTTACTTTTACGCTCTATAGATCAGGACAATATGAAAACTGAGCAGTGTTTCTTTAACACTGAGGATTTTGCTGTGATGTACAAGTAAACATGTAACCTGCAAAAGGTGTTTTTCTTTGATAAATAATTTATATTTGAATTAATTGGAAAATTGTTTTAGTCTTTATTTAACTATGAGCAAAATTAAGAAATGTAATATGTAATACATATGTTTGTTTTGTTGTTGTTGTGGTCTTGCTGGGATGATACCAGCACTCAAAAGACACCTGCTTCCCACGCTTGGGATCAGAAAACCAGCAACCAGCATGCTGGAGACCAGCAAACCAGCATCCCATGCTAGGATCTAGCAAACCAGTGTCCCATGCTGGTCCCAGCATGCAAAACCGTATGCTGGTGACAATGAAACCAGGGCTTTTGTGCTTATTCTGCAATAGTAAAGTGATGAGATCTAATCTTCAATTTTAATGTTCATAACTAGGGAAAAGGGTTTCTATTCTATAAATACAACCGCATGATAAGGAACCCAACCACCTCTTTATCAACACTTTTGGCAGGCATACAGCATATGGAATCCCAAAAGCTCATATCTCATAAACTATCAAATTCATCAGCACAAACTAAACATAAAGTTATCACAAGCTTTAATTCAACATAAATCAAACAAAGTTTTATGCAATAAACAAACAGAAGAGTTTGTAGGATTTTTGTGGAAAAGATACATATATCAAATTCAATTTTTAAGTAACATTCAACAAACTAACATAATTTATAAACAGATTTGTAAAAATGTTGGGTAATCACTGTCAAAAACATTTTCTACCATGCCAAGAAATTTAATCTGGAAGCCATTCAACAATTGTCCAATTAATGTGGTAGCTGTTACAGTCATCGTCTGCACCAGTCTGTCTTCGTCTGCACTGCACTTCCCAGAATCTTCCTTGTCTCCACACCTGAACTCACTCCCTCAATTACCCACCTGTTCCTCGTCTTCATCATCCGTGTCACCTGTGATCACCTTGTTATGTTTGATTTGTGCTTATATTTAGTTTGCTTCAGTTGGTCAGTCCTTGTCGGTTCTTGTTTATGTTACGGTTTTATTTTTAATAGGAATGAATTTATTAGGAAATGTTTGTATTGGAGCCTTTTTTACTCAAGTCTCTTCTTCAACCCGCACCACAACCGTGACAGAAGAACCGACCGCCCAAGATGGACGATGGGTTCAAGATAATCGTCCTGGCTCAGTAGAGCCAAAGCCTATTGTCTTTCGCCCTGGGCGGTCTGAACCAGCGACCTAAACGACAAGGTCCTGTGCACATTGTTCTGGATCGGGGCTACGTTCAACCAAGCAATAGACCTCCCAGACACCACCGGACTAGACTGGAGGGCGACCGTCATCCGGTGTCTGGAGAGTATCGAGCCTCGATCCGGGACACAGCCAGCCCCAGGGGTTCCTCGCGTCACAGCCATCCAGCCAGAGTTTCGTCCCGCCGAGACCGTCCAGCCCAGAGCCCTCACCGCTGGTCCCATCCAGCCCAGAGCCCTCACCGCTGGTCCCATCCAGCCCAGAGCCCTCACCGCTGGTCCCATCCAGCCCAGAGCCCTCACCGCTGGTCCCGTCCAGCCCAGAGCCCTCACCGCTGGTCCCGTCCAGCCCAGAGCCCTCACCGCTGGTCCCGTCCAGGCCAGAGCCCTAACCGCTGGTCCCGTCCAGCCCAGAGCCTTCACCGCAGACTGTTCATGTCTCTTATGCCCAGCCAGAGACTGTTCTCATCTCGTCTGCCCAGCCAGAGACTGTTCACGTCTCGCCTGCCCAGCCAGAGACTGTTCTCGTCACGTCAGCCCAGTTAGAGACCACTGCCACTTCTCAGATCTTCCGCCTCTGCCTGTCAGCCTCCTCCATAGCTCCTCCCTCCGTCGTCTCCGCAATGGCCACCCGAAGGGTCCTCACCACCATGGCCACCCGAAGGGTCCTCACCGTCACGGCCACCTGAAAGGTCCTCTCCGCCATGGCCGCCCGAAGGGTCGTCTTCGCCCTAGCCACCTGCTCATCCTGCTCCACCCTGGCAGCCTGCTCATCCTTCTCCGCCCTGGCCGCCTGCTCCACCCTGGAGGCTTCCTGCCATACCCTAATCAGCCTTCGGGGCGCCCACCCCCCACCCCTGTCGATGTCTCACGGCGTGAGGTCACACCTACCGGGAGGGGGGAGTTATTTCACAGTCATCGTCTGCACCAGTCTGTCTTCGTCTACACTACACTTCCCTCTTTGTCTCCACACCTGAACCCATTCCCTCAATTACTCATCTGTTCCTCGTCTTCATCATCCGTGTCACCTGTGATCACCTTGTTATGTTTGATTTGTGCTTGGATTTAGTTTGCTTCAGTTCGGTCAGTCCTTGTAGGTTCTTGTTTATGTTACTTTGATTTATGTGCGTTTTAAACTTCTGCCCGTCAACCCCGTCTGCCTGTTTGTACCTGTTTGGAAGAATTTATTAGGAAATGTTTGTATTGGAGCCTTTTTGACTCAAGTCTCTTCTTCAACCCGCACCACAACCGTGACAGTAGCTATCTTTATAAGTCTCATAAATACATTAGAGGGGCACTGAATAGCTGTTGATGTTCATCTACACCTCTGGGAATTATGTAGAAGAGGGCCTGAACATAGGAAAATAACTGTCTTGATGAACAGATGTAAAGCATATCTCACATTGTGTGCTGCAGTATCCCTTGTACAAATGCTTGATTGATTGGTCCCACCAATATTAATCTTGCTGAATCCCTTAAATACTTCCAGATGTTTAGTGTCCCACATAGAGAGCAAAATCCAGCCTGAAGGCAAAGCTGCTTCTGGATAAATAAATCAAAAAGAATCTAGAAAGTTTTGACAGAGATAATCAAACCAAGACCTGAAGATTAATTTTTATCTGACTGGGCCACTGGACTTCCACTAGATAAGAATCTTTAGACAGTAGTTTTTCATTCTTAGGTTCTTTAAATTTTTTATTTATTCTTTCTTATTAATGGATACAACTCAGCATAACTAAGTAGACTTAAGAAAAAAAGGACACTAAATATACGATACAAAAATTATGGTGTGGCAAGCAGGACGAGGTCGAGGGACGTGAGAGAACAGCGCAACAAACTAAAATTGAAATCGTGATATGGCTTTGTGCCTTTATAAAACTTTACTGCTACAAGATATTGTGCCCAGGGGCCTCTGAATTCTTAATCCGGTGGCGACAGGGCCGGATTAAGAATTCAGAGGCCCCTGGGCACAATATCTTGTAGCAGTAAAGTTTTATAAAGGCACAAAGCCATATCACGATTTCAATTTTAGTTTGTTGGCAAAATATAACGCTAGAGACCTTTATGTTAGGCTATACACTTTACATCTCATATGTGTTGGGAAAAGGGAAAAGAGAGAGTTTGGTAAAAGGCGGATTCGAACTCAGGTCGAAAGCGTCAAAAGCTACTTTCAAGCACCTCACGCCCTACGACCTATGCCACTGTAGGTATTTAAGTGGGGGGCGTCTTTTTGCTAAATAGACAGGCACTTAGTGCAAATATACGCACTATCGGAAAAAAATAAAAAATGATCTTCCCCTCACTCGGGCCCCAAGTGTGCATGGGCCCCTGGGAACGTGCCCATAATGCCCATTGGGTAATCTGGGCTTGGTTGGCATGATTAATGATGAACAACACCTGTGAGACGCACCGGCCTCGTATCTCTCACGGAGGAGCGGAAGCATAAAAGGAGGAGCGAATACTGTGAAGATCGAGAGAGGAACAGGCCTGAACTTGTGTTTTTTTTCTGTTTTGTGTGGCCAGCAGTCATCCGTGAGGGGCTGCTGGCTTATACTTTTTTTATTTTTTTATTAAAGGTGTTGAATGTTCGCCGGTTCCCGCCTCCTTCTTCCCATAACATTTTACCTCATTACACTGGTGCCGAAACCCGGGAAGAAGGAGGAATGCGCTATCAAAGAGTCCTTGCCGCTGTGGGGAATCCGCGGTACCATCGAGCATGGTGGACAGAGTCCACCATGGACGCTCGAGGCGGTGCGCTGAAGTGAGTTGCCGAGGGGATGGTCGAGCTCGCTGCCGGACACCTGGGTGCTGGAGGGGCAGCTGCCGTCCGTGAGGGAGTCGCCGCCGTTCGCTGTGGGCCGGAGCCTGCTGCCATCTGCCATGACGGGGAGCAGCAGGGAGGACTCCTGCCAACTGCCTGAACACGGAGGAGCAGTCACCGTCCACCAGGCGGCGGAGGAGTGTCGAGCCGTCCACCAAGGGCTATCCAGCGCCACCGCCAGGCACCGCGGAGAAGCTGGTGGAGGACCAGATGGCAGTGTGTTGTGGGAAATGGAACAAGATTTTTTATATGGCGAGCAGGACGAGGTTGAGGGACGTGAGAGAGCGGGGCGAGGCCGGTGGTGTGATTAATGTTGAACGGCACCTGTGAGACGCACCGGTGTCGTATCTCTCACGGATGATCGGAAGCATAAAAGGAGGAGCGACAACTGTGAAGATCGAGAGAGGAACAGGCCTGTGGACAGGAAGTGTTGAATGTTCGCCGGTTCCCGCCTCCTTCTTCCCATAACATTTAACCTTGTTACATATGGTTACACATTATTTTAAGATTTGCAACTATAAATTCTGTAATATTAATTAACAACATGTACTTACTATAGGGTTAGGGTAAAGATGAAGGTTTGGTTTAGGGTGTAGGAATTGAGCGTGAACCAAACACAAATGAATCTTCCAGGTGATTCGTTCAAACATAATTTCACACAAAACTCAACATTCCAGACCACCAAAACACCAGTCTAATCTCGGGCCATAAATGGACTGGATCCAGCCAGTTCTAAAGCTTCAAAGAGATGTGTCCAACTAAAGGAGAAAGTCATCAACGTTTGATAGTTTGGAAAAGACTGATTGGTTCAGAGATGGCACGGCTCAGAACCCACCAAGATAACGGCAGAGGTTGTTCGATCCCAAGACAGAAGATTGAAAACAGACATCCTCCTCTGAATGACCCCATGGTTGAAATCTCTTAAAACCACAGAGACTGAGACTTCACATATAAAAATACATAAATCATCCCAAAACAATTATTGACGGACTTCTAATCAAACATTGTTCAACTACATAATCCTATATTGTATTTACCACCTCTGTATGCGTCTATTATACTTAGATCACATACAAGTCATGTAACTGTTATAACTATTAGATGTTTGAATGAAAGTGTGTCTTTATTCCTATCAATACGATCATATGTTCTTAATTCAGAAGATGTCTTGATTGAAATCTGTGTAAAATGTGTTGTGTTCTTATAATAGGAATCATGTCTAAACTGTATACTTTTGTACTCTGCTAAAGCCGGAGAGTAAAGAGATCACAGATAACGCATGATTTACGATGAGAGGTGAAGAGAATGCCAACTCTAAAATAAAGACAGTGCCTAATTGGTCAGAACTCATCCAAGAGGCGGGACAAAGAGCTGAGTTTAAAATCTTAGCACCCGAACAAAGCAGTGGGTTTTTGTTTTTAGTTGGGTTGAGGTTTAGATTGTGAATTTGTTCGCTAGGACAGATTTACAGAAGTCATGGAGAAACCATGACTAGTAACCGGACAGACGAGTAACTATGTAGACCAGCAGACAAAAGAACCCAAAATCAAGATCAGAAGAACATGGGTTAAACAGCTTCATTCAAGCCATCTAACAACTATCGTCTCACTTCTTTCTGTTTCTTAGCTTTATTTTATTTTACGTTGATAGTCTTGGTTCTAAGTTAAGTTTTGCTGCAAAGTTTCGTTTAAACGATTCGACTGCAAAGCCAGCTTTCCAACTTCAAAGACTTTCATCCATCTCCAAAACACCATGTGATTGGCCGCCCAAGACAGCTATCCAGGCACGAGGAGACCGCCAGCCAGTCAAGGAACCCGGGAAACACGCTTTTACGCCGACAAAAAGAATTCCCAAAGGAACGCAAAGACAAGCAAGTAGCCTCCAGACTCTTAACTGAACTGGCGCTTTGATATAACATTTAATAACCCCGCCTAAGAAACGATAGAAGGGTTAAATTAATGATTGATGGTTCGTTCAGGTCATGTCTTATAAATGCATATAGAAACTTGAGATTTCATCATCTCACTCTTAAAACTCATTCTTTCCTCTCTCTCTTTCTTTCTGCAACTCGTATGAATGTGTGTGTGCACCTGACTGTGTTAGATATTATTTTTATGTGTTAGAAAAATCAATAAAGTCTTCTTTGTATGTTAAAGATAATTGTTCTTGTGTTATGTGCTTGTGAATTTAATGTCTTAAACTGCTGATCTAAGTTACCTTGCTTATATATAGTGTTTCACAATAGTTTGGATATTTATGTACGTTTTAGAGCTGATAGTTACGGCCCGTTCAAATGAACGCTGGACGAGTCATTTGCTCGGCCGTTTAAGTGATTCTTTTAAGATTCCCTATAAATTAATTAATAATTCCTTTTGAGCTAAATTGACCTGTCTGACCCAGACACGTTACTACAAGGGTTTGGTGTATGTATGCATAAAATGTACTGTTATTACTATAGTAAGTATGTGAAATGTGTACTAGGACACAGTAAAATAAAGTGTTGTTATACTTTATTTTGTTGGTCCAATTTAGACCTAACTAACTATAAGTAACTCTAACTACATTTCACCTAACTCTCATTGGAGTATTAGGAGACTGTTCGTAGCTGTTACTTTATGATTATGTGTTAGGGTTAGTAGAATAAGTTGACATACTTGCAAAGTTACTTATAGTTAGTTTTCACACGTGGTTGCAAATAAAACAAAACATTTTTATTTTTTTTCACGTTTGGTAGCAAATAAAACAAAATAAAGAGCTTTTTTTTATATTTATTAAATACAAACTCTAAAAAAAATAGTCAGAAAACTAACACTAAAAACACGAACAAAACATCCAGTATAATGTTATGAGAACAGACAATGAACTGATAGAAACACATAGCTTAAAGGGGTGGTAAAATGCCATTTTCACAAGATGTAAAATAAATCTCTGATGTCCCCAGAGTGTGTGTGTGAAGTTTTAGCAGGCACCGTTTTGTGCCTGGCCCTTTAAATGCAAATGAGCTGCTGCAGAGGGCGGGGTTTCAAGAGCTCTTGTGTGTTAGCAGAGCGATTACCTCACACAGACACACTAAAATGACAGAAACTGTTCTGCCTTTAATGTTAAAACGGAGTCAGACAAAGATGAAGAGACTCAAGAAGAAGTCCAACATGTAGAATGCAACATGATGTCTCTGAATGGTTAATTGATGAATTTATGTTGCTGATGTGGAGTTAACTATCTTCAATTAGGATATTCTGTCATATAGGAACTGTTGTGAGATGCACACAGAGTGACTTTCTATTGCATGTGAAAAGAAGGATGCTAAAGTTTGAGCTGACTCACAAATACACTCTTATACAACTTTTCCTCTTCTCAACATGGACCCGGGGGCGGGGTTTATGTACATTTTAGGGTTGCTGATGTCACTAACCCAGGAGGAATGTAGTGTAGTCCCTACCAGCCGGTTGTTGTAGTCCTCTTCTTTAAAAAGCAAATATCTCCCTTTGGTTTGAACTTTGTGTCATGATCCGCCCTTCTTGAGGCTGGATCATGACAGACCAATGTTTTGTGTACAAGCACATGGCCTTTTGTTTGGGCCAGGTGCTTGTGTTGTCTCGTTATGTAACTCCGCCCCCTTGTTACCCTCGTCTTGTCATTATTGTCTAGTCAATTTCACCTGTCCTCGTCATTAGTGTTCCCTATTTAATCCCCTTGTGTTGCTGTCTTGTGCCGGTTCATCGTTTGATGTTGTGACATGCTTTGTGTGAATCAAGCCATGATTTACTTGTTGGAAGTCTTGTCAAAGAGAAGTGTTTGTTCCTGTCTTAGTTGTTAGATTATTGTCTGAGCCTTAGTCTAGTCTAGTCTAGTCTATCCTGTCTTGTTTTGCCCCATGGTGGGTTTTGTTTTCTGTTTTTGTCATTAATAAACCCCTGTTTGTACTATTTGCTGTCTGGGATTGGGTTCATCCACATAACACTTTGAGCGTTGCAACTTTGCAGATGTTGTTTATGCTCAAACAACAACACTTCACACTAGCTAAAGTTAGAAAAGTGAAATCATACTTTACCACCCCTTTAAATACACAACAAAACAATCAACGAAATGAAGAACAGGTGCAACAATTTAACCCCCTGGGGTCGGCTATCGCGCCGGCGCGATAGTCTCGCTTTTTTTCTTATCAGTGCAAAAGAAACTCAAATAACTCCGTCGATTTTTGTCATACAGGCAAGTGTTATACATCATTAAAAACTGTTAAATGTCTTCTTTGTTTGTGTACACTAATAATAAAAACAAAAAGTTGTGTTTTTCGTAAAATAAAGAAAAAAAACATGATGCACGTTCTGTCTTCTCTCTCAATGTGAAGTTCATTCTAAAACGCGACAGAAGATGATCTGTAACTCAGCTAATACTTGCACCCACACATGAAAGTAATGTCTTTACAAAGCTTGAAGTAAATCATATCAAAAACAAATATTCTCGGTTTAAGAAATCCGTATGAAACCAACGACATGTACAGTTTCTCCAGCCCGAGCTCATTAACTTTAATTTGACCACACCCCCACGGGCGCGAGCTGTTCTCATTCAAATGATCCACGTGAAGGAACGCAGAGCTGTTAACACCCTCATCAGCTCGAAACAAAGAATCAGCGACTCCAGTATTTCTCTACTTTTCATCAGTTTGGAAGACTGTTTGTGCTGTGGATTTACCTTGGATTTACCTCAGAAGAAGACGTTTTGATTATGAGAACAATATTTAAGGTAAGAGACATAATAGTAAGTGTTTTATTGTTGCATAAACTTTACATTGTAGCTACTAAACTGGTGCCAGCCTAAAATGTTATGAAATGAGATACAAGTATGCTTGTATGAGTGTTTATTCTAATATGGTGAATATTTTAATGTTTAGACCTGTGTTTACTGTTAAATACTGTGTTTGTGGATATCCGCTCAAACGTAGATGTATAATGTAACAATAATGTTTCATAGTTGGGAGCGGCTCAATCGCTGCACTCGCTGAGTTTGGGTCTGAGTCACGCTGTGAGTTTGAAAACCAAAACACGCCACACATTAGGCTTCACGCCAAACTCATCTCATTTCATAACGAATAGAAATATTTGAAGTAACCTATGATAAACAATATATGTTTGTCTAGTGTAGTGTTACTGAACTGATCATTTTTAAAGATTTATAGGCTGCCTGCTATCTAGGCTATTGTTATTATTTTATGCAGCCCTACACATGCCTATATACAAGGCACAACAAACTAGGTGTTCGTATATATATATATATTTACAAAATACATATACATATATACACTGCCGTTCAAAAGTTTGGGTTCGGTAAGATTTTTAATGTTTTTAAAAGAAGTCACTTATGCTCACAAAGGCTGTATTTATTTGATTAAAAATACAAAACAAACCCAGTAATATTGTGAAATATTATTTCAATTTAAAACAGCTGTTTTCTATGTGAATATATAGTAAAAAGCGTAATTTATTCCTGTGATCAAAGCTGAATTCAGTATAATATGATTATGTGATGCTCAAGAAACATTTATGATTATTATGAATGTTGAAAACAGTTGTGTACCTTTTTTTTTTAGAATTCTTTGATGAACAAAGTTAAAAACAACAGCATTTATTTGAAACAGAATCTTTTGTAACATTATAAATGTCTTTACTCTCACTTTTTATCAATTTAATTCCTCCTTGATGAATAAAAGTATTGATCCATTTTATTTATTTCCCCCAAAAAATAAAATAAAAATTCTTACTGACCCCAAAGTTTTGAACGGTAGTGTTTAATGTTACAAAAGATTATTTTTCAGATAAATGCTGTTCTTTTGAACTTTCTATTCATCAAAGAATCCTGAAATAAAAATGTAAATAACGGTTTTCAACATTGATGATAATGAAAAATGTTTCTGGAGCATCAAATCATTATATTATACTGATTTCTGAAGGATTATGTGACACTGAAGACTGGAGTAATGATGCTGAAAATTCAGCTTTGATCACGGGAATAACACTTTACTATATATTTACATAGAAAACAGCTGATTTACATTGAAATATTATTTCACAATATTACTGGGTTTGTTTTGTATTTTTAATCAAATAAATGCAGCCTTTGTGAGCATAAGTGACTTATTTTAAAATATTAAAAATCATACCGACCCCAAACTTTTGAACGGCAGTGTGTGTGTGTACACACAATATATATAGTGTGTGTATATGTGTGTGTGAGTGAAAAATCTAAAATGTGTTCCCAGAATCGTGCAGCCCTATAGTTTGTCTTGATATCAACATGTTTACAGGTGTTTATTTATTTAGTTTTTAGAAAGGGACCAGATGCCACTGGATGAGTCCTGCTGACTTCAACATTCACATGAGTCTCTGTACATGAACATGGTAAAATGAAAAGTCAACACCTTGGACATGACAGGTATGTAGGCTACTATGTTTCAGGAATGGCACAAAGGTGTGTGACTGTTTAAGTGTTTGTCTTTAGATCAGTGTGTTTACTAATGTGCTTTTTGTCCTTTGTTGTGTATCTTTGGATTATGTTGTGTTGTAAATAAATCCAGACAATCTAAAAGCCATTCACATCAGTTCTATGTGGAGATGCCAGTGAGTTCTCTGGGCCTGAGCTCATCTCAGATGGTCTAGAAGACAGTGGGAATGTGTGCTGTGGTCAGATGAGTCCATGTTTCAGCTTGTTTTTGGGAGAAAATGGACATCGAGTTCTCAGTCCCAAAGACGAAAGGCACCAACCAGATTTTCACCAGCGACAGGTGCAAAAGCAAACATCTGTCCTGGTATTGAGGTGCATCATTGCAAACGGTATGGGTTACTTGCATTATTGTGAAGGTACCATTGACATGGAGGCATATATTTGGATTGTGCAGAGACATAAACTCCCATCAAGATGACATCTTTCCTGGGAAGCAGGACAATGCTACGCCTCATTCTGCACATGCTAAAACTGAGTGGTTTCTATACACTCTGCACCATAGAAGGGATGTGCCTGCCTGTTTACTGCAGTATATGTCTCTTATGGAAAATGTATGAACAATCATGAAAAGGAGAATCAGGCAACGATGACCACAGACTGTTGAGCGGCTGTCTTGTATCAGACAAGATTGGGCAAATATTCCACTAGCAAAACTCCAACAATTAGTATCCTCAACTCCCATATGATTAAAAAGTGTAATTAAAAGGAAAGGTGATGTGACACAGTGGTAAACATGTCTCTGTCCCAACTTTTTTGGGGTGTGTTGCAGCCATCAAAATCAAAATTTGTTCATATTTACAAAATACAATTATGTTGGTCAGTGAAAAGGTTGATTAGATAAAAATTGGAAGACGCTAAATACTGGGTTTAAATTGTTTTGAGCTTGTCCACTTTCAAACACTTCCAGAGGTAGTCGAAAACGCATTTGACCGGATTGCTTTCATATGTAAACCCCCATTTGGTTTGAAGATGAAAAACGTACAAAGCGCAATGATCATCCGTAACATCTCCCCCCTCATGCCTTATTTACAACAAACAAAATAAACAAAGTCCACCAGAGTAGGGCAGGATGGGGCTTAGATGGAGGGTTAGGGCAGGCATGAGGGAAGACCACACGAACCAAGGTGGAGCAAACAGTGGGAGAATCCAGGGAGTATTAGACAGAAGCAGAAGCCAGGGAGGGTTAGGGTTAGGCTTTTTGCCTGTTTATTGTATACGACATTTATTAACGTTGTATCTGTTTTTGCCTTGGTTCCCTCTTTGGACAGTCTATTTTGACCATCCCTTTGGCTGTTGATTTGGATTTATTGTTTCAGTAAACTTCTGCAAATGGATTCAAACCCAACATCAAGCCTGAGGCCATTAAATGGCCTCCTTACTGCCAAGAACACTGTTTTAACTCAAAGATCACATTACCATGTTTTACCATGAGTGTGGAAAGACGAGATACTCACAAAACTAAAGTGATTCCAGTTGAAAACTCTGAATTATCAGAGGTCTTCAGTAAGGCAAAGGCAAACCAACTATTGGTTTACCTCTCCATTGGCCATTAAACTTCTCTCAAATACTGCACCTCCCAAAGCCACATCTAGAGGGCACCTCCCCTGTCACATCTAGAGACTCAGGCTATGGAAAACTATATTGAAGAAGCATAGCATAAGGCTTTACCCGTCACTTTACATCCCCAGCAGTGGCAGGGTTTTTCTTTGTGGAGAAAAAAGATGGCAGACTAAGACCCTGCACTGATTATAGAGGTCTCAATACAATCACAATAAATAACAGGTAGCTTCTTCCTCTCATCCCTTCATCATTTGGATCAGAGAAGGAGATGAATCGAAGCCTGCCTTCCTCACCACTAGGGGGCACTCTAAATACCAGGTCATGCCATATGGTCTCTTCAAGGCGCCTTCTGTCTTCCAGTCTTTCATCAATAAAATCTTCAGAGACCTCCTGAACCATTGTGTCATTGCATTCATTGATATACCAATCTATTCCCAAACAAAAGAAGAAAACATCCAACATGTCAAGACAGTCCTAACCCGACCCCAACAGAACCAATTCTACATCACCAGTACCACATTTGTAGGATTTATCATCAGTCATAAAGGTGAGGAGATCGACCTATCCACAGTCAAAGCATTCACTGAACAGCCATTGCCTACCACTATCAAATAACTTGCTTGGTTTCTTGGTTTTGCAAACTTCTTCAGAAGATTTATCAATTGATGAATTTTGCAGTTATTAAACTGAACTGAATAAACACTTTACTGACTTGAGCTGAATAATTAGATTATTTGCTTGTTAGAACTGCTTTTCATGAGAATTTGAATTTGTAACTATTGTGAAGCCGTTTTGAAACAATCTGTATTGTATTAAGCGCTAGAGAAATAGAGGTACTTGACTTGTATGGATATTCAGTATATATACAGAAAATAAACTTTAATGCAAGGGTGAAAAAATCTTACATGAAGGATAGAGACAGATCTGCTCTATGGACGTGCCACTTTCACCTTCGAGTCTATTAGGCGACGCTGTAAACACTGTCGTCGATAGATTTCAGGAGGCGAAGAAGCGATCAGAAGTTTCTTCCTCACTGATCTAATGTCTCTGAGACTGCTGGGCAGGAGAATTCTCGGCCATCTACAAGCTCCTTGGAGCACAGAGTGCAGCAGAAACAAAGCGTCACCACTCAGGCTCCTCCAAACCGGTTCACGCTTCAGGGCGCCGAAGTGCTTGCACATCTCACGATCCTCCAAGGACACCGAAGTGACTGTTCAACCAAATCCAGAGTCCAGTCCCGAGAGACTGGTTTCCTTTGAAGAATTTCTGGCAGTGTGGAAACTACTGCCAAATATATCTCATTGGGTCCTGCATACAATAGACAAGAGTTACAGAATTCAATTCGGTTCTCGTCCGCCCAGTTTTCTAGGGGTCCTACCCACGGGGGTGGACCCCAAGCAGGCTCTGGTTATGGAGCAGGAAGTACAGACTCTTATACGAAAGGGGTCTATAGAAAGGGTTCCTCTTCCTCTTTGTGTTCTATTCTAGATCTGCGCCAACTAAACCGCAGTGTTCAGAAATTCAAGTTCAAGATGCTTACACTCAAACAGATCGTGTCACAGATTCAGTCCGAGGACTGGTTTGTCACAATAGACTTGAAGGACCCATATTTCCATATATCCATCCATCCTCATCACAGGAAGTTCCTGAGATTCGCTTTCGGGGGCGAAGCATACAAATATTGGGTTCTTCCGTACGGCCTAGTTTTATCACCCCGCACTTTACGAAATTTGTGGATACAGCTCTGGCTCCCCTGAGACTCCACGGCATCTGCATGTTGAATTTATCTTTCAATTTTGCATTGTCAATTTGCAACAGACGGAAAACACATCCGTGGTCTCTTATATCAACCATCAGGGGGGTCTGAGGTCACGTGGGCCCTGCGGAAATTACTGTCTCTCAGGACAGTGTATATTCCAGGGCATCTAAATCAGGGAGCGGATATCCTGTCAAGGCAGGGGCTGAGGCCTGGGGAATGGAGACTTCACCCCGAGGTGGTGAAGCTCCTTTGGGAGGATTCCGGTCGAGCTCAAGTCGACCTTTTCGCATCGTCAGATACAACGCATTGTCCCATGTGATTCTCTCTCACGCACCCAGCTCCTCTCGATCTGGATGCGATGGTTCAGGTGTGGCCGAGGCTACACTTTAATGCTTTTCCTCCGATATCTATGCTTCTGGGAGTTCTGGAGAGGATTCGCCAGGAAGGGGCCCATCTCTTATTAGTGGCCCCCGTACTAGCCGGCTCGAGTTTGGTTCTCGGACCTGGTGTCCCTTCTAGACGGCTGTCTGATGGAGATTCCGATCAGGAGGGACCTACTGTCCCAAGCAGGGGGCACGATCTATCACCCTCGCCCGGAGTTGTGGAAACTGTGGTTTCCAAGGTTGTTGAGACCATACTGCAGTCTAGAGCTCCCTCAAGGAGAAGACGATGGAAATTGTTCTCTGCTTGGTGCGGAGAACGCCAACTGAATCCTGTTTACTGCCCTGTTGGTACAGTACTTGATTATCTGCAAGAGCGTTTCTCTGCGGGGTTATCTCCTTCCACCTTGAAGGTGTCTGTGGCGGCTATATCTGCTTACCACACTCCTCTGGATGGTGCATCATTCGGGAGAGATCCTCTCATTACTCGTTTTCTTCGTGGCACCCTGAGGCTGAGGCCTGCACTGTGCACTAGAGCACCGGCGTGGGATTTGGCCGTTGTATTGGAAGGCCTTGCTCCCTTCAAGTCCATTGAAGAAGTTTCAGAAAAGTTCCTTTCAATAGAAAATTTATTTCTCATTGCTATTTCTTCTATCAAGAGAATTGGAGATTTGCAAGCCTTGTCGGTTGCTCCTTCGTGCCTAGAATTTGCACCTGGTATGGTTAAAGCCTTTCTTCACCCTAGGCTGGGTTATATTCCTAAGGTCCCTACTAATGTTGTCCTCCACCTTTTAATACACCAGATCAGGAAAAACTTAATCTGCTGTGCCCTGTTCGGGCTTTGGATGCTTACGTACACAGAGCTGCCCTGTGGTGTACATCGGATCAACTATTTGTCTGTTTTTGTCTGTATTTGTTTGTCACCTAGAAAAGGTAACCCTGCATCCAAGCAGAGGATGATCAAGTGGGAAGTCGAGGCTATCTCACTTGCTTATGAAGCGGTTGTTCAGCCTTCACCTTTGGCCGTTCGGGTTCATTCTACCAGGAATATGGCGGCCTAAAAGGCTTTATTATCGGGGGTTTCCCTCCATGACATCTGTGATGCGGCAGGCTGGTCCTCACCGCATACATTTGTTAGATTTTATGACTTGGATCTAGGCTCCACTCCGGGGTCTAGGGTGCTTGCTTCTTAGTGTGCGCAATGACTTCACAGAGAACAGACATTTGTTATTATAGCATCGTGGGTATAGTGTTCCCACAGCATCTCGACGCAGCTTGAGTTCCCTTGAAAGGGAACATCTCAGGTTACGTATGTATCCCTGGTTCCCTGAAGAGGGCTGCGTCGCCCTGCCATACTCCCTGCATGCATGTGATCGACTTGCTTCGGCTTTTCAGAAGCTACCGCAGTCTGTTTTCAGGTGTGCTTTATAGTTTACTGGTCGATGACGTCACCCGCCTATGACGTCTTGTCTTCCATTGGACTGATTATACACGTGCTTCATGACGCAATCACGCAGAGGCGTTCCCACAGAGTCTCAACGCAGCGTCTTATTCCCTCTTCAGGGAACCAGGGTTACATATGTAACCTGAGACGTTTTGCACACTTGGACTCAAGATTGGTACATGAGTGAATGGTTTCACTGAGATACTCAAGTACCACTTTTAGTAAGCAATAAAAAAACTGTAATAACTGGATGATTAAATTAACCTTAAATTTTAAGGTGAAAGCATTTTTCCTTAGTTTTCTGTCTTTGAAAGATACAATAAAGGAAAAAACATCTTCATATTCATACGATTCTAATATCTAGCAGACAATAAAAAATGAACAATTCATGATACATAAGCTATTATGAGGTTATAGGAAAACATGTTTTAATGAGCACAACAATGGTGCTAAAGATATACCAAAGACAATTTCCTAGTCCATGACACTATAATTCCATCAGCCTTTATGTTAATCACTGTTCACAGATGACCTTGGTTACAACTAATGAACATTACTGCTTGTTTCCATCCTGTTCAAAAAAAGATGAGTGGCTGGCAGTCAACAACTTGGAACAGGCCTGATCCTTAATGCAACCGATGACTGGTGATCCTAACATGATGGTGGTGCTGACAGAGGCTGACTTTATCAAGAGATTAGAAATCTGGAACCAGCAGCATTTTTGGTGTCGGAAAAATTGGCTACATGACCAGTTTCAGAAAATAACACCATTCAGTCACCACTCCAGAAGGTTAATGTTCCTTAATTCATAGGCTACACATAAGCAGGGCTTTCACCACATGCATGCGGTCTCACGGAAGCCATGTTGTGGGCAAGGCGAGGCCCTGTCTTACTGAAATGAAATGGGCATCTCCTTGCTTTGACATCTGTGAAATTACACTCCGTGGGTAGAACAGCCTCTGTCTTATTATAAGTTAGAGATGTTTGAGTTTTTGGAAGCCGTTTTGTAGGGATCATGGTAATCCTGGCGGTCATGTTGTTTTCCAGAGTCTGTAACATGGAATATCACTGCAGACAGGGAGCAATGGATCTCAATGCCATTTCATGCAGACTGCTTAACAGAGAGGAAAAAAACAACAACAACAACAAAAAACCCCAGGATACATAACATCTTGGTTACTGATGTAACCCTCGTTCCATAATGGAGGGATGGAGACATTATGTAAAAGATTGACAAATGGGGTCTCACTACATCCGCACCTGCAAGTATTTGTGCCCTGATATTATTCGCCACTTGAGGAGGTTCTGAGGTGAAGACATTTGGTGGAGCTGGTAGTGGTGTTGCCGAAAAGAGAGAGAAGGAAGATCGAGCATGGAGCGGGTTATAAGGAAGGAGGGGGGCCAGGGCTGCGGCTGTTAGCGGAGGCATCCTCAAGCTAAAATTTATCCCCGGGACAGGTGGAGGGGAAGGAAAAGCTGAAGAGGGAAAAACAAAAAACAAACAAAAATAATGACTTTATTTCAACCATTCATTTCCTTCTCTGTGGGCCTCAAGTCAGTTCACTAGTATAATAGCGTAAGCTTCTGTTGTTGTACATCACAGGCATCACCCACTTGACCAGCGTCGGCCAATAGTGAGCCTACGTGTGACGTAGCTCTACGGAATCACACTAAGTTAACTGACTAGAGGCCCTTAGAGAAGGAAATGAATAGTTGAAATAAAGTCGTTGTTTTTGTTTGTTTCTGCGCACAAAACAGTATTCTCGTCGCTTGATAAACTTAAGATTGAGCCACTGTAGTCACTTGGACTATTTTATCGATGTCTTTAATAACTTTTCGGGGCTGGCAAGTTTCAATCCCTGAAGAAGCCTATGGACTAGTATGGAGGAGTGATCCAGTTCTCAGATTTCATCAAAAATATCTTAATTCGTGTTCTGAAGATGAACGAAGGTCTTACGGGGTTGGAACAACATGAGGGTGAGTAAATACTGACATAATTTTCATTTTGGGTGAACTATCCCTTTAAAGCAGTTGAACCCTGATATATATTATTATATTTTATTTGTTTGAGCTTGTAATGTTTAATTAAAATGTAATAACTAGATTTTTGGTAAAATGACAGATTCTGTCTCAGTGTTTTTTTTTATATATACAACGGAAGTCAGTAAGCTCCAATGTTACTTTGTTCCAAATGTGCTTAAAATTTCTTCTTTTGTGTTCTGCAGAGGAAGGATAAATGAATAATGTAGCAATGTTCAGGGAAGAAGGAGGCGGGAACCGGCGAACATTTAACATACTTTATTTAAAATAAAACAAACAAACCAAAATACCGCCAGCAGATACAAAATACAAAATACAAAATACAAAAACCAAAACACAATGTAAAACACAGGCCTGTTCCTCTCTCGATCATCAACGTCGTCGCTCCTCCTTTATGCTTCCGCTTCTCCGTGAGAGATGCGAGACCGGTGTGCTACCCAGGTGTTGCTCAATAGCAATCGCACCACCGGCCACGCGCCGTTCTCTCAAGTCCCTCAGCCGTCCTTCGCCACAAATAAATTATGTTAGAATTTTTATTTTGGGGTGGACTATCCCTTTAAGAAAGAGTGAGAGGTACCCCAAAACACACTGGATACCCTTTACATGTCCAGACTGCTGCCCTCACGTTCCTAGAGCGAGGCACGGAGCCACCCTGATGAGCCATTAAATCATCGATAACGAGCATGCGAGCAGTGATCCAACACAGACACAGGCACTATCCCATGCTGTGGAATCTGGACAGACAATCCGCTAATATGACGGGAAGCGCTTTGTTATGCCTCTTCAGAAACCATACGCTGCACTTAACCTCATCAAGCACTCAGTCCACATTATCTGCCACAAACGGTACATAAAATGTATGACATATTATATGCGGTTAGTTGCACCAGACTGCATGCTAAAACCATTATCTGTTCGATGGAGAATTTTGATTGCCATATTACAGAAGTCTACTTATGCACATGCGCTGTGGCTACCTGACACCGAAAACATCCAAAAGATCTGGATAAGTAAGCAAGCTTTCTGGAGTTTCAAACATGCGTTAACGTATTGGCTCTTTGTTGCATGTGGGACTGCATACTGATTAAATAATCTGGTTTGTAAATAGAGCCTGTTTTTAATGCGTCCCTGTTTTTCCACGTCTGGATCTTATTGGGATTTGCTGATAACTTTTCCAGGTTTCCCCAGTTTAATATCCCACCACACCTCTCCCTCATGACCCTTTTCATATCCCACAATATCATGGGCCTTGTATCTCGGCATGGTTACTCTGAAGAGCACCTCTAAATTTTAGGCTTTGCTGAATAGATTTATAGAAGAATGTTGACAATTGCTCAAAAAGCATCCAGTGCTACCAGAGCTCTCCATCTGTGGCAAAGGCATCCAAATTTCCATCACATACTTGCTTGCACTGCTGCTGTAATAAATCTGAAATTCTGGAGCTGGCAAAATAAGCCCAGTATGGCTTGGTCCCATTGTAATGTCTTAAGCATGTTTTCTAGAGGGACTGCAGCAGCCCTGACGCTAGTTTGGCCATTGTGTGTCATGGAGATTAGCTGTGGACATGTTGGCTTTTGAAGTGGAGTCAAGGTTGCCAAAGAGCTGAAAATGAGGCTCATCTCTGCTAGACTCATCCGGTAGCCTAGCCGCTAAATGAGCACAGTG
This sequence comes from Siphateles boraxobius, assembly GCF_051911475.1. Classification (NCBI taxonomy): domain Eukaryota; kingdom Metazoa; phylum Chordata; class Actinopteri; order Cypriniformes; family Leuciscidae; genus Siphateles; species Siphateles boraxobius. The sequence goes on along the minus strand of NW_027508699.1, from coordinate 8,385,791 downwards.
CACGTTCCGCTCTCCGATGGCCTTTATCACTAATGGACCAGCACGAATCACCCAGTCTGAAGCCATCAGATCCTCTCTATTAGCATGAATGCTCAAACCAGATCAGGCCAAATCTAAAACGAATGACCCTCACCTTGAATAAACATCATCCTCATAATGGTGTGGGAACATAATGCAAAAGTACGAATGAAAAGAAAATGAGATGGATATCTCTACAACTGTCTTGTTCACTAGCACTCTGGCTAACAGAGTGTGCGTAAAAAAATAAAAATAAAATAAAAAAAGTGTGACTGTGACTGCAGTTGAGTTAACAATACCATTATTTGGTATTATTTGGTATTATCTTTAAACAGATTTTTTTTTTTTTTAAATCCAAAACAAGTTTGTTTCTTTGGAACTAAACCCGTATGGCAGTTTTCAAATGTGAGGGAGAAAATATTTGAAATTGAGAGAAAAAAAAAAGTTTTACATTTTTAAATGAATCAATATGTTTAATGCAATGATTTTTAAAACACTAAATCTGATACTGTATGATTTTTTATTCTTCTTTCTAGAGACTGGTTGGAAATTATAAAATGAACTGTCTAATTATAGCTTTGTGTAAGCTACTAAGTAATAAAACTTCAGGTTTTATACAACAAACATTAAACATTAAGGGATGTAGAATCTGTTCATGCAGAATAAGAATAAGGCATTAATATGTGCTTTATAAGTACTAATAAACGGCCAATATCCTAGTAATATCGATGCTAATAAGCAAGTAGCTTATCATATTGATGAACTTTACATAGTTCAGTCAGGACCACTTTGATAATGAAATTTATCGACAATCTTTAAATTTGGCGAGAGGCTTTGGCTCTAAGGTGCTCGAGCTGCCATAATAGACAGCTTGAGATACATCCTTGAGACACAAATCCCCCAAGCCTTTTAATAAACAAATGTTTCTTAGCATATGTTTACAGAAGGAGATGCAATGATTACGTACATAGAGTTTCTATATAGAATCCACTGCTCTATTATGAAGATGCTAGGAGGTGAAGGGATGGAGGTGGGTGTAAATGTCTGTGCGACAGACTGCGGAGCATTCGTTGAATGAGCTTAAATACTATAGTTGATTAGAGTAGGTGGAGTAACAAATCAGCTGAGCGTCAGCTGATATTGTTAAGCGATCAGTGGTCTGCCTGAACTACGCTTGAATTCCATTCGATCACTCAAGCTCTATTTATTGAACCGAACTGAATAAACACTGAAAAGACTTAATGACAACTGAATAATGATTGTTCACTGTTGTCTTTTTAGAGCTGCTGTACAGCAGAATTGAAGTCTGCTTGCATCATTGAATGATTATTTTCCTGATGATCCCTGTAAAGCTGCTTTGAAACCATCTATATTGTATAAAGCACTATATAAATAAACTAAAGGTGACTTGACGTGTCATACTGCGTCAACATTTCTGAGCATTGATGTTCTAAACAGTGTATGGAGCTACAGTTACCATTCAGAAAAATAAATACTCACCTATATGTATGCCACTTAACGCCCCATAATCCACATCCTCTGGTCATAGAGTGAAAGCAGGGTGTAGAGAAAAAGGACAAAAGTGCACTCTAATCAAATAATGATAAATGTGAAATGAAGTCAGGGCAACCCTTAATCAAGAAGTGGTGAAAGAAAGGGGTAATTTGCAATGTTACTGTTTTTTACACATGATGTAAACAAAGACAAAAATACCAGCAAATTAGAGTTGGGTTACGGTTATGTGATTATGTGCTGAAAAGGATGAAAAATTACCTTCCATGTTGTCTGTTCAGTGTGAGTGAGAGGGCAAGAGGGAGAAAGGGAGAGAGAGTTGATCAGAAGTTGCACTCACAACTAAGAAATAGTTTTTAGAAAAAAATAGATTTTGACAATCTGTAGGAGTTTCTGATGTTGAGGAAATACATTTTCATTCTGAGATTACACCGACATAGCTGTTTGTCAAAGAAAGAAGTTCCACTTAAATATATCAAAAGGCTTAGCACTTCATTAATCAATCTTACTGTATCAATTTGTACCATCATGGTCGTAGAGTTATACGGCACCCTCACAGTTAGGTCACTGGTCAGCTCTAATCGACTGGCTGACTAGATACAACTTCCAGGAGAAAGAGCAAATGGGGTCCAATAAGCTTAAGCAGGTTTTAAAAAAATATTTAGTTAGTTAGTTTTATATTACATTATATTATAATATATTTCAGATAAATCTGCCCCTAAAAATAAAATATAATGTAATATAATATAATAATAATTTACCTATTGCTTTGTTTCACATTGCAGCTTTTAGGGTTAATCAAAGTTCATACTACATGAGATTATAGGAACATCACAGAGGGCATTCCTTTAAAAACTCTAAACAGCTCTCCTCATCTCTACTCTTTCATTTGGTGGCTTTCGGATGTAAACAACGAGATGACAAGGGTTTTTTGATGGATGTACAATAAATTGAAAAAAGAAAGGAAAATGAAATTATTTTGGAAGAGAACCTACATGCTTTTACTTCTCAAAAGAGACAAGGTGAGTACCATCAATCCAAAGCTCACAGTCTGTGTGTGTCATCGTCTTTAGAAGCCACAATGCTATGGGAACCAAGGGTCAAGACATGGACCTTCAGTTCAAATGTCCATCATGCTGTGGCCAGAGTGGATTTTCGGAATAGTAAATGCCATTTTTTGTGACCAAGCTCAACATGTCCAAACCATGTCCTCACCTGCGGTTCATTGGGGAATGATGTGTTTCATGCTTTTACAGAGCCAGTAAAAATGCTGGTTCTGTCTTGAGTTTAACATGTGGCATTTTGGTAACCTTCTGCTCCGACCCAAGCTCGGTGTTTGAGTGTGTTATAGGGGAGGCCGTAAAGTGACCTCGTCGATCATCGCCATGTGAGGACTCGGAGTCGCTGAGCAGCTGTCACTCTCCTCGCATCTAAACCACAGATGGAACTTTTATTGGGACGGCTGTTGCTTTGAACAGACCTACAATGGCTTTTCAAGATGAAATCAAACTGTTCCAGATCCAACTATTGGCTTCTCCCTTTTCCACCCCGCTTTTAATTCCCTCAACTATTTTTACAGCAGCTAAATGAAGACTTTGCACAATGACAACTGCATTTTTTGGGTGGACAGCATCACTGTGACTCTCACTGAACTGAGGAGAGTGTCCGCATATTGAGTTTTGATCTAGCTCCGATATAATGTTCAGGTATTACTCATTACCTGCATTACTCATTCCTTGATGTCATACTTGTTTATAGAGCCAAGCTGTAATAACAAATGCAGCATTTTATAAAATAGTTCAATAGCTACCGGGAGTTTGCCTGTGCAAATTTTAAGGAAAGATTTTTAGATGCAACTGAATTTCATTTGAATAACATTAATGGAAATATTAATATTCATGGGTTTTATATATATAACAGCCGTGCGCGAGTCTAGTTCAGGCGGACGAGTGATTTCTGACCTGACGTATGACGTAGGATGTAAAATTAACATAAGCTTAGGTGAAAGTATATAGCTGGGCAACAAACTCAAGCTTCTCTTCTCTTATATCGAAATCCTAATTTTTAGACTTCTAATTCGTGACCGGTGTTTTGTTTTGTTTTGTTTTGCTCTATCCTCTGTGCTTCCGCGTTTGTCAATACATCATGCATATTCATAGTTCACTCTTCCGACGGAACTAGACTCATCAAAAATGCAAAATTTGCATCAAAAATAAAATATTTGCATCAAAAATATTATTATTTTTTTTACAAAACTGCATTGCTTCGCTTCAGAAGGCCCTTATTACCTGGAGCTGTATGGATTACTTTTGATGGATGGATGAGCTTTTTTGGGCTTTAAAATCTCAGGCTCTACTCACTCCCATTATAAAGGTTGGAAGAGCCAGGAGATTTTTTGTTTATATAACTCCGATTGATTTTTGCTGAAAGAAAAACACACCTTGGGCGTGAGGGTGAGTAAATTATGAGATCATTTCATTTCATTTTTGGGTGAACTATCCCTTTAATAAAACATCCTGTTAACACATGCAGGAGGTCACCAGTGACCCCTTTCTATGTTTAGACTAATTTATAGTAATACATTTAACCAATGTATACTAATTAAATATCGACAAAATACACATCAAAAGATAATTCGAAAAATATTATTATATTACTACATAAATATAATGTATTTATTAATATTTTTGTCAAATTATATTTATTGCCTTACTGTAAAATAATATTCAATAATATAACAATAAAACTGAAAGAACAGCTTTGAGATTCTGTGTGTAGTTAGTAGACAATAGTTTTTTACTATGGTTTTTATTCCAAATCTGGAGAAGTGTCATGTTTCCTGACTTTCATGTCTTCCAACTCATCATCATCTTTACTTAGTCCATCCTGATGTCTTAAGCAATACAAGATGGACTAAGATTGTTCTGAACGGGGTGTCTGCAATCTTTCCGTAGCTCTGTATGAATGTGTTCACACATAGTAAAACATTTTTTAATATGTCCGGCAGAACCACTGTGAATCTGAGGAACAGCAGTTTCTCAGATTTTATCAGGTCATTTATTCAGCTCACGTCTCCAGGGAGCAGCTCCAGGAAGATGCCTGGCACCCTTAGACACGCTCTCATCTCTGACTAACACCACCAGTCTTTCTAGTGATCTTAAGTGTGACATCACTCCATTTCCACAATCATTTCTACATCACTCTCTAGTCTAACACAATGTAAAGGATGTTGAGTCTGTTCTTTGTTTATATATTTCATCCAGCAAGAGCTCAAAAATAAACAACACATGCTAGGCTTATAGGCTATTTATTGTGTTTGATGACTTATTTAATTTAGTTTCCCCTTTATTTCGATAGGTCACTTTAGACATTCTACTATACGTAACTTTGCAACTACACATCAACTAACTCTAATAAATTTGGAAATACATGTCAACTAACTGTTAGGGTTCGGGTTAGTAGAAAGTTAACTGTGGCAAGCAGAGCAAGGTCGAGAGCCGCAAAAGAATGGCGCGGTGTTGATTGATAATGAGCGTCACCTGCGTGCTGCAACGGCCTCGTATCTCACAGAGGAGCTACTGAAGTATAAGAGGAAAAGCAATGACAGTGAAGGACGAGAGAGGACCAGGCCTGGACTTTACATTATGTTTAGTTTATGTGTGTGCGGCAATTGTACGCGAGGAGCTGCCAATTCTACTTTCGTTTTGTGTTAATTTGATACTAAAGTTTTGAACGTTCACCGGTTCCCGCCTCCTCATGCTTCCTTCTGCTTTTCTCTCGCCTCGTCTGTCCTTACCACCAGATGCTGCGGCCGGCATGACTGGGGCCGAGAGCTGTGAGAACGGAGCGAGTCTCTCAAGGAGGAGCTCAGGGAGCATAAAAGGAGGAACGACGACAGTGAAGGACCAGAGAGGACCAGGCCTGGACTTTTTTACGTTGTGTTGTTTTCAAGACTGGAAAATTATGTTGGCATTAGTGGAATTGCATTACCATTGTTTAAATCATACTTATCTGACCGTTATCAGTTTGTAGCAGTAAATGAAGAGATGTCTTATCGATCAAAAGTTCAGTTTGGCGTACCACACGGTTCAGTCCTAGAACCGTTGCTGTTCACTCTGTACATGCTACCCTTAGGAGATATTATTAGGAAGCATGGCATTAGTTTTCACTATTCCACCCTGCGGACTGGACACCCCAGTGTTCTCCATATGCATCCCCCTCCGGGTCATATGTGTATTCTCTAAGCCCCCCACCCCCCTTAGGTTGGCATTATTTGCTTATTTCCTCTGAGATATGAGTTATGCTCCCAGTGTACCTTGGTATTCCTGTGTTAAGTAGGAGTCCTTCGTCCTGCCAGTCTCACGACAGGGAGCTCTTACTTACGCAGGACACTGGAAGACAGCTGTGAAGGTGGCTTGATTAGACTGGAACCCCCATTTGTCGTCACAACGGAACTCGTAGTGACAACGAAAGGGAACGTCTCGGTTACGTATGTAACCCTCGTTCACTGAGAAGGGAATGGAGACGTTCCGTCTTCTTGCCACTTCCACTGAGTTCAGTCTTGGCTCCTCAGCGAAGAAACATATCTGCATGTTGCCTCCTTTTAAACCCACGAGGTGGGGCAGAGTTGCGCCATGCAAATTCCGCAGACCCATGGCATTTCTTTTCCATTGGCTCGTTTTGTAATACTCGAAGTCGATGGGCTTTCTAAGCAAAACCCCATTCATCGTCACGACGGAACGTCTCCGTTCCCTACTCAGGGAACGAGGGTTTCATACGTAAGTGAGACGTTACTCTCACTAGGGCAGTTTCTGTGCTATGCTTAGTACGAAATCCTGACTGAAAACACTCATACAAGTTATTATTACTAAGGTGAGCATGGACCTGAGCTGCCACTGCTTTTTCAAGATTTTTTTTAATAAATGGAAGATTTGAGATGGGACGGAAATTATCTAGATTGTTAGGGTCTGCACCAAGTTTCTTAAGAACTGGAGTTATGGCAGCATTTTCAAAGATGATGGAACAATGCCGGAGGTAAGAGACACTTATATGAATAACATGAGTTATAAGAAAAGAAAGAGAAGGAAAATTGGCCTTTACTAAATGAGTTGGTGTAGGATCAAGTAAACACGTGGAAGAATTAGATTTGTAAATTATCTGAGAAATGTCTTCTTCGGAAGGCAAAGTGGAAAGAAGAGAGGAAGGAGAGGGGAAAATTAATTGAGACACTGTGTGGCGGACTACAGTAAGGGGCAGCCAAAGAGGCCAATTGTTGGTGATGGTAGTTATTTTGTCATTGAAGAAAGACATACATTTATGAGCAGTGCAGTACAGGTGTGCTCCCCGTGTGTCAGAAGGTTTCAGAATACGGTTTACAGTTGAGAACAGTGCTTTAGTATTACCATCTCAAGACTCAATTAAATGTGAATAAAAAAAAAATTTGGCAGCATAAAGAGCATCTTTATAAAGACAAACATGTTCACTATACAGCTCTCTATGTATCATAAGTCCAGTTCGTTTATAAAGGCGTTCCAATCGCCGGCCTCTGATTTTGAGCTGTCGAAGTTCAGGAGTAAACCACGGCACAGAGTGAGTGAATGATACAGTCCGAGTTTTAAGAGGTGCAAGAGTGTCAAGGAGCTGCTGTAGTTCAAAGTTTTAAAAGGAAACCAAAATGTCACGAGAAGTGAGATGGTCACTGAGTGGAAGATCAGTAATCGCAGCAGTCAAAACTGAGGGGTCAATCTTTTTTATATTCTGAAATGTCATTATGCGATTTTGTTTGGATTTAGAGAGTGTAACATTAGCACTAAAAGAAAGCAATGTATGATCAGATATGGGTATTACATCTGCAGTACAGTCCAGAGGTGTAGCACCTGAACAGCAGACAAGGTCCAGAGTGTGGCCTTTAGAGTGAGTTGGAAAGTCCATATATTGCTGAAGACCAAAACTGTCTAAGCAAGAATTGAAATCCCTTGTGAGTGGGTTATTGGCAGTATCCACATGAATGTTAAAATCACCCAGAATAATAAGATTGGGTGATAAGGTACACAGATAGGTTAAAAATGCACAAAATTAATTTATGAATGTATTACAGTATTTCGGTGCCCGATAAATAACAGCTAATACTGTAGGTGTTGGACTGCTGATAAGTAAAGCAGCAGATTCAAAGGAAGCATACATTTGTACAGACAGCAGAAATGCTTTATAGATTGTGTTGTGAAGTATCACGAGACCTCCCCCATGTCGATACAGATTGTGAAATGTAAGCAAACCCAGGAGGACATCCGTTATTCAACTCTAGGAAGTCATTTTCTTGCTGCCAGGTCTCAACTTATGATTGTCGATAATGTCGCTGATGAGGAGACCCTTGTTGGAAAGTGAATGGATGTTGAGAAGTCCAACTTTGAGCTCATTTCCACCGAGCGAAGAGCTGGTCGATCTGGATACGTTAGTTAGCACGCTCTGGTCAACAGTCCGTCGTGTTTTCCTTGCTGCTCGGGGAGCCGAGGTCCAGAATGATCTTATAGCCTTCGGGCCCTATCTTGCACCCAGCGCAATTGACTTTGTACACCGATGCATGTATCATTCCTATTTTGCACCCGACGCACAGCAGACTTCCACAGACACGCATCGGTAAATTAGGGAAAGAACTTGCGGTCCCGGGGGCGGTTCAGCGAAAAAGAAGAGGCGTGTTCCAGCGCAAACGTTCCCTGGTGCTATTTTGCAGTTTAAGAAAACAATTCCGCCACAGACCATGAAAAACCTAGTCTAAAGTCAGTGGCGCGTTATTCAGATGCTATTTTAAGGGCGCTTGCTTGGCCATAATGTAGCGTGTGCATACACTTTGTTTCTCTCATTTACACAGACGCAGCGGTTCCCATTTTTGCAAACCATACATAATTACAAGGAAAAATATTACCAAACGAGGAAAATCATTGTGGTGTCCATGAAGATGTGAAAAAATAGGCATAAATCTAGCTTAAACATTTACCCAAATTATTACACGCCTGTTTAACCGAAGCAAATTTGGGTGGGTTTCTCCCATCCCCATACAATGTCACTTCTCTGTCTTTTACGGCCCTGACGAGAACGTCAGTCTCCTCTGCTGTGAACCGCTCCTGGCGTGCGCCTGGCAAATCCGCCATCATAATAGCAATCCGCCAAGTAGAGACCTGCACTCCCACGGGATTACCACGGGACCCGCGGGACCCAGCGCAACCGAGTGCGGCGCGGGACAATATTTGATGGGTGAATGCGGGTGCGGGCGGCAAGATATTATTGTGTGCGGGTTGCGGGAAAATAAAATTATTTGCGGGAAATATAGAACAAAATAAAATAACTAGAAACAAATAAACCGTTATTTATCTAATGCATAAGAAACAAGTATAACTAAAATAAAAACGATTTACAGGCACAAGGTCGGAAGCTAACTCTCGCGTGGTTCTTAGGCGCAGAACAGCCAAGCCTACCACACAGAGGCAAAATGTCTGCACCGCATGACTCAGGTGGATCGTTCAGTGCTACAGATATTAGTTCGTTATTAAAGAAAGGAACATGCAAAACTACAAAACCAAACAAAGGATAATCTGAGATTTGGAAATGTTTTTCAGTAGTATGCGACAGCGATGGAAAGCACCTTCCTTTTGCGAGCTGTGACAAATGCTGCAAAATACTCACATACAGCGGGCACAAGTCTGGAACTTCAGGTCTGAAGCGTCATGTGTGCACCGTTTTGAAAGGCCAAACTTCCCTGACGTTTACGGCAAGTCAGTCGAAAGTGTCAAGAAATCCAGGTTTATTATTATTATATAATTTATTAGGCTATACTATCATTATTATGGTATATTTTTATTTATTTACATTTCTTACTTTTTTTTTTACTGTATTTCTATGTTCTAACTTCATGTTCATCCATTGAATTAAACAAAAATAAAACGAAACATTTGTTTATTTTCCGTTTCTTTTTTTAAAATTTATATTCAACAAGGGAGCAAGAAAGAAAAAATAACAGAGTAGCAAACAGAATATGCAATGTATTTTTAAAAAAAACTACTTATACGTTTACCCGCGGGATTTTGTGGGCGGGAGCGGGAGAAAATAACATATTTTTGCGGGAGCAGGACAAAATCTTGCGGGAGCGGGCGGGAAAAATCCGTCCCGCGCAGGTCTCTACCGCCAAGGAACAAATGCGCCTGCTTTTAAAGGGAATGTGAGATGACGCTCTGATTGGCTTATTTCCCGTTACGCCCAAACCACACTTATGAGTAATTTATCTACTTCATACCAACCCATTTTAGATTTGCATTGGGAGCAAGAGTAATTTATCACGCCGGTATAATAGCAACAGTGCCCGAGATCCGCCGTCAAAGTTACTTGCGTTTTGCGTTTGACACTTGTGTTTCAGATCGTTAAAATAGGGCCCTTCAAGCCATCGTACCTAAAACCCCGACAAGACCCGCGATGGATGTATTTCGGACGGGGGCGATGAACAATATCCTGATAGGGGTAGAAGGGAGAGGCTCGGCAGAGTAGCACCGCAGCCGGTGAAGTTCGGTCGATGAATACACAAACAGCGAAGTCGTTGAGTGGAACAATGACGATAAAACAATCCAGACAATCCAGAAAATGGTGACACATGAGAAAGGATGGTAAGTCCACATCATGTCAGTCGACTGCAGAGTTAAGCAGAGATAGAGAATGGTAGAATAAAATACAAGAGTTGTTGTATGTCTTGCACACACCCAGTCTATTTTTCTTCATTAGTATCTGAGAGGTAAATTTGGTGAAAGGCAGCTCTTCAAATGCAATTATATGGGCGATAGCTCCTTCCATTCTTTCTCATGTAGACAACAGGTTAAATAAAAATATCAGGATTATGTGATTTAGTGGATACAGGGTTCCCAGTCTTCTTCAGCGATCATTTTCCAGGACTTTCCCAGGACATTTTCAATTTTACTATGGCGGGAATCAAAGACAAGGATCACGTGCTAAAGTGATATATTGCTCTCTAATCCTGAATCCGAAATCACCCCATATACCCTCAGATAGGGCGCTATTTGAGGGGACAGCCATTTTGTAGTGCTGTCTGAAACCATAGTGGACGTTACTGAGTGCACTCATTCAATCCCACATTGCACTGCAATAACGAGTGTACAACCGATATACGCTCAACAGCCGTCCAAATTCACTCACTCGTTTTCATTCACTCCTTCAAGTGAACAGTATTAGTGGACAAATATAGGGAATAGTGAATGAGGGTTGAGGGGGTGATTTCGAATTCAGCCTAAGTCTTTAAAAGGCGTACAGTTTATTATCATGACTTAAAATCAGTTTTTAATATGAGCTCTTAATCATAGATTATGACTATGAAAGCTTGTTATCGCCACAGAATTAAAAAAAAGGTAATTGTGACTTTTTATTTAGCAATTCTGACTTTTTTTCTTGCAATTGCGAGTTTACATAATTGTGATATAAACTCGCAACTGCAAGATATAAAGTCAGAATTGCAAGATATGAGGCCCTATTTTAACGATCTAAGAGCATGGTCTAAAGCGCAGGTTCACTTCTGAATCCACTTTTGCTAGTTTAACATCAGGTAAAATGGTCGGCGCTCTCGGCGCAAGGGTTGTACCTATTCTCTTAATGAGTAATGGGTGTGTTTTAGGCATAACGTGCAATAAACCAATCAGAGTCTCATCTCCCATTCCCTTTAAAAGCCAGTTGCGCTCGCGCCATGGCGGATTCGCTATTTACATTACCTAATTTGCAAGCAAAAAAACTGAACACTTCTCCAGAGAGGAATCCTTTTATTTTTAATATTTAAAAATGTCTTCTGTGCTGCTGCCTTTTGTGTTTAAGCCCTTTAAATAATAATAAAAAACTGTGAGATAAAAAGTTGCAATTACTGTTTTCATTTTTTATTCAGTGGCAAACACAAGTCTATAGTTTATTGCCATGACTTAACTATAAAATCATTTTTTAAAATGAGCTCTTAATCATACATTATGACAAATTGTTCTTGTTACCAGTGTCAATATAGCAAAAAATATTGGAACGATTTGAATGTTTTATTTAGTCCGTAACTTTTTTGGGTTAAAAATTATACAAAATACATTTTTGAGCAAGTAGATAACCAGCCAGTGTTCAAAACTATCTGCTCGCAGTAGCTCAATTCAAAACTGTAATAATGTTTTTAATTCCAGTGGTACTGGTGGATTTCCACAGGAAATTCGAGCATGTCTCTGCGTCATTACGTCACATCTAAAGAAGGTGTCTCGGCTAGTATGCTATATTGTATGTGAGGTTTGAGCAATATACTAATTGTTTTTGGGCAGTTATAATCTCTTTGTTCTCTGCTAAAGAAAAACTGAAGGACTTTCAAAAAAATTATTTTCCAGGACAACAACAAGGAACACCAACAATTTCCAGGAAATGTTTTCATTTTCTCTAATTTTCCATGTGTTTTCCATGACTGTGAAGTTTATCAGCGATTTTCCAGGTTTTCCATGACGAGTGGGAACCCTGGGATATATTTACCAAAATGCACCTTTCTATATTTATTTGTCTAGCTGACTAACGAGTTTATAAGTATTGAATGGCTTTCTGAGGTACATTTGACATTACGTGACATAATTGTTCTTAAGCAGTTTCATACAAGCTCCTTCGAAGGTCAAATTGCTGATTGAGCAATCTTTCAGGCCATATTAAACAGCACCAAAACGACATTTATTGCATGTATTTTGTGATAAAATTTACACAGAATTTGAAAGCTGAAAGTGTGTTTATTGTTTACTAAAATCAAAAGTGTTAAAACACATCAAAAGTGACATATTAAAGGTGTCATTTAAGTACAAATCTTACTGCGATTATGAATGGCTGTTGGAGTTTAGCTACTTTCTGTGTACGAAATAGACACTGCCTTTCTGGACTTTTGGATGTTCATTCATTGACACAACTCCGTCGTTTTCTTTCTCAGTGAGTAACTCAGTGAGGTTTTTTTTACTGCAAAATCACAACATGTAAATTTATATTGTCGCCAGTGGCGATCTCAGCAAAAATATCACTCGCAAATTAATATTCAGCCTATTAGAAACACATGTCAAGCGAATAAAAAATGTATTGGACTTCCCAATGCACTAAGCTCTAGCAGTTTTCCTCTTAATGAGACATCTGACATGATTTCTCAATGAAGGCTCAGAAAAACTGCATAATGAGGGTACAAATTAAAGGTACACCCTACTGCCTTGCCGGGCTAAAGTCTGCTAGTGCACATCAAATGCACCATTTTGGACAGGGCTAGAGAGAGTGGATATTTTTAGCATTTAAATTTTTCAAATAATGTTTTATCTGCATGTTGTTTTAATACAGCTCTGTCAAGTAAATGTCAGTGATTTCTGAGCTTACCGCCGAATGCCTTCGACACTCTGGGTGGGTGAAACAGAACTTCAGGCCTCTGTAAAGTAACTCTCCTGTAGGAAAAACATTAAAACTATGCTAAAAACACAGTTAGCCCCAGTTAATTTCTCATAAATATTGTAAAGCTGTCTATTTAAAGTCAGATGCAGTTCAATCTCGCATAGTCAAAACATAGTTTCACAAAAAACAAACAAAAAAAATACAAGTTATGGATATAGAATTCGTGATCTGCACGTCTAAAAGTAATAAATACAGACTATTTCACAGACAAACTCTCTTTTACAGTTCTGCTCATTGATATCAAGTTTATTTGTAACTAAGTTTCTCAAACAGAAAGATTCAATTTCACTAATCTGGCAAACTATTCAAATGCACATAAATCAACTAGCTTTTAAATATGATTTTGGGCCGTATTAGACGGTCAGTGAACGGACTGTGGTAAACGTGTCATCTAAGGCTGAGACTAGATCAAGTTATTGCCTATAGTAAACCTTTCAATGATGTCACTGTCATGTCATCAGTTGAAAGACACACAAATAATAAAATCTCAGCTGGCTGATAGATTCCCATTGTCTTTCCAGGCACCGAAGTGTCCAGACAAAAATGTTGATGAGATTGATTGTTTTTCTTACAAGATTTAAAGTTTGACTAAGGGAGTGTCAGACTGAGTTGCCATTGACTGTGTCTAATTCAACATTGGGAACATGATGACAGGATCTGAGTCTGACTGACAACATCTGTGTATGACTCTGACAACAAAAGGATTTAGTTTCTTCAGTCTAGACTTGGAGTGAAACTTTGCAACAGTCTGATTATGAAAGTTTTCTTACCTTTCCTGAAGCTGTCTTGAGGGAATCAATCCAGCCCTGAGGTTGGCGTCACCGTGCCGTCTGGCCTGCCACCAGGTGTCATCTTCTTGGCTTACAATCTGCAACACATCTCCTCTCCAGAATTCCAACCCGGCGTCTTTGCATGGAATAGCGGGATCTGCTTGGGGATCATAGTCAAAAAGTGCCCTCACAAAGATCTGCAACAATCCACAAACACATGTTGATGTCACCAATTTTGGCATAAATTATCTGGAGTGTAAAATGCAATGCAGAAAATGTCTCTGTAAGCTTTGATTTTCATCAAGGGACCTTGGTTTCTATGGTCTCCGGCTCTTCTTTGGTGCCTGGGATGACTTTGAAGGTCACTGCTCCTTCTGAATGGGCCTGGAGGATTTGATAAGGACATACAGGCTCAAGAAAAGCTTACAAGGTTTAGATTGAATAACACTTACTTCTACTGGTCAAAAGTTTGGAATAATTAAGATTCTTTTAATGTTTTTGAAAGAAGTCAAGTAAAGTCACCTTTATTTATATAGCGCTTTGTACAGTACAAATTGTTGCAAAGCAGCTTTACAGAGATAACAGGAAAATATTCCTCTTATGCTTATCAAGACTGTCTTTATTTAAAAACACAGTAAAAATATGAATATTGTGTATATAAAATGTAAAAATTGTAAATAATATTGATACAATTTTAAATAACAATATATTTTAAAATGTAATTTATTCCTGTGATGGCAAAGCTGAATTTTCAGCATCATTACATAGCCTTTAGTGTCACATGATCCTTCAGGAATCACTCTTATATGCTCATATGGCAATTATTTATTACCAATTATTATTGGTGCTTAATTATTAATATGGTTATAAAATGGTTATTATTGTTATACATTTTCTGTTGCTTAATATTTTTGTGGAAGGCGTGATACCTTTTTTCAGTATTCTTTGACGAGAGTTGAATAAATAAAAATATTTGAAATAGAAATCTTTTGAAACATTATGAATGACTTGTGAGATGACTGTCCCTTTTGATTAAAAATATTATTATTAATATTCTTTTTTTACCTACCAATCAAAAGTGTGGGGTATAACAGTTTCCACAAAAATATTAAGCATCAAAACATTCAAACAAAACATTAATGATTGGCATATATGATTTCTGAAAAAATTATAATTATTGCAAACTTTTGACTAGTAGTGTATAAACAAAGATAGAATACAAATTTAATTGTTAGGCTCCAGAAAACCCTCAAACACAAATGCACACCACATCAAATTAAAGCACAGACACACCAAATGCCCAAACACATTCAAGCATGCAACTTAGACTAACATTAGTTTCTATTCTGGATATTGCTGGTCTAGCCAGTTTAGCCGTGTTGACCAAGAGAGGTTTGCTGGTTAAGCTAATTAAGAAGCCTAAAGGGGACTCCAGCACACTAGCATCCCATGCGGAGGACCAGCATCCGAACACGCTGGCGACTGACAAGCAATGCGTACTAGTATGGGAATGATCTCCTCTGGGTTCTTGTCCTCCACTGGAACTCCATTGACTTCCTTGAGTTTGTCACCTTCATGAATTAGACCTGTAGCATCCACCAATGAAGCAATGAGAAGAAAGAATCAGCCGAATGAATTACGTTGGATATTGTGAGGTGAATTCAGTTATTTCAGTACAAAGCCTTGTGTGTCTTATTCACTAACCACTCACAATCCAGCTTCAGGAACTATAAGCATAACTATAACTAAAACATGTTTGGGGCGTGTATTACACTGTTGTCTTATGTGCATAATTTCTTTAGCATTCAAAATTCCCTTAAATAAGCAAGACTTTTGAGTGTCTTTTTAGCCTGTATTTAGTTAAGTTTCAGGGTTTTTTTTTTTTTATTTACATGACGTACTGTATATTATAAATGTATTTAAATTTAAGTTACATGTTTTACTCGCTTTTTGTCTTAGTTTTGGTTTATGATAATAACCTTGCAGTAGAGGATTTAAAGTTGCAATGTGATTAAAGTAGAATCCAAGAGAAACAGAATGGAGGCAGATTTTGAAAGAAAGGGGCGGGATTTAAGCTGACTAAATGATTGGAAAGTCCAGCATGCATCACTAGAAAAAAGTCTGTCATTTCAGTGGAAGTTTGAGTTATGACATTTTGATTAAATATTACAAAATTGTTTACAATAAGATGGCAAATGTCCATTTCAGGTCGACATAAAGGGTTATTTTATGCCATTAATCTATACACAAATTTAGTTTGTAATTATAAGAGTGTTGATCAAGAACACAATGGTGAAAGAGGTTATAATATTAATACATTTAAAGTGGATCTCACCACTCCGATCAGCAGCTCCTCCTCTCAGGACCCGAGCTACAACTATGGCACCAGTGGACTCCTCTCTCTTTATGGTGGCTCCCTGGAACATAGAAATGTTTGTCGACGGTCCGTAGGCTGACATTCAGAAATACAAGTCTAAGGTTTTAAAATTCATTCAAAGCAAAATGACTGTAAAGCACAAGTTCATATATCTAGAGGGACCAATTTTTAGCAAACAATCCCAGTTTGCCTTGTAAATATCAATATGTGACTGTCAGGATAAGTCCAAGTAGAAATCTGGACAGAAATGTCTTTATACAGGGCAATACAGGTGTGAATATCACAATAGGAATCTTAAACATGTTATGCAGTGGGAGCTGAGTGTTAAATGTTCCATGAAACCATGACGAACAAGTCAAACTTAATGAGGAAAACTCTATTCGCGAAAGCTCAAATTAAGACAAAAAAAGCTTTTGTTTAAATCACACAGCTTGCTGACATATGTCAAACATCAGATATGTCTCAGATATCAGATATGTCTTTCCTTCATTTGTCTGAATGGGGAAAAAATCAGCAGCCAGTGAAATTAATCTTTCAGGTTCATTAGATCTAAACACACATCAGATTTCACCTTTATAAATTATAGTTTTGCTTCAAGTCCATTTTCATTAGCACCATCTCACATTGCTTAGAGAGAAAAATCATTTCTATTGTCACATGCCTCATCTCCCAGGACAATCAATACACCAACCATTGCCACCACACCACATGCAGCTGCACTAATACTGTATAGGTTGAACTCTCCAAAACATATCAACAACTTGCAGAGGTCCTGAAATAAACTAGTCCAAACTATGGTTAAAAGAACATTTTAGTCCTCAAAGGGCCTCTGACATGACCCGTTTCAGGAGACCAAGCTTTAACAAGCCTGTTTAGAAGCAGGCAATGATGGCAATCAAGCCACATGGGACACTGATACAGGAGTTAGGAGGCCCTGCATAGTTCCTTAACCACAGAAGCCAAAATGGCCTGTAATCCTTAATCACAGGGCTCAGGTCCCCTATTAGAAGCACAAAAAGATCTCAGGATTGTGGAGAACTTTCTAGTTCCTTCACATCCTTTTTAAATAGAACATGGAAAAGCCAGGACCCAGTGTTTATAGCTCACTACCCATGGTGCAGAGGAAACAGATGGGTCCAGGACTGTGCCTCTTTAATATTGGTCTACTCCAAGACAAAACGATCATATTTAAGGTTAATGGTTTAATCACTGATCGCTAACCCCATCTGCATGGTCTGAAAACCACAGACTTGGCAACACTGATTAGATCACTATTCGCAAAGAAATTGAGAAACAAACCACTGAAATAATACAAAAAAAGAAAGTGTAGATAGATACCATTCAAAAGTTTGGGGTCAGTAGATTATTATTATTATTTTCTCATGTTACTCAATCAAAAATACAGTGAAAACTGTAATGTTTAAAAATTATATATATATATATATATATATATATATATATATATATATATATATATAGTTTTTTAAAAATAAAATTGTGTATTTATTTATTTTAAAATATTGTAAAATGTAATTTATTCCTGTGATGGCAAAGCTTATTTTTCAGTATCATTACTCAGTGTCTCATGATCCTTCATTCTGAAATGCTGATCTAGTGATCAAGAAACATTTATTATTTACACTTATAATTATCGATGTTGAAAATAGTTGTGGAGCTTAATATTTTTGTGGAAACTATGATGCACTTTTGTTCAGGATTCAAATATGAATAGAAAGTTCAAAAGAACAGCATTTATTTGAATTTTGTTTTTTGAAGCGTAAAAGTCTTTACTCTCACTTATGATCGATTTTATTGCTGAATAAAAGTATTCATTTATTTTAAAAATTCTTTTGAATGGTATATAGTGTATATAATTAGGTAAGGCAGATATATACAGACAGATTTTTATTTGATGGAACTGCATCTATTTGTTCACTTCAGACTTCTAGAATATTTGTGTATTTGACTGTTGCCTGATTAATTCATCATAGACTATTCCATTCTAATCACAATCATGGTAGACAACAGATGAAAAAAAAAACATTGAGTCTAGTGAGCGGATGGCAAGGAGGGACTCTTCGTCACGGTCGTACCAAAAACTGATGATGCTCTTTGCGTTCATTCTCTGCAATTCATAAAGCCTCATTCACATGGCTGCCTCCTTCAGCATTATTCGCCAGATGTTATAGACAAAAGGAGTAGTAATGGAGAAAATCGCCATTTTACAAGCTATGCATTGTGAATGGGAATATAGCCACATTGTGCGTCAGAAGTAGAAGGATAACCCACAATAAAAAGATAAAACTTGTTTGAGAGGGTTCAATCTGAAGTCATGCGTTTTACATGCAGAGTGCTGTACAGTGTTTCCTATTTGTATTCAAAGCATCCCATTTAACTAACACAATTGTAAGTCCAGATGGTTTTGTTCAGTGATGGAAAATATGATTCTGGAGGTAGAGTTGAGGGCAAAACTGATCCAGGTTGCAATTTGATACTCTAGCATTATAGGATAATCCAAATCTTCCCTCTAAATGCTGGCCGTATTAGTGTTCTGCTGATTACAATAAAAACAATTCAGCGAAGTAATCAATTTCAGTTGATTTCAATTGATTCCTGATCAATTTCAGAGCCATGACCAAACGTGAGGAATGGAAAGTTAACCTACGGATGATTTTAAAACAATAATCTTCAAAAATGAGTTTTTAAAGGTATCTGATAGTTGACAGGGTTGAAGGGAGTCCAATGTACTTTATATTTCAAGCTGAAGCAGATCTCAGATTGAATTAACTGCTGAGCTTCTGCTAATGTAACCTTTTTTAAACCAGCATGATATAAATGGACTACAGGTATATTCTTATGTTTTACCCATGTTATCCAGAGGGACCTACCAGTGGCTCCTGGTTTTTCATCAGGCATACAATCTTGATCGAATCTTCCTCTTTCTCATCGTTATCAGGCAGAGGCGGCAACCGAGGGTCAAACTCTTTCTGGGCCACCATGTCATGCACTGAGAGAAAAGCCTGAAGAGGAGAATGAGAGCACATGTATGAAATTGTCTGGTTGGGAATTCGGTTAGCAGTATTTATATTGGATAATGTTGGGGGAAATGTATTTATTTTTACAATTTTATAATTTTATCTAACATTACTATAATAGTGGGTCCAATATTTTGCCGATAACAGTTTATATAATTTGCTTTAATACAAAGACAATATAAAAAAACTTTGTTTTTTACAATACTGTCTTTATATTTTTAAATTATTCATAGATTTATGTTACGAAATGGTCTTTATATATAAAAATATATGTGCCTTCATATTTTAAGAAAGGCACCCATGAAATAAATGCATATTTTGGGGGTCAAAATACATAATTTATGGAGTTTGAAAATACCTATTTAGTTGTAATTACAAAAAAAAAAAGCATAATGACATGACTGACCAATCAGAATCAAGTATAGCAGATAGCAAGAATTGAAGAAAGATTAAGTTATCCTTTACAATAGCGTTTAAAAGATAGTGGTCAGTATTTTTTTTTTTTTTTTTTTTTTTTTTACGAAATTAATAGCATTTGAGCATAAGATACTTCTTTCAAAAACATTTAAAACAATCTCACAGACCTCAAACCTTTGAATACATCCAGGGTAAAAAATATTCTCAGCAAATCAAGAAAGTCAACAATCAACACTGTTGATTGGTCTTCTCACTTGGCCTGATAAAATATCTTTCCACGCTGAATATCACCTCACTGAGGCAACCCAGTTTTGCCTTATAAAATGTGAGAGCCAAACAAACGATCCAAGAAGCAACATATCATTAGACCAATCACAAATAAAGCTGTCAGGTAAAACTCCTGAACTCCATAAACTTAATGTGTGGGTCTGATTTGTAACAGCTCTAAAGGTGAATTTTCTTTCTTTTTATGTCCAGTTCATGCTTGATGTCAGAGAGTAATGTACATATTCGATATTTCATCAGTTGTATATAATCATCTGCTCCAAAAGAAAAATATGCAAGCCTACAATAGACAACTCGTGAAAAGAAAAAAATACTCATAACTTGGATTGATTTTACACCAAATACTATTAATGTACTTTATCTAATGACACCAGCCCACCATAAAAGCTAGGACTACTTTTATCTGCTTCTGTTTTTAGTCAGTCAGATATGTCAATACACCTTTGTTGTGATCTTGACCAAATCTTGACCCACATGTACTTTCTCTTCTCACCTGTACATGAGGTTTAGAGAGCCAGTGTAACAACTCTGTTGTCTCTGGGCTGGTGACAACGCCACGCAACTCTTCCGCCAACTGGAACGAAACATGAAAAACAACAAAATTTAATAATGCCTATATGTTATAACAGGCAAAAGTCTCTGACCATCCCTTTTGGCTTATTGTTTATGCTCAAGTATCATGAACCGATCTGGTAAGAGTTTGCTTTGGCAATGCTTGGTGGTCTGGTTCAATCTATCCCAACCCACTTGACAATCCTATGCAAGTGTTTACATAGCAGGTCAAAAAGCCACAGAACCATGAGCCCTGGAGAAATAACTGTTTCTGTTGTGGTTCAGCCAAGCAAAAAACAACGAGACTGAATGTGGTTGTGAGTAACACCGGACCTGACGTTAAACATACATTAAATCTCCAAAACTGAAATTTTACACTGAGCTGCAACGTAAGGAAAATGCTTTTAACGGCTTAATGCTCCAAAATGTCCTCCTCGTTTTCAGTCTGAGAGAAGATGGAAATCGATATCACTTCAAAACCACTCTTGCCTTAATGAAATGCAGCGTGCAGTCAAAGCTGGAGATAATCTTTGTTTTAAGAGTCTCTGCAGAATTGAGTTGATAAAGACAGGGCTGATTGTTTTTGCAAGATGTGCAAGGAAGAGGAAAAAAATTGTTTCATAGGCTAATAGAAATTTGAACACTGTTAAAGGGAGATAATTGTAATGAAGAAAGAAAGAGGTTAAAGTGTAATCCAACTGATAACTTGGTAAATGGTAACGTTAATGATTTTGCTATTTTTACTTTACAGGGCAGAAAAATTCACGTTTTTTAATTCTTTTTTTCTGTGAGCCTTGTTGAGCTAGTAGTTTTTTTTATTTTTGTGTCGGAATACTGTGTTGGTTTGAAATCATAAAGATTTTGAATGTTTTTGAAAATTTCAAAACTGTATTTTGGCTGCTTTTACTTGATCAAACTTACAGTAAAAACCAAATCAGCATATTAGAATGATTTCTGAACGATCATGTGACACTGAAGACTGAAGTAATGATGCTGAAAATTCAGCCTTTTTGAAATAAAATGATGGTGCAAAAATTACTGATTCGCATGATGCTTCCAAGACTATCAAATGGAAACATGAACTTATGGGAGCATCCAATGACAACTGGATCTAAGTCTTCAGATGACACAGAATACTTGAGATGTCTTCTTATTGATGAGTGCAGCTTTCTCTTTTTTTCAGATTCATAAGCAGAGTCAACAGTAACCCATTATTAATGTTGAATTACTCCAAAACACTGGTTTAGTCTCCCAAGGTGAGTCTCACAAAGCAGGTTGAGGAAACTCACAATTGACTAATGATTTGATCCTGATTTATCAGATCAGTTAACTATGATTAACCATAATGAGTGTTTCACATGAAGTATGACATTTACGAAACAGAATCATGTAAAACATCATGTAAAACAGAAATAAGTCGGTGTGATTAAATTCTCATCTGATGAATGTACATTTTAATGTAAATTAAAATGCTTACAAATGTTGTTAAACTTTCAATTCATACATGATGATGCAGTTCTTGAAAATATAGAAATGTCATTAAACTTCATGTAGTACCTTATGGACTTATTTGTTTATATTTACAAATGTACAAATCCAAAAAGGTAGCTATGATTGATCTGGATTCAACAGAAAATTTTACAAAATAAGAATGACTGGTCTTACTTTATATTAGGTGTCTTTAATATGTACTTATGTATGTACTCATGACAAAATTATAATAATAATAATTAGATACAATTAACTTATTGTGTTCATGTACTATTCCAAAACACTCAGGTCTGGTGTATGGGTAGGTTTAAGGGTTGGTTAAGGGGTCAACAGTGCACAGTGGCACTGTTACATTGTTTCGATATATGTATTTTCTTGAAAAACAAAAAACAATTATCCTGTTGATGTATGATTCAAGGAATATCATCTGTTTAAAGATATAGTATACTAAGTGTTGAGGCAATAAAAAGATGTTTTGCACTTAAATTACACCACGTGTCGTTGTTGTCTTTAGCACAAACCTTTATTACACAAACCATGTTACAGCTAAAAGTCCAATGCACATAAAGGTATATGATTAGTAAACATTTATAAACATTAACAAATAATGAACAGTTTCAACTTTAGATTGGGTTCTGCAAAAAAAATTAACAAATAATTAATAAATAATTTGTAAAGATCTGTAAAAAGTGAATTCAGGTAATTTGGGACACTTTTGCCATTAAAATGGCTGCCCATAAAGTTACTAAATGATTAGTAAAGGTATGCAGGGTTTTCTGATGATTACAGTGGGAGCTCTTCCACCGGGTTGTGGAGCTTCCGGCTGTGGTTGCTGGGCCTTCTCATGAAGGCCCCAATATCTCATTCAGGGTTTCTGCGGAAGACCGGACGTCGATCTCTGCATCGAAGGGTGGGCTAGAGTCTTCTGGGGATGAAGATTTGGCTGCGCTGCCCTCTTCGGGGAGAGTAAGGTTGTTTGAGTCCAACCTGGAGCTAACTGCAATGCTTTCCAACCCTCCACTGTGTCCTGAACCTTCTCCTCTTCCCGGAAGTGCACAAGGAGGTCACAAAGTCATGGATGGAATCTTTTTCTGCCAGAAACCGCTCAGCTGCATCCGCTCTCACTACTCTTGAGGGCAGGGCGCTCAAAATGTACGTGGAGATCCCACAGGTGGAGTGTGGATTTGCGGTGCATTTGTGTCAGCAAAATGCTGCCAACTGGCGGGGTCGTCCACATCTCCCATACAAGGCCTGTACGTTTTCGTCTGCACTCATATCCAAGGCTTACAGTGCCGCTGGACAGGCTGCCTCCGCCCTGCATGCTATGGCCTAGTACACCATAGTATGCCCCGCCAAATGGCAGCATTTTGCAGACACAATTGCACCGCAGCTGTATACACCACCTGTGGGATCTCCACATACATTCTGACCGCCCTGCCATCAAGTATACCAAGCAGAGGAACCAAAAGAGCTGTAGTTCTGAACCCGGGTTGATGCAGGAGCTAAGTAC
The DNA here is from genome assembly GCF_051911475.1 of Siphateles boraxobius. Taxonomy (NCBI): domain Eukaryota; kingdom Metazoa; phylum Chordata; class Actinopteri; order Cypriniformes; family Leuciscidae; genus Siphateles; species Siphateles boraxobius. The sequence continues at coordinate 8,362,346 of NW_027508699.1, read as the reverse complement.
AACGACGGACCTCGGCCTCTGGGCGACGAAAGTTACTGCACGGTCCCTAGAGCAGACGATGTCCACCCTAGTGGTCCAGGAACAGTATCTCTGGCTGAACCTGGCCGAGATGAAGGAGGTCGACAAAGTTCACTTTCTCGACTCCCCCATCTCCCAAGCCGGCCTCTTCGGCGTCCCTGTCGAGAACTTTGCCCAGCAATTCTCAGCAGTACAGAAGCAGACGGAGGCGATCAAACACATCCTGCCCTGTCTGTCTGAGGCTGCCCTCCCGCCCCGCCTGCTCGTCCCTGGGCTCCCCACAGGAAGTTAGAATCATTTGAAACATCAGAGATTGACATTCTCCGTGCACAGCCCTGTCCCTTCTTCTGTCACAACAGGTGCGTGGGGACCTGGAGATGGTCTGATGTGCCATGTCAGCTGCTGGTGTTGGTCCACTGTGTTTTGTCAAGGGCAGCAATGCAGCTAGCTATCAGGAGATTTTGGAGCACTTCATGCTTCCATCTGCTGAAAAGCTTTATGGAGTGGAAGATTTCATTTATCAGCACAACCTGGCACCTGCTCACAGTGCCAAAACCACTGGTAAATGGTTTACTGACCATGGTATTACTGTGCTCAATTGGCCTGCCAACTCTCCTGACCTGAACCCCATAGAGAATCTGTGGGATATTGTGAAGAGAAAGTTGAGAGACGCAAGACCCAACACTCTGGATGAGCTTAAGGCCGCTATCGAAGCATCCTGGGCCTCCATAACACCTCAGCAGTGCCACAGGCTGATTGCCTCCATGCCACGCCGCATTGAAGCAGTCATTTCTGCAAAAGGATTCCCGACCAAGTATTGAGTGCATAACTGAACATAATCATTTGAAGGTTGACTTTTTTTGTATTAAAAACACTTCTTTTATTGGTCGGATGAAATATGCTAAATTTTTGAGATAGGAATTTTGGCTTTTCATGAGCTGTATGCCAAAATCATCAGTATTAAAACAATAAAAGACCTGAAATATTTCAGTTGGTGTGCAATGAATCTAAAATATATGAAATTTTAATTTTTATCATTACATTATGGAAAATAATGAACTTTATCACAATATGCTAATTTTTTGAGAAGGACCTGTATAGCCGGAAGCGGGGGAGCGGCTGCAAATCTCACTTGCCAATGTGCATTGGCTTGTTCTGTTACCACTCAAAGGTGATTGGGCTCTCAGGCGAGATCACAGTTCATCAGTCGTTCTGACGTAATGTCATCGTTCCCTCCTTCAGGGAACAGGGACGATCTTCATAAGCTTCAAAAAAAGGTTGTTTTTTTACACATTCACAATGGTACACACACATATATAGCATGTCATAATATACATTTTAGATAATAAATAATCAGAGTTTTTTTTCCACATCTTTCCCAACTTCCTGAGACAGGCCCTCTGATCGGTACGTAGCATTATTGGCTCAACCAATGGTGCAAGTTTAGGGTGGGTCTATTTATTTGTCCTACCAGGGGCAGATAAAAGGGGTGTTGGGGAAACTTCTTTGAAACTTTCTTTTTTATTTCCCTTTCATCATGTTCGTGGTTATACACTGCGGTTTTATAGAGTTAAGGGAAAACCAGGTCATTTTGGGCATTTATACACAAAAATGCAGTTTTGGCCTTAGGAGTTGCCAAATTAGTTCATTAAAAAAAGTAACAATAAATAGTGATTGTCTGTGAGGCTGCATGTGCAGCACATATATTTATGTGACTCTGGAGTGTTAACTAAAGTAATCCCTTCCAGTACACTTCAAACCGACAACACTAAACAGACTAAAGGTCCTGCAACTGAATCTCGTCCCAGCTCTGCTGGATTGTCTGATCACTCTGGTCTTGAGACAAAAACCACTAGATGCCCCAGAGGAGAACTTACGTCCTGAGCCAGGCCCTGTGTGCTATCCAGCAGCGGAGCAGGCCGCTGGGCCCTGTACTTCTGCAGCCTGTCAAAGACCTGTGAGAAGAGGAGAAGTGGCGTTAGGCTGTTGTCCAATGCCCAGAGGGTTAGTGCTCACCCCTTTGAACCTCACCCTTGAAATTCACCTAGTAGCAAAATGTCTCTCTGTATTTTGTGAGCAATATATCACACAGTGTGACGAGTAAAAGTAACCAAAAGGTAATATATCAGTCAGATACAAACTAACATTAAAAGCTAAAGAGTTTTGAGTGTTTATCTGTCTGCCCATCCATTTGGCTGCACTTTATGTGCGGCATAAGCAATGGGAAAGCTATTAGAATATCAGCCAAGAAAGATGTAATCATATTTACGGCCCTCACACAGCTAACAGTACTCATAAAGAGGAACATGTTTCAAAACAGATGTATTAGGTACACAATTTTACATTTTTTAAAAGATGATATCACACACTAAAACCAGACACATTTTGGCCTGTGGTTTGGGGCCGCTTTCTACACAAAAATTCACAAAGTATTTTTACAGACTTGCTGCCACTTAATGTCTCTTGTTGTTTTTTTAATGCAAATCCATGTGCAAAAGAATCACAACTAACATAGAGAAAGGCCAAAAAATTATAAATATTGAATATTTATTTCCACAATAAGAGAACTGCCATCATGTCAACCCAGTGATATGCAAAAACTACAGTTTAGGAAGATGTATTCTGACTCAGACCACATGCTACATTTATTTCAGATTTTTATGGTACATTTCTTGTAAAGCTTCTTCTTGTTTGTAATGGCAGTATAATTGCTTATTTTCCAACAGAAAAAGAGCTCTGATTTCCTATAGGCAACAGTCAAATGGCAGAGCCTTGGAAAAAGCAGAAACATTCTCTTTGCGCATACTTAGTATAATCCTTTAGTTGTATGTTTGTGTTCGCTGCTGCTGAGATGGACTCTGACATTAGTTGGAACTTGTTGTGTGGTGAGAACTGGTCTGAGATATTTCAGACTCGTGCAGAAATGTTTTGTACAAAATAAATTAATAGTCTGCTTATTGGGGGATACCAATGTAACAAACACTTTTCTTTTTAATTGCCCATCAACATGTGTGGGTTAAGTTTCAAGAATTGTTTTTAGCAGTGAAAATTATTTTATAATTATTATAGTTGAAGGTTTCTATGATCTCATTTTAATTTAAAACTATATGGAATATTTGTTCTTTTAAAATCACTTTCATTTTTCATTATTTGAACTGTAATGAAGGAAAAAAGATTATAAAATTACAGAACATACATACACTTTGGCTACATACATCCACTACTATCAAAAGTTTGAGGTTGTTAAAATATTGATTTAGAAACAAAAATATTATGACTTCTTATGTTCACCAAGGCTGCATTTATTTAAAAAAAAAAATAGAATAAAAATGTATATTGTAAAATATTATTATATTTTTTTTAAATATATATAGTAGCATTAATTTGAAAGTTTTTTTTGCAATGTAAAAGTCTTTACTGTCACTGATCACATCCTTGCTTAATAAAATATTAGTGCATTACCTTCATTCATTAATTTACTCGTTTATGCATACCAAAAATCTTGAATAAGAATAAAACATCATAAATGTGTTTTATATCCTCTGCACATGTTTGTATGAGCATGTTTTATGATATAGCATGAAGCAGTATTCATAAATGCTACTCGTATTTAATGTAGCGCATTAAAATGATCATTGTGGCATTGTGGCATGCATTTGTGCAAGTATTTTCTGTATGACAGAAACAGCTTTCAAACTATTTTCTTGAGTAGTTCTGTAGTTTCTCTAAGGAAAGTAAAAGGTCAGATTGATTGGAAAATCTGATCCTTTCTTAGCATTAAAAGAGCAACACGGAGCAAGAGCACTGAACACTTAACAGGTCCACGTGACTCATGGAACAGAGCACCAGCAGTCCAGCTGAGCTGTTTTGGGCTTTTATCACAGTCTCCCCTTCCCCTTCGACCTCTCCTCACCTCCCCCTCTCTCAGTGTCGCAGACAGCATGTGCTGGATTCATTAGACTCGTCTGCCAGCAAAATATGATGCTGGGTGTGCACTGACTGCAGTGTTTGGAGAACTCAGCTTGCAAAAGATTTCATCCTGAAGAAATGCCAGTGAGCCCAGTGCCCATAACTAAACAAAGTGAGTAAGTGAGTGAGTGAGTGAATAAATGATAAAAGTAGTGTATTAGTGAAAGACTCACTCACTGAATGAATGGATGAACAGGAACGCATTTAAAAAAAAAAAGGGTTATATAATACTGAACAAGGTGAAATAAGTGAATGAGTGAGCTAATGAGTGAAATATGAATAAATGTGTGAGTAGAGGCTACACTACATTACTTAAAATCACATAGATTTTAAAACACAAAACATCATAAACTTGCTGACATTGAAAATGGTTAAAGAGGAAAAGCTGCATTAAACGACTGAGGGTCACAAACTATCAGACTTCCTGGTAATTCTGAATACAAACATGCACCTCAGTAGGATCTAAACGCAGCAGTTTCTTTATACAAATTATATACTAAGACTTAAAAACATGAACAGAACAACCGGTACACACAGACAAGATCAGGCAATGAACAGGACAAAAACAGGGTTTAAACACAAGCAAACTAAACCAAAGAAATGAGACACAGGTGATCCAACTCAATCAATCAAATAAATACCATGGAAACCAATTAACTCAGACAAAGGAAACTAAAGTCCAACTCAAGCAAACACAAACAGAGCAAAAATTAGACAACCCCTGACAGCTCTAAAATCAGCTCAAATAATCAAACATGTTCTCCAACTGAATGGAATCATAGTCTGAAGATCATACACTACGCATCATACACTATTATTTTCCATTAAATCTGCAGACTGTCTCTGACTTTCTACAACTAGAGAAAGTCTAAGTTTTAACTCTTAGTCTAAAAATTTTTTCCGTTAATCTGGCCATCGTTTTTCCTATAGTATCACTTGTTTTCATGTTAGCCCTCTGTATATATACACCTGTGCTTCCCTTGTTTGGTGTTCTCCTTTATGTATGTTTACGAATGTGTTGTGTTCAGTTCTGTTTTGCCTGCCTTGCCCCGTCACGGCCAAGGAGGCCGTCTCTGAAACCTCTGTCTGCCCTGTCACGGCAACTAAAGCTGACTCTGTCTGTCTGTCTGTCTGTCTGTCTGTCTGTCTGTCTGTCTGTCTGTCTGTCTGTCTGTCTGTCTGTCTGTCTGTCTGTCTGTCTGTCTGTCTGTCTGTCTGTCTGTCTGTCTGTCTGTCTGTCTGTCTGTCTGTCTGTCTGTCTGTCTGTCTGTCTGTCTGTCTGTCTGTCTGTCTGTCTGTCTGTCTGTCTGTCTGTCTCTCTCTCTCTCTCTCTCTCTCTCTCTCTCTCTCTCTCTCTCTCTCTCTCTCTCTCTCTCTCTCTCTCTCTCTCTCTCTCTCTCTCTCTCTCTCTCTCTCTCTCTCTCTCTCTCTCTCTCTCTCTCTCTCTCTCTCTCTCTCTCTCTCTCTCTCTCTCTCTCTCTCTCTCTCTCTCTCTCTCTCTCTCTCTCTCTCTCTCTCTCTCTGTTGCGGTGGCCCCACCATGGTCTCCAGCTCCGCCGGCCCCGCTGTGGCCTTAGAAGACGCCGAGCTGAAGTCAAAAGTCCGTTCACCACTGCTAGCTGTTAGCTAACTCTGGTATAATTACCCTTAATTGTGCATTGTCCCAGTAAAAATAAACAAAGTAAAGTAAGCGAGTAAGCAAACTGAGACAATGAGTAGGTGCAGGTGTATCTTCTTATGGTCAAGCAAATGGAACAACTTGATCTAAATAATTTCACCCAATTCGAGTCGTAGCACTGGCAAACTGCAGTCGCTAAAGTGGGCTGGGTGGCTGCTAAAATAAAGTCTGACCTTAATAAGCAGATGCAGAGTATTGCCCATGAGCATGTCATGTAGAAAAGTGCTGTCCTCTGAGGTGTCTCTGTGAAACTCCAGCCCATAAAGCAAAGAGGCCAGCAACCTACACACGCCTGAAGATAAGGAGAGGAATATGATAAACAATCTATTAGTCTCTGAAATTAATCTTTAACATTATGCATTTTCTTTCCTTTTTCATCCAAAAATGAAAATTATGTCATCATTTACTCACTCTCAAGTTGTTCAAAACCTGTAGCCTATGAGTTTCTGTTTCTGTTGAACACAAAAGAAGATATTTTGAAGAATGACAGTTGACCGTAGCCAGTAGTTCCTACTATGGAAGTCAATGGTTACGTCAACTGTCTGGTTACTGACATTCTTCAAAATATCTTCTTTTGTTCTCAACAGAAGAAAAAAACTCACGGGGTGTCGGTGAGTAAATGATGACAAAAATTACTCAAAAAAAAAAAACCTATCTCTTTAAGTGAGCAAACAGACATGTAAATAAAGGATGTTTATGACTCATTCAAATGTCACCTTCTACTGGTATTAAGCAAAAAATTGCAACTCTCACCCACTGTACTGAAACTAAAACATGATGGTCAAACTCAGAAATAGTATATGGCTTCTTTGGCATTTTTACATATTTTATTACTAAACTTAAATTTAGGAGAGGTGCACCAATTCAGCTGAATTGACTAACTACTTCCATCTACAGTACCTTCTATAACGCCTCTGATATAAACCACATCCCACATACTCTGCAGTCTGAAATCTGCAGCCAAAGTATTCACAGGCACCAAACTGCATTCATGACCCTTAAACATTCTTCTCACCTCCTGATCCAGAAGATTGGTTTATCATTACTCTGTGGTTTGGTGATGATGTTATTAGACAGAAAATGAAGCCCCTGCTTACAAAGAGAAAAATAAATAATTAACATTTAAAGCAATAGATTGACATATTATTAGACATATATGAAGTTCATGATAATATCTCAAAATAAACCAAACCTAAATATTATAATTGTGTAATTTCAAGTGGTTTCACATATGATAATACTTCCACCTAGTGGTAAATATTTCTCCTCTTGCTTTTAAGTGGAATATGAAAATAATGAATATATATATATATATATATATATATATATATATATATATATATATATATATATATATATATATATATATATATATATATATATTACATTCATTTATTTAATGCATTTAATCATTCAGCAATGATTAAATGCACTAAAAGTGACATTAGAGACATATATAATGTTACAAAAGATTAACATATCAAATAAAATTACTTTACATTCAAGAATCCAGAAAGAAAATGTATTTCCACAAACATACTAAGCAACACAACTGCTTTCAACATAGATAATAAAAGTTTCTCGAGCAGCAAATCAGCGTATTAGAATTTCTGATGGATCATGTGACACTGAAGACTGGAGTGATGATGCCTGAAATTCAGCTTTGCATAACAGGAATAAATTATATTTTACAATATATTCAATTAGAAAACAGTTATTTTTAAATGGTAATAATAATTCACAACTGTACAACAGTTTTTGCTGTATTTTCGATCAAATAAATGCAGCCTTGGTGAGCATAAGAGGCTATTTTTATTGGAAAAAAAGCTTAAAATCTTTTGTATAGTAAGAATTTCACAATATTGTAATTGGAACAATACATATTGCTCCTTTGTTGATTGTAAATATTTTTTACAAATATCTTTTATCTTTAGACGCTGCCTTTCCTTGTTTTTTTGCTTTTCCGAGCATTTTTGTGCTTTCAGCTCCATTTAAATTCATTCTGTTTTTCTTATTATAAATAACCAACTGTTTTATTCCATTACAATGCCATGTTATTATTTACTTTTACTAATATAAACAGCTTCTTTTGTGAGATCATTCTAGTCTATATTCTTATGAGTAAAAGAATAGAACATCAGTTAATGTCAATATTGGAAAACTGCAGTAGCACACAATTAATTTTGTAGGATTCCTACACAGTTGTATCAATGCTTGGTTCACTTGGTACTGGATTAAAAATGGCAGTGTGACCCAACATATAAAACAACACAGTATGGACTGCATTTATGCTACGATAATTATCCTACCATATTAATCTACTCACACATCTCTCACGACTAGACCCTATAGACAGGATTGAATATGACTGTTACAAAACTCTTATTTGTATCAGAAATCAAACATTGCAATATTCAATAGCTTACCTGGCCTGCAGAATAAGGTAGCCTACCAATAAAGGTCTTGTCTGGTAGTTCACTTCTGAACTCAGCATGAAGGAAAAAAGAGTGACAATGGCTCATTCACATCTATCAGGCAGATTGGTAATCATCAATAATGTCCTGAATGGAGCAGACAAGCAGAAACACTCAATAATAGCCTACAGAGCAACATTTGACCTGTTTAGTTCCCACACATAGGCTACTGTGGCACAAATAAACCTTCTGCAACAAAAACCAACAAAACCCTGCACATTAAAAACCAACAACATTTATTTACTAACCTATTTCACGTAAATATCTGATCACATGGACTTGTAGCACCTTCCAGGACAGTTAGAAAAGAACTGCAGAAACTCCATCCCCTCATGTCTCTCTTGTGCTGGACTAGTTTACTATATAGCCTAATGAAAACTAAATAATATTATCATTAATGTATTTACATATTTATTTATGTAAACCAATGTTTACCAATTATGCCGCCATCGACTTCGAGGTGAAATAATTTATGTTTCAGGTGTGGTGACGAATTCTGACCCCCGCCAAACTATTACCCCCCTAGTATGGTAGGTTAAGGATTAGTTGTGGGGGAGGAGTTAGGATTAGGTAATCAGATACTGATTTCAACGAGGGGGGTAATAATTTGGCAGGGAGTCGAAATTCGGCACAACACCGGTACAGACTGCATGCAGCCTATGGGAATGTGACGTGACACAAGAAAGAACGACTCGGTTCGGGAAGACCTAGCTACTCAATTTATTAATACTTTCTGTTTCTCATTGGCTGCATTCGTTTTTTTCTCTCTCTTATTTTAAATGGAGAATTTGGCAAGTAACATAACATTTCAATTAGTATATTCTGAAGAAATTAATAGAAAAAAGATTTGTTCATTTTGCTGAACGAAACTCAAAGATCCGAGTCAGTAAAATGATCCGAACTTCCCATAACTAGTATACAAATCTATACGTTTACAGGCAGGTAGGACAGATTCAACCAGTAAAAAATACGCTAAACTACCATACATTTAAGCTGCAAGTGTTACCTTAAAATTATATTTCTACTTTATCTAACCCCTAGTTTAATTTAGTTGGTTTAACCGAATGTATTTGAAAAAAGAATCATTTGAATAATCTTTGCTTTTCAAAATTAGTCATAAAACATAACCACTTGGTTATGGTTAAGCTGTCTAAGTGCTAGCTAGCATGTTAGCTTAGCACACCATACAAACTTTTATTTAAACCATTTGCTCTAAACTCACTTTATAACGTCAGTCGAGTGTTAATAACCTTCTGTGGTCCGATGTGACTTCTTATCGCAAAATGAGGCAGAAATATTATTTTATATTGTTATGTAGGCTAGGCTACTGTTATAAAGGTGTTGATTGCATTATAAATCTACTTTATTCTTATGAAAATACTTTTTTTTTTTGTCTGGTTTGGATAGAAAAATAGTTTTACGCTGGAAATCTTATCACAACGCGTCTGGTTAGGACACAGTGTTAGGGTGTTTAAATCTGCTTTTCAAAGCTGCAATTTGTTCCAAAGGCCAACTCAAGCAACATAACTAACTAGCAGCATCATGAGCTGTTTATTTTCCCTGTTTTGTCTGAACTGCCATACTCTGCCATGCATAAACACCGCCCCTGATCTTGCCGGCATGGTGGGGAGGAGTCGGAGCTGGCCATAGTCTGTGCAGAGGACTTGTCTGGTTCTTGTGTTTTTTTCTGAGGATCTGTGCTGATGGCTGTCGTTGTGTCGACAAGGTCTACATAAGGAATCTGTCTCTAGGGCTCAACTAGTTGTCATGGTCTCAGCTGACATTCAGGTATAATTAATGCAGCCTAATAGGCCTTTAATGGATTTTAGGAATGTGACAGTGTGTTATGCTGAGTTAAAGGACAAGTTTGGTATTTTACACTTAAAGCCCTGTTTTAAGATTGTTTCTGATGAAATAGAATGGTTAAGATTGAAATTTGGACAAATGTTGCTGTCCAGAGAATTTTAGGTGTCTGTGTTAGCACCCCCCCCCCCCCCCCCCCCCACCTCCACAATGGTTTCATATGGGCACTGGAACAATCATTCATAAAACACATTAAACTTTAGTTTACAAAGACGTAAAACTCACCGAGTGGTCTGGGGTGTTCACTGATATGCTCACACAAAAATCGCTGCAAAAGATGCTTTTCAACAGGTTTTATCGTAGTTTTTGTCCAACTCCATTGACTTGTATTGGATGTTCTGTGAGGTATGTTATTATTCCGCCGACGGAAACAGAAATGGGGTTGTTTGTATTCTTTTTGTAGTCTTCCAGTCGCGGTATCGTAGGCTACGCTATCCAAACATTGGCGAAGGTGCATTATTGCCAGCAACTGGGCTGGAGTGTCTATTATTCAAGATCTCAACGGAAGAATGTCCGGTTGTGAGGCGTTTGGAAAAATAGGTCCACAGTTTTACAACGAATGGTCTTTAATCTAGATTTAAATAGGCAGTGTGTGTCTGCCTCCTGAACAAGGCTAGGAAATAAGACTGTTCAGAGTTCGGGCTCTAAACAGGAAAAGGATCTTCCACCCGCAGTCGATTTTCCACGCAAACCACACTTTGCTTTTGCATTTCTCCGAGCTTGATAACGTAATGTAATGAAGTTACACATTCCATGCGATGTCCATCTATGACTGACTGTCACCAGATTTGAGCAATGAACTTCTTTGAATCGTGAATTTCAGCAGAAACGCTATAAAGTCTTTATCACATTTGAAAACATGCTGATATTCGGTAAAACAGCAATCTTGCTTGTATGCTATTGCATTCTTCCATCTTAAAAATACATCTAAATTACGACGTATGCTTTCAATGAAAAATGTGGAATAGTTCATGCGTTCATGACCTCAAGGCTAGATTATTGTAAAACTCCACTGGGTGGTTCCACTGCATGCTTAATAAACAAACTCCAGCTGGTTCAGTTGCAGAAACTAGAGTTCTTACTAGATCAAGGAAGCATGATGATATTAGCCCGGTTCTGTCAACACTGCATTGGCTCCCTATTAAACATCGTATCAATTTTTAAATATTGCTGATTGCTTACAAAGCACTAAATGCTTTAGATCCCCAGTACTTGAGTGAGCCTTATAGTCCTTGACGTCTATTGCGATCTCAAAATTCTGGCCAGTTGATAATACCTAGATTATACAAATCAACTGCTGGCAGGAAATCCTTTTCCTATTTAGCACCTAAACTTTGGTCTTAGCAGCATTGTTTGGGAAGCAGACACACACGGTTTAAGTTTAAATCTAGGCTAAAAACACATCTCTTTAACCTGGCATTCACATAGAACATTATACATTTCTATTATTAAAATTTAAATAATTATTAGGTTGCATATAGGTCAGCCAGAACCAAGTATACTTCGTATAACACCTGATGTACTTGTTACATCATAAGAAGAATGGCATCTACGCTAATGTTAGTCTTTCTGTTTATTCCAAGGTTTACCGTGGTCAGCTGGATCCGAGCCGTATCCAGATCAGATGGTGGACCTGCGCCTAGTCACGACCACAACGCATCCCTGAAGTGTCAGCAAAGCTTGTGTCAACTAGACTCACCCCTGTGAAGGCCTCATCGACACGACAGCCATCGGCACTGATCCTCAACAAACTCCTCTCCATACCCGCGTGATGACTCCGATCTTCAACCAGATGAACTGGATAATATTCTCATCGTTCCAAATCAATCTGACCTCTGACCTGTAATGCTGCCTGAATCATAATCATACACTGTTCGTTCGTTGGCCAGAGGAGAAGTGGCCCCCTGACTGAGCCTGGTTTCTCCCAAGGTTTTTTTCTCCATTCTGTCACCTGATCGAGTTTTGGTTCCTTGCTACTGTCGCCTTTGGCTTTTGGCTTGCTTAGTGGGGGACACTTAATATTTAACAATATTATTGATCTGCCTGCATTGACACCATTAAATGAGAACTTAACTGGTTCAAGTCATACCTCTCAGGTAGGTCCTTTAGGTCAGTGGTTATCAATCCTGTCCTGGAGGACCCCCAACACTGCACGTTTTCTTCGTCTCCCCAATCAAACACACCTGATTCAACTCATCAGCTCATTAACCCATGTGATAATGAGCTGATGAGTTGAATCAGCTCCAGGACAGGTTTGAGAACCACTGCTTTAGGGTGTCGTGAAGAGGTGAGGTGTCTACGTTGCAAAAAACAAACAAAAAAGTATACATACTGTGTTAGATTAAACTGGGAAGGGTCATAGCACTTGCATATTGTTGTCCTATTGTTAGTTTAACTGTTAGGCTACTGGGGTGCCTCAGGGCTCAGTGCTTGGACCACTTCTCTTCTCCATCTTCAACATGACATCACTAGGATCTTACATTAAGAAACATGGCTTTTCCTATCATTGCTATGCTGATGATATCAACTGTACCTCTCATTCCAGTCTGATGATTAGACGTTTGCTGCTCTCATCTCGGCCTGTCTGACAGACATTTCTGGCTGGATGAAGGACCACCACCTTCAACTAAACCTTGTGAAGACAGAACTGCTTGTGGTCCCGGCCAACCCAACACTTCATCACAACTTCTTCATTCAGCTGGGTTCGTCAACCATAACTCCATCAAGGTCAGCCAGGAACCTTGGAGTTGTGGTCGTTGATCAATTGAACTTTACAGACCACATTGCTAGAACTTCCCGGTCCTGCAGATTTGCCTTATACAACATTAGGAGGATCAAGCCTGTCCTATCAGAGCACACTACACAACTCCTTGTCCAAGCACTTGTTCTATCCAGACTGGACTATTGTAATGCTCTCCTGGCAGGTCTTCCAGCTTGCACTATCAAACCTCTGCAACTGATCAAGAATGCTGCAGCTAGAGTGGTCTTTAATGAGCCAAAGAGAGCACACGTCACTCCTCTCCTCAAAAAATTGCACTGGTTTCCATTTGCTGCTCGCATCAAATTCAAGTCACTGACGTTCGCCTACCAGAACTCTTCCTAGAACTCTTCCAGAACTTACCTAAACTCATTGCTTCAGACTTACGTGCCATCCAGAAACTTGCGCTCTGCAAGTGAACGTCGTCTCGTGGTGTCATCTCAAAGATGCACAAAAAATCTCTTTCTCGGACCTTTACCTGGTCTGTTAATAATCTGCCTAACTCAACTCGAGCTGCTGAGTCCGTGCCGTGGCCATTTTCAAGAAACGGCTGAAGAGGCATCTTTTTCGGCAACACTCGATCCATTAATACTAACATCTTCTCTTCTCTTCTATTATCTATTTTTTTTAAATGGAGTTATAGCACTTACAAATGTTTGTCCTATTGTTAGTTTAACTGCTTCTATTGTTCTCCTCATTTGTAAGTCGCTTTAGATAAAAGCGTCTGCTAAATGATTAAATGTAATGTAATGAACTGAGCTGGACGATGACATCACTGTTTTCTATACTACACTATAAAAATAAATGAACTAAATTAATAACTTTTTTACAACAAAAATTAACCATCACTGAACTTAGACTATGATCCTATTGGTTACACTTTATTTCGATAGTCCACTTTAGACATTCTACTAACTATAAGTAACTTTTCAACTACATGTCAACTAACTGTAATTAGAGTATTAGTAGACTGTAGTAGACTGTCAGTAGACTGTTAGGTTATGGTTAGGTGTTAAGGTTCGGGTTAGGAGAATAAGTTGACTTGTAGTTGCCAAGTTTCTTATAGTCTGTAGAATATCTGTTGGGGAAACAACACAATAAAGAGATAGTAGATATTAAGCAGACAGTCTACTAATACTCTAATGATAGTTAGTTGACATAGCTCCAAAGTTACTTATAGTTAGTAGAATTTCTAAAGTGGACTATCGAAATAAAGAGTTGCCATACTAGTTTCTTCTAGATCCGCTGTACAGCCGAAACAAAGTTTGTTGCATTATTGTCCTAATATCACTGTAAAGCTGCTTTGAATCAATCTGTATTGTAATAAGCAAATAATTAAGGCTTGACTTGACTTAAAGGGTAACTAAACCCTAAACCAACTTTTAGTTAATGATCTGTAAGAATGGGGCTTTATTAGTACAGGTGTATAAAGTGTTTTAATTCTACAATACATGGTGTAAAAACGTCTGAGTGCTGCCCTCTTCAGGTTGAATGGTGGCTACTGCAATTTAATTTTCCTATTGGATGTTTGGGTGGTTCGTGACGTAAGGGGTGGTTGGTGACATAGGCAGGTTACATACAAAGATATGCGTCTCAGGTGCACGCCCCCCTCCGCTGGGCTCTGCCCATTTTTCCAGCATTTTTCAAATATTGCTAGTGGGTGGAGTCAGGCTCTGACCAGGGGTTTAGTTACCCTTTAAATATATCCTGTTAAAAATATTAAAAACAAGAACTCATACAGGGAACTTTTTTTTTGCCCCATTTCTTTAAATATGGGGTCATATTTGCCCCAAGCCCGCGCTAATTTTCAACCCTGGTATGTGCACTGTGTGACTCATTCAAGTGAAAGGAGTGAAAGCCTGCCACTGGATAAAGGCACTTTAAGGAAAACTAGCTTTTGAATACTCCCATAGACTTGTATAACTGCAGAAAAAAAAGAACATTGATGGAGCTACACATTTTGTGAGAATAGAAATAACATAAGTAGTTTGTTTAGTTTAAAAATCAAATAAATGTATGAGGTGGTAAAAGGCTCCCCGGTACAAATACTATAGCTAAAGTTCATACAATGCACTTCATTAAAATGCTCATTTTGAAAATGCTGATTTTTAGACAAATATATAAACTTCTTACATCGAATGAGATAATTTAATATGGCTTTATGTTAATAACAATAAATTTGATATTTAGCCTATTTAAGAAATAGACATTTTATTAATGTGGTATTTTTTAAATATGATTATTTCATTAGTCTATAAATATTGCGATTATCTCTAAGGTGATACTCAACTTGATAAATAATACTAATCTTCTGAGTCTCATGTCAATAACTAGAAAATTCAGCAATGCCATACCCTGACAGTAGGGGCACTTTTTGTTTTTACCCCAAATATAAAACATTTTCTTAATTTATTGGAAAAAAGTATATACACGTTTTAAGTATAACCTGAAAATCATTAACAAGGACTTTGTTTTACAATTTATTCGATAATTTCAAGGATTATCATTTGCAACAAAATCTGTAATTTTATATATTAAAAAAAAAAAAATATTAGATCAGCTCAATCGACATGCGACATTGCCAAACGCGGATGTTCAGAAAAGTGCTGCGTTGAGTTTTTGCGCCATCTAGAGGTTAAGAGGAAAACTGAATCAAATGCACTGTATCCTCCTCGTTAGTAAAGCGTACTAAGTTTGCTTGTATCAGGAAGTCATATACTACTGGAATGGCGTCAAACTCTGTATAGATACATTGTATCCTCTAACTATTGAATCTTGGAGTCTAGGCTATTTATGGAGAAATTCAAATACATAAACCTGCCGAACGTTGCTTAATTTAATTAAATTTTTACTTGCGTAAACAGTTTTAATTTCTTTAAGTTTTATTTAAATAGATAAGCAAATATTTTCCGTTTGTCGGTCCGCGAGCACAGTTTTTGCAGTAATCTGCTCGTGCACGTCGCGTGCTGATCTGCTCGTGCACTTGCAGGGCGCAGTCACGAGCAAAACGAAGAGATGGACCGTCAGCTCTTTCCCGAATAGCGAAGCAGCACTGCAGCAGAGCTACTTTACCTTCATAACAGTGTGTGTTTGCAGACAGCAACAGTAAAGAGAGCTGTAGTTCAACAGAACTGGTTCAGTAGTAACACTTCACTTCCACATCATTGCAGCATTAATGGTAATGCATGCAACGAATCCATCCAGACTCAATGATGGGTAAACAAACATTTACCTCCAGTTTAAATCCTTCAGCTAATTTTTAAAAGTCTGAAATAACTGCATATCACGTTTGAAGAAATGTATTCAAAGTCGTTTTTTATATATACTTCTGATAGCAAGTTGTTTTTATTTCTCTACGTTAGCATTTTAGCTGGCTAGCAGAGCGCGTTTCTGACTAACGTTACATTAACTTTTTTTGTCTTTCACAGGTGTAATGATCGAAGAGATCCTCAAGCCTACCAGGTACACATAGAAGTATTTTGTCCATGAAAGTAGTTGTATATTTGGCAGAGAAGCCGAAATATTGTCAAAATTGGATTAGCCGGCTTTAGCATAACACGAATGCTCGCAGGCCTAGTTCCTGCTTGCTAACTAAAACTATGATATACATTAACGTTGCACGTCATACTTCATGTGCTATCGCGTTGAATTATCTGTATTTGGAAAATTAATCTATATATTAACTCGACTATTATAGCTTATAAATTCTCTGGTTAGAGAGCTTACGTCTATTAGCTTGTTTTGCAGTCAGCTAATCTAATTACTGGTTTCACAACCACTAGATAATAGCTCATAATTCTTATGTACTCTTAGGTCTTATCAGATATAGTATTACATTTTTATTGTGAATTGACTTGGCCTAAAAACAAGAGTGCAGATCATCTGGTTTCCTGTCTAGTATTGGTTAATGAAAATTGTTCAAAAGCACTTTTTTTTTTTCACTGCATTTGTAGTCAAATAATTTCCAAAAGTTCATTTAGATATTTAATTAGATTTAAATCATGTACACCTGCTTTTACCCTCATGAGTAAAAGTTCAGGTGTCTTTGTGAAAAGGTTGTTTGTAGTCCTTCTCTTTATGCATTGTGTTTTACAGCCTGTCAAATATCAGTCAAAGAGTCACTCGGCAAATGACCATCGCCATGACAAGATGCGAGACTCGTCAGACTCCACACCACCGACTAAAATGCTGCGGCGATCAGACAGTCCCGACAACAAGCACAGTGACGGGACAGGGCACAGTCAAACGAAAGCACTTCACGTGCACCGGCCCCGTGAGAGGGACAGCGGTAAGAACATGAGCGAGGAGAGGTTCAACATGCAAATGGTTAATGTCATTTACATGTTGTTCCTAATTCCCCAGAGCCTTAAAATCCTATTTATTAGTGGGTTATATGGGGAAACATAATTTGCAGTTATCAGTTAGTGCTTATTATAAGCTTAAAGTGCCTATTATACGCTTAAAGTGCCTATTATACTTTTTCGGATATTAACTTTCATTCAGTGTGTTATATAGATGTTTGTGAATGTAAAAGGTCTGCAAAGCCTCAAAGTGCACAATAAATGGAGGCATTGTCTCCCAAAAGACAGAACCAATTCTGAACTTCTTGAAACAAGTAGTCAGTTATTCCAGCCTTACTTCCTGTGCAAACCTACGTAGGTTTGTCACAGATTTGCATAATGCCAGCTTATGGTCTTCATTGTCTACTTATGGCGCCTTTCCACTGCATGGTACGGCTCAGTACGGTTCGGCTCTGCGCGGCACGGGTCGGCTCGCTTCGCTTTTCCACTGCGTGGTACGACTCGGCGCGGCTCGGTTGCCTTTCCACTGCAGTTAGTACCGCTTCAAAGTGGGTGGGATTATGACTGATCGTTATAGTTTATCCGCTCCTCGGCAACCAACAAGAGGAACGTCTGCACTTATCGTCCACTGACCACGATTCAGCCATTTCTTTTTTGGAAGTTTTTTTTCTTCAAGCAAGTCAAGCAAGTAGTTTTAAAACCGGTGCTACAGCGATGGCTGTTACTGGCTATTTAAATCTAGCGGGTTTGATGTCTCGCAAATACAATGACGCTGGTAGTGACGATTCTGTCTGACCAATCAGTGATCTACAGTGCTTCCACGTCACATTTTAGTATCGGTACGGTACGCTTTGAACCTCAACAGAGGTGGTACCATTTAAAGCGAGCCGAAGCGAACCGTACCGTACCGTACCATGCAGTGGAAAAGCGCCAAAGCGTGCCGTACCGAACCGTACCGTACCATGCAGTGGAAAAGCGCCATTTGACCTGTCTTCAAACACTGTGGGTTTAACTGAGGCCTGAAATAGTGTGGTTCATGTCCAGGAGATGCTTTTTTCTTACTCGCCATTTAGTAGAACAGAACTGTTTGTGTTGATGCATTGTGTGTATGTATATATGTATGTGTGTGTGTGTGTGTATATATATATATATATATATATATATATATATATATATATATACACACATATATTAGGCCTAAACTATTTGGGGAAAATGTCATATTGCGATTATTTAGATCAATAATGCTATTGCGATACAATAAACAAATGGTTTCATGAGTCAACTTGCTTAGTTCTCAAGGAAAATGCCGACATAGATTAGTGATAATGCTGACATGTGTATTTCTCAACTCAGTGTTTTCATTACTGTAACACTTGTTATTGTCTCAATAGTACAATAGTATAAAATAAATAGAAGAATAAATAAGTTCAAATTAATCCCGGTTCGGTTTGTATCATGGTTTTAGGTTCATGGTTTCAGTACGGTTTGGTATGTGTTCTTTCAAATAAAAATAAAGAAAGTAAGGGTAAATACGTCAAGCAACAGCACGAATAAATAGAGCAAAGATGCCAATAAAAGAAACAGTACTTTTTAGGTTTTTCAGGTAGGTCTAACATTAGTTTTCAGGTACAGAAATTGAATGAAGTAATCAAATGTAAAATAACAGTGCAAATTTGACTATAAATTAAAGATGAATCCTTTATTAAAGTTTCAAAAGCTAATCAATCCAGAGAGGTGAGTGATTTCCTTGTCTTTTGTTGTTTGATTAGCATTAAAACCACAGACAGCAGGACTATTAGGCTGCTGTCACTAAGACATAATGCACAGATTCAGTACACCGATACTGTACACATGCATGGTCTTTCTTGGCCATATAATGCACTTCAGGCATAACAGACTGTGTCTGCTGGGATACTCATTAAGATGGACATGTTGACAATTTTTGTAAGAATTTTTTTAATTTACTATGAAATATCAGATTTGCTTTCCCATTTATTGATTGACACATATCATGTCCCCATGTTGAGAGAAATCGTGAGTAATTGCAGAGGCGTTGTTTGAGTTGGTAAACATGATGGGTATTTTAGTTCAACTAAATGTGAGCATGCATGTACTCATCTCACTTGCACAAATTCAGTATTTCTCAAAATGAATAAAAATCTGTGAAATGAAAACTCAGAATATTATGCAAAGCTGCAATAATTAAATGTAAAATAACACAAATATACTTTATGTATTTAATCTCGCTTTATAAACCAATGCCTTTGATGATCAATTTCAATCATAATATACAAAAATCTTTTTTCCCTTTTTTCAAAAATTCACATTTGTGGTGGATTGATTGTTATTATTGCTTATTGCATTTCCTTCACGCTGAGGCTTACTCATTTTAATGTTTGGTGTGAAAGTGCCTGAACATTTGCCAAAAAATTAACTTTTTGCAGCCCAGATGAGAATGCAATATTAATGTAATGCATTACTTTGCAAAAAAGCAACTAATGCAAGTTACTTTTTTAAGAAGTAACACAATATTGTATAAATAACGCCTATAATACATTAGATTGTGAATCCCTAATTTGCAGTCTTGCATTTCAGAATTCTGCATAATTACTGTAATTACTCTTGAAAATGGACATGTTACATGTGAAACAAAGTTAAAATACATTTTAGGCATAAAGTTATTTGAGAAAATTGATAATGATAATAGGCTTTACATAGTCATGGAATGGATTTGCTTGGCAGATTTTTGTAAATCAAGCACCACAGGAATGCTGCCTTTACACCGTTTTACTTCCTGTTGTTGCCACAATCATGAGTCTGCAGCAGATACACAGTACTGTTTATCGTATGATCTCGACTCGTCAGAGGCCTCTTGGCGTTATGATATGGGTATTTTCTCTAATAGGAAGTTACAGATGTTGGCTGTTGCAGATGTTTATACCACACTTTTCAACTTTCAACTGGCATAAAAGTAAATGAACTTATTTTTGCATCAATTGGACAAAATTGTAAAAAACACAAGGTCTGAAAATGATTAAGACATTAAAATTAGGACGTGGCTCAGCCACAGAACTGTCAACTCAAGCCTGTACTAACAGTCCAATGTGTTAAATGGATATCCAGAGAACCGTTTTGTTTCAGTGAATTATATTTTGCAAAGACTTTTACATGGTAGTTTGTTTCTGATCCTCTCAATTATGTTTCAGGTGTCAGTTCTTCTCCTCAAGAAAACTCTCATCATGCATCCAGTTCTCACCCTCATCCAAACAGAACTTCAGAGATGGTAAGTTGTTTAGCCAGTGGATTGTCGCCAGTGTTAAGGGAGTCCTAGTTTAGGGTCATGTCAACCAAACACTGTTAGCGGTATAAGCACAGCCCTGCAATAGAGCGAACAGATATCAAATAAAAACTATGTAACCTTTTATTTAGGGTACTTTTATTTTGATAATTGATTAATCAGTTAACTAGGTCTTTAAAAACGTTAATAATTTGATTTAAGAAGCTGAATTTTTTTTTTTTTAAATGATTAAAATCACCTCTTGCCCAATGTTTTTCAACAAAGAGTTTGCAAACCAAAGAATGCATCTTTGTAGGCTATGCTGTACATTATGTGCAAAAAAGAACACATTAACAACTCACATATTTCACTTATTACTGGATATATTAAGTTATACCTAATTGCTATAGTTCCTTTTCATTTTAATGTTTACTACTTGTTCCATGTAATATTAAAATGTCCAACAAAATCCATATATAACATAGGGAAATGTACATTTTAGTCAGTATTATTGCACTCATATTTTATTGTGCTCCATCAGTTTGACATGCATTTGTGCACCGTTGTTCGTTAAGTCTGAAAGTGACGTTTAATGGAGTTGTGCTTTCTGTCAGGACAAGCCTTTGTGGAAAATGGAAATACTCGCATGACTTTTGAACATTTACAGATAAGGAAATAACATAAATTTAAGGTATGCGCTGCGCAAAAGATGTATTAAATGCATTAAACGGTACCCGCATCTATCAAAGCATCTGGCAGGATGCGCCCCGTTAAACCATAGGCTATGTGCTTAATATAAAGTATTCTCATGTTTAGGATACCTTGGGTCTTGCACTTTTCCTGCAGCAGCTCTTTCTCCTTCACTATATTCGTTTTATCCTTAGAAATGCTTTATTCACTAGTGACATGACAGGTAGATTCGTGCAGGTGTCAATCAATAATCACATTTGTTGTTCATTTTTATTATAGATTATTATCAATTAGTTGTTGCAGCCCTTAGACAACAACACTGTCACAGTCCCCTCAAAAAATCCAGTTGCCATTGGCACCAAAAATGTTGGGAAAAACTGTACATCCCTGTGATGTTTTGTCTGATACCATCTTATTAAAACTTAATAACCAACAATTAACTTAATGAGGCGTGATGTCCAATTCGTGAACAAATGACTTGTTTCTTTTTGAGACAAAAAGTCTCAAACTCACTTGTGAATTGTTTAGAGCTATTACTAAGTTTATAACTAACTCCCTAACTGAATTTTTTCTCTTATGTCTGATCCCAAAAAAACCAAGAATTGTTACTGTGATATTAGTCTCGGCCTCAGACGTGGCCCATGGATCGCTGGCTTATACATAATGCACACAAAATGGGAAAAAACTTCGGAAGTTTCAAGTCGTCTTCTGATTGGTTGAATTCTACAGGATTTCCAGGAGACGCGCGTGTCGCTTTCTTTATCGGTCCGCCTGGAAACAAAGCTGTCGTGACACCAAACCCCCCATGGAAGAAGAAAGCCGTCATATTTACAACTGAGACAATGAGCGCTTATCAGGATCAACTAAACGCTGGATTTCCAAAAGTATGTGAAGTTCAGGGCACCATTGTTGCAGTAAACTTGCAAAATGTTCGTGAATTAATAATTTATTAGATGCACGCCGGTCTGTTATCGCAGGGACATCGACTTTGTTTTCACACCCCAAACATGACGTGGAACAAAACGAACTGTGATTGGTTGCTTTACATATCGGTCAGATTTTTGGCGGACCTTTTTCCAATTAAATCTGTGATGTAGTCCAGACTTTCTGCCGTCAGTCTGAAAGCCTGGTTTACGCGAGACTTCTGTGATGTATACTTTAGTGTGTGGGACACTTAAATCAGTTCTGTTTATATGCCAATGTATAACTAAATGTACTCATTCACAGCAGAGTTATAACATTATAAATGTTATTCTAATTCAAACATTTTACAAACAAAATGTTATCGGTCATTGTTAAACATGGGGATGCCACAAAAAGAAGGGAAAAAAAGACGAAGGAGCTGACCTCACTAATAAATCATAGTGAATCTCATCTCTATTCCCAATGCGCTCTCAAATGACAGATTTCCCTGCTCTGTCCTTCTTGATATATCAACATATTTCCTGTCTCTTTCAGCCCCGTGAGCCAGCAGATGACTGGTCAGAGCATATCAGTTCATCTGGGAAGAAGTACTACTATAACTGCAGGACAGAAGTCTCTCAGTGGGAGAAGCCTAAAGATTGGCTGGAAAGGTGAGTTGCTTTAGATTCTGTGTAACTGCCTCTACTCCTCTTCAACCATCAACTGACGCCAGACTTCCTGTGTGAACAGAGAACAGAGGCAGAGAGAAGGTGCCAAGAATACAGTTAACAGCTTTCCCAAAGACAGAGACTACAGACAAGAGGCGATGCAGGCCAGTGCCACAAGTGCCCTCAGTAGTACAAGTAAGTAACAGAAACGCATTTGGTTCCATAAAGTTGTATTATGTTGATAGAAGGTTTGCTGATGGTTTCAATGGTTCTGAACACCGATGGTTCTCCCTTTCTGTCCCCAGAATCTACTTTAGCGGAGAAGCCATCGTCAAACTCTGGTCATTCTCAGCCTTTGTCCATTAACCCCTCTAGCACGTCCAGCTCGTCCTCGTCCTCCACAGTGCCTGTGTCTCCTGCCCTGCAGGCTTCAGCCTCCACTCTGCTTCAGGATCCAGCACTCCTCCGACAGCTTCTGCCTGCGCTGCAGGCCACCCTGCAGATGAACCACAGCAATGTGGACATGGGCAAAATTAATGAAGGTATTAATCGCTAAGTGCTATGTTAACTTGTTTTTGTTTTTATTGAGAGTATACGCTTGGAAATGAAATAGATATTCTATAGGGGTGTAACGATTCACACGTTTTCTCAATGCATCGATTACAAATCTTGACGATGCATATGCATCCATTTTGAAACTTGTATTTTTGAATCGTTGATTTCGGTCAATAATCGATTTAAAATGCTTAGAATTGAATTAATCACGATCTGAAAGCGAATCAGTGCTTTAAAATATATGAACCTTAAATTACTATGTCATTGCATTGTCTACTGTTTTTCACAATTTTCAGGTTTTCCCAAATTAGTTTGGCACTAAAAGAATGGTTTGCACTTAAAGTCTTCAGAGTAAAAAAGTAATTTTAAGATGATTATGATTTTCTATGAGATACACTCCGACAAAATCACCCCAATCATTCTTGTCATCTTGTGCCTATTAAAAGAAACTCCTCTTTATGCATAAATCTCTTTTAAAGTCAAAATATCAGATCTTGACTTTTTTTTTTCTGGTCCTGTTACTTTTCATGCTGCTTACACTGTCATTCTTCTCTCTAATCTAGTCTAAATTTCCTATTGATCAAATGTGATCCGAGCGTTATTATTCAGAGGCAGGGCTGGGCACAGATTTCCAAATTCAGTTCTGATTCACAAGCTCCTGATTCCATTCGATTCCTATTTTGATTTAGTTTGATCTTACTCGTTTGGGTATAGTTATGTACGGTACAGTAAACATTCAAGCTTGGAATTTTAAGAATCGATATAGGTATTGTTCAATTAAAAGTCTGCATTTATTTGAAAAAATCTATATTTTTACCTTACCCTATCGACTAGACAACTGGACATCTGTTGCTCTAGGGAGGAAGAGTATGATCTGCCCTTGATCAGGAAGAGATGCTCTCTAGGCCAGGGGTGTCAAACTCAGTTCCCGGAGGACCACAGTCCTGCAGAGTTTAGTCTCAACCCTGTTCCCACACACACCTGTAGTTTTCAAAAATGATTTGCTGGATTAAGGGTTTAAAGCTTAACTTTGCAGGGCTGTTTCCTTGATGTATTCTTTAATGATCCGTTTGGTGCATTCTCTTGAGTTGTCTCTGATTTCAAACCCATCTGAACCAGTAGGATGTTGTTGTGCCGTTCATATTTTGCTAATACATTCATAAGTGAAATCCTAAAACCTGTGACATGAGTTTTGTATTCTCTGAAAGCAAATAAGAAGGATCTATACAAATGCACTTTCCTGTAGCTATTAATACTTATTGGCCTTCATCCAAACTGCTAGAAAAGTTGTGCTTTAACCATTTTGACACCTTGACAACTGCTTTTTGCACAATATACGGCATCTTCTCTCCACATAATGAAAATACCATAAGCCGAAAGGCTAGAGCCTTTTTCAGATTGCTTTCAGTGTGTAGGACTGCTTTGACTGTACGTGTGTCTTTTTCTGTCTTTGTCTTCCTCCAAGTCCTCACAGCCGCTGTCACACAAGCTTCCTTACAGTCTATGCTTCATAAGCTTCTCACTGCCGGACCGTCCGCTTTCAACGTCACTACTCTGCTTTCCCAAGCTGCTCAGCTTTCCACACAAGGTACGGCTGAAGTCCCAGTCACCCTTCACACCTCCCCTAACTGATGTTGTGCTGCAGTGCAACTAATCCATTTTTTTTTTGTAATGAACTGAGAACATATTTTACAATACTGTTAAACCAGTGGTTAAGCTGTGTTCATCGTTCATACTCACCCAAGACTATGGACCAGAACATGCTGAACAATTCTTTAAAGGGTTAGTTCACCCAACAATAAAAATTCTGTCATTACTCATCCTCATGTCGTTGCAAACCTCTAAGAGATTTGTTCATCTGTTCAGCGGAACACAAATGAAGATCTTTTTTTGATGAAATCTGAGAGCTTTCTGTCCTTTCATTGACAGTCTATGCAACTACGATTTTCAAGCCCCAGAAAGATAGTAAAGACATAATTAAAGTAATCCATGTGTCTCCAGTGTTTTAACCTCAATTTTATTAAGTGAAGCGAGTGCTTTGTGCAAAAAACATAACATCTCCAGTGTGTTTACACGACAACGCGCTTTTAAATTAATATTTTGTAAATGAAGTGGTAAATGGTCACATTGAATATTTTTATGTTGCCTTTACTACTTTTTTTACTTCTACTTTTTTATGATGCCTTTATTACTTTTAATAATACTAATTAAAGTTACAAAAGTTCAGTGTTTTTTTATTTTTCTTTTGTTCTTTGATCAATATTAATGGTGGCATCGAGTATAGTGTGTCAATGCACTGATAATAACTGTTATAATCGACACCACCATACTTGTGAGACATCGTTGATATGCGATAATATCGTCATATCGCCCAGCACTATTTCTGAGTCTTGAAAGTGGCAATTGCGTAGATTGTCAATGGAGGGATGGAATGGTCTCAGATTTCATCAAAAATATCATAATTTGTATTCTGAAGATGAACGAAAGTCTTACAGGTTTGGAACGACATGTAGTTAATGACAGATTTTCCTTTTTTGGGTGATCTAACCCTTTTAAGCCACTTTTTTACATGGGAAAACTTTGGTGTATAATGAAAATTATTATTTTTTTAAATAATGTTTATTTAGTTAAGTAGGATTCAGTATATTTATGTTATAGTAATCCAAAATTGGCAGATGGACACATTTTAAAAAGTCCTTTTGTTCTCACACCAGCTATCATGTTTCTATTTGTATGTACAGTATAGTTGTATAAGATTATATACTGCGTTCCATGTCTATAACTTTGTTTCTAATGAACAGCTCAACAGTCTGGTCAGTCACCTATGTCATTAGCATCAGATGCCTCTTCTCCGAGGTCATACGTGTCTCCTAGAGTCAGCACGCCTCAGATCAACGCTGTCTCTAAACCCCTGCTCAGCTGCGCATCTCTCTCTTCACAACCAAAGGTCAGTAGCAGTTAGTCATTTTATGAACTTTTGTTATAGTGACATCAGAAAGTGTTTGGACACGTAAGCCCCCCTTAATTTAAAGAGGTCCTATTATGCTTTTCCACTTTTTCAACTTAAGTCAGTTTAAGGTTGAATACGCAAAAAGGGGACGGGCCTGGTTGCATTAGAGAATACAGTGCTGTCGCAATGTCAAAGATACACTGTTTTTTAATTATTTTTGATTTTAAACACTGTTCCTGAACATTTTAACCAAAACATGTATCGGAGAACAGCTCTTTTTCTGTTGCTTTTGTAAGCTCTCTCTTTTGTAAGACTGTTCACCGCTCCTTTGGAAAATTAAATATAGTTTTGTGATTGATTACCGTTTGAATTACCATAGTTTTCTGACAAATATCACAATTAAATGGTGGATAACATCGTAACTATAATGTTTTAAGGAAATTCCAAAAACCATACCACTTTGAAACGTCCTGTGAAATCCAAGCTTGCAAAGTCTGTGCATGAAATCCATTCTGCACAATCCTCTTGTTCGTTAACATTGTCAGGGTCTGAATCGGGCTCGATTGGTTTGAAATTGACGTCATCCGTAATATTTACACTAGCGAAGAACTCGCAGTTATGGAGGGGTGGGACATTTCCCGAACACGCGCTAAGGGGCTTCATCGAATTCGGCATGTTTGAGACAGGGTGGGGAGGGAGGTGCTGTAATAATGTAAAATATGTGAAAAATAATGCGTTTTTTAAACGATTAAGCTTGAAGACATTCTAGTTCACCCCAAAAACAAAATCAAGACTTCGTAAAAGGGCACAATAGGACCCTTTAAGAATGTCATTTGACTGAGTGTGCAAAAGTGAGATAACAAAATATAAAACTATCTGGCATCTGCTAAAAAAAAATCATCCATTTTGGTCATCATTCACCAGGGATGGCAAATGTACACACAATCTGTTTAAAAAGACTGGTAAAAGCTGAAGTACTAAAGTAAAGAAGTATGGGCTCTGACATGTACTTGGTATAAAGTAGCCATTACTACCTGTTTTAGTGTCTATTTGCCATCACCTAGGCCACATTCTAGATTGTAGGGTGATTCCACCTCTTGCCCTTGGAAACAACTCTAAAAAACAACTAAGTGCACGCATAATTTACACTTCACCTGGAATACCAGTTCTACAGCATATGTAAACTATCTGACTAAACCGGACTAAATCTTTTTTACGCCCATCATTTCGAACATCTTCCTCATAAATGTCCATGAGCGATCAGGAATATCTCTGTTCTCAGTAATGTCGACATCACTAAATCCCTGTCTAATCCATAACGTTAGCCATTCTTCTATGGGCCTTTTGCCTTGCTTCGGGTAGCTTCATAGACTAGTCTACAGCTGTGATGCTTGATAGCCAGGAAATGATACACCAATGAGGGGTTGTGTTTTCTGTATTTCATTAGGTTGAAAAAGGTGCGCAATGACAAGAAATATTATTGATCATTCCACTAAATACAGATTAGTACCAATACCAGAATTTGTTTTTTTTGTTTTTTTTCTCTCAAAGTCAAAAATTCCCACCACAGTGTGATTTCTACCAGATTAGCATTCTGTGATGGTGATCGTCAAAATTACATTTGAACATTTTTGGAATAAATTGACGTCTTGCGGAGGACGACTTTACAATTAGCGTCTGCTAAAGACAAACTATTTAATATTTTCAAAACTTTATAAGAGGCAATTTTTTTAGTGTGGTGAAATACCACAGATGTGGGGCAGTTACTTTTAAAAAATTGACTAGTCATTTCAACAATAAATATGGTTTGATTATTTTGATCTTGGTTTAGATGTTCTGATTTGGTTTTAAATGTTATAATTCCTGCATTTTTATGGTGGATTTGTGTAGTTAAAGGTTGAATATCTGGGTCTTGGACAAGGGTAAAATAAAATTTCTATAGAAAAGGCTTTTTTTTACTCCTTTAATGTGATCTTCATTTAATAAAAAAAAAAAAAATGTAAAAAAGGAAAAGAAATAGGTTATTTTCAATATAAATATCCCCTGGGAAATAAAAGGGCCCAAAACACTCATATTTTATGTTTTGTTAACTTTTGCTATTCTTTTAAATAAATGCCACATTGGTTTGAAAGGTTTACACTATATATATATATATTTGCCTCTTTGTTGTTCTTCAAATTCAGGTAAGTTCATCAATTCAGAGACAAGGATCAACGTCCCAGCAGTCCGTCAGCTCTGACAAACCTCTGGAATTCAGTGATCCCCGTCTTCACAGGCAAATGTACGGATCTCTCAGTGGGAACTTTTCTTTTGTTTGTTTGCAATGTAGAAGCAGCCTATCAGATGTTTTCTTACAGCACCATCTACCAGTACAGTGTGGAAGTGCAACCAAATGAATGTATGTATGTTTGTTACAATTACAAAGAAATGGATTTTATTTATTTGATTTTTTTAATGGGTTTTATATAAAAGCCATCTATACACTTGCTTGTATATTATATAAATATATAAGGTGACCAGACATCCTATTTTCCACGGGACAGTCCCGTATTGTCGCTCTAGTTTTAGTGTCCTGACTAACGAAAAAGTCACGTTTTCTTCTTTCCTAAATGTCTTTGCTAGGTGATCATAAAAGCAGGTATTAGTCTTCTGTCACATGAGAATAGCCTAATAATCAAAGGTAGCCAATCTAATCATAGTGTATTTTGGAGAGCAAAAGTAACATCCAAACACAATTGGTAATCAATTAACTTGCAGTTAGTGAAGGCGGGATATTAGAGCGCAGAGGAGAGCAATTCAGACGTGACGATGTCAAAGAAGCGCGTGTTTACAATTAATGAGGATCATCAAAAAGCGTGTATCAATTTATGCGCAGTAAGTTGTGAAAAAAAGAACTCGATGTGGTTTCGAGACCAGAATACAAGTAGCCTGATTAAAACCTCAGTGACAGAAAATTACTAGGAAGGCATTGAAACACGAGAATGATTCTGATTCTAAATACAAGTAATGGATAATGTTCACCGCGCCGGTTGTACATCCTCCGCTTCGCGTCGCGGTCCTCACCCCCCTCTCGGGGGTTGTTTTGAGAAAACAACCAGCTGTACATTATCCCGTTTATTACATAGCTTAACTTTTAAGTGATACGTTATACAATCATACTCATTATTACACAGCATTGTGCCACATAAATAATTATGGGGATAAGATATATTGATTTCAGATTAAAATCATACCTGTGTGTCTCATAAACCAACAGTGTACAAAACAAGTCACAAAATGGCAACAGCTGCGTTTGTATGAAATGAGAGAGAGCGAGTCCACGATAATGGATGGCTTTATTAAATAGCTGTACACAAAATATTAATTAACTCACCAAACGCAAAACTTCCACGAAGAAAAACCGTTCCTAGCAGGCGTATAGCACTGCTGACTTCAGTAACCCGGATGAGCCGGTGTTATCTGCTTTGAGAGGTTGTTATCTGGCAATAACATACCACTGGATGGCGCTATTGACCAATCAGAATCGGGTATTCCACGAGATAACGCCGCGCCTTCTCGCCAGGATCATGAAAGGACATTTCTACCGAGAGGGTCACCATATATCCTACGCCACTGATACACAATTAAACGCATAGTCACATATATGCCATTTCTTTGTAATTTTAGTGGTGATATGACTTAAATGCATAAAATACTTTCATAATAATACTTTTTTGCTGTAATTATTATACTTCTAAAATTCTAGTTCTATATTCTTTATTTTATTTGAATGAATGTTTCTTTTGTTTCATAGCAGCCAAGAGGGCTTGTCGAGCTCTAATGGCAGCGCGGGCATCAGCGTTCCCGCTTTAGGCAGCACCTCTCGAACCCAAAGCACTTTCACTCCCTCTCTAGCATTGCACTTTGATGAAAGTCTC
This sequence comes from Siphateles boraxobius, assembly GCF_051911475.1. Taxonomy (NCBI): domain Eukaryota; kingdom Metazoa; phylum Chordata; class Actinopteri; order Cypriniformes; family Leuciscidae; genus Siphateles; species Siphateles boraxobius. The sequence continues at coordinate 8,332,322 of NW_027508699.1, read as the reverse complement.
ATCAAGCATGTTCAAGGCTGGCCTGCAGAACATGTGGAGAAGCAGGTGTGAACATGAAGTGTTTATCAATCTTCTACAGATCAAACATCACTTCTCTAACTGACGAGGTTTCCTTCCTCTCTCTCTCTCACCCAGGCGTCACGGATGCGTGAGGATATACACAACATGGGAACCCTCTACATGTCAGAGATCTGCACCGAGCTGAAGAACCTTCGCTCTTTAGTGCGAGTATGTGAAATCCAGGCCACATTGAGAGAGCAGAGGTCTGTAACTCTAATTTGATTTAGATCAAATTATCAACACGGTGGCATTCAGTGAATTACTTTTTATTTGCTTGTGTACAGGATTCTGTTTCTGAGACAGCAGATCAAAGAACTTGACAAACTGAAGAACCAGAATTCCTTCATGGTTTGAGAGGGTGGCTATGGAGCTCATGGCGGTCTCTCTCCGAACAAGCCCCCCACCCACCCCCCACCCCGGCTGTTTGGACCCCCACTCTCAGATCCACAGTCGAACTACAGGCTGCAATGCCTGAAACGGGACCGAGGGATGGGAAGCTTACAAAAATACCTAGGCAACACCAAGCCCTGAGATCATAGATTAATTTCACTGTCCTTTTACATACACGGCTTCTCTATTCTCAGATCCACGGGCAATTCAAGAAGTGTTCAGAGAACACGCTCTCCAACCCAGACTGACCTGTGAGGAATCATGCAGTGGATCTGGTGATTCATGTGCTGGTTTTTCAAGGTTATGCCTGTGTTAATGGATCCTAAATTTCACTGTCACACCGGAGACTTAAAATCCCCCCGTCCTCCAGTGACTGACAGTGATCATGAAAGATGTTAGAAGGGCTATCTGTGCACAAGGACGCTTCCAGCTGTGCTGGCATTTATCAAAGTGACCAATTCAAATAAACCCAATATCATTCTGAGTGCCCATTCTCAAAAGTTAGGAGTGACTGGCTGATTCTCTGCCCCTCAGAAGATTAAATAAGACATGAATGATCTTCCTTAATTCACAGCAGAACAGCGAATGGGTGCTAAAGATTTCTCAACTGGTGATGTGGCACTTAAAAGCTTTTGCCGAAGCGGTAGACGCACATTTTCTGAGTTCCTGACCCTGATGAAGGGTTTTTTTGTCACTATCTGCCTTCGATGTTTCTTGTTCTTTGCAGTGCTGTAACACATCTAACTGAGATTTCTATTCATTGCTGCACCCCAGCACTGCTTGACTCTTTTTGTATTAATGTTGTTTTGATTTGTTTGTATTTGCTCAGTTTTTTTTTGTTTTTTTTACTCATATAAATGAGTTTAGTCATTCCCATATTGCCCGGTTTTGGGGGATGCAATGAAAGGACTCCGTATTTTATACATGAGCTATGGTTGCACTTCGAAAAATGCATCTTTTAAGGACGAAAGAGGACCAATGGGACTGTCTCGAGCCGACCAGCGGGAGAAGAGTATGGCGAAGTACAGGACATGATTGCATTTTTCTCATCTTTCACGTAAAAATATCAACCAGTCTTTAAAAAATTAATCCGTAAGCATTTAGTCAACTTGTCGATTTGTATTTGACAAGGATGTGAAAATATGGCAAAACTGGTGATTCCTCTTTGATGTTTGCAATGTCATTCATAGTTTTTGCTTCATTGTTCTTTCTGTCTTTATTGCCCTCTAATGCAGGGCTTGAACTTAGACCAATATTAATGCAATAGGCTGTAAATGGACTTACAGAATAGAGATGATGGGTATGTTGCTTTGTATATGGTTTCTAAAAGCTATGGGAAATAAACAATTACTACATTGTGTTTTGGTACATGTTTGCTTTTGTGAATTGGCTGCGTTTAATAATTTAGATGCAATCATGCCCTAGCCCAGGAAGAGCTAAAAAAAAAAAACCCCTCAAAAGTACCTTTCAAGGACTTAAAACTTATGCTGGAGGTTTTGTTCATGTTCGCCCTCCTGTGGAGCAGAGTTTCACTTGCAATTGCTTAATTTCAATTACATTTGTGAAGAAAACTGAAAAAAATAAAACTAATTGGTAGTAGACAGTAGATTAACACTTCCTACGAAGCCTGTATTTACAGTACAATATATTGGTATTCCTATTGCATTATAAAACATGCATAATGCCTTATAAACAACTTTATAAAAACAATAGTTGCAATACATTATAATACCTTTTTGTGGTTATAACTTTTAAGAATATAATGCATTTTAACACTGGATGAAGCTGCATTTATAGTGCATCATAAGGGTATTAATGCATTACAATTGCATGCTTAATGCCTAATAAACAACCTTATGTCGTGTCATCCCATGAAAAATCGTAACAACTGTAACCTGTTACCCACTTAGATTTGGTAAAGCCTTGTAATTGTACAGTTTTTGTGAAAAAAACAAAAAACAAACATGATTTGCATTGTGAATGTATTGTTCTTTTGTATTTTTCCAAGTAACTGAATTTGACCTTAAGGAAAGTCTGACAAGAAACTCTGATTAACGAACTAGTAAGTAATAGCGCACAGATGAAAGTGGTAGTTCACTATTAACTAATCAATAGCTACTATTTTTTTAATGCTTCCCAGAGAACTATTGAAAAAGTTTATTAACAGTCTAGTAACTACTATTAACTTAAAAGAAACTCTGATAAACAAATTAGGATGTAATAGTGCACAGATGAAAGTCAAACTTCATACTTTTATGGGAATTACTAATTATTTGGATCCGTATTCTAAAGTGAAGATCATGGGAACTAACTAGTAATGCCTCAAGTGTTACTACATGATCTAGTCATGATTTGTGCAACCAAACACAAAATTAATTTCAAGCGTTTGAGATTTTTGGTGAACTTTAGTATACTTTCAGAAAATTTCTTTAGAAGTATAGTAACTCTTGAGTCATTACTAGTTAGTTACCATGATCTTCACTTTAGAATACGGATCCAAATAATTAGTAATTCCCATAGAACTATGTAGTAACACTTGAGTCATTACTAGTTTGTGCCCATGATTCTTACAGTAGTTACTAATGAAAAGCCAATAAAGTGTAGAATCTTCTCACTCACAAGACACACACACACACACACACACACACACACACACACACACACACACACACACACACACACACACACACACACACACAAACATACACACACACACACACATACATATATATATATATACAAATATATATGCTAGGAGACATACATAAAAACAATTTTTTTGTGAGGTAAGTTAAATAATAAATTCATTCTATATGGTATTTGGATGGCTGATGACTCAATATGTTCCAGTCGTCACCGTGACTCTAGTGATTCAATGTCAGTCCAGAGGAATGCCGGAAAATTGGCCACAGGACAAGTAAGGTCCCGAGTCCCGACAACTGCATTTAAAAATTCATTTCTTTAAAATGATTCAGTTGATAAATAGACAGCATAGGCCAATTATTAACAGCTTACATATTGATAATTTAAACAACCTTGTGTATTCGTTTACGGTAGCAGTTCAAATGTTAATGTAGTGCTAGTCATTTATCCTGCATTGGTTATTGATTAGTTTTGTATGAATTATGAACATTTTCAGTAGTTCTCTGGGAAGCATAAAAGAATATAGTAGTTATTGAAGTACCACTTTCATCTGTGCACTATTACGTCCTAATTCGTTAATCAGAGTTTCTTTTTAGTTAATAGTAGTTACTAGATTGTTAATAAACTTTTTCAGTAGTTCTCTGGGAAGCATAAAAAAATAGTAGTTATTGACTAGTTAATAGTGAACTACCACTTTCATCTGTGCGCTATTACTTACTAGTTCGTTAATCAGAGTTTCTTGTTAGTTAATAATAGTTACTAGATTGTTAATATTGTGTTACTCATTGGTTCTTGTGTAGTTATTCATTAACGAAAGAACCGTATTCTAAAGTGTTACCTAATACACTAAGAATACCCTTATGATGCATAATAAATTCAGGCTTTGTAATTACAGTGTACCTATAAAGTACTTACATGTAGGCTAGGTATAAGGGAACAATATGTAGAATAAAAAAAACAGGAGAATAAATATATATATATATATATATATATATATATATATATATATATATATATATATATATATATATATATATATATACACTGTAAGTTTTATAGAACTAATGGGTACTTATTCTACCATTATGATAAAAACAAAAACTAACATTTGGGGTAATTTAGCAAGAACACACTGCATACCTTTTTTTGTAATGAATGTGTACCAATACACACTGTATAGGCTTTTTTAAAAATTACAGGGTACACATCTATGCATTTATACAGTAATCTTTTTAACAAAAGTGCACTGAAAACTAAAACAATTGCAACTTTTGCTTAAATATTGAGGAAAGATACTCTTGTTTCATGTAGTGGTGCTTGTTACCCTCTTGTTCCATGTAGTTACAGGGTAAGTACAATAAAAATACATACACAATCTTATATCACTGACTTGGAAACCTTTATTTGAAAAACAACTTAATTCAAAACAGAATTACAACACTTCTTTTTCATTTAAATCTGGTTTTCAAATCAACAATTCATTTTCAAAAAGTCTTGACAGAAAGTAGCACAAGAAAAACTATAATAGGCTATTTTAAACTGTAGACTATTGCTTCAGACCAACTGTAATAAGTTGTTTTTCAAATCAAGGTTTCCGAGTCAGTGACTTAAACTTAAACATCTGCACGTTTGCTATATATATATATATATGTATAAATGCATAGATATGTAATCTGTAATTTTTAAAAAGCCTATACAGTATGTATTGGTACACAATTATTACAAAAACATACGTATGTTCTCGCTAAATTGCACCCAAAGATTGTTATATCACAATAGTAGAATAAGTAGGCTACCCCTTAGTTTACTTGCAGTACAGCCTAAATATTTTTTTCAATTCTCCTGGTTGTTACCCACAAACTTTACATAGTGTTCCCTTATACTTACATGCAAGTAGACCTACTAAAGTAGGTACACTATAATTACCGAAAGTTAGCCTATACACTGTAAATTTGTCTTAATTACGCAGTACTTTCCAGGCTGTAATCGAAAGCGTTACCCAATACTGTTGATTTGACTATACTGAAAATTTTATGAGAACTGAAACTTAGCTGGACGATGACATCACTGTTTTGTCCAGAGCTGCTTTATTACAGCAGAAATGCATCATTGAATCATTATTTTCCTGTTTATCTCTGTAAAATTGTATTGTAGGCTATTGAAACTCTGTATATTGTAAAGGCTAAATAACTTGGCTTGAGTGATTCATAGTAGATATAGCCTACAAAATAGTATTGTTTATTAGCCTACTATGTTTTTTCTTACTAGTAAGTTGTAGACCTACTTGTTTTGTCTTCAGGGGATATGGATAGCCTATGCATACTTCCTGATTTTAAACTCGTGCGCAGAAGTCAATTTAAGAAAAAAAAAAAAAAAGAATAAGGAGAAAATGTTTAACTATTGGCTATTGGTATTTTTACACACAGGGTAAACACACATAAGTCAAGTCATGCTTTCCCTGCAGAAGATGAGGGTTAAGCTGTATTATCCTTGCATGGGCACACGGGGAGGCAACAGTCCCAAACTCACGCGTGTGAATGAAACTGCCCAGCGGCTCGATGACTCTCGTATAGGAGGAGCTGCTCTCTCATTCCCAAGTCTTCAACATTTAAGGGCACTCAAGCGGAGTATAAACACAAGAGATTATCCGTGCGAATATTTGTTAAGTCTGACAATTTCGCACCTGAATCGAAACACAAATGGATAATATGGGTTTTTATTTTTAAAAATCAAACAACTGCGCGTCGGCTTTTCTGCGCACAAATGATTTTATCTGGGAGTCCTGAAGAGAGCATCGAGGACAGAAGCACGATGTGATCGTTTCTATTTAAAAATGTTACGAAATGCTATGAACGAAGCGAGTTGGAACACATTTTGGACACCAATACAGTATTTATTTGACTATTAGGTCCGTATCTATGCGAATCTGAAAGGCAAAGTGTTTTTATCCAATGCAGCGGAACAGCAGCCTCGTTTCCATTTGGCTTCAGCTCGAGCTGTTCGCGATGGCTGTTCTCCTCACTAAAGGTGAGTGATCAAATAGCTTAGTCAGAATAGTCTACAAATTGATATATTCACAATTCCTTTTTAAATATAACGAATTGCATTAATAATTAATCTAACAAAGCTAAAAGTGATTCAAAGCTACAATACGTAGCCTATATGTTATTAGATATAGTTATTACATTGTTACTTGAGCGCTAATGTAAAGTGGGTTAAATTTATTTTAAGGTCTCATTGTTAAAGTGTAATTATATATTTAAGTACTGAGTAGAGGGTTAGGGTTATGCTACTATACTTACTATAGGGTTAGGGTAGGATTAGGATTTGGTTTAGGGTTAGTTGGATGTAATTATGCATAATTTACTGTTATTGCTATGTAACATTATTATACATGTAACATATGTAAACAAGGACTGTAAAAAATAAAATGTTACTGTGAAGTATGGCCAAAAGTTTTCTGAACACCTAATTTTTGTTATTGTTTTTAATTCGATTTTCCACTGCACTTTGTTTTTCATTACTTTGCAACATAGATGAGCACATATTTGTCAATATTAATGCAAAATATGTTATTGTTCTGTCAGAGCAATTATCCAGAGCAATATCTTTACAAGACCCAAAAGTCTGAAAGCCAAATACCAAACATGAACTTGTATATCAATGTGGGAACTATCTTTGAACAGTTGTGAAAATTAGGGTAACACTTTATTTTACAGTGTCCTTGTTACATATGTTACATGTACTTACCATAGTAATAACAGTAAACTATGCATAAATACATGCAATTAACCCTCAACCAAATCCTAATCCTATCCTAACCCTATAGTAAATACATGTAGTTGCTTAATATTACTCAGTACTTAAATATATAATTACACTGTAACAATGACACCTTAAAATAAAGTGTAACCCAAATCATAATTCTACCCTAACCCTATAGTAAGTATATGTACTGCAGTTACTTAAAATTACTCAGCACTCAGACAGCTTCATATAAAGTGTTTTCAGTTGGAGTATCAATACTATGGTTTAATTTCTCATTTGTTGTACAGGAGAAATACGGTGTTACTGTGATGCTCCCCACTGTGTGGCCACCGGTTACATGTGCAAATCGGAGCTGAATGCCTGCTTCACCCGCACCTTAGACCCTCAGAGCACCAAGTCTCTTTTATCTCATGGGTGTTACGACCCTCTGCTGAACTCTGGGAAAACATGCCATCCAGAGTCGACACATGATACCGTTCATGGATCTGCCAGTCTTCAGTGTTGCCATGAGGATATGTGCAACTACAGAGGCCTGCAAGATCTCACATACAGAGGAAGTGAAATTCATGGTACATGGCTTCTTTAGTTATTGCCAGATAAATCAGCCAATTTTTATCAGCCATTTTTTTTTTTACTTCAGTCATTAACTGTGCCTACTTGGCCAATTAATAGAAGTGTCTATTGCATTTATCTGCCAATTTAGCTACATCTGTGAATTATCTCCAAATGACCATGTCAATGGATAATGCACAGTTTTTGTTTTTAGATATCGCAGGGAATTTTGAGATGTATGTGCAACGTTTCCTTAATAATAATAATAATAATAATAAAAATGTTTGTGGAAAATATAATTTATTACTATTATTATTATTATTATGGTAACACTTTACAATAAGGTTCATTAGTTAACATTAGTTCATGTATTAACTAACATGAACTAACCATGAGCAATACATGTGTTACTGTATTTGTTAATCTTTGTTAAAGTTAATAAAAATACAGCTGTTCTTTGCTTATTCATGTTAGGTATCTGTGCATTAACTAATGTTAACAAGATTTTAATAAATGTTGAAATTAACATTAACAAAGATTAATAAATGCTGTATAAGCTCATTTCATTATTAGTTCATGCTAACTAATGTAGCTAACTAATGCACCTTATTGTAAAGTGTTACCAAAAACTTATTTTTTTTTTAAACTTTACAATAAGGTTCATTAGTTAACATTAGTTAACTACCTTAGTTAACATGAACTAAGAATGAACAATACTTCTTCAGCATGTATGAATCTTAGTTAGTTCAATTCGAAATTTACTTATAGTTTATTAAAATCAAAGGTTGTATTTATTAACATTAGTTAATGCACTGTGAACTAACCAACGCTATCTCACGACCTCACTCGTACGAATTTGTAAGATTTGTCTAAACCCACGTGATGGGTAGGTTTAGGGGCGGGGTCAGGGGTAGGTCATTCGTACAAATTCATACGAATTGGGCAACTCGTAAAATATGTAAGATTTAGCAAAAATCGTACTAATTCGTACGAGGGAGGTCGTATGAATTCGTACGAATTAGCCACCTCGTAAAATTCGTACAAATTGCCGTGAGTAGGGGTGGAACTAACATAAACAAACAATGAACAGCTGTATTTTTAAAAAAGATGAGTAAATACTATAACAAATGTATTGCTCATTGTTAGTTCATGTTAGTTAATACATTAACTAATGTTCAATGATGAACCTTATTGTTAAGTGTTACCAAGTTTTTTTTACCGCCTTAAACATTCTCGTTTTTTTTTTTTTCAGACAAACACCGACATCAAACTGAAGGCAGCCGTCAGGTGATCGCACGTCTGCAGGAAATTACTTCCTCCAAGGAGGTTTGGTTTCGAGCTGCAGTCATCACCGTACCCATCGCCGGTGGCCTCATCTTGGTCCTCCTCATCATGCTGGCCCTGCGGATGCTTCGCAGCGAAAACCGCAGACTGCGACAGCAGCGGCGAGAAATGCTCTCTCGCCTTCATTACAGCTTTCACGGCCAACACCTCACCAAGGGTCATGTGGCCAAACTGGACTTAGAGTGTATGGTTCCAGTAGGAGGCAATGAGAACTGCTGCTTGACCTGCGACAAGATTCGACAGTCCGATCGTAGCAGCCAGCGACTTCTATCATTGGTCAACTGGGGAAAATACAGCGGCCGAGGCAAACTGGAGTTTGTGTGATGACTTTAGAATTTAGCTTCTTTCCTGGGACTTGTTTGACTAAAACATGTTTTATTTCAACCCTTCTAACAGAGGACCTGCAAACAAGAACTCAGAAGAGAACACTTGAAAGCGCTAACCACATGGTTGTCGCTCTAGAAGCACTTTACTTGAATTAGAGACTTGAGGAGAAGACTGCTTGTATTATAGGCTGCGACGAGGAGTGGCTTCGTGCTGGTATTCTTTATAACCGAAGGATTCCAAGAAATATATTTTGGTTTTAACGTTTGCACTTTTTGTATAAAGAAACTACGGTTGATTTGCTTTAGTAGTGGTGTAAGACCAGCGTGTCAACATTCTCAGAATAAACACAAATTTGCCAAAATTGAAGGGGTACAACAGCTTGTAAAAGATCTTGGTACCCCTAAAATGTTCACAATAGTAGTTAAGGGTATATAGTCTTAAGGTACTAATATGCAGTTTTCAGGGTAGATAAGGTACAAAATTGTCCCTTTAAGCGTATTTCCCCAGTGATAAGTTGTTGTACCCCTAAAATGTACATTTTTGAATTTTTTTTTTTTTGAACAGCGAAGAATGTCTGCTGGTGCGTGAATGTGTGACTTTTCACACTGTTTTAAGTTATAGTTCACCCAAAAATGAAAATTCTGTTATAATTTACTCACGTCTGTGGCGTTCCAAATTCAACCTTTTACTACTTCAGCTGTTTCAGTCTGTACAGTGGAAGTGAATGGGGTCCAAAAAGGACATAAAGGAAGCATAAAAATAATCCATACAACTCTAGTAGTTTCATTCAAGTCTTCTCAAGCAATATGACCACTTTATAGGATGAACAAGCAAAATCTAAATGGTAATTATTCACAGTTCCGATCAAATCATTGATAAACTGTCAAGTTAATCAAATATGCTGACACATTAGTACCATCAAACCTTATTGGTCCTTTGGTCATGATGTTAAGGAGATTGAAAGGTTTGGACATTATTGACTAGGTATTAGAGCTGAAACATTCTTCCAAAATCTTTTATGTTCCACAGAGGAAAGAAAATCATATAAGTGTGGATCGGCATGATTACTTTTGGGTGAACTAACCCTTTAACATTCACTAGTCACCTCTTACCTGCATGTCGATTTTGTTCACTGTAAATATGTGTTACTGTAAATACTACATGTTCAACAAGTAATCATTGTGGCATTTTTCATCTTTACTGTCTCTTGTTCAATGATATTACATTGGGTGGAACCGTGAAGCTGAACAGCACTGAAAGTACTCATTGTTGTGTACGATATTGACAAGCTCATTACACCCGGAGGGAAAAGTCTTGGCTAATGCTTCAGTTTGTCAACACATGCACAGTTGCAAGCGCTCGGCTGAGGCATTGGAAACATTAGCAGCAGCATAAGGGCATGGCAGTGTAGTGTGGTAGCTATTACAATCATGTCTTGTTTTACAGTAGCGCTACACTGACTGACTCAGTCCCCAGGCCACAATCACTCAGCATCAAACTCTTTCACAGTTACCGCTCGGCTTCTTTGGAAAGAATTCCGATCCTCTGTGTGAACATTCCGTCTCACACTACTTATTGTTGATTCCACTGGACTGAAGGTGCGTTTGACACTGGTTTCCAGTGCAAATTTGATTTCATGCTAGTCTCTTCGCTTCTTCCGTTTGTATTTCAAACAGGTAGTGCAGTGGCTCCTACAATCCTACAATCATTTTACAAATAATCCCTTGTGCAACACTCCATGTCTCTTTACCCATTTTTTTTGTTTGTTTTATTTTGCAGTAATTCCACTTATACTGTCATTTTACACTTTAGTCCACTCCCGAGATCCCGAGTTCTTAAGTCTCTTTCATACGCTTCCCCAAACATCTGTCCCCATTCACTTTCCAAGTCATTGAGGCACTGCTCACTCGGCTTCTGGCTCAATACACAAGAAGTTAACAGTTATTGTTGGCCCTGGAGAAGAATGCAAGCGTTATTGCAGTAAATAGGATAAAAGGCATGGTCGTCTGACAGTAATAACAGGGAACTTCTTGCCCACACATATTTTAAAACATAAACTCAAAATATTCGTTGATGTGAATTTTTGCAGAGGTTAACATCAGAACAGAATAAACCAATTGTATTATTGCACAGTAGCTATTGTACGTTTACATGCACCCAAATAATCTAAAATAGTAATCAGGATAATAATAATAATAATAATCGGATTGAAAAGCCTTCATGTAAACACCCCAGTCGATCCAATTGAGCTCGATCCGAATTCAATTTCGGTTGGATTCAAAAGGGCTGGTGTAGACGTGAAATAATATCATCGACCGAAAAAAAAAAAGGATAAAAATGCTTAAATATGAGTATTTTCTCAATAAGATTAAAAAATACCTTGAGCACATGTGCAGTGCTGTGATGTGTATGTGTTTACCAGATCCCTTTTATAATAAGATGTCTGTTTACACACTTTTTGCTTGTTACATGAATGTTTTTTTTTTTTTTTACATCTAACAAACTTGTCAGTGGAGACTTTTTTTCAGATGTCACATCTTCATTAGTACTGCAAATATTTATGACCTGTTGACAAAAGCCAACAACATGTCATACTTACAGTTCATTCTCATGCTATGAAGTGCTGTTAAAGTGTGCCTGCTTAAACATGTCAGATAATATCAAAGTGTTTTAAGCGAGGCTGGAGGAAGCCCATGTGTCCCTGCAGACAAATAAAACGAAAGAAATAAAAAATCAAGACACATTAACACAATAACTAGCCTAAGTTTTAATTATTGATCTCTTTAAAAAATCTGAATTTAATTATTCGGATAAAAACTTCTACTGGACGGCCAAAAGTAAATGTCATTTAGCTTTTCCTTGTATATTATGTAAGTGAGAAAGGTTAGGTTGTGAAAACCCAGAATGTTTAAAAAAAATATTGTTAATAATAATTATAAATTATACAAATAAATAATTGAATTAAATATAATTTGAAAACTGGTAAATGTAAACTATAAATCTACATATAGTTCATTTAGAAGTAAAAAAAAAAATCTATAATCCTAAATGGATGACTTCACCCAAAATTTGAGTGTGCTATGTATTATTTTGTGTTTAATGGCAAACTATACTAGAATCAACTATGATTGTTGGAGTCAGCGTGCGTGGTTCTCGTGAGGAGCATGAATGATCATTAAAGGAGCTAAAATATTTCAAATCAGTCACTTATGAGGTTCCCTTTCAGTTTGGATGCTTCCCTGAAAGCTAGATGACATTGTAGACCATAGACAGCTCAGTTTAAGGAGAGATCAAGTTCTGATTACCAAGTGACAGATTGCATAACAGGTCAGTTTTTCAAAAAACTGAAAAAAAAGCCCCAAATTTATTTCTGTAGTACACTATCCTCTCAAACTTTGGAGCTGTACGAATGTGTTTTTGAAAGATTTTTCTTCGCAAAACCTTTGCCAGGTGTTTCAGAGAGAGCTGGACCAGCTTCTAAACCTGCCGTATGTTTCGTGACCTTTTTTCTCCAACCTTCACTCATGCCAGTTCTGCCAACAGACAGGAAGTACTTAGTCACTTGATGTTTACTTCAGAAATGGCAGACTCTCTACACCCAAGGGGTCTCACACTTGTAACTTTTTGATGTTCATCTTTTGATTTTTGACTGTAGTAGTCAAGAAAGCAAAAGTAAAAATGTTGTTTTCATTTCATCTCTTGATCCTCAAATCAAAGGACATTCAGCAAATATTACATGACTGAGCAGAGGGGAAACTCATTTCAAGTTTGTAGCTACTGTAATTTTTCAACTTTAACTGCCTGACTGTTTTATTATTTTATTTTGGTGGTTCAAATATAAAAGATATTTGACAGAAAAAGCAAGCAACTGTTATTACATTTATGAGTCAACCTGAAGCATATTTGTTACTTTTTTATTGTTTTGTAGGTGGGTGCAGTCAAACTATTGGTTGGAGGTTCTGTATTCCATGAAGAAATAATATTCTAAGAAAGATAAGATAGAAGACAATGTAACAATAGAAATATAAGAAATCTGGCAAAGCAGAGACTGTATGAGTAGAACAATAGAACCTGCACATAAATTATGATTCCAAACGAAAGTTTGGGGGCGATGCCCAACCAGCGTTTGTGGACTTTGGATTTGATCATTCCTTTTGTATGGTGGTGGTGGGTGGGGGGGCAGCTTTATAGTTTCTGAAGTAGCCAAGTAATGAAAAGTAATGACAACAGAGAGATATGGGAATCATATATAACTTTTAGTTCACTCTCCATTCTCAAAAAAAATATGTTGTAAGATCATCATGAAACTCTGGAGCTATAATCTGTTGTATTATAGCAAATATTTGGATAATTTCCTGAATATTGGCAGTGAAATAAAAATATAGCATTCCTATAACACTGATGGATACAACCACAAATATAGCCGGATACAACCATACAAGATTTTGTGTTAGTCAGAACTAGTGATCTGTAACTGTGTAACTGCGGTCATATCTTATATGATTTAAACTTTCAGCTTTTTATTGTGTTTACCTAGACATTGGAGCCACACTAAGAACCCAAATTGTATTCAGACTTGTTATTTTCTGCCCCCTCTCTAAGTGAGTGGGTGATTTTCACAACAGTAATTTTCAGAACGATGATTAAAGTTTTGAGTGCAAGTTTGAAAATGAAAGATCTCACAAAGCCGCGACACGCAGCACCAAAGAAACTACTATGTTCTTGTTTATCAAAGCCTTATGCTAACTGCTGAAAAACAATATTCATAAAGGTGGTTTTGAACCAACAGATGAGGGAAGACAGAAATTAACTGATGGCTTTCTCAGAGAAGCCTCTTATTTGAGCAAAATTGTCTGTAAAACAGGACCGCCTTTCCCCCCACAGCACTTCTCTTCCTGGCTTCCATTTTCTTTGTGGCCTTGTTAAATACAGCTATTTGGTACAAGGTTTTGAGCTGAGGAAAGAGCATTTATTGTGTAATAGTGACAGAGATGAAAAATAAAAAGAGCAGGATCTATGCACAGCAGTTGTTTTAATAACAAAATAAAAACAAAAACTCCAATTACTCAGAACTTTCTCAAATCATGGACAGAACAACCACTAATATAAACAATAACGGACAAACTGAGGGCATTAAATACACAGGGAAACACTGTATCTGTATCTGAAATAGCCCCCTATACCCTCAAATAGGGAATTCATTTCAGGGAACAGCCATTTGTAATAAATATAAACCATAGTGGACATTATCGAGTGCACTCATTCAATCCCACAATGCACCGCAATAACCAGTACAGTCGATGTATGCTCAACGGCTGTCCGAATTCGCTCACTCGTTTTCATTCACTCCTTCAAGTGAACTGTATTAGTGGACTAATGTAGAGAATAGTGAATGAGGGTTTAGGGGGCGATTTCAGATTCAGCCGAGGACTAGGTAATTAACAAGACACAGGTGAGACACATGAGGGCAATTCAAAAACCAATGCAAAGTATGGGCTTGAACAAAGAAAACAGGAAACTTAATTGAGAACGGTGCAAAACTAACTCAAAGTACAACGGAGGCAAAAAACAAACAGAACAGAAGAGATATTACTATCCGCCCCCCCTTCCTCTCCCCCTCTTCAAAAAGGCACATCCTACTTTTAGTAGTTACTTTTAGGTGGAATGTTTGTTGTTACACATGAGGATTTTAAAAATCATCTTTTGATATACCGAAAAACAAAACCTGACAGGATGTACTGTCACTTGCTCTAGAAGTCAGGCTTTATTTTTTTCTTTTTTTTCTCTCCATTGTACTATATTCTGGGTGACTTTCTGTCAATAGCTGTTATGTTGACTTCTGGGAGGTGTAGTATAGGGTGATAGTAAGTGATCAAAGGAACACACAGCTCCATTGAGGCTTACTGAAGCCGACACCAGATCTTCTCCTATCATGTCCTGTCATGCTCGTAATTACACAAAGCTGTCTTCTTCTGAACCAAGCCCTTAAACTCCACGCTATCATGTCTCTCTCTCGAAGCTGAGAAGATAAACATACACTTCAACATATCTTTGACGTTAAACTTTATTTGCTAGTCACATGAGATGGAAGGTATTCCAGTGGCTGAGGACTTAATAACAGGTCAGGATGTTTGTTGCTGAACGTAGGATGTCACTTTGCTTTATGGCAAAAGACTACCAATGACCAACACCAAACAGATGTATCCTAAACCACTATACATCATCTGGTCCTGAATGCACACCATGATATCACAGACAACAAATATGCGCTATGTATTCATATGACACATAGGGATAGTTCACATAAAACCAGCAACAGCCATTGCTTACTTTAATTTTAGGGAATAGAACAGCATGAACATTCTGCTAAATTTCTCGTTTTGGGCTCCACATAAAAAAGGATAATATCCCTTGCAAAAAAGAAGTGTGGTTAATTGTAGTTTACTTTACAGCTTATAAAACATTTAAAACTAATAAAATATGAATTGAATAAAAGTGTGCTTAAAGAGATGACACTTTAATGACTGTTATTACATATAGTCACTTACAGACACTCTTTTAAAAGTGCACTTTGTAGTAATTTCAACTGAAACGTTTTCCGCTTTATGTACTTAAAGTACATTCTGTAGTGTTATTTGATATTATATTTTAAATGTACAATAGAAATCACATTAAAGTATATTTTAATTTACCATAAGTGCTTGTCAGTACATTTAGCAGTACACTTTTACCATATTTCCAAAAAAAAGTACATCTGAAATTACATTAAAAAATGTACTTACATCCTACTTGATTCAAAGAAGTGAAACGTCTACGGTTACGTATGTAACCCTCGTTCCCTGAGTAGGGAACGGAGACGTTACGTCGGATGACGACGAATGGGGTTTCGCCTAGAAAGCCTATCAACTTCGAGTATTACAAAACGAGCCAATGGCAAAGAAATGCCATGGGTCTGCGGAATTTGCATGGCGTAACTCCGCCCCACCTCGTGGGTATAAAAGGAGGAAGCCGGCAGCAAGCAGATATGTTTCTTCGCTGAGGAGCCAAGACTGAGCTCAGGCGATCCCCGCGGTACAGCGGAAAGTGGCAGGCAGACGTAACGTCTCCGTTCCCTACTCAGGGAACGAGGGTTACATACGTAACCGTAGACGTTCCCTTTCGTTGTCACTCCGAGTTACGTCGGATGACGACGAATGGGGTTACCAGTCTAATCACGCCACCTTCTCAGCTGTCTTCCAGTGCCCTGCGTAAATCGAGATCCCTGTCAGCCTGGACAAAGGACTCCATATAACACAGGAATACCAAGGTACACTGGGAAGCATATCCCAAGCTAGGGGAAGTATGCAATTAATGCCAGCCCGGAGGGGGGGGACTTAGAGAATACACATATGACCCGAAGGAAGCATATGGGAAACACTGGGGTGTCCAGCCGCAGGTGGAATATTTCAACCCCAGGGGTGGCAAGGTGGCTTGCCAAGGGAAAGACACGCGCCCAGAGAGGCTTACAGTGGAAATACACATGTGGGGGTCGCTCAGAGGAGGGACCATGCACACGGGAGGCACCTAGCCGACGCACAGGCAATAGACACTGGCGCCGACGTCAGGAGTGCTGGAGGAGCTCAGGGCTTTCGGAGAAGCTCACCTGAGAAAAATATCGCACGTATCCAGTCCGTGGAGTGGAATGGCGAGCAAGCGAAGACACCTGAGCGGGTCCGGTACTAGCTGGTTGAAGCGAGTACACGAGAGGACACAGGCTCCACTCGGAGATTATAGAATCTGGCGAATGTGTTAGGTGTCGCCCAGCCTGCAGCTCTGCAGATGTCTGTTAGCGAGGCGCCATGCGCTAGAGCCCAAGAGGACGCCACACTCCGGGTGGAGTGGGCAGTCACACCAAGGGGGCACGGTCGACCTTGCTGCTGGTAAGCCAAGGCAATGGTGTCCACTATCCAGTGAGACAACCTTTGCTTGGAGAGAGCCTTTCCCTTCAGCTTCCCACCATAACAGACAAAGAGCTGGTCTGAGGTCCTGAAACACTGCGTTCTGTCTACATAGGCGCGGAGAGCGCGTACTGGACAGAGCAGTGCCAAGGCTGGGTCTGCCTCCTCCGAGGGCAGCGCTTGCAGGTTCACCACCTGGTCCCGGAAGGGAGTGGTAGGAACCTTGGGCACATATCCAGGCCGGGGTCTCAGGATCACGTGAGAGTAAGCCGGCCCAAATTCCAGGCACGCTTCGTCAACGGAGAATGCGTGCAGGTCCCCAACCCTCTTGATGGAGGCCAGTGCAACCAGGAGCGCTGTCTTCATCGACAGGAACTTAAGCTCAACTGATTGCAGGGGCTCAAAGGGAGCACTCTTCAGGGCAGTTAGAACCACTGAGAGGTCCCAAGAGGGAACGAGAGGAGGACGAGGAGGATTCAGTCTCCTCGCTCCTCTCAGGAACCTGATGATCAGGTCGTGCTTCCCCACCGACTTACCTTCGATGAGGTCATGATGTGCGGCAATGGCGGCAACATAGACCTTCAGGGTGGAGGGAGACAGCCTTCGCTCCAGCCCCTGTTGAAGGAAGGAAAGCAAAACACTGATCGAGCATCTCCGGGGATCTTCTCGGAGAGAAGAGCACCAGTTGACGAAGAGGTTCCACTTCAACGCATAGACGTGTCTCGTGGACGACGCTCTAGCGGAAGTGATGGTAGCCACCACCGCTGGTGGTAGGGTACTCAAA
This sequence comes from Siphateles boraxobius, assembly GCF_051911475.1. Taxonomy (NCBI): domain Eukaryota; kingdom Metazoa; phylum Chordata; class Actinopteri; order Cypriniformes; family Leuciscidae; genus Siphateles; species Siphateles boraxobius. Next base: position 8,314,517 of record NW_027508699.1, on the reverse strand, counting down.
CCTGCCTCGTCCCATCCAGGAGCCACACGTGGAGGTTCCAAAGATCGGGACGAGGGTGCCATAGGGTGCCCCGTCCCTGAGAAAGAAGGTTCTTCCTCAGAGGGATCGGCCAGGGAGTTGCTGTCGCGAGGAGTACTAGTTCGGGGAACCAGGTCCGGTTGGGCCAGTAAGGGGCAACCAGAATGACCTGCTCCTCGTCCTCCCTGACCTTGCGCAAAGTGTGCGCAAGAAGGCTCACTGGGGGAAACGCATACTTGCGGCCCTGCGGCCAGCTGTGCGCCAGAGCATCCGTGCCGAGCGTGCCCTCGGTCAGGGAATAGAACTGGGCGCAATGGGTCGAGTCGTGAGAGGCAAACAGATCTATCTGCGCGTCCCCGAACTGGTCCCAAATCAGCTGAACCGACTGGGGATGGAGTCGCCATTCTCCAGGGAGGGGCTGAAGCCGTGAGAGCTCGTCGGCTGCACAGTTCAGCGCTCCGGGAATGAAGATGGCTCGAAGCGACCTCAGATGCTTCTGACTCCATAGGAGGAGGTGGCGAGCGAGTTGTGACATACGGCGGGAGCGTAGACCACCTTGATGGTTGATGTACGCTACAGTGGCGGTATTGTCTGAGCGGACTAGTACGTGTTGACCCCTGAGCAACGCCCGGAAGCGGTGCAAGGCAAGGCGTACTGCCAACAACTCGAGGCAATTGACATGCCACAGCCGCTGGGGTCCTGTCCAGGAGCCCGCAGCAGCATGTCCATTGCACATGGCGCCCCAGCCCGTGGTGGAGGCATCTGTTGAGACAACAACATGCCGGGAAGCTCGTGCCAGGGGGACACCGGCCCTGAGAAAACCGAGGTTCGCCCACGGGGTGAAGAACTGACGGCAGGTCGGAGTAACTGGTACTCGGAACGTGCCGTGTTGCCATGCCCACCTCGGGACTCGGTCGCGAAGCCAAAGCTGAAGCGGTCTCATATGAAGCAATCCGAGCGGCGTGACCGCGGCTGCAGATGCCATATGCCCCAGGAGCCTCTGAAAAAGTTTCAGTGGAACCGCACTCTTGCCCTCGAATTGTCTTAGGCAAGTCAGCAGTGACTGCGCGCGCTCGCTCGTAAGCTGCGCGGACATGGCGACCGAGTCGATGTCCATACCGAGAAAAGAGATCCTCTGCACGGGGCAAAGTTTGCTCTTCTCCCAGTTGACCCGAAGGCCCAGACGGGCTAGGTGCCGAAGCACTAGGTCCCTGTGTTCGCAAACCTGATCTCGAGAGTGAGCTAGGATCAGCCAGTCGTCGATATAACTCAGGATGCGAACCCCTTGTTCTCGACCTTCATGAAGATGCGAGGAGACAGGGCTAGCCCGAAAGGGAGAACCGCGTACTGGTATGCCTGCCCCTCGAAAGCAAACCGGAGGAACGGTCTGTGTCGAGGAAGAATGGAGACATGAAAGTAGGCGTCCTTCAGGTCGATCGCTGCAAACCAATCCTGGGGCCGTATGCATTCGAAAACGCGTTTGGCGGTGAGCATCTTGAACGGCATCCGATGAAGGGAGCGGTACAGCACGCGCAAGTCCAGGATTGGCCGTAACCCACCGGTCTTCTTGGGGACAATGAAGTAGGGGCTGTAGAAGCCGGACCTCATCTCGGCTGGAGGGACAGTCTCGATTGCACCCTTCGCCAGCAGGGTGGCAATCTCTGCTCTCATGATAGGGGCATTGCCACCAACCAAAGTGGAGCGGACTCCCCTGAAGCGGGGAGGAGACCGTGCGAACTGAATCGCATAGCCGAGCCTGACGGTACGCACGATCCAGTGGGACAGACGGGGAAGCTCTAGCCAGGCTCCCAGGAACTGAACCAACGGGATCATGCGAGCCACAGGCGTCCCCCCGGAGGGGCAGCGAAGCGGAGTAACTGGCCCAGATGTGGACGGCATAGCGGCCCGGAGAGGGGGCACAGTTAGCAACCGCGCCCTGGCAGAGGGGGCCAGGGGAGGACCAGGCTGGTCGTCCCGCGGGGGCCTGCTCTGCCAGGGGTCTGGCGACAGAGGGGGACAGCGGCGAAGCGGTCCGTGGACGGCACGCCATGTCAACCACCTCTGGGACAGAGGGGGACGAGGAGAGCACGGCTTGTGGGCGGCGCTCTGTGACGTCCGAGAACTCTGTGCTCAGAGACGGGAGAATCAGCTCTTTGGAGAATAAGGATTCTTCCCCGGCCCTCCCCGGGGAAAGGAGCGGTCCTGCTACCAACTCCTGGAAAGAACTGAGTCCGGTCTCTGAGGAGCCCAACTCAAGAGCGCCGCTTAACCCGGCGTGTAGCGGGGTGCGGGGCTGGAGAGGACTGTGGCGTCCGACCGCGGCCTCCAGAGCCGACCCGGGTGAAAGGGCGGGGTGGGAGCCGCGGGGGGGCGCCCTCGGCAGTGGGCAGACGGAGGGATCTGAGCGGACGGTGGGGCCGTCGGGACAGAATCAACCTCAGTCTGCTCCATCGCCGAGGTGCCCGTCTCACGAGCGCCGCTTAACCCGGCGTGTAGCGGGGGCGGGGCTGGAGAGGGCTGTGGCGTCCGCCCGCGGCCCCCAGAGCCGGCCCGTGAACAGGCGGGGTGGGAGCCGCGGGAGGGCGCCTTCGGCGGTGGGCAGACGAGGGATCTGAGCGGACGGCGGGGCCGTCAGGACAGAATCAACCTCACTCTGCTCATGGGCGGCTGAGAGCTGTTGGGCAAGCCCTCAACCGCACCGCCGAAGAGGCCGACCTGGGATATGGGAATGTCGGACAGACGGGTCCGCGCGACATCCAGCACATCAGACAGGTTCAGCCACAGACTGGTGAGCATCACCTGACCCAGGGAGCGTACGGCCACTTTCGTCGCTCAGAGAGCAAGGTCAGTGGCGGCGCGCAGCTCAGTGAAGAGCCCTGGGTCAGTCCCGCCCTCGTGCAGGTCCATGAGCATCTGGGTCAGGTGGACCAGCAGAATGACCATGGCATGCAGTGAGGCGGCTGCCAGTCCCGTGGTGCTATAGGATCTCGCCACAAGCGTAGACGAAAAACTACAGGCCACGGGCGGGTGCTTAGGATTGCGCCGAGAAGAAGCACTCTGAGGACACATAGCATCGCAACAGAGCGTTCAGCCGGGGGAACCCCAGTGTACCCATGGGCAGCGGCCCCATCGAGGGGAGGAAAGGCGGATGAGATCAGCGAGCGGTCCCGAGAAGACAAGGGGGTCTTCTTGGACTTCGAGATCTCATCATGCACGTCCGGGAAGAGAGGTATTGGGGTTTGCCGTGGACGAGGGTCGGCGGCCTTACCCAAAACCCATCGTCCCAGGAAAGCATGGTCGTCATCTCCGGATCAGACTCAGGCACAGCCGTATGCACACCGGAAGGTGGCAGCTGTGACGAGCCCTCACTTCCAGAAGACTCAAACCCACCTAGTGATGCTGCAACAGACATGGCATCTTCCTCTGTAGCTTCAACTGAAACACGCGGGCCACCAGAGGGTAGACTCGCGGGAATCAGCAGTTCACTAGCGGGCACCGTCATTGAAGAGGGGGGCTGGGGACACGGACACATAGTCGGCGCCTAGATCCAGACCGTAACCCTCAGGTCACCCTGGCCACCAGCCGAAGATCGGGGGGTGGATGAGGGGACTCTCACTCTTGCGAGTTCACCGAGTCTCGACCTATATATGACGCGATGATCACGTTCCCAGCGAGAACATGAGTCACCCACGAGCGCTGTTCAAGCATGATCAAAGCCCAAACACACTAGACAGCGCTCGTGCCCATCAGAGTCCGATACCAGTCCGCTGCAACCAGAAATGCACGGGCGAGCCGTCTTAAAAAAGACGTGCCACGTGTAAGCTCTTTTAGTGAGAGAAAACTCAAGTGTTGAAGCACCCGGGGAGAAACGCACCGACTGGCAGACCACTGCAACAGATCAGCAGGAAGCACGCTCTCGCCGTAGATCGCCGTCACACCAACACTCGAGGTACTCGTTTGTAAAGCTGACAATTCAGAGATGGCTTGTGGAGAGAAGAATACACTTGGCTCCGAAGCGAAAACATATCTGCTTGCTGCCGGCTTCCTCCTTTTATACCCACGAGGTGGGGCGGAGTTACGCCATGCAAATTCCGCAGACCCATGGCATTTCTTTGCCATTGGCTCGTTTTGTAATACTCGAAGTTGATAGGCTTTCTAGGCGAAACCCCATTCGTCGTCATCCGACGTAACTCGGAGTGACAACGAAAGGGAACTAATTGTATTTAATATACATTTAAACTATAATATATTTTCATTTAATCACAAATAACATGCATGTCCAAAAGCATTATATTCAGTTCACACTGAAGTATATTCTTCTAAAATGTATTATTTCTGTAATAAGATTTCTTTTTTTTAAAGTATGTGTGAACTTCCTTTACACAATGGATGGGTTTAGATTACATAAGTGATCTATTCTCATTCATTCCCCTCCATTTGGTTTGTTAATTCAAACATCCATGAGATCTAAGCAGACTTGAGGTGTTTTTTATTTCTTGTTACTCTATTTGTTTTGTGTGTCATTTAATCAGAAGAGATTTTTCAGTCTTCAGTTGAAGAAATGGACAGTAACATTGAAGCACAGTGAATAAGCACACTATTGATAGGACATATTTGGTATGGAGACTAGCTCAGTTGAGCTGGATTGCATGACAGGAATGGAATCAGGCTGCTGATGAGATTAAAGGACTTTTTTCAATGTTTCAAGGCAGTTTTTGTCCTAGATTTATGAGACCAAGTGTGCCTCAAGTGGACTCAAAAGACAAATAAGTGAGTATAAATCAAAAGGACTTGGACAAATCAAATCAAATCACCTTTATTTATATAGCACTTTTTACAATACAGATTGTTTCAAAGCAGCTTTACAGAGATAACTGGAAAATATTGTTGTAATAATATTGTTGAATATAAAATTAAATGTCCCCAACTAAGCAAGCCAAAAGCCAATGGCGACAAAGGTGAAGAAAGGCCAAAATGGCGACAGTGTCAAGGAACCAAAACTCCATCAGTGACAGAATGGAGAAAAAAACCTTGGGAGAAACCAGGCTCAGTCGGGGCCCAGTTCTCCTCTGGCCAATGAACGAACAGTGTATGATTATGATTTAGGCAGCATTACAGGCCAGAAGTCAGATTAGATCAGAACTTTCACAATATTTATCCAGTTCATCTGGTTAGGGGTCGGAGTCATCACGCCGGTTTGGAGATAAGTTTGTTGAGGTGTCCATGCGTTGTCCTCGTGTCCATGCGATGGTCCTTCATCAGATCTGGATATGGCCTGGATCCGGTGGACTGCGGCAAACCTCGGGATAAACAGAGAGACTAATATTAGCGTAGACGCCATCCTTCTTATAATGTACCAAGTACATCAGGATTTATGGGAAGTGTTCCCGGTCCCGGCTGATCTAAACTATGCAGCCTAACATTGAATTATAGAAGTCTATAATGTGTTATGTGTATGCTAAGCCAAAGAGATGTGTTTTTAGTCTAGATTTAAAGTGACAGAGTGTGTCTGCTTCCCGGACAATGTTAGGATGATTGTTCCAAAGTTTAGGTGCTAAATAGGAAAAGGATCTACTGGCCAGCAGTCGATTTTGATATTCTAGGTATTATCAACTGGACAGAATTTTGAGATCGCAATAGACGTGAAGGACTGTAATGCATTAAGAGCTCGCTCAAGTAATGGAGAGCTAAACCATTTAGTGCTTTGTAAGTAATCAGCAATATTTTAAAATTTATACGATATTTAATAGTGAGCCAATGCAGTGTTGAAGGATAATGGGATGACGCAGGAAAAACGGAGAAATAAAATGTAATTTTGGTTTTGAACTACATCCTGACTAGTCCTTACCCAGTGCTGCATTGCATTACAGTAGCTTTGAAGCCACCACAATGTGCTGAGCATTCTCTCTCTCTCTCTCTCCCACCATCTTTCTCTCGCACTCCCTCTCTAGTCAAACTAAGTCAAGCCAGCACCCGGTGCTTCTAATTATGGGGCCGGAAGATTGTAGGGTTTGAAGTCATCTCCACAGGCCAGCCAAGATTACAGTGCTGCATCTGCGCTTGTGGTGGAGAAAGAACATGGGGAAACAAACTCTCTGCTGAGTGCTGTATTTAGATGTGCTCCAAATGCAAGATTGTCATGCCGCAATTTTTTGTTTTTTTGAAGGTGGGTGTTGTAAGAGTTACATTACAGATGATTAAATTCAACAGAATTATGTATTAACAGGAATAAACAATTCAATAGCCTAACAATAAACAATAAAATAATTGGCTTTCCATTTGGCAGGCTTTTTGGATGAAGATTTAAGGTGAAATTTTGTGACAAAAAAAGTGTCAGTAGAATTTCAAAAATAACAAGATCTTTACATTTCTGAGGAAAATGTCCTTGTCGTCCTATGGTCACAAGTTTCATTGTTAGCCGTATAGCTCAATGATTTGGTGTTTCCACAAAACTATAATTTTAACATACAACAGCATTGCAAAGTTACAAGGGAACATACTCAGAACTCAGCAAGGTTCTTTCAAAGTTAACAAATGTTCCTCCAGTAACGTTATTAGAACTTCCGTTCAAAGTTATCTGGCCTTATAATGTTCTCAAAATGTTAGCACAAAATTTTTTTTTATATATCATTCATGGAATTTTTTAAAAACGTTTTAGTTGGATGTTCATCCAACGTTTTTTCAATGTTATTGCTTGTTTCATAATGCAGAACATTCAAGGTTCAAGGGAAGGAGGAGGCGAGAACCTGCAAATTATGAACGTAACTTTAATAAAATAAACATGAACAACAAAACGAAAGTAAAGCGTTAGCTAAAAATAATACAAAACAACAACATGAGTCCCAGGCCTGGGGCCTATACGATGAAGCCGGTTTAGGTGGATAGCCAGGTATGTTTCAGTTTAGTTTGCGCCAATGCTGGGTTTTAGGCACCATGAAAGTGGTTTGGCTTTTAGCAGTGTTCATCGCCATAGTAACTAACGCTCCACGGCTAACCTTGTCTGAGGCAGGTTATCTTCCAGGTAAGAGGTCGCAAACCAACTTGAACCAATCAGCTGCGAGCAAAGTGACATACAGTGGGTACGGAAAGTATTCAGACCTCCTTACATTTTTCACTCTTTGTTATATTGCAGCCATTTGCTTAAATCATTTAAATTCATTTTTTTCTCATTATTGTACACACAGCACCCCATATTGACAGAAAAACACGGAATTATTGACATTTTTGCACATCTTATTCAGACCCTTTGCTGTGACACTCATATATTTAACTCAGGTGCTGACCATTTCTTCTGATCATCCTTGAGATGGTTCTACACCTTCATTTGAGTCCAGCTGTGTTTGATTATACTGATTGGACTTGATTAGGAAAGCCACACACCTGTCTATATAAGACCGTACAGCTCACAGTGCATGTCAGAGCAAATGAGAATCATGAGGTCAAAGGAACTGCCTGAAGAGCTCAGAGACAGAATTGTGGCAAGGCACAGATCTGGCCAACCTTACAAAAAAAATTCTGCTGCACTTAAGGTTCCTAAGAGCACAGTGGCCTCCATAATCCTTAAATGGAAGACGTTTGGGACGACCAGAACCCTTCCTAGAGCTGGCCGTCCGGCCAAACTGAGCTATCAGGGGAGAAGAGCCTTGGTGAGAGAGGTAAAGAAGAACCCAAAGATCACTGTGGCTGAGCTCCTGAGATGCAGTCAGGAGATGGGAGAAAGTTGTAGTAAGTCAACCATCACTGCAGCCATCCACCAGTCGGGGTTTTATGGCAGAGTGGCCCAACGGAAGCCTTTCCTCAGTGCAAGACACATGAAAGCCCGCATGGAGTTTGCTAAAAAAAAACACCTGAAGGACTCCAAGATGGTGATAAATGAGATTCTCTGGTCTGATGAGACCAAGATAGAACTTTTTGGCCTTATTTCTAAGCGGTATGTGTGGAGAAAACCAGGCACTGCTCATCACCTGTCCAATACAGTCTCAGCAGTGAAGCATGGTGGTGGCAGCATCATGCTGTGGGGGTGTTTTTCAGCTGCAGGGACTGGACGACTGGTTGCAATCGAGGGAAAGATGAATGCGGCCAAGTACAGGGATATCCTGGACGAAAAACTTCTCCAGAGTGCTCTGGACCTCAGACTGGGCCGAAGGTTCACCTTCCAACAAGACAATGACCCTAAGCACACCGCTAAAATAACAAAGGAGTGGCTTCACAACTCCATGGCTGTTCCTGAATGGCCCAGCCAGAGCCCGACTTAAACCCAATTGAGCATCTCTGGAGAGATCTGAAAATGGCTGTCCACCAACGTTTACCATCCAACCTGACAGAACTGGAGAGGATCTGCAAGGAGGAATGGCAGAGGATACTCAAATCCAGATGTGAAAAACTTGTTGCATCTTTCCCAAAAAGACTCATGGCTGTATTAGATCAAAAGGGTGCTTCTAATAAATACTGAGCAAAGGGTCTGAATACTTAGGACCATGTGATATTTCAGTTTTTCTTTTTTAATACATGTGCAAAAATGTCAACAATTCTGTGTTTTTCTGTCAATATGGGGTGCTGTGTGTACAATAATGAGAAAAAAATGAATTTAAATGATTTAAGCAAATGGCTGCAATATAACAAAGAGTGAAAAATTTAAGGGGGTCTAAATACTTGCGGTACCCACTGTATGTCTGATGCGATAAAGCCACTCCACCCGTTTCTACTCCAAATTAAGGTCACTACACTACATACAAATGATTTTTAAAGACAAAATCGTCTGGCTTTTAGTAATGCTTATTTAGAATAATAATTTTGTATGATTTAGATATTATTTAATTATTAATCAATCACACATGGAAAATTTTAGTTTATAAATTATTATTACGCACAGTTTAAAGGAATAAATATATACAATTTATATATATATATATAATATAAATACACTTTAGAATCAATAGATACAGCTATATGATGACTACACGTGAGATTAAATGTTCAATTCTCTCTATACCTTTATCAACTGTATAAACTAACTTCACAAATTTTACTTGCACTGATATAGCAAGACTTTTTATTTTAGTTGTTGTGTTTCATAGAACACAATATTTTCTTCATGCTGAGTAAGTTTGTTTAAATTCTTAATATTTTTCAATCTCGTAATATTCTGCAGAAGAGAGAAGTGAATCGCGCTCGCAGTTTCACTCTTTCTCAGCATGTGATTGGTTGTTCGCTACTGATGTCACACCTAAACTCAGGATCAAAGCCTGAGTTGACAAAGAAAGTTGATGATCAGCAGTATGGCACCAAAAAAACCTGGTTGGATTGGTCTGGTTTTGTCAACTCGACACTAATCCTGTAACCATGAGTTTGTTCAACTACCATCATGGTACAGGCCCCTGGTCCTCGCTCGTCTTCCAGTGTCGTCACTCCTCCTTTTATCCTCCTCTGTGGGACTCGAGACCGGTTTTGTTCAGGTGTTGCTTATTAACATTCGTTCCACCATTCATCCTCCATTCCCACGGCTCTCTGCCCCGCCCTGCTTGCCACAGTAACGTTCTCATGTTTGCAAAAGGATAAAATGGCAAAAAAAAAAAAAAAGCATTGAACATTCAGGAATAATGTTTCCATAACGTATAGGAATGTTGGCAAAACATGTTTAGAACATTTTTTGGATAGATGGGTAGAAACATAATTTGTTGTTATAGTGTAATATGGATCTAAACAGATGTTTCTCTTGAGCTAAATAAGCAAGGTAGCATTGTAACATGAGGTTTCTTTTTTACTTGTGATAGTTCTTGTTTCCTTTGTTCATTAGTTGTCATGGTTTCTAGGTATGTTCATATTTTTTACTCATGTGCTAAATTACAAACTTTTTATGTGTTTTGGCCATTCAACGACAACGGCGTTTTGGGTGCCTGAAAACGCAAACTTTAGAAAACAGGTTTCAACGTGCACGTTTTTGAAGCTGGTCTCCATGTAAACAATAAAAACGCGAATCTCTGAAACGATGACGTCATGCACATGCGTATTACGTGTTCAGTCAATAGTGTTTCATCGCCATCTACTGGCCTGGCAGCAGAATACAGTGTTTTAAGTTGTTTTCATGGATCCGTGTAATGGGAATTGTTTTAACAATGGTGTCGTCTGAATGCGGAAAACTCAAAGGAAAAACTCAGTTTTAAGAATATCGTTGTCGTGTGAAAGTACCCTCATTCTGTTTATACATAGCCACCAACTCTACCAACTGTGTGACTACATTAACCAATGTGGTTCAAACATCAGATATTTAACAAAGTTACTTTCAGGAACTAGCTAGTTAATTTCTCCAATAATTCATTGTACTAACAGTAGTTAAGCAGTGAGTTACATTGTTGTATGAGAAAAGCACCCCTGGATGGTTGCTAGGGAGTTCTGGATGGTTGCTACCCAGACAGCAAATATTGAAATTTGAATTTTTTTTTCTATTGTTTTTTTAGAGCACATTATAACACCTTTTAGAGAAATCAGCCTATGAATAGCTTACTAAGTTACTGTTGTCTCTGCATATTATGCTTTGATGGGGGAAAGTCTTTTAATATAAAAAACAATGAAATAAGACCTCACACTGTAAAAAAAAAAAAAAAATATATATATATATATATATATAAATTGAGGGAATTTTCAGTGTAAAATATGAAGTAGAACCCAAATGAAGCAGGTTGCTTGGCCAGTGTAAATGTGGATTTTGGTTTCGGTGAAACTGACAGTTAATTACAATGTTTCTGAAAATGCGTGTTTGGATGCTTTGTGGCTCCATTCTTCTAGCAGAGTCTGACAGTCTGTTGTCAGAAGCTGTTTCGATGGAGCCATACACACATTTTCAGCATAACAGAGTGACAGCTACCAATAAACCCTTGGATTCTTTCTTGTTTCGCAACATTGTAAAAGCATCTCTAAAACCCATGTACAAGAAAAGGCAAATGAATACCAAAGTAAATTTTTGAAGTGATTGATGGATCTTTGAGAATGGGTGAATGACAAACAAAGCACGATACCTTACTTTAAATTCAGCTCTGTATAATTGTCTCTCAAATTAGAAGCTACGATAAGATCTTCAGTGACACTTAACAGAAATGTAAGTTCCTGGTTTCTCATTTCCCCAGCAACTCTTACAAATAACAGTCATTAAAATGTCTTCACTCTTACAAAATTTGAGTGAGTGTTTCTGAAACACAGAGAGGAGTGGAGTCACTGAGAGCCATGAGAGAACGGCGTGAGGCCGAAGGCGTAATTGATGATGATGCTCTGCATCGGTCTCATCTTTCACTGTTGTCGTTCCTCCTTTTATCCTTCCGAAGATCCTTCTTGAGATATACAAGACCGATGCAGCTAGTCCTGCAGTGCACTAACAGAATTTCCTTTGAATTCCTCCACCTCCCCAGCTCCCCCTGCCTAGATATGCTACTGGATTTAAGTATCTATTTATGCAGCAGCAGCAGCAGATCTTACATGCTCATAGCAGCACGTTTGTGTATCTATTAGCAGTAGGAAGTCCATACTTGCTATAGCAGTAGCATAGCATAGTCCACCAAGACAAAATACTGTACATTAACAAACCGTATTCAATTAAACATCTGTAAAGATGCGATGTAAGTTGTAATTTTGTGCATTTATATTTACTTTAAAAGTGTAATTTCAAATTACACCCTACAGTTAAAATTATAATCAAGTACTTTAAATTTACTTTAATTGTTAGTAAACACATCAAAATAAGTTTATAAAGCATGACAAATAATTATTAAAACATAATAATTTAAAAAATACTTTAAAATATTTTTTTCTTTTGGGCCTGTCCAAACACCCACACTTACGGTCTTTGCACTTGATTGTACATGCTGGTCAATGTACTTACATGACGTATTTCCTGTGTTTGGCCCCAGTGATCAAGTGGGTGTAGAATTTTTGATTACCTGATGGGACACACTTATAATGTTGTAAAAATGCATTTGTTCACTTTATTTTGATTGTCAGTACATTTTAAAATAAACTTCTAAATGTATGTTCAGTGGCCATATACTGTATGTAATAGACGGCACAATTTAGTAATTGTGGTGCTTCTAATTAAGTGATAAAAAGCAGTTGCAAATGTTGTACAAAATACACATTCTCATACACATACTTTGCACTAAATGTGCAACCCTTTATGTTTCACTATCAAATTATATGTTTCACTTTATGCTTTATGTAATATGTAATAAATGGAAATGTGTCCCTCGTCTATTTTTGATCCGATCTACCAAAACCCATCTAAATACTAGGTGTAAAACTACTGGACTGACATGGATAATACAGCATTTTTAGTCACTTTCGCTCATCATTGTGTACGGGGATCATTTTGACAACATAATTGGCTGTATGTGAAAAATATAAAGGTACAAAAACTTCGTAATGTCGTAATGTAAACGTACCCTAAATATATGGGTACAGTTTTTAAAATAGTTTACATAGTACGCCCTGCCACATCTTACCCTAGTCTCCCCTTCTGTTTAAAATACATATAAGCTTAATAACTTGTTTTCTTTCAGCTTGTATCTTGTGTAGGTGGTTTCTTTGAGCTGTGTGTGTAGAAGGGCGTCTTGCTGGGTCCTGCCCTATGATTGCTGAGCTCGTCACTGCGTTTAAACGTACTCTGCTCTGTAATTATGTGTGTGCCAGGCTGTCTGGTGAAAAACAGGCTGAGAGAGAGAGAGAGAGAGAGAGAGAGAGAGAGAGGGAGAGAGAGAGAGAGAGAGAGGAGAGAGAGAGAGAGAGAGAGAGAGAGAGAGAGAGAGAGAGAGAGAGAGAGAGAGAGAGAGAGAGAGAGAGAGAGAGAGAGAGCCTCGGGCCTGGGCTGAGAGAAGGGAGAACCGCTCTCAAAGCCCCATCCTTGTTATTTAATAGTCTGACAGACAGCCATGGCTGGCTCCACACTACCTTTTTGTTCTACATAATCTGGGTGTTTCATTTGTAATATTTTATGACGAGGCGGCTGTTTTGAAATTGAATGAACCTGAAAGAATACCTGAATGCTGCTAATGCAGAGCAGCTTGCACATATGAAACCTTCATTTGTAAGATAATTGAATGCTAAATCTGAGGTTTTTGTCATCAAATATAAACAGACATATAGTTTAAGAGTGTACGTCACCACAACACCAAACACGACATCAGTTCAGGACAGCTGCTATCTCTGGCCAGACGTGCAGGATCTGTTTCTGCTTTTGTGGCTCTTCTTTAAATAACATCCCACAGGCTTTTATCATTTACACCAACCCCTACATGTGTGCAAGAGCATATTAATATACTTATCTTACTATTTATGCAGTATACTGTACACAACATAATGCACATAATATAACCCAACTATTTGCCAGAAGGTGCTGTAAACAATAGAACACACTGTGTGGAATATTGTATCCCACAATGCAAAATTCTTGACTTGCCCTTTTATTTTCAGTGTGATGGATGAACCAGAAGTAACTACAGACTGAATTAGAAATAATAATAAAAAAAAACACTTTTAATTTTCTAATTAAAGCTTGACGCAACATTTTTTTTAAAAAGTGACAGAAATCAGGGGCCTCATTTATAAAATGATTTGATCTTAGAGTGTATGCTAAAATCCACGCTACCGTACGTTATTTATAAAAACAGTGCTTAACGGTCAGGGTCTAAGCAGACGTAAGCACTTTTCCTTGTGGCAGAGAATAGTAGTGCTAGGGAGTCCGCTGGAAAATTTCAGAGGAAAAAAAAAAAAGTGTATAAATTTTCAGATTTTAAATTTTACCAATATTTACTGTGAACAGCACAATCAAACTGAATGTGAATTTTTTATAATTTTTTTATTTATTAATAATTACATTTTACAGCCTATATTTAAATAATTTATTGCGTTTAGTACAATAATAACATAGATTTTTTTTTTAAAACAGTCATCGATTTTTCTGATATTCAAGTTTTAGAGTAGCATTTTAATGGGGCAGCATATTGTAGAATAATGCTTACTCTTTCACTTAGTTAAAAAAATAAATAAAAGCCATTGTACAATATATACAGCACCTCTCCTCTCTGTGTGTGGTTGTGGTGGTAGAAAAATGTCTATCTCAGGGAACTATGGTTACAGTCGTAACCTGAGACGTTCCTTTTCGAGGGAACTCGCGATGCGTCGATGACGCTTTGGGAACGAAAATACCCAAATCGCCAAACTTTCAAATGCCTGAGTGTCAGCCTGTTGTCATCAATACATTAAGCACTAAGCACCTGAGACCCTGGGGCAGTGTCCAGGTCCAGGCTATAAAACCTGACGAACGTGATTGGTGAGGACCAGCCCGCCGCATCACAAAACATCTTGGAGAGAAACTCCAGATAATAAAGCGTTAGAAGCCGCCATACTCCTAGTGGAATGAGCCCTGACCACCAAAGGGCATGGCTGGTCAGAGGATTTATAAGCAAGAGAAATAGCCTCGACTATCCACTTGCTCACTGTCTGCTTAGAGGCAGGAAGACCTTTTTTGGGTGATCCAAAGCAGACCAATAATTGGTCGGATTTTCTCCACAAAGAAGTCCGATTAACATAAGTGTCCAGTGCTCGCACTGGAAAGCCTGCAGCACAATAGGCCTCGGAATAATGCTAGGCACCTTAGGAACGTATCCATGTTTAGGGTATAATAATGCCTTGACCATCCCCGGTGCAAACTCAAGGCAGGTGGGAGAAACCGAAAGGGCCTGAAGGTCTAGCAGCAGAAAATAGCTAGCAGCTAGTCTATAGCTAGCAGAAAAACAGTCTTAAAAGTAAGAAACTTCTCTGAGACCGAATCTAAGGGCTCAAAGGGAGCCCCAGATAGGCCTTCTAGTACTATTGCCAGGTCCCAAGCCGGAACCCTAGTGCGAGTTGCAGGCCTCAGCCTCAAGGTGCCACGAAGAAAACGAGTGATCAGGGTGTCTCGACCCAAAGATGTATCACCCACCAGGGCGTGGAAAGCCGCAATGGCCGCCACATAGACCTTAGGCGTGGAAGGACATAAACCTGATGCAAAGCACTCTTGCAGAAACTCAAGTACTGTGTTAACCGAACAGTTAATCGGATCCCACTGATGCTGGTGACACCAAGAAGTGAAAACTCTCCATTTCAGTGAATATAGTTTCCTCGTAGCGGGAGCTCTGGAGCTTAGAATGGTCTCAACAACCTCGGTTGAGAGACCATGCACTCTCTATGAGTTGGGTCCCCTCAGAGGCCAAACCCTCAGTTTCCAAATCCCCTGCCGGGGGTGCAATATTGCACCGCCTGCCCGAGACGGAAGGTCTTTCCTGATCGGGATCTCCAAGGGAGGGCCGTCGAGGAGAAGAATTAGGTCTGCAAACCAAATTCGACTCGGCCAGCGTGTTGCTACTAGCAGTGGCTTATTCCATCCTGGCGGATTCTCTCCAGAACTCCTGGGAAAGGGTGTCTGCTCCAAAATTCTGCCCCCCTGGAATATACATTGCCCTCAGAGAGTGTATTTTCCTGAGGGACCAAAAATAAGAGGCCACCAACGTGGTGTCTGTCCAGAGCAACACATGATGGCCCCTCAGGTCTGGGAGGAGATGTCTCAACGCATTGAAGACGGCCATCATCTCTAGGCAATTCATGTGCCAAGAGAGATGATGACTCCTCCACAAACCCTGAGCTGAGCGGCCTTCCAATACCACTCCCCAGCCGGTGAGGGAAGCATCTGTCGAGATAGCAACTCGATGGCAAAGAGCTCCCAACACCGGAACCTGGGACAAGAACCAGTGTTTCCTCCATATAACCAAGGCGTGGGGATACTGCAGCGTGATCTTGATCATACAGAGCGGGTTTCCCCTCGCGGAGAACCTTCTGCCACCACTGCAAAGGTCTCACGTATAGCTGGCCAAAGGGTATCACATTGGATGCTGCTGCCCTGAGGCCTAACAGTATCTTTGAACTGTTTCACAATGCGTGACTGGCCAAGCTTTAGCTCTTTTCTGGCCGTAAGGATAGCAGCTACACGAGCGGGCGACAGAACCACTCGCATCGTGACTGAATCCCAGACCACTCCAAAAAAAGTGGTCCTCTTTACTGGAGAAAGCACACTCTTCTTGGCATTGAGCTTCAACCCCAACCTTCGCATATAAGCGAGGATGACATCTCGATGCTGAACCGCTAACAGTTCTGTTCCCGCTAGAATCAGCCAGTCGTCTATGCAATTCAGAATGCGTATGTACTGCAGCCTGAGCGGGGCCAGAGCTGCATCTACGCACTTTGTGAATGTGCGGGGTGATAGAGCTAGACCTAAAGGAAGTGCCTGATAGTGGTGTTCTTTGTCCCCGAAATAAAACCTCAGGAACCTCTTGTGCTGAGGGAGGATGGAGATATGGAAGTATGCATCTTTCAGATCTATCGTGACAAACCAGTCCTCGGATCTGATTTGACTCACAATCGGTTTGAGTGTCAGCATCTTGGACTTGAGTTCCAGCACCGAACACTCCAACAGACAAAGATCTAGTATATGACGCAGTTTTCCATCCTTTTTTGTAACAATGAGATAATGGCTGTAAAGACCCGACGCAATGCCGGGTGAGTACACCTGCTCTATAGCTTTCTTTGCTAACGGGCCTTTACCTCTTGCTCCATTACCAGAGCCTGCTCGGGATGCACTAACGTGAGCAACACCCCGTTGTAGCCTGGAGGGACGAGAACCAAACTGAAATCTGCCTCTTTCTACTATCTGCAGGACCAATAGAGATATATTTTGCAGTAGCTTCCGTGCTGCCAGAAAATCTACCAAGAGAACCAGCCCCTTGAGGCTGGCCTCTGGTGTAATTGAGGCAGCCAGTTCGGGGACCTGACAAATACTGGCAGGAACCACCCCGAACAGACTGTTTTCGAACCCCCCTCAGAGGGCGCGAGTCTGACGCAATGTCGAGTTGACGCTGCGCCAGAAGCTCGCTGGAGACCGCTGCACCCCGAAGCACCAAGGGTGGAAGGGTTGGCAGAGCGGTCTCCTGAGGGCACCGAGATGGAACGGGCACTGTATAATGAGGCATACACCGCTCCACCCCGGTTGGGGCTGCCCTCACCGGTCTGATGCAGGTGGCGCCAAGACCTTTTCTTTTGAGCCGAAGCCTTCTCAGCGTGAAGAACGGTCCTCAGGTCTGGCT
The DNA here is from genome assembly GCF_051911475.1 of Siphateles boraxobius. Taxonomy (NCBI): domain Eukaryota; kingdom Metazoa; phylum Chordata; class Actinopteri; order Cypriniformes; family Leuciscidae; genus Siphateles; species Siphateles boraxobius. The sequence goes on along the minus strand of NW_027508699.1, from coordinate 8,297,340 downwards.
TCTGCTTCGAAGGCTTTGGCTGAGAGTGTTGGGTCTGTTCCCAGAAATATTGTGGAGGGGCACAAGGTGCAACACTCTCTTTTCACTGTGCTGCGAATGAGAACCTAAACGGCTGGAGCTGCTCACGCCCAGCAGCCCCAGGGGTTTGGACATAGCGAGGGAGAGATTTTTTAACCGTCTCTGACAGTAATTTGGCCTCCTGGAAACTCTCGACGACCGAATCAATCGCGTCGCCAAAGATACCAGAAGGATCAATAGGAGCATCAAGAAGGAAAGCTGTATCTTTCTCCTTGATCTCCGCCAAATTGAGCCAGAGTTTTCTCTCAGTGGCCACAAGGGCTGTCATAGACCACCCAATTGCTCCTTAGTAGCCCTGAGAGATAAATCTGTATCCAGACGAAGTTCTCGAACCCCATCGGCCCCAACTCCCTCACTTCTGTCCAAATCCCCTAGCAGGTCAGCCTGATATGCTAGCAGCACTGCCAAAGTGTGCAAGCAGGTTCCGGCTGACGCCTTCAGGAACTGACGCAATCAGGGACCTATGCTGAACCGGGAGACAGATAGCTTGCAAACGTCTGTTCTGCCCGGGGCATCGCTCCATAGCCATACTCTCTCAACCCCCTAATATCTGAATATACATGAACTTGGGGGCTGAAAAGACGAGACAAGTAAGCCTTTTTCCACAGCTCGCTGTGCAGATCGGGAAAAAATGGAAGGCCCCATGATGGAGGTGAAACAATATAGGGAAGGAAGTGCTCGTATAATTTATTTAATTTTAGGGCAAAAAAAAATTCTCTGCTGGCCATTCAATATTTAATTTATCTACAGCCTTAGTAATCACCTCCACCAGCTCCTCATACGCTGGGGAAAGAGATGGCGAATCCTCTTCCCCCATGATTGTGTCACTTTCAATGCTCAACACATCTACCTCCACGGAGATAGAGCACTGAAGCATTGGTCTCTCTCCCCTGGGGTAAAGCGGCACAGGCTTCCGATACCAGGGAGAGCAATGGATCCCTCGGGAAAGGGAGGAGATAAGACCCTCGAACCCGTCTCCAACCCCGTAAAGAGATCCATTTGCAATCCCCAGGAATGCATTCTCCGTGCTGCCTCAGCAGACGCGGGTCCTGTTCCCTGAGAACCGCGAGCCTGGCCACTTTCCTCAAAAAGTGACAGGCGGGTGCGGAGCATGCGAAGCGAAAGCTTCTCACAATGTCGGCAATCAGCCCCCTTGAAGGCTGATACCGCATGCTCCACTCCCAAACACATCACACAAAGCTTGTGTGTGTCCCCACTCGTTGAATAACGCGGGCAGGGAGAAACACAGAGTTTGTGCAATTGTTTCGCCAAAGTGTTTAGATATACATCAGACAAACAACAGTAAATATAACAGACAGTTTCGACACAGATCGCTTGCTGAGGCAACAGAAGCCAATGCCGGTTGTACCGGATGCGCTTTTATCTCTTCCTGGTCATGATGTCACCCGCCCGTGACGTTCCTTCCTTCCATTGGACTAGTTGACATAGATGCTTCTGACGTATTCACGCTGGAAGCGTTCCCAAAGCGTCATCGACGCATCGCGAGTTCCCTCGAAAGGGAAATCTTATTCTCATTGTTTAACATTTAACTATTTGTATGTGAAAAATTACTGTAAACTCTACATCCACGGCCCAAAGAAAGGCAAGACCTGTGAGGCAGCAGACACATGTCACATCTACATTCTAGTTTGATTCACTAAGACTGTATTAGACTACTGAACAAAACAACAATGATTCATTAAAACAAACAGGCAGATAGAATTTGAAATACATGACTTTGACCCTTGTGGTAATTAACATTCATTTAGACTTTACGTATTCAAACGCGCATACTTATTGACTAACCTTGCACCTTGGAATCTATTTTAGGGTTTGCGTTCTCGAGCCGCCAGGCACTGTGGTTGTGCGAATGAGCGGGCCGGAGCGTGTTGAGTGTTTTCAGTTAGAACGGTGTCGTGTTAGCGGCCCCTGAGTTAATAACTAATGATCTTTACAACGGAAGTGAATAAATCAAAACTAACTTTAGCTGGACAATAACATTATTCTAGAGCTGCTGTAAAGCCAAAACAATCTCTGTTACTGTAATTTCCTATTATCACTGTAAAGCTGCTTTGAAACAATCTATATTGTTAAAATCGCTATATAAATAAAGGTGACTTGACTAGACTTGACTAAACACAGGGCTTTAATACACAGCAAACAAAAGGGGGCTAATTATCTAGACACCTGAACATAGCTAAATCAATCAGTACACATGGAGACAAACAGGCAGGACACAGAGGAGAACTGAACTAATTAACAACCCAGACAGCCACATTGTGTCGGCCCAGATCCGGACCACATTTGGTACATGTGGATATCACGTCTAACAGCCAGTTCTGATACTGATGCTGATACTGCAATCATTAATGAATGGCTTCTTCATTAGTCATACATTAACCATGAATTAATGCATATTAGTGCACCCAAGTGTTACCATTTCATAAAAATATCAAATAAAAAAAGTATGTATTTTCCAATTAGTCTCTAAATCACAGACAAGTATAGTTCTCGATGATTAGCTACAGAGGAATACGTTTTTTTTAAATTAGTTTAATAAAAAATTTCATTATCATTTCATGTAAACTTCCTAAATATTGTATGGGTACCACATGCACTAAAATGACCAAATGTGTGTTGATGTATCCTGCACCACAAAGGAAATACTGTTTGTGGAAAGAATGGTAGAGACACCTCTGGCCAGTCCCCAAAAAAGTGATTTCTGCCAGTAGTCTGTTTGTATTAATAACCTCATCAAACGTGGAAGTGGCATCGGGAAACACTTGCGGTTACCCCACAAATGAATATTACCTTCCTTCTGAAATAATTCCCTAAAGGGCTCAGGATGTGAAAACAAATGGGCACATCAGTAAATTGACATCTGTTTGTGGTTTGTCTGGACTCCAGAGCAGAACTGGAGTTGATCTGGCTTTAGTGCTCTAAAGTTTAAACTATTAGTCGGTTTAAGCAAAGACCTTGATCTTCTACAAAACAATCATACCCGCCCTCTTTAATTATTCCTGTTAGCTATTTACAGTATAATCACTTTGGATAAAGTAGGCTATTAAAAATAGACCCTGTCCCACCAAATAAATGTTAACTGTGAGTAGCGCAGATGAGTTCCAGTCCTAAATGACAATAAATTTGTGTTTAGCATTTATATTGTTTAGTCTTGTACATGGATATTTTAAGACCGGGGGGATTAAGTCGGACGAAACTGCTCAGTTACAGGTCTGAAAGAGGTAGAAATGAAAGGAAAGAGGATGAGGAAAACCATTCCCTGTGCTCTCCATAAATATAAAAAATAAAAACAGTTCTGAAATCTGGGCGACTGCACTCTCCATAAAGTCACCCTGAGAGGGCCCCTTTTTATTTGGTTCGAACAGGAGGTTTGTGTTAACGCCATCACCAACTGTACACAAGAGAGTCCCTGGTTCTTTTTACAGAGGGGTCTGGAGTTCATTAAGCCCTTTGATGGGACGAGAGAAAAAGAGCCCTGGAGCAGGTCTTTACATAGAAGGACACGAGCTGCCCGCTTCTGAGCATGGAGGCCAACACCTGTGCCAACTGGATATCCTGTATGAGGTGGAGAACAGAATTGTTTTATTGCAATTTTAGGGGAAACTGAGTTTTGTTTTATAGTTCCATGTATACTGATCCAGTCATTTCCTAATTATGTAAGTGCTTCTGTGTTGAATGTTGAGTGTTTAATGTAATGTTTGATGATGTCTGTGCTTTTTGAGGGCTTCTTTTTTGTAGAAACACTTTTAATAAAACGTAATTTGCACCCCAATTTGTTTTTTTTTTATTATTATGCAAGTGCGCTCACATAGAGATTTTCTTGGGGTAATGTTTATATATAAATCAAATTTAAGGGACAAGTCTGACGTTTCCATGACAATCAGTCACTCTGTGTCATGTCCATGCTAACACCCGCGCTTTATCCAACATTCAGAGGTCAAAAAAGCCCTTCATTCAAGTCAAGCAATTGAAGTTGCCGTGGCATGTGGTTTTGCCAAATTGTGTTGCAAAATGATGAATAATTTGCATGCTTTGATGGCAATTACAATATTAGCTACCTGCAGAAATGCATTCTTATTTTAAGCACTTTTGTAACATCTTTTATTTTCACAGATGTTATCAAAGTTTTTCAAATGAAAACAAAGATGGTGACTGGGTGACCCCAATTCAAATAGGGAAAGCACTCATGCCCTGCCTGGATTCACCCCAGATCTCAAGACTCCAGCACTCCCAAAGGCACCTAACAACGAGAAGGGATACTTAAAGGCAAAAATACTACCAGTCATAGTAGCACTCTACTACTACTCTACAACTACTACTACTCGTCGGGTTCTCAGAGATTGGTCAAGGCTCTCACTGGGAGTGGATGACCCTACTTTAAGACCCTCAGAAATGGGTGAGTGTTCTGCTCTATGCTCAACCCTAAAGAACATACCAAAGGGAGGTGCTAAGCGCTAGCTGCAACCTAATGATACTGCTATCTTCTTAAAGGGAGCCCTGAGGGATCTCAAGTTCTGGGGTTGGCTTCTTCAACCCTCACATTACTCATTTAGGGCGTGCTATAGCCTGTATTAAGACAATTAGCATAGGCTACAGTTAGAGACAGAACAAGGAGAGATGCACCCCTGCTGAACATCCTCAACTCAATCACGTCTGCTACACAGAGAGGAAAGGAGGAAAGATATTATTTCGCCTCAGCAATTCAATCTTATCCACTAAATCACTAAATTTCTTCCCTCAGTTACTTCTCTCAGATCCTCGGTGATCTACTCCTCGAAAGAAGAGCACAAGGGCGAGACCAGTGCATAGAGGAGAAGGAGCACAAGGCTTTCTCTTTCTCCTTGATGTCTGACAGGTTTAACCATACATGTCTCTCGATTGCTACCATCAAACTTGAATGGCCAATGGCAGTGGCTGTTTGCTTAGTCCACCAGATAGCCAGATCTGTGGTGCGGTGTAGGTCAGCGACCTCCCCAGGAAACAATCCCTGCCCCTGATCCAAATCTTTGAGCAGTTCTGACTGGTACGCCTGTAACATGGCCATCATGTGTATGGCACCCCCGACCTGACCTACTGCCACATACACCCTGCCTTTCAAGCGTGAGGTGGTACGTAACGGCTTAGACAGCAGGGTTGGGGTCTTCAAAGAAGATGTATGATAGCTAGCAAGCATCTCTTCAATGGGATGCATATTCAAATTCGTTTGCTGGACTGGCAGGCTGGGAGGCCTCATTTTTAGCAATATCCTCACCCTCCTCAGACACGTCCGCCTCCTTCTGGCTGGACGGTGCCAGCAATATGCGATCTGCTGGATTAGAAGATTCAAGAGACAGAGACAAAACTTTCTGATATGATTAATCGGTTTAATTTTTACATCACAAAACCAGGTGTTTTTGTCTACTATATATCTAGAAAATAGAGACCAAACTATGAAACTATTAGATGTTGAGGTACTTTCCAATGGCCTTTGTTAATCTGTGAAATTATTACTGTCAACAACAGTTGTGTTTTTTGACTTTTACTTCAGTACCTTGCGGCCAGTTCCCCATATCCCTCATTATTCCACCTCTTCCTCATGAGACGGCCACATTCCTGTGTTTCACAGCCATAAACAACAATTAAGCTAATGGGTAAAAAAGTCATTATAGGGGAACATCTGTGGACCCCAAGGTGCCAGTTAAAGTGGGTAAGGGAGGTGCGGTGTCCAGTAACGCTGTGTCTGATTGGAATAATGTGGCTTATCTTCTCCTCAAGCCCCTCCTGAGAGCACATTACTTTAAAGTCTGACGGGGGGACTCAAACAGAAGGAATGAATAAAATAGAGAGAGAGAGAGAGAGAGAGAGAGAGAGAGAGAGAGAGAGAGAGAGAGAGAGAGAGAGAGAGAGAGAGAGAGAGAGAGAGTAAAAAGGAGGGTTGAGTTTAAAACAGAAAGCCTAAATTATTAAAGAAACAGATGGAAACATTTAGCCCCCGAGTGGTAGCTAAAATGTCCCCTCCTCTCTAGTCAGCTTGTTTAATGCTCTTTCATTTAGCCAGACTCAGATTTAAGGATGTCATTGAAAATTGAGGTAGGTAAACTGTCAAGAAAAAAAAAATTAAGGAAAAAGATCTCTGACTGTAAATCACATAATTACAGGCCCCAACAAGGAACACAGGCTTTTTAAATGAAACCTGCTTCCCACCAGGACTTCCACTTCAATAACTGCGCACAGGCAGCCCTGGGGTGAGCGGGCAGGAGTCAGATCTGAAACTGATGCTGTGTCCGAAATCACATACTGTCCGCGTATTTGCTACATTTGAATGTAAGTTTTGAACGATTAAAAAAAAAGTTCTATATATAGTATGACCATAGGTACTATGAATGAAATTCGGATGTACTACATCCGCCATGTTGTTGTTACTGTAACGTGACCTGCCCGCGTTGTGCCATTCATAAATCCTCTCCCGTCACATGGCCTCATGGGCTAGTAAAGTGTCCACGGAATGCCCACTACAGAACTTTTTGAATACTATGCATTGGATATACTACTCTTTTGACATACTGTTTTTCACAGACAGTGTAGCAGGGAAGTATTTGATTTCAGATGCAGTGTGAGACTCATAGGATTAGATAACAAACAGGTGCTTGCTCTCACACAAAACATTTATTGCTGTGTTAGTGTGATAAATGAAAATTGATGTAGCATAATTAAGTGCCTAATTATTTTATTTTTTTTAAATGTCGTTGATCTTTATTTTGACTTCAGTCGCTTTTAAATCTAATCGGAACAGAGTTCAACTTAATTTTGTTATATGAATGTCACATGAAAATTGTCATAGGAACTTTGTTTGTGTGTTTGTTTGTTTATTTATTTATTTATTTATTTATTTATTTATTTATTTATTTATTTATGTATTTATTTATTCATTCATTCATTCATTCATTTATTTTTTTAATTTTTATTTTATTTTACCATAGCTCCATTTTTTATTCTTGCTTCTTTTTTATATGGCATTTGATTTTATTGTTTGACTGCAGAAGCAGCCAGAATTTCATCTATGGAAATCGTGCATATATTAATTATTATAACTTTATTTTGATTTAGTCAAGAGATGCTGATAACATAAAGTTTGAGTCCCGGCTTGTGGGCCTTTACAATCCCTCTCTCTCTCCAACGTTGCTTCCTGTCAACTCTATACTGTACTGTATAAATAAAGGCATAAAAAAACTATGATGATCTAAAAAGTGTTAAATAATTATAAACTATTTTAATATATTTTTTTAATATAAAAAATATTCATATCATCACTTTTATTTCCACAAAAATAATAATAATTAAAATAATTATTATTATTTTTCATTTAGCATACCTGTTTAGTAGGGTGACAACAGTGTCAGTGAAGCGATTGATAAGAAGAATAGAAGAATATGAGACATTATGTGTGAAGAAAATTCAAGTTACATGTATACTTATAGCTGAATATTTTTATTTTGTGTTTTATTGTGTAATTTCAAGCTGAAAGTCTGTAAAATCATGCAAACACATGAAAACTCTGTGTATGTAGGATTCATAAAATGCTGCCTTTGAAATTAAGAAGAAAAAGAAGAAGAACATAATTCTCCTGTGATGCTTGTATGTTGGAGATTGTCACTTTACAAATTAAACTAGTGAGAACATCAAGATAATTATTATTATTATTATTATTATTATTATTTTATGTATTTACTTTTGTACTGTACTTGTAGCGCTTTGGGTACAAGAAAAGTGCAATATAAATAAAATATATTATTATTATTATAGCGTATTTCTTCAATTTCTTTTTATTAAACTATGAAAATGTCTTTTAAATGACTTTAAAAGTTCATAAGAAAGACAGAACAAGTACACACCCCCCCCCCCCCCCCCCCCCCTTTTTTTTTGTTGCAATCTCCCAAAAAGTTTCTCATTTTATCATCAAGAATCAAAGTAAACTTGGACCCCTCACAAATGAGCTGCATTCTTTCATAAAGTGTCTCATGGTCAGTGGTAAAATCTGATATCTTTTGTTTGGATTGTTACTGGTTTGTGACCAGTTTCTTCCTCGCATTTCTCTAGGCACAATGTTGACGTTCTTCAGCCACAGTGGAGTTGTAAGTGAACTAAATACCCTGGAGAGGACCTCCGAGCAGACCTCATAAACACCATGAACTAACAGATCTTTCATTTTCAGCTTTTTTTTCCCACCCCCCTTTCCACTTCTCCAACCACTCCCACACTGTTCTGTCGTGAGCATGGAGGCATGAAAATACTTTCCCAAATGGAGATAATTGGGGGTGGGGGGGGGGGGGGGGGGGGGGACCTTGTCTGCCTAATCAACTCACACAACAATCGGTGGATTGTTCCGGAAGGCTGGTGACACAAAACCTTGACCTGCAACATTTGAGCTGTAATTAGCAAGCACTTACTGTCATTCGTGTCAGATGCGGTTATGTGGTGGATTGAAGTGAACAATGTGAGGGCTTATACATTGTGTATAGGCATACAGTAGTAGTGTAAATGCACATAATACAATGTCTATAAAAAATGTTGTTTTACAATACTGAACCACGTATTGTTTGGAGTATCTGTTTATGTTGTTGATTTTAAGCCATTGTTCTGAATCTGGTTTTATGATTGGGCTTGGTGTCTTACTGAAAAACACATTTCTCACGACAGTTTTCACTTCATCAGAATTTTTCGTCAGGATTCCTGTATTTCCTGTATATTCAGCAGTTTACGCCTTCTAGAAGGTGGTGAATGATGTGTTTCTGCACTGTTTGGTTTACAACGAAAAGCTACATTTTTGGTCACATCAGACCATTGGAATTGCATATACTGTACTTCCTGTATTCATTAATTAATTAATTAATTCATTCATTCATTTGTTTTGTAGATGTAGATGAAGTCCCCATTCATTAGATTCTTTTCCAAGTTCTTTGGCCACCAAATCTGCATTTCATCGAACACAAACAAGCTCATTGTTGATTTATTTACCACTCCAGTCCATTTTAGCAGTATTGTTTATGTGTGCTGCTCGATGTTGTTATTTTTACAAATATATATATATTACAATAAAAGATTTAACTCATCGCTGCCAAACTTTAGCTCAAAGTATTTATCTCTGTTGGTCTCTGTTTGTTATTATTTTAGCTTTAATGAACTGCTTTTCATACAGGATAACATCAAATTTAGTGTTCTCAGACAGTTTTCAGACACTTAATTGCATGCTTTTTTTTTTTAATTAAACTATTTACATCAAGCCATATAAGTATACGGAGAACCCCCAAAACTGAAGTTTAAAGACATAATAAAAACAAAACCAAATGAGGAACTAGAGAGCTAATTAATAGACAGTTAAACTGAATGCAACAATCAAACACACTTGGAAAATGGGTCACAATGAAACAAAGAAAAGAAAACTGACTATAAGTAACTTTGCAAGTACATGTCAACTTATTCTAACCCAGTCTACTAATACTCTACTAATACTCTAATGAGAGTTAGCAGACATGTAGGTGCAACGTTACTTATAGTCAAGTCAAGTCAAGTCAAGTCACCATTATTTATATAGCGCTTTTTACAATACAAATTGTTTCAAAGCAGCTTTACAGAGATAACACGAAGTAAAGTTGTAATAGTCTTGTTAAATTCAAAATTAAATGTTAAATGTCCCCAACTAAGCAAGGCAAAAGCCAATGGCGAATAAAGGCGAAAAAAGGCGACAGTGGCAAGGAACCAAAACTCCATCAGGTGACAGAATGGAGAAACAAACCTTGGGAGAACCCAGGCTCAGTCGGCCAGTCCTCCTTTGGCCAACGAACGAACAGTGTATGATTATGATTCAGGAACATTACAGGTCAGAAGTCAGATTGGATCAGAACTTTCACAATATTTATCCAGTTCATCTGGTTAGGAGTCGGAGTCATCACGCCGGTATGGAGATAAGTTTGTTGAGGTGTCCATGATGCCTTCACAGTGTTGATGAGGCTGGCACTTCAGGAATGTGTTGTCGTTGTGTCCATGTGATGGTCCTTCATCAGATCTGGATATGGTCTGGATCCGGCGGTTTGCAGTAAACCTCGGGATAAACAGAGAAACTAATATCAGCATAGACGCCATCCTTCTTATGATGTACAAAGTACATCAGGATTTATGGGAAGTTTTCCTGGTTCCGGCTGATCTAAACTATGCAGCCTAACATTGAATTATAGCAATCTATAATGTGTTATGTGTATGCTAAGCCAAAGAGATGTGTTTTTAGTCTAGATTTGAACTGACAGACTGTGTCTGCTTCCCGGACAATGCTAGGAAGATTTCTCCAAAGTTTTGGTGTCAAGTTTTTGAGATCGCAATAGACGTGAAGGACTATAATGGGTTAAGAGCTCGCTCAAGTACTGGGGAGCTAAACCATTTAGTGTTTTGTAAGTAATCAGCAATATTTTAAAATTTATACGATGTTTAATAGGGAGCCACTGCAGTGTTGACAGAACCGGGCTAATATGGTCATACTTCCTGGTTCTGGTAAGAACTCTAGCGGCTGCGTTTTGGACCAGCTGTAGTTTGTTTATTAAGCGTGCAGGGCAACCACCCAGTAGAGCATTACAATAATCTAGCCTTGATGTCATTAACGCATTAACTAATTGTTCTGCATTTTTAATTGAGAACATATGGCGTAATTTAGATATATTTTTAAGATGAAAAAATGCGGTTCTACATAGCATTGATAATTTACTTCTCAATCGTTGTTGGGAGGTGCAAATCTTTTATTCTTCTTTCTAGGCAAGGGTAGATGTCACAAATAATATCATAACAGAATGGCCTTTATATAATTGTTATGGAACTGTTGAATTTTCAAGAGTTCATCATACATTTCCCCCGGTTGATTACTTTTTTCTGGATAATGGTTTGATTCCTAGAGTTATTAGCTACATAGGTTATTGCGTGTGGAAGTTTTTTTTCCAATAATTAGAATCTCTGTTTTTTCAGAATTTAGTAGTAGGAAATTACTAGTCATCCAATTTTTTATATCAGCTATGCATTCCGTTAATTTTGTGAATTGGTAAGTTTCGTTAGGTTTTGAGGAAATATAGAGCTGAGTATCATCAGCATAACAGTGAAAACTAATTCCATGTTTCCTAATGATATCTCCTAACGGTAGCATGTATAGAGTGAACAGCAGCTGTCCTAATACTGAGCCTTGTGGTACGCCATACTGAACTTTTGACCGATAAGACATCTCTTCATTTACTGCTACAAACTGATAGCGGTCAGATAAGTATGATTTAAACCATGCTAGTGCAATTCCTCTAATGCCAACATAGTTTTCTAGTCTATTTAATAGAATGTTGTGGTCAATTGTGTCAAATGCAGCACTAAGATCAAGTAACACTAATAGAGAGATACAACCACGATCGGACGATAAGAGCAAATCATTTGTGACTTTAATGAGAGCAGTCTCAGTACTATGGTACGGTCTAAATCCGGACTGAAAATCCTCGCAGATAGCATTTCCTTCAAGAATGGAACACAGTTGTGAGGATACTGCCTTTTCTAATATCTTTGACAGAAAAGGCAAATTCGAGATCGGCCTGTAATTGACTAATTCTGTAGGATCAAGTTGGGTTTTTTTAACAAGCGGTTTAATCATAGCCAGCTTAAAGGGTTTTGTTTCGTATCCTAGAGACAAAGACGAATTAATGATATTGAGAAGAGGATCTATGACCTCTGGAAGCATCTCTTTCAATAGTTTAGTCGGTATAGGGTCTAACATAAGTTGTCGATTTAGATGAGTTAACGATTTTGCAAAATTCTTCTTCTCCTATAGCAACAAACGAATAAAATTTTTCCTCAGGGAAACTATAATGCACTCCCTGATGCGATGCTGTAGTAGACGGTTGCATAGTTATAATTTTGTCCCTGATATTATCGATCTTATAAGTGAAGAAGTTCATAAAGTCATTACTGCTGTGTTTCTTGGAAACTTCTGGGCTTGAAGCTTTCTTTTTCGTTAGTTTAGCCACTTTTTCAAATAAATACCTAGGATTATGTTTATTTTCTTCCAATAGGGTTGAAATATAAGCAGATCTAGCAGCTTTTAAAGCCTCTCTGTAAGCAATCGAGCACTCCTTCCATGCAATCCGAAATACCTCTAGTTTTGTTTTCTTCCAGTTGCGCTCCATTTTTCTGGCTGCTCTCTTTTGGGCCTGAGTGTGCTCGTTGTACCACGGCGTTGGACTATTTTCTTTAATCTTCTTTAAGTGCAGCGGAGCAACTTTGTCTAAAGTGCTGGAAAAGAGAGAGTTAAAAGTTTCTGTTGCAATATCGAGTTATTCTAAGCTATCTGGGATGCTGAGATGATGAAACTGATCAGGAAGATTATTGATAAAGCAATCTTTAGTAGCAGAAGTGATAGGTCTGACATATTTATAACATGGAGTCGGCTTTGCAGCCTTGGCTAAATGTAATTTACATGAGACTAGATAATGATCTGAGATGTCGTCGCTCTGCTGCATTATTTCAACGGCATCAACATCTATTCCATGTGATAATATTAGATCTAGAGTATTATTACGACAATGAGTAGGTCCTGACACGTGTTGTCTAACTCCAATTGAGTTTACAATGTCTTTAAATGTCAATCCCAATGCATCTTTTTTGTTATCTACATGTAAATTAAAATCACCAACAATTAGTACTTTATCTGCAGCCAATACTAATTCTAATAGAAAGTCAGCAAATTATTTGATAAAGTCTTTATGGTGCCCTGGTGGCCTGTATACAGTAGCCAGCAGAATTCTCAAACGTGATTTATCGTTTACACTATATATTTTTACATTAAGCACCAACCCTTCAAAAGAAGTATATTTAAAACTAGATTTCTTAGTGGTTTTGAAAATGTTACTATAAATTACAGCAACACCTTCCCCTTTGCCTTTCGGACGAGGTTCATGTTTATAACAGTAATCTTGCGGTGTGGACTTATTTGATATAGTCAACAGAATGTGTTAAAGGGACCATCAAAATAAAGTGAAACCAAACATTTTTATTCATAAAAATAAATCATGAGAACATGAAATTCATCGCTGCATTTGCAGGAATTGTAAAATCTTTTTTACGTATTAACTCATGAAGTAGCCTAACGCAATATTTTTACTCTAATAGCTTATCTTTCCCCACACATATGAACTGTGATAATGCACAAAAAAAAAACATGCAAGAATTAAATCCCCCGCCCAGTAAGTTTTATTGCTGCTGTTAAAGTAATAAAGTTAACGTTACATTGCGATGCTAAGCTACAGTGAAATGATAGAAAAGGCAGATGGATTATCGGTTTTAGTCAATTCCCCTCATTCGCGTGAGCTGGACGAGCGAATGAGGCGAATTCGAGTCTACCACGCCGCGCTAAATGCCTCGTTTGTGCCGCAGGACCTCTAGACGCGTGTAAAAGCATCTTTACATTGACTTAACATTGAAATCCCTCAAAAAACCTTCGCTTTAGCCTCAATTGAGTGAAACGCCGTATGTGTAACTTCGGCCATTCTCAGTGGTGTGACTGGGACACTAACTCTGCTTGTCATCATAGAAACAGATAATCCCAGGTAATACTTATATAGGGTAATTCTTATATATACTTAATACTTTAATAGGGCTTTAGGGAACATTAACACGACAACGATGTACTAAAAATGGGAGCTTTAGCCCTATTCGCACTGGATAAGTATTACCTGGTGACCTCTAGTCATTTGTAATAATTACGGAGGTTGTCTGTGATCTTAATCCCGAATCGTGCGAATCGGCCATGTCTGTAGGCTAATTTGTAAAGTAAAAATTCCCCCGCAAATGACCTATCACATTTCGCCGAAAATAGAGGTCCTGTGATAATATTAGTCCCGTGCGAATCGGCATCTCTGTGATTTGGCAGGGTCGTTTATAATTTTTTCAAGGTTTTTATTTCCTGTGCGCTTTTTTTTCCATTTTTCGCGAAGAATGGAGGCTTGGGAGTGTTTTGATAGTATTTTGGATGGGTCATATCGCTATACACGTACAACTATACAATTTGCAGAAAGAGAAAGCTGAAAACCATGAGAAGAGCAAAAGCAAAAAGAATGGTTAGATGGAAATGAATGACATGCATAGCAGCATGCGGTAAGGAACATTCTTTTGTTTATGATATATCATACAGCTAGACCTATAATAACGACAAGACATTTCCAAGCAATAGCCTATTGTAATCATATCCGGGAAATAAGTCAGTAATTCGAGTAAAATCACAGGCTTTGCTTATCCCATGCGAATGCGCCACATGAAATTCAGATGTGGGTGGGTAATTTCTAATTCACACAAGGTCCCCAGATAATACTAATCCAGTGGGAATAGGGCTTTAGTCTTTTTCGCGTACAAACGACAAAGTTGTCAAAACGATCCCCTGGGTCTTGTTCGGTTCATTGTTTAGCATGTGTATTTAAGGCCTCGGTTTGTGTCATTTCATTGTTCTGTATTGTCTTTGCTATTTGCTTAGCGGTCACGTTTCAGCCTCTCCGTGTTTTGGAATCCGTGTTTGTTTTGTTTAAAAATTTAAGAGTGCAACATGGACATGGTCTCACTTCTTCCCTGCCTTGCCTGGTTTATTTTTGTGTAACCCATGATATTTTTATTAGAATTCTTTAAATAGAAATTTCAAAAGAACAGAATTTATTTGAATATAAATATTTTAACATTATAAATGTGATGTGTCCTTACGAAATAAAAGTAGGCCTATTCATTTCTTTCCTTTAAAAAAAAATTAGCCCAACATTTTGAACATACTCTCATAAAAGTTTATCATACTTTCCACAACAACAAAAAGGAAGAAAAAGGAAGGAAAAAAAAGAAAAAATATTTTCAACATTTCTAAATTCTATAAAAAATTCCCAATATTAATCTTTTTAGAGTATTTTTGATTAAATAATGCAGCCTTGATGAGCACAAGAGAATGTTTAAAAACATTTAAAAAATTAACTGTTTTAAAAATCGTTATCAAATCATACATTATTGTATTGTGAGAATTTAAAGCGGCAATGTAGTGATGTGGTCTTTAAGAGTGTGGTTTATATGCTCAGTGCCAGACTATTCTTTAATCAGTATAACCAACAGTCTCACTCCAGACAGACAGAAAGTCAAATAGTCTGGATCCTGTTCTATGTTTAATCAATGATCAGAGTACATGTTTCTTCCTCCCCCGACTCTCTGTGTGACACCAAAGGACTGATAAGAGATAAATCTCACTCGCTCTATCTATCTATGCTTCCATGACCTTTCTTAAAACCAAACAGAAGCACAGATGGCAAGATTGGTTACTTTTATTTTCTAGTATGAGGAAATAAAATTTCACAATTTATGTATTTGCACTTGTGAAAAGGAAGTTCACTTCAGCAAACTTTTAAAAAGACTAGCTATTACGGAAATAGGATCATTTAAAAGAATATGCTGAAGTGTGAATTAAATGTAACGTTACATGACACGTAATAGTATGTTATTTAGAATTAAATTAAAATTGATTCAAGTTTTAATTTAGCAGTTAGTTAAATGCAGGTAGTTGAACTTCAGAGTTCTTGACCCACTTAAGTAGGATTTAAGTACATCTTTATATGTAATGTCATAGTTACATCAATTGTCTTTGAAATATGGTTAAGGTGTACTGCTGAATGTACCGACATGCATTTATGGTAAAATATGTAATTTTCATTGAAACTTGTATTTATATATATATATATATTTGTAATTGCACTTTTTTTTTATTATTTGACATTATTAAAAATGAATATTGAGTCCCCTATTTCACATTTAAATGGCACCGCAAGTACAGAAAGCACCATGAAGGTAGATATATATATATATATATATATATAATTATGTATATATATATATATATATATATATATATATATATATATATATATATATATATATATATATATATATATATATATATATATATATATAACAAAGCTCTCCATGCATTTTGGAGATTAACAGCCCAAGTTATTCAATATCTAATTCATTGAAAAGAGTGGCATATCCCTCAAAATTTTGCCTTTTGTGTTTGTTCAGAACAACATGATGGTGAGTAAATGATGACAGAATTTTCATCTTTTGGGTGAACTCTCCCTTTAAACCTTTGATATATATTCCCCTATAATAAAAATGTTGTTTGTCTTGAATGGCTACTCGTGTTCTGTATTCAATAAACCTCAAAGAACCATTTCTGCTGGGTTATTAATTGCACTCTGAAGTAAGTTCACAGAGAAACGTCTCTCCTATTCTGAAAGCTTCTCATCCATATGTCCAATTTCTTGGCAGCCCTTTAAAAAAATATCACTGTTTAAATCAAAATACCAGCTGAGAGAGAGAGAGAGAGAGAGAGAGAGAGAGAGAGAGAGAGAGAGAGAGAGAGAGAGAGAGAGAGAGAGAGAGAGAGAGAGAGAGAGAGAGAGAGAGAGAGAGAGAGAGAGAGAGAGAGAGAGAGAGAGAGAGAGAGAGAGAGAGCTAGAACTGAATAAATAAGGTCAATCTGATGGTCACAGGGAATGACAGCCCGGGGGGAGAGGTCATTATCTGACCTGAAGGACCCTGAGGTGCCACTTCCCTGCCTGATTAGATCTCTGACGGCAGGAATGTGTGTTTTGTGACGGTGGTCAGGAAGATCACAGACCCAAGCATTCACAAGCTACAAGTCTAATGAGTCACGTGGACCGAGCTCTTGCTCAGACTAATCCATCAGTACTTCATTTTCTTTCAAGACCACATCAACACGAGGCACTCTCTTATACTTTGCTGGCACGGAGACAACAAGAAAATCACCTGAAAAGGTGAATCTCACAAGCCTGCCTAGAACAAATCATCTTTCTCTCCAAAATCCAAATAATAATTTTATTTGGCTTAAAGACAATTAAGTCAATTTTAGAATCATTATATATTATCAAGCATATTTTAGGACCATTATAGCTAACCAAGTCAAGTTAAATTTATTTATATAACACTTTTCACAATCCACTTTTTTTTTTTAAAGCAGCTTTACAAAAAAAAATCATGATTTTGATGAGTTACATTTTACAACGGAATAAAAAATGAGGCAGTTGAAATTTTCTTTGTAGTATATATTCCTTTATGTAAGTGTATTGTATGTACAGTATGTGAATAAAAATAGATAATATATCCAACTTCATATGGAGAACTGTGATATAATACAGTTTACATTTTAGCTATGATAAAAACAATCATGTATCTGAGATTTGCTACACAATCTCGAGGCAATTCATAAATATTTTACATTCTGTCAGGACCACTATCGTAAAATTCGATTGATTAGCAATTTAGCATACAGTTAAGATTGCCGGTATGTGACCTGCCAGAACTGACGCTATACTTAATTTTTGGCAAATTTGTGGTTAATTCGTATGAAGTCGAAGAATCTAATTTGTACATTTTCGTACGATCTGTTTTCGCCCTTGTGGTGGATGTGTTTTTAGGGGTGGACCATACTTTTTATCTAACAATCACACATTTTTGTACAATTTACATCGTACGAATTTATACGAAATCACCACCTCATAAAATAGCTAGTTATGTTTTCCCGTGAGATTGAGTTAAAATTGCTATATAGTTGTGGCGAGCAGGGCGAGGTCGAGGGCCGTGAGAGAGCGGCACGAGGCCGGTGCCGTGTCGTATCTCTCACGGAGGAGCGCAAGCATAAAGGAGGAGCGACGACAGAGGAGATCGAGAGAGGCCAGGCCTGGATTTATGTTGTGTTTTGTTATATGTGACAGCAGCCGTCCATGAGGGGCTTTTCATTTTGTATTATTAAAGTTTTTAAATGGTCTCCGATTCCCGCCTCCTTCTTCCCATAACAACAAACTGTGTTACAATAGTATATATTGCTTACATGAGTATACTGTCAGGTTTATGTTCTGTTTTCATGAACTTTTAGTTTGTTTCACCTTAATTTCCTGTGTTCTGTTCCTGTTTCTTTTGTTTCCCGCTCTTCATTTGTTACCATGGTTAGTTACTGATTTAGTTGCACACCTGTTTCCAGTCTGCTTTGTTAACCTGTGTATTTAAGCATTTAGTTTTCCTCAGTTCCTGGTTGTGTATTGTCTAAAGCTGTTGCATTCTTTCTGACTTTGGATTCCTTTTTTAATTATAAACAACAACAACAACAACAACAACATGTTTTGCTGCATTTGGATAACTTTTTATATATCACCAGGCAATAACAGTTACATATTGTATTTTGACCATTTGATTTTCTTGACAAGAGACTCTTTTTACAGACTGTGACACATTTCCACACTTATTATCATATATATATATATTTTTTTTAAATGAAATGCATATTTATAACACTATACTTTGTGTTGTATTACCTTATCAGTCAATTTAATAAAATAATTAACACTTAAAGGGATACTTCAGGATTTAGCATTAAGCTTTGTATCAGTAGAAAACCAGTAGTATTTTCGAATTACTGTGCTTCCCCCCTCATTTCCCCCTGATATGAGAGATTTATGTATTTTTAGCCTGGAAAAAATCCTCCGATGACACAAAAATCGCAATTTTGCGTCATCAGAGGATTTTGGGCCAGAGGCTTAAAACTACAGCCAGTACTAGTAGCTAGTTCCGCATTTTTTCACCACGCCCATATCGGGCGGGATCTCACTCACAGAGTGTAAAGATATTGTCAGCCATCTTTCTTTAGAAGCTAAGCTAACAGGCTCTTGCTCTGTGTATAACGTTTGTATAGTAGGCTAATCACGATGGCGGAAGGTAACGTTAGTTTTGAAGTTGAAATGGCAGAAGGGGATTTCGAAGATCTGTTGCGCGAATCTGATGCTCGCGGCTACCTGTACGAGCCGCAATACAGCGACGAACAGTTGCAGGAGATGGAGGAACAAGAGGCGGCCGGAGCAGCTGCTGCTGCAGGGGAGCAAAACCTGACTCGAGCCCGGCCAGACTCCAGCTGGGGCGGACTGGTGGTGTCAGTGCTCTCGCTGTGCGCCTATGAAAACAGATAGAGAGTCCTATTGCTGTCGCGAATTTCAGCGATCCCATTTTCTTCTGGACAAGATCAATTGGAAACGCCAGCCAAAGCCCGCAGGGACAAACGGCCGGCTTAGTGTAAAGTGAGTAACGTTATTTGGTTTGTTTTTCTTTTTTTACCGAGACGTAATGTACAGAGTTTGGACACCCGGCATTATCACAGTGTTCTTCCCGCGTAGTCAGCTGAGCTATTGTTGTTAAATTTACATGATAGCGTACTGTATGTGCAAATTGTTCGCATTTCTAACGTCGTGCTTACTGTTTTGTTGACAATATCGCCTAACAGTCTATTGTCACTTTATGGAATGGTTCCTGCAATGCGAGCAACTTGGTAAAGACTATCGTCTCGTTTTGCCCACCTGTGTTGTCCAGGATATCAGACGGAGATATCCAGCTCCTGACGGGCAATACTGTGAATATAAGGAAACAGCTGAAGCTCTGGAAGAGCTTTGAGTGTAAAAGTGTTAATGTTAATTATTTTTTTAATTAAACTGTATAACTCACATTGGTTGTGGTTCTTTTTGTAAACCTTTACTGTTACTAGAGTATTAGCTTAGAGAATGTGTGGAGAATTTTTTTTTGGTTTGGGAGTGGCCTGGCCTCGTAAGGGCAGCAAAACAAGTGCATTCTGGGAGTTGTTGTCTTTCAGCCACATGAGTAAAAAATACATTTTCTGCCTTTTCTCAGTTTAGAATGCTTCAATTTCAAAAATAATTCCACATTTCTACTATGTAAATGATCACTATTAAATACACCTTCCCAGAGCTGAAGTATCCCTTTAAGGGTGTTTCTAATACAATGGCATTCTCTTTTGGAAAGTCACAACATGTATTTTTTTTCTTTTGCTATTGGAGCAAATGGGAATACAAAAATTACATTTGCTGTCATCTCCCATTCACTACTATAGATGTTTACCCATGACAACTTCTGCTTCTGAGAACCCCGGAAATGTTAAATAATAAACAAAATAAAATCTATAAATAAATAAATAATCCCAAAAGTCTTAAGAGTTCTAAAACAGATGTTGTGGTGAAATGTGACCTGGACATTGAGATTCACAAGAATGTGTATGCTATATGTGAGGTGTTGGATTTGAAAACATGGATATAATATGCCCTCAAATACTGCAACAATCAAGATAAGGTCCTTAGAAGGTTTTTGTTCCGATGTTGTTCCAAACTCTTCAGAGTCCAAATCAAGAGTAAACCGCTGGAAACTCAACTTCCTGTTAATTCATCATAATTGCAGGCCTACACTGGAAAATACACAATATATGGCAAAGAATCAAAGCTTTAACCCCTCCAAATGAGAGGAAACACTGCTCTTGGCTGCAGGCTGAATTCAGCAGAGAAGGTTTTCTTACTGTGGTTACTGGTTACCTTATTAAACACTTTTGGAGACTAAATCTCTATTGAGATGCAGTCAAGATGTTGATTTCTCCAGGGGGTAATGCAAAATGCATATGTATAAAGGCATTGTGTGAGAGGACAATTACAAATCTCCAGCCTTGTGATCAGTCATGAACCTCAAGGTCTTCTGGAGAAATAGTTCACATTCATTGTGTTTACACACAGGAGTTTAGGAACAATTTTGCAAAGGATGCTGGTGTGTTTATCCTGTTTTAATGGGCTCAATAAAAAAAGACTTGGAAGCCGCAATGGGAAAAAGAGAATCAGGAGCGGAAACACCATTGGCTCATTTCCTACCAATGCCAACAGCTGTATATCCCTTAAATGTGCCTTTTACCAATTTCTTCATCCTTGACAGCTCTCAGCTGCCACCCAGACGAGCCTTGCCCAGATGAGACATATCCCAGGATGATCTCCCTTCTGCATGTTGAATTCAACCAGATTTAGACAAATGTCTATAAACACTGATTCATGTGCTTGTAAGAGGAAGTTCTAGCAAAATACTCTCAGCTGAGACTGTGGGAGTCATGCATTAGAAGGCTCTTAAACTTTATTTTCTGTTTACATAGAGTAAATTGAATCCACATCCAAGCTTAACAAAGAGCCATAATGTTAATCTGTTTGTTGAATATATGATCATGGCGAATCGAAAAGCAATGTGACCTGTGCAGGGTTTTTGCTTGAATGCCGATCCCATTGCGCTCTGCTTTCAAGTTGTAAAGGACAAGCACTCTTGACCCTCTTGTGAAAACAAAAGAAAGCCTGGTGCCATAGAGACTAACAGGACTGGCCCCAGGGCCAGGAATGGTTCACCACAAATGTGCCTGTTAGTCTGAGGCCTAGGGCTCTGTCACTAACCTGAAAGAGATTCTTGTTGGGTAAAGGATGTGGTTACTGTAAGTGCTTTGAGAATGGTTTGCTTCGTCTTTGGAAGAATAATTTTTGTTTACTCAGGGAAACAGATATGTCTTGTGCAAGTTTTAATATAGAATGATAAGTGAAAAAGACTTTTGTTTCTATTTTCTGAAGTAACAAAATTATTCTTTTTTTAAGCAACCCAATATGATCTATTTATAAGAAAGTCATAGTTATAAGGAAAAATTATTCCAATAATAATAATAATAATAATAATAGTAATAATCATGTTGTTACAAAGCCATATTGTAGCAATGTTTAAAGTGCAGGTAAGAAGGAGGCGGGAACAAGGGAACATTCAACAAACTTTAATCCAAAAATAAACAGACAACAAAACGAAAGTAAAGCGGCAGCCCCTCACGGGTGATTGCTGCATAAATTAAAACACAACAAACACATAAAATCCAAACCTGGTCCTCTCTCCTCTTCACTCCTCCTTTTATTCTTCCGTAGTTCCGCCATGAGACTCGAGACCGGTGTGCCGTGTAGCATTAGCTCACTAGCATTAGCTCCGTTCCCATGGCTCTTGGCCCCGCCCTGCATTACGCACATATTACTTTATTTATTTCATGGAACACAAAAGAAGACTTTTTTGGGGAAAAAGTAGTGGGGTAAATAGTAATGGAAGGGAAGATAAGTTAAATTGATTTATTTATTTCTTGATATGGCTTTAGGAAACTTAGTATATGGAGTACTTCTGGAGTTATGATAAAGGGTAAACTTTTGCAACCATTTGAAGCTAAGAAACTCTCATCCCCATTCAATGTAATCGCATGGAAAGGAGAATGGAAACACTTTATTTCGATGGACCACTTTAGACATCTATAAGTTTGCTACTACATGTCCACTAACTCTCATGAGTGTATTAGTAGACTGTCTGCTTAATATCGGCTAACACTTTAGTTGATGCTCCCCAAAATACATTCTACTGACTATAAATGACTTTGCAACTACATGTCAACTTAATCTACAAACCATAACCCTAACATAACAGTCTACTACAGTCTCTACTAAAACCATCAAAATAAAATGTAACCAAGAGAATTCTCAAAAATGTCTCCCTTTGTGTTTCACAGAGAAAATATAGTTACACAAGTTTGGGACTACATTAGGTCATGATAACAGAACTTTCACTTTTGGTTGAACTCTTAAAAAAAAAAGTCCACAGCGCAATGCTAGAAACACACTATATTTGCTTTTTCAGCATTGGGAAATGAATGCTTTGTATTCATTTTTGCATGTGTGGCTCTCTCTCTTCCTATTGACAGATCTGTCTGGACCTGCTGACAATACAGTGAGAGTTAGAAGCTTACCTGCTTATCACAGCCTGCCATCAGACCCCTCTTGTCCCTCAGTGCTCTGACTGCTCCCTGCTAACCCGGTGGTCTCTCCAGCAGGAACAACAAAGGTGGCTTGTGAACGAAAAAAATCACAGTGGTCATCATTAGAATGATTAACTTACTCTTTTGCAACCTTCACCAGTGTTAGAAGCAGAATACATTCTTTTGAGCAGTCTCAATAG
Organism: Siphateles boraxobius; assembly: GCF_051911475.1. Taxonomy (NCBI): domain Eukaryota; kingdom Metazoa; phylum Chordata; class Actinopteri; order Cypriniformes; family Leuciscidae; genus Siphateles; species Siphateles boraxobius. The sequence goes on along the minus strand of NW_027508699.1, from coordinate 8,274,321 downwards.
TAAATAGTAAAAAAAAAAGAAAAAAAAAAAACCTATTGTTGATAAAAAAAAGATTTGTGTTATGAAAATTGTATTGCAAATAATATTAGCAATTAAAAAAGTAGTTGTTAAAATTAAAAGGATGTGGACTGTGGAAAAGCATTACCGTCAAGAGATTTAATCGCTGCAGCTGGGATGGTTAGAATACCAATGCTTTTCGATATCATATAGCAAATCTATGACAGACTTCTGTTGTGTCTTACTATGGGGAGTGCAGGACATGTCTGGGCCTATCTTTGGCCCAACATACCTTTATTCCTATGCAGAATCCACCAATTTGATAGTTGTTCAAATGCATCAGCATTATTAATTTTAAGCACAGTATGTAATATGTCATTGCTCAGACTAGCATTAGGATTGCTTGCTATTATTTCAATTATTTCATGAAATAATTGAAGCCAAATTTGAGAAATATATCCAAGCAATAATCATATCACATAGCTCTTTGGTGTAACCCTCGTCCTTAGTCAAGGTATTGAGGTAAGCTGGCAGGTCCTTCTTGGAGATGAAGGCAGCCCAGACAGGAACATAGTGTCGGCCCTGATCTGGCCCACATCTGGAACATGTGGAATCCTGGGCCAACACTATGTTGCTGTCTAGAAGGGGCGGAGCCAGCCCCTGGACAAATGGCAAGGGCCAACCTGGTGGTGGTGGGGAGGATCGTAAGATTGAGCTTATACATTAAGTGACGAGCTGTGATTGGCTAGATGTCATTAGATCTAATTTTTAAACAATGAATGACATGGCATTAGAGTCTTCCTTGTAGAACCTATGCTGAAGCTTCCATTTCTTATACCCTTCATAGTGCGATTCCTACAGCAGACAAGCTTGACAGAAAAACGTACCCTCTAAACGAGTAAAAATAAGAAACATGGACTTAACAGCATTGCATCTCCTCCTCCTCGAATGGAGGACTTTGGTAGGGTGGCTGCACAGCGGGGTCTTCGATCACCATTTGTAAGGCAAAGAAAGAGCCCGAGCCAGAGCTTGCAACCTGGGTCGTCCCGGAGTCGACGCAAGCCAGTTATTTAGTCAGTTAAACTTTAGATTGTAGAATTTCTTCTCTGAGTCGAGTCCATAAAGTCAATACACAGCCAAGTATACAAAATGGGGTATGAACTGACAAAAACCATGCACTTATACCTAAGCCTGATTCTCTATATGCCCACCACTGCTCTGGGTATTCTTTATTCTTGAGAATGCGTTGGTTTTATTTTATTTTGCGATCCAAGAGCCAGGAGGAAACATAATAGATTTGTGTTCTGCGATCCAAATTCCCTCACAAGTCCCCACCATAGAATTTCTCTGCTCGTTCCGTCCAGATGTCTGGATTCTCCGGTCCCATCTGGAAATCTTCCTCCTCCAATGTGCCTGCCTGTCTTCCTGACTCCTCCGGTGGTTATGGATCCGTTACCTCCAGGCACAGATGGTGATCTGTCAGCCGGTCTCTGTGTTCCGCATGGGCCAAAGCTCCATCCTGGCTCCTCCCACAGTCAGGTCTACCATAGAGTCTGTCTCCACCGACGACTCTTCTTCCCCACCCATCCCCAGCTCCGCTCCATCCTCCAAAGCCTCCTCCCTCCCTCCTCAGGTGTACTCGTTACGGTGCGAGGATGCACCTTCTGGGAGACAGGGGTACTGTCACGGTTATTGACTTCTATACTCTGTTTTGTTTAGTTCCTGTTTCTGATTATCTTGGTTACTGATTATCTTGTTTGTTTCTATGGTTACGTATCACCTGTCAGTCATTATGTTTGTCTTGTATTTATACTCCCTGTTTTTTTCAGACAAACAAAACTTTGTCTGACTCCATTGTCAGTTCTCGTTTCAGCTTGCGTGTTTGTTTACACTTTATACTTCTATGGTTTTGTGGATTAAAATAAAGACTGTTATTTCTTATACCCTTCATCATGTGATTCCTACAGCAGCTCTTAATATAAATTCAAATGATACATTTTCATTTAATGGTAAAGCCTTCATTCAATTCAATTCATTCAAAGTGACTGAAAACATTACATTCAGTTCACACTGAAGTATACTCTTTAAAAACATTATTTCTGGAATAAGAATGCTAAAGTATTTTTTCACCAGGGCTTAGGGTTCTTTAATAAGATAACTATCTTATATATATGGCTGTGTGACTGTGTGTAGCATTGTAGATATTGTATGGTTATTTTTAGCTTTATTTTTCTGTCCAACTTTTTCTTCTTGGTTCCCTAATAAGTTTTTTCCTATTTCGTTCCACATCATGAGCGATCCTGGGAACACTGCACGCCCTTTTGCCCGAGCTGCAGTAATGGAGAAAAAGTCTAACATTTATTTTCCTGCTTCTCTTTGCAGAGTGCGGAGGCATGTTGTTTTCATTGGTCTGGGGAGACAGTGCTGTGAAAAGTTCTGGTGAACTGGCACCCTTGTGAGAGAACTAAATAGGTGACACTCCATCCCACACACATTGCATACGTTTGGCTCTGTGAGTATCGCCGTGCTTTTTTTCCGCTGCCCACAAGTAAATATAGGGAAGATGATGACTGATCCAAGCTAATAAACCTCCTCTCCCAGAGCTCACTGCAACATTATTATTGTTTCATTGTAATTTACCTTACATTTACTTGTCTACAAACAACTTAATTAGGCTGGTTTGGATGAATTTACAAAGTAGCAACATGTAAAAACATTAGGAAAGATACAAACTCATTTGTCAGGTACACATACATACTTTTTTAAAAGAGTACTTATAAATAATATATTTAAGTGCTTACTAAATTGAACGTTTTCAGACACTTTATTGCATGCTATTAGTTGTACTTGAAGAATGATTTTTTTTTAACTTAATATAGGACTTAAGTACATGAATTAAGACTTTTATATATAATTTGTAATTACTTCTATTGTCTTTGAAATATGGTGTACTGTACAATGTACAGCCAATACCACTTTTTGAGTTTATTATTATTAATTATACTTTAATGTAATTTCTGTTGAAACTTGTATTTCTACCTGAAAGACTCGGGAGAATAATACTGTAACAATTAACAATTAACAGCCCAGCAAGTAATATATGATAAAGTTCTTTGGCGTAGGCCCCGTCCCTAGCTCGCAATCTGATACGGACTCTGCATTTCCTGCCCGAAGACGAAGGCAGGGGCGCAGCCGACCCCCTTTGAGGTACGGGAAGGGACCATCATGGTGGTGGTGGGGGGGATGGAGGGGAAGGAACCGTCTCGGTGGTGATGTGGAGGATGGAGGTAAATTGAAGTGTCAACATCTGCAAACTCAGACATATGAAAGTACCTATCTTATATATCACAAGTATAAGAACACGATTGGATAGATGAGAAGGTAATGAGTGACGTAACAATTGAGTCTTCTTGGCAGAACTTATGCTGTAGCTTAATTTCATGCATTTCAATATATTTATAATTCACAATTGTAATAATGAAGTTCCAAATGAGTTCATTTAAAATATATTGACTTTAAATGTAAAAACACACTACAGTAAAATTATAATCAATATTAAGTTTTTGGTATGTCAATATCAACACATCAAAATAAGTGTACATCTTCAAAACACAACAAAAGATGATTAAAATATAATGATTTAATATGCTCTTTAAAGTAAAACTTTTAATTTGACATTATTACAAACTGTACTTTTTTAAAAGTGTACTTATGTCTGTGAGGAAACATTCATATAAGCATTCCTTCTTTAAGTACACTTAAATGGCCTTTTATTTCACCAACATATACTGTATCTGTAAGTACAGTTTTTTAAAACATACTTTTGAGATATAAAATACACAACAAGTGCACGATGAATACAATTAAGAACACTTTTCAAATAGGGCCAACAGCTTGACATGATATATTAGTTGTTGAGGTCAGCATTAAGTTGAAATAATATCACACCCACACAGTGTTATTTCCTGTCCAACGGGATGTTTGTTGAACATTGAACTCTTCCATGTTTAAAAGGGTCACTCGGTTGTAGAAATGTTTATATATGAAAGTCTTTGTGGCTTTCAAAGAGCAACTTATTAAATGCTCCATTCTCTCAATGTAGTGTGTGATCTCACCCTTCCCCCAACATCTACAGTATGGTCATTCCCTCATGCAACTGGTCTTTCGTCATTGCCTAGGCACTCTGTTTTGTCAAAAAACACCTATTTTGAGATTTGGAAGTTCCTCTGAACTGGTGCTGAACCTGTCCTGATGAGGTAGAGATGGAAATCCATTAATAAGTAAATAGTAAAGCACATTCGCTGTTTCCTAAAACACAACATGGCTCCAGTCCTTAGACATTCTTGGATCTAATGCCAGCTGGAACTTTCCAAAGGAGAGGAACTCTTGATACAGCATGTCTCCTCGCTCGGGTTAAGAGCAACAGTCCTTATTACAGTTATTATGACTGCAGTTGTGAGGAAATGTTATCTCTTCACCTTTGGCCTGTGTACATTTTCCTCTATCAACTAGTGACACATGTTCAACACAGAAAGGAACTCAGCAAGGAAATCGCTCCTTTGGGAAACATGAAAGGAACTCCCAAAGCACTCTTACATGAATAGTCAACAAAGTTTCCCTTCTAGCCATGGCTGCCATACATTTTCAAACCAAAACAGACAGGTTTGTGAAATAGCTTAATCAGTGGAAGCAATTTTGTGACTTATATTTTTTGCTATACTATGAGCCTTCAACACAAAATATTTGAGTCATTTCCGGGATTGCTGTAGATATGGATCAGTGTGAGGCTGTTACATGATCCACACGACCCTCTGACTTCCCTTTCCAAACAGTCCTTTGAAAGGGCAAATAAAACCAACGCAGCCTCAAGAATCAAGAATACCCAGAGCAGTGGTGGGCACAAAGAGAATCAGGCTCAGGTTTCAGTGCATGGTTTTTGTCAGTTCATACCCCATTTTGTATACTTGGCTCTATACTGACTTTATGGACTCGACTCAGAGAAGGAATTCTGCAAACTAAAGTTTAACTGACTAAATAACTTTTTTCAATGTATTGTTTAGCATAAGCCCTGGAAGGAACAGTATGCAAAGGGAAATGAATGAATACATTTATTTTGTTGTTGTTGAAATAATATCTATAATATTGCACACATTTTATTTTCATCCACCATAGGACATGGTTAAACTTAGATCAGTAAAGAATTTATTTCAGATTAGATTGGTTTCGTTACACTGAATCATGACCATCGTGACGTAAATGTGGTTCCCAATTCCTGAGGCTTGTGGAGATAATCATAGGCTTCAGGACATAAATGCTTTAGGGCAAGAAAATATTGTCATATTGTTTGACCAAGCAAAAAAAGATGCTTGCCCACACTCTGTTCTGTTATTTGTTTCTTCATTGGTTATCTGGGAAACATTACTAGCTCATTCATTGTGATATGTTTTAACAGCAACTGTACAGCTTCTAGAATCAATGCCTCTACCTAAATAACTCCCAAATTATTTATTTCTCCTCAATTTGATTCTATACACAAAGGCAAATGGAAAACATCCCCCAGTTAAGACCTTGAGAATGTTTTGTTAGTATCATCAGGTACAGCAAACCATGCAGTTCCAGTATTGCCAATTTCATTTGTAAAAATCACCTCCAGGCTCTCTCTGCAAACTAAAACCAGACTTGGTCCAATCCTCAAAGCTAATGTGACTGAGGTAAATACAATTAAGCCCAGCCAGAGGAAACCCTGGCTTATTATTGTTTATCTTTAAACCTGACTCCATGTCGCCCCCTGGCCCTGTGCCATCAGTTTTTCTCTAGTCTAGAAGTCAAGCTTATTTAATAGATAGATAAATGACAGAGGTCCTTTGCTCTTTTCTTTTAAAGAAAATACAGTACATCAGAAACATAGTCTACTGGACTGGAATGAAAAGGATTGACTGCAAGTATAATGTATTTTTAAAAGATGTCTAAATTAAATAAATATTTGTAATATCCATTGCTGAGTAGATTACTTGCTAATTGTAGTCGGTTAATGATTCCAAATTACATGACAACGATTGTAGTTAGTAACAAAATCCATTACATTACACATTTAAGGTAATGTAATCTGTCTAGATTACTTGTAGATTACTTTTGACCTAACTAGTTCAAGACATGGATTTGAATAGGATAATCTTGTACCATATGGATATAGAAATACAAAGAGAAAGAAAATATATTCCATACTTTGTTATCAGCAACATGAAGTGCATTAAATATTACATTGCATCAGGTTTTCTGTCACTGGTCCCCTCCTGCACTAATACATGTCCCCTTTCAGTCGCTCACGTTGGTGCAGTCGACGTTTCGACTGATTGGGATCACGCGGGGAGCCTGTCATCTTCGAGTACTGTTAAAATGAGCCAATGCACTTTGGCGTGCGAGATCTCCATCTCAAATTCCACCCACCAAATTGTCGGTGTTCTTCTGGAAGACTCAGACTCCCAGTGCTGGTGGTTCTGCAGCGTGAGTGCAGCGGTGATCGCGAGCTTCTGAGCTCTCAACTGCTGTTGTAACAGCATCATTTCTGTGTGTTTGTTGACGGTTGATTAGAGGGCAAAGAAGTGAGTGCTACACTGTTTCAGTTCACTGTTCAGGGTCCCCTGTGTGCTCCGGCACTGATGACTGGTCCCATTTCCTGACAGAGCAACACGGGTGCGTTTGTGTCTTTTTCAAGATGTCATTCCATCAGTGGCGGCTCCAGAGATTTTCTGTTGCAGGTGCTACGGGGATGCTCAACACTTAATACAAGGATGCTTTGAATTTTGGGGCGATTGTTCAGTTCTGTTGACCGGGGGTGGGGGCTGGATTTGGGGGATTTTGTGGACGTCTTACATGCGCTTCATGAGGCACACACGCACAAGGTCTCTCGCCCTCTCTGCCGTGCGCGCACTACACAGTTTGGAGCTCCCGAGCGCTACATTCCGGGAGATTTGAACTAATTTGCGGGAATCAGGAAGAACAATGTTCACCTATATATCAATATACGGGAGATTTGGGATGTCTGTAAACGTTCACCGGGCGCTGCGCCCATTGGCCAAAGAAGATCGCCTGTTTGGGCCTCATGTTATTTTAGACTAAATATGTATTTTTAAATTATTATTTAATACCCATTTTTAACAACATGAAAAAGACTATTCAAACATGACATTAAAATATAAATATAAAAAATTACAGACATTTCTTGGGGGTGCTGGACGGGTACTATGGCTATTATAGGGGAGCTACAGCACCACCTAGCTCCTCCCTGGCGCCGCCACTGCATTCCATCCGTGCGTTTCTGGATGCGGTCGTTCCCGGTCCCCCTCTGATGGTCACAACGGTTGCATCACGTTGGCGGAGAAGGCGGAGTCCCCATTACCACGCCCAACTATGGCACCGTGTGGGATGGGTGATCAGAGGATCATAGTGAGGCTTCCCCGCCCGGTAACCAATACCTGTGGGCCCCTCACTCCTCTATCACACCGCAGTCGGTGGAGCCCCCGTTGAGCGCACGGGCTCTCTGTAATGGACCGACCAGCCTTTTCATTCTGGGCCCCTCCAGAGGACAGGATGCCGATTGCAGCATCGGAGGGTGAGCTGACCTCTGGAAATGATGACTCGGCTGCGTTATCTCCCTCTGGGAGTGTATAAATGTCAGCTATGCTGAAACGGGCCACCTAGGCTGTCGGACTCGAGTGTAATCCTCCACAGATTACTCGACTGGAATCCTCCACAGATTACTGACCCAGTCCTGACTTTTTTCTGTCCTTTCCACTCCTTGCGGTTATAACTGGACAGAATGCAAAGCCTCAGGACCTCAAGTCACCTTTATTTATATAACGCTTTTTACAATACAGATTGTTTCAAAGCAGCTTTACAGAGATAACAGGAAAATAATGTTGTAATAATATTGTTAAATATAAAATTAAATGTCCCCAAATAAGCAAGCCAAAAGCCAAAGGCGACAAAGGCGAAGAAAGGTGAAAAAGGTGACAGTGTCAAGGAACCAAAACTCCATCAGGTGACATAATGGAGAAAAAAACCTTGGGAGAAACCAGGCTCTGTCCGGGGGCCAATTCTCCTCTGGCCAATGAACGAACAGTGTATGATTGTGATTCAGGCAGCATTACAGGTCAGAAGTCAGATTAGATTGGAACATTATATTATGCAGTTCATCTGGTTGAAGATCGGAGTCATCACGTGCGTATCACATGCGCAAGTTTGTTGAGGATCAGTGCCGATGGCTGTCGTGTCGATGAGGCCTTCACAGGGGTGAGTCTAGTTCACACAATCTCTGCTGACACTTCAGGAATAGGTTGTGGTCATTTCTAGGCGCAGGTCCATCATTTGATCTGGATACGGCCCGGATCCAGCTGATTATATCATGCGTTGTGTATGTGTCTAGGCGCAGGTCCACCATCTGATCTGGATACGGCCCGGATCCAGCTGATTACAGTAAACCTCGGAATAAACAGAAAGACTAAAATTAGCATAGATGTCACTCTTTTTAAGATGTAGTGAGTACATCAGGTCTTATAGGAAGTGTTCCCAGTTCCGGCAGACCTAATTTATGTCAGGTAAATATGTGAGGTAAATATGACCTAATTACCTCAGACAAGCTCTTCTCTGTTACGGAGACCAGCAGAATGGGAAGCCTGTTTCCATGCAGAGGATGGCCCACTGCATAGTGATTGCCATCATCTTGGTGTGTTATCCCAAGGTGCACGTGCCCCCCTGGGTAGTGAGCTCCTCCAAAGAGAGAGTATAGCTCCTGCCTAGGCGTTGACACAGAGTGCCTCGCTGACAGATGCTTTAGAGCTGCGGGCTGGGCGACACCTATCACGTTCGCTAGAAAAATAGCATACGAAGGCTTTTGTCTAGGCACTGGAAGGTGGCAGCAGTAGTGGCGTTTTAATTGGGATCCCAATCAGTCGACATGTCGACCACGTCGAACGTGAGCAATTGAAAAGGAACGTCTCGGTTACGTATGTAACCCTAATTCCCTGAAGGAGGGAATGGAGACGTAGTCCCATCGCCACTATTGCTGGACCACCGCTGACTCTGGGCTCCACTCGGATCCACAGTGAAAAACAACTGGTGCGTGCATCTACTTCCGTATTCATACCCGTGCCGCGGGGTGGAGTGTGAGATGCAGATCTCGCACGCCAATGTGCATTGGCTCGTTCAAACAGTACTCAAAGATGACAGGCTCCCTAAGCGTGATCACAATCAGTCGACACGTCAACAACGTCTCCGTTCCCTCCTTCAGGGAACGAGGGTTACATACGTAACCGAGACGTTTTTTCACCTCTGTATTCATCATCTCCGCTGTTCCTGCCCAGCTTTAGTTCATCGTCACCAACAGTCCTGTGCATCCCCAAGCCTGCTTCCTCACCCAGTCTTTCTCTCCTGCACACTCCACTGAAGCCAGCCATTCTTTCGTCTCCGCCTCACCTGGCTACCTTCAACCCCTTTTACCATGTCCCTGCTTCACCTCAGTCGGTTGGTTGGTCTCAAAGGACCACCATGGCTCCTCCCTCCATCACTGCCGTGGTGGGACACCTCCATCATGGCAGGCTCTTAGGTCGTTCTGGGATTTCGTCAGCCGTCCGTTCCCTGGATCCTACCACCACCCACTCCTCCATGGGCCTTCCACTGTCATCTCCTCAATGGTTCCTACTTTCAACTCCTCCATGGTTCCTACCATCAACTTGGCTTCTTCTGCCATCTGCTCAACCCGGTTCCATCTGCCACCATATTGGTTTCCAGCGCCTCGCTAGTTCCTCGTCAATCTCCTGAACCTCCACCATTCTTCCACTCGAGCCCTCCATCACAGCACGAGGCCACGCCTTTCCGGGAGGGGGAGTTCTGTCACAATCTGCGTATTTTTTGCATGATCCACACCACTAGGTGACAGTCTAAGTACAAGACAACTGCCATTCAGTTCAGCACAGCATAAACAGAAATTACTTTAGTGCAACTTTGGGCGATTTTAATCAAATTTGCAATAAGCCATCACGCCAACACTTTCAATATAAGCATGGGAACATTTCTAGATGTGACACCCACCATTTAACTGTTGAGCAGTCCTGGTGAAACGTATCAAATGATATATGCTATGTGGAAAAGATCACATTTAATATGTCTGTGGAATAAAAAAAAAAAAAGAACTGTAAGCCATTGTCTGAAATGTGACTCAGCCAGATCTCATTGAGGAACTGCTGAACACTGATACGATGCTTATCAAAGCCCATATTTGCATTACCATCTCAAGCCCCAGTTAAGCATGTCTACAAACATCAAATTCTTTCACAAGGAGGGAAAAATTATGGCTGATACTCATACTATTATCGTAACCTCATTACCTTGACAAACAGAAAAATATCCAAGAATGAATCCCCTCCCAATCCAAGAAACTACCCCTGGTGAGAAGTATAGCAATGAAGTAGGAGTAATGTACAGCATTGGTAGGGGTCTCTCATATTGAAAGACTGCTTCATAGTCCCCTTCATTCTTCCTTCTTATTTTGCTTATTCGGTCGCTGGTGCTGCAGATCCCCTCTGGAGTTGACCACTACTGAGGTCTGATGCTTATGAGGAGCTTTAAGATAGATTAACTTGGGCTCAGTATGTCAGGCATCTTTGAAGGGAGATATGATCTACTAAACTTGCAACAGTTGAGACTGAATTTTCATAGTGAGAGAACCAAGTATGAGTTACAGAAATCTTTTGAATGGAAATAGTATATCAAATTCAGAAAAAAAATCAGAAACAGAATTTTTACTTATTACATTTTTATCTTCATAAAAGGCTCTATAACAACCGATAACCAAACAAAGGAAGTCATTTACACTTCACTGGCCTTGCGTGAAAATAAATGTAATTTACAATCTTTTTCCAGCTCCCGAGAGCTCTCCTCAAAGATATCAGCATGTATCTTTGCACAGCACAAGGCAACATCTACAAGCCGTCTGTGGGATAGCAAACATGTCAGTATGATTTATATATATAGATAAGACCCATGTCTTTGTCTGTCACAGTTTGTTTTTTGAGAGACAAGGCCCTGCCACTGTAGTTTGTAAGCCTACGCTGGGCCCCATGGGGCCTGATTGGACTGGAATGTGGGCTTGGTAAATTATCTGATAAATACAGTAGATGTGTTTGTGTTTCGTGAGATACAATCGTGGACTCTTGTGTAGGCAAGCTACAAGTATTCTTCAAAATATCTTTATAAAAAACACACACATGGAATTCTTATTATTATTCTGTTAAGTTAACGAGGAGCTAATAATAGCAAGATGACATACAACCCCTTCATTTCATTTTTAACAACTTATTCTTGGGTCAAGTGTAGTTCAAAGTAAAAACTAGCTGTTTGTGACATTTCTGCAAAATTATATTATGATGCAGCACTTTTGATGCAGTGCTCTTCGCAACACTTTCAAGAAATTTCTAGTGAGTGGAGCTGTGTTTTCAGCTGTATCCAAAACAGATGAATGTGAATGCAAGCTAAGCTAAAAATTACCACAAACCTAACCGATAGTGTAAACAAAAGCAAATGGAGATATTGTTAAGAAGAGCAAATGTAAGGAATCGGAAATGGCCCTGGAAATCGCTTTAAGGCCCCTGTTACCGTGACCCTGCCCAAGCACTCTGCATCATAAGTGCACTGCTGTACTAGGTTAGCTACCTAGCAAGTTTACTACATTAGAAAAGCGATACATATTAAGTTCATGATGTCAATCATGTTCATAGGGTTAGGGTTACCTTCTTCCGATAACATCACTCCTGTAAATGCTCAATCTAGATTTAAGAACTAACCATTATTTTGTTTGGAATTTACTTCTACTTCACTATTTCCCCACCATTTACATTTGAAGAAGAAGCAGAAAAACGTGATAGAAGCATTGCTTACACTAATGTACAATAACATGATTATCAACAATTAAACAGCATATAAGTTAAAAACTGCCTAATGTTACTAAATGAAATGTTGAACCCGTGAACAGGAAATTACTGTGAAACCTGTTTACCTATATTTTGCCCTATGATTATATATAATAATAATTCGGATCTAATTTGGATCTGGTTATTTAATGCAAATGACTAAATGTAAGCAACCACACATAAAAATAATAATTATTATTTTTAATCATAATTTGTCTAAAAGGGAATACATGTTGCTGGTGTTTCACTGCCACTACTGGCCATTTCATCTGGAAACAGCAGTGAGTTGTATGTATTGGTACTTTTTGGAGATTTGCAAAAATGTAGGTCGAGGCATGGTTTTCCAATGAGCTTGAAAATAATTGAAGCCCGCAATTGTTGAGTTAATGCTGTTAGCAGGCATATATTTTCAATTAATAAATAATCAAAGTTTCTTTCAGGGCAGAGATCTCTCAGGACAGGTCCAGGCAAAAAACACAGAGCTTGCAAATAGCTCTCTCTCTCTCTCTCTCTCTCTCTCTCTCTCTCTCTCTCTCTCTCTCTCTCTCTCTCTCTCTCTCTCTCTCGATATCTTCTCATTCCACTGAATCTGCTCATATCTCTCCATCTGAGCAATGAAGGGGAAGTGTAGAACCACCCACTGCATATTCGCTGTCCACAGGTCTATAACTCCTCTGTGCTTCGGGCCACACATAGTGTGCTGGGCCTCTTCCTTCACTCAGCAACCAACAGAAGATCCTGATACTAACTCGTTTTACAGAGTGATTTCTGACCTCGCTCCCGGGCTCAGGTGGAGACCACCAGGTGAAGAAGAGAAACAGAGGAACATGGGCAGACAGGTGCCAAATGGGGTACAGTCCGCATAGAGTGATTGCATTTTTCACTGATGAAATGTTAGCTTGTTTTGATGGTATAATACAATCAAGATTTGTTTGGTAAAATAATGTTTGGTTAAAAAAAAGCCATTTTACAAGGAAGAGTGAAAAATGTACAAATCTTACTTTATTGGGACCGAAACAAAATCCCAAACACAGTATTTACATACCAATTTATTGTTAAAGTATGCCATACTTTATCATCAGATTTGTGGCATATATTTCTCTGTGGTGCTCATATACAGTAGTTGCTGTGAGTTTGAATCTGGCTTGCAGCATCTCATGATCTCATTCTTTCTCTTTCTCTCCATCATTCCCTGTCCTCTCTCCTGCCCTCAATTACACTTTTAAAAGGCCAAGAAATATTATATGGCATAAAAACTCAACATTCAAGTTGCTAATTCAAGCCTGAAATCAATAGTTTACCTAAATATGAAAATTATGTTACTCACCCTCATGTCATTCCATGTGTAGGCATTTATTTATTCTGCAGAACACACACTAAGATATTGGTTACACTTTATTCTAATGGCCACTTTAGACATTCGAATAATTATGAGTAATTTTGCAACTACATGTCAACTAACTCTCATTAAAATATAAGTAGACTGTAGTAGACTGTTAGCGTTAGGGTTATGGTTAGTAGAATAAGTTGAAATGTAGTTGCAAAGTTATTTAAGTCAGTAGAATGTATTTTGGCAGACAATCAAAATAAAGTGTTAGCAGATATTAAGCAAACAGTCTACTAATACATTAATGAGAGTTAGTTGACATGTTTACTGTCTTCCAAAGTTACCAAATATAGTTAGTAGTAATGTCTAATAGGAACCATCGAAATAAAGATATCCAGATATTCTGCAGAATCAAAATGAATCACAATCCCGTTGTACAGTTTATGTTGTACATTGGACTTCCTTATTCACATCAAAGTCTCATTGTTAATGCATTTTTTTTTTTTTTTACTTAAGATTTTAAGCATATAGTCAACATGCAGGCTAAGTATCATAGCAAAAAGTTATAACATACCATAGCACAACTGACCGGTTGTTGGTTTCATAAAATTCCTTCCCCAACACTGTCCAGTAAAAGGAAAAAGAATGGTGGGTATTGGTCACGTTTATTTTAGCTGTGTGCATAGACTGTATATGTTGGGCCAAACCAAACCAAACCAAAAAATAATAATAATAATAAGCCAGAAATACACCTCTTTTCTGAATATTATGCCCTTGTGAACTCTTTAACCTAGGCAGTATTCTTAAATGTTTTAAATACTTACCATTTGGAGCTCTGTTCTAAACAGATCCATTGTGCTCAATTTACCTTTAAACGTTCTATTGAAATAACTAATAACAAAATGCACAGAGGACTGTGGCCACTAACCCTATAAATAGAGGATGCAGTAAGTCAGTATGAAGGTTCTGGGATAACTGTGGTAAGAAAGGCATGATGTCCTTTTTATATTTTATTTTCCTGCCAATGAGGCTCTGGAGGCACAAAAAAAAAAAAAAAAAAAACTAATACAAGCCATCTATTTTTGCCTGTGGGGAGCGACCAAAAAAGGCTGATTCAGTAAACAGAGGCTGGTGTTTATCCTACTCAGTGACAGGCACACGTGTGGAAAGATTGAGCATTAGGCAGCTGACCTGATGCAAAGTCATTGTTTAGACCCTGGAAGATTGTGGATTGACATACTTTCAAAAATTTGCTTTAAAGAAGGCCAGCATTACTTAAAGACTTTTTAAAAATCGCTTAGAAAGGTCTTTCAGCAACAGTTTAATGCTGTACTAGTGGTCGGGGTCTGTCATTGTTATGGATTCCATGGAATAATTTGAGCAGTCTGAGAGAGGTTACACATGTTGGATGTTTAGGATAAAGCAAATGAACTGCAGTAAAAAGACCTCACCTCTCCATGACCTCACAAATCCTCCCAAAATATACTCCAAGATAATAGGACAAGATAGACAACCTCTTGACACACTGATACTCCCCACCCCACAATTTAACATCTATTGCATTCATGTGTGCTGTGTACTGCATATCCCCATCATTCTTAAATCCATTTGAAGAACATGACTGACTCCGCAAACAATCCCACACTCTAATTGTATCTGTAGTCTAAATGTATTGCACATGTTTTAGATGCTATCACAAACTATGTGATGGCTGCTGTTGAAGAGATAATGTAGATATATCTGTCTGTGTGTTTAAGGTATGCGTGCTTGAATCAGGGTTGTGCTTGTTTTTGTATTTTACATGTCAAAGGTGGCAGTTTATCTTGATTTAGTCTTTGGTAATGTTCATATTATTATTATTCCAGTAAAGCCCATTTAAAAACTGATAAGATTGCATGAGTCACATTCAGAGAAGAGTATATATATACTGCATGTTACTTTGCTTGGCAACTGTTTACAGCCTATCATTATGAAATGAGAATTGGATAATAAATAAAGGCTAAGATTTTTTTTTATCTAGGAAGGACATTATATTGACCAAAAGACAGAAGCAAAAGACATTTAAAACATTACAAAATATTTAGATTTTTAAATAAATACTATTCAAAGAATCCTGAAAAAAGTAACACCAAAATATTAAAAATGTTTTCTGAAGGATCATGTAACAGAATACTGGAGTACTGATGCAGAAAAAATCAGTTTTGCCTGATATGAATAAATTACATTCTATAGAATAAAAAAAAATGCAATAATATTTGGTAACACTTTATTTTGATGTTCCACTTTAGACATTCTACCGACTATAACTGTTACACAGAGTTGAGGTAATGAAGGAAAAAGATCTGGGTCTAATCACTGGTAGTTATACATTTATTAACAATAGGCACAAAACAAAACACTCAAGAAACATTGACTATAAAAATAAACAGATCCAATAACACTCACTGAGAACAGACAAATTAACTGAACAAAACACAGGGCTTAAATACCAAGACAAACTAATAAACAAGATATGAGCATCAGGTGCAACAACTCAAACAATCAATGAAAACCCACGGTAACAAAACAGACACAGGCTGTTTACATGACACTGTTTTCAACTAAAAACGTAAAACGTACAACGTTTGTTCTCGGAGCGGTTCATGACTCAAATGTATCCGTTTCAATCACAACACGATCAACGCTGAAATTAATCTGCAGCAGTCAGGTGTACAGGTCAGTGTTCTTTAAGTTGTTTCCGTTCATTATTATTGTTATGTTGATGGGCTTTAATATTTACGTTATTTTTTTGTAATTGCAGTTCTTTGCACCGCTGTCCTGTGGCTGCTCTGCGACTGGGATAAGAGTGGTGGTCATTATGAGATGAGGGGAGAGTGTGTCATGACAGGGGCCGCAGTGATAAGTTCAGGAGTGAGAGCCTGGGGCCGGAGAGAGGGGCCTGATGAGTGAGTGCTCAGCTCTGGAACAGCTTCACACGACAGCAAACAGGCTTGTATCTGGCCTCTGTCCAGCTAACATGGGTGAAGACACCTGTGGAAAAAGGGTGGCCTTGCACATGTCTAAATGCACATACACATGGTAAAGGTGCACACAATCTAGAGACATTGAGGTGCATGGTGTCCATGGCAATTCATCTAGTATATAAAGCATCTGTGAAGGCTTTCTTTAGATAGACTCCCTAGGACCAAGGAGGTCTAAAGTACCTAGAGAGAGCTATCTTTCATCTATGAATTATCATTCATCTCAGTGGCAATAGCTCAGCTGGCACAGGTCTCCCCTGGAAGTGCATCTTTGCTCAAGGAAATTTTTTGTTCCTGTGCATGCTTTTGAAGCCAATCACATGAGCCGTAAATGACATATAGGGTGCGTCTGAAAGCTAAAAATGCTGCTTTTCAATGTTAGCTTCCCTTGTCTCCATTTATCATCTGATACATTTTTGAAGGCAGCATAGATGTGTACTTCGCTTCCTTTTGATATTACACAATTCTGCTTTCCATTCTGTGACAGTTGAGCTAAAACAATAAAGATGATGTCTAAAAGTTGCGGTTGGTGGTTAGTGTACAAATGTAAATTTGTGACCAATGTTGTACACTTCTGATGTCATTGTTAGAGATAAAATATTATTCTAGTAATTTAAACATTTGCTTAGTTTTCACCAAAGCTTACTCTATTCTGCTGTTGATCCTTGAACGATTACACTGCCTTAAGAAGTCCGTTTCATGATGTACCTCTGCGCGCAAACGCTGCCTACAAAGTCATGAAGGCGTGGAAGGTTGGAATACAGGATGGTTGGAGACTTTGGAGACACGGAGGAAGGAGGAGACACTGGAAGATTCACACGGAGAAGACTGGAGACAAGATGCTGGAGAATGACACAGGATTGGAGAGAGATCACTGGAGAAGTCAGGTAGGTCGCTGCACAGAAGGTAAGTGGTCCTCTTCATACAAACGAGACCAGACAGTGAATTGTGGTGAAGTGTGTGTTTATGTAGTAGTAGTGATGAGAGTGATGATGAGGTGCAGGTGTGTGTGAATAGAACTTAGGTGAGGGAGAGCGCTGTGATTGGCTGGCGAGAGAGCCTTGCAGATCTGTAACAGAAAACGGATATATTCCTAGTTCTGATCTGATGTGTTTGTGTAGGCTAGTCCACGTGTAGTATAGTAATTTACTTTATTTCACTATTTCCCCGCCATTGACTGAACTTGTAAAGAAGTTCTATTTGAAGCAGAAACAGAAACAAGTGATAGAAGCATTGCTTACACTAATGTAAAATAACATGATTATCAACCATTAAACAGCATATAAGTTCAAAACCGCCTAATGAAATGTTGAACCTGTGAACAGGAAACGACTGTGAAGCGATGGGGTTGTTGATGGACTCGATCTACTCCATCTGTGTTTTGATCATCATTCAATTTAGCCAATTTAGTAGTAGTGCTGAAACAGTAAGTATACTTCGCGATCAACAGATCAACCCTAGTCCATTGCCATATCAACATTGACTCATCTGTCTGGATTGTTTGTCTGTATTTTGACCTTTTCCCTCTTTTGGATTGCGTCTTTGGATTACCCTTTAATAAACTTCTGCGTTTTGGATCCTCAGCATTTGTTTCGCAGAGTGGTATGTAACACTTCTTGTACATTGATATTAGAACACTTACTACATAAAGTATACTTAAAGGTTTACTAGAGGCACTTCTCAATAGTCAAATTGATGCTGTCTCATTTCCTCGATCCTCCGTGCTCCAGCTTGGGTGTCACTCCTGTCAGCTGAGAACAGGAAACTGATGAGTCTTGATTTCTGCTGGGACATTCAGATGGCCGGGTCAGAATCTGGCCTAAACAACATGAAAGTATGGATCCATCCATCCTTGTATCCGGTGGTGTAATGATGTGGAGGATATTTTCTCGGCACACTTTGGGTCACTTAGTACCATTTGAGCATTGTTTAAACCCCACAGTCAACCTGAGTATTGTTGCTGACCATCTCCATCCCTTTATGACCACAGTGTATCATCTTCTGATGGTTATTTTCGACTTGATAAACACACCATGTCCCAAAGCTCAAATCATCTCAAACTGGTTTCTTTAACATGAAAATGAGTTCACTATACTCAATAGGCCTCCACAGTTACCAGATCAACTATTCTAATGCATAAGCAATTTTTTACAATCTCTTTGACATTTCTCAGTACTTTTTACTTTCACTTTTAAAAAGTGTCACTTTTTCAAAACACCGTGAGCACAACAGCCATCTATGTGGGCTAAACTGTGGACCATTTTCCCATTGATTTGGCACAACATTCATGAAGACTATATCTTTCAAATTACATTAAAGGGATAGTTCACCCAAGAATGAAAATTCTGTCAGTATTTACTCACCCTCATGTTGTTCCAATCCCGTAAGACCTTCGTTCATCTTCGGAACACAAATTAAGATATTTTTGATTAAATCTGAGAGCTGGATCAATCCTCCATAGGCTTCTAAGGGATTGAAACTTGCCAGCCCCGAAAAGTTATCAAAGACATCGTTAAAACAGTCCAAGTGACTACAGTGGCTCAATCTTAAGTTTATCAAACGACGAGAATACTTTTTGTGCGCAAAAACAAACAAAAATAACGACTTTATTTCAACTATTCATTTCCTTCTCTGTGGGCCTCGAGTCAGTTAATGTAGTGTGATTGCGTAGAGCTACGTCACACGTAGGCTAACTATTGGCCGACGCTGGTCATGTGTGATGTGTGTGACGTACAACAGAAGCTTACGCTATTACACTAGTGAACTGACTCGAGGCCCACAGAGAAGGAAATGAGTAGTTGAAATAGTTTTTTTATTTTTTTTATTTTTGCGCACAAAAAGTATTCACTTGGACTGCTAAAGCCACACTGTAGTCACTTGGACTATTTTAACGATGTCTTTAATAACATTTCTGGTGTTAGTCTTTCAATTTCATTACCATCTATAACTTAATCATAAGTTATATAGAGTATATATATACTTTATATATATATATACATTTACATTTTTTCATTTAGCTGATGCTTTTATCCAAAGCGACTTACAATTGCTATGTATGTCAGAGGTCGCACGCCTCTGGAGCAATTAGGGGTTAAGTGTCTTGCTCAGGGACACATTGGTGTCTCACAGTGGATTCGAACACGGGTCTCTCACACCAAAGGCATGTGTCTTATCCACTGTGCCACCACCACCACATATACACACACATATATATATATATATATATATATATATATATATATATATATATATATATATATATATATATATATATATATATATATATATATATATATATATATATATATATATATATATATATATATATATATATATATATATATATACTTCCTACTGTAATGTTAACCAGGACCATGTAACATTTACTGCAGTGAATTATAAGTAATAGAGAGGTATTATTCTTGGTTTGTAAAGAAATGTTTACAAAAGAAAGCATGGTAACATTTTATTTTGATGATCCCTTTTGAACATTCTGTTAACTATAAGTAACTTTGCAACTACATGTCAACTAACTCTCAGTAGAGTATTAGTGGACTGTCTGCTTCATATCTGCAAACTCTTTATTGTGATGGTCCTCCAACACACACTCTACTGACTATAAGTAACTTTGCAAGTACATCTCATCTAACTCTAACCCAAACCCTACCAGTCTACTAATACTCTACTAACACTCTAATGAGAGTTAATAGGCATGAAGTTAAAGGGACCATCAAAATAAAGTGAAACAGAAAGGATTAATGTGTTAGTTGTTACATGTTTTTAGGTCAGTTAGTTTGTCGGGTGAAACCCTTGCTAGTCTGATGGAAGAATGACTTGATTTGAGACGTGTTTTGGTAGTTTTAGTGCATTTTGGATTTGTAATTTACAACTGTGCGAAGCTGAAAGTTGGAGAGGAGAAATGTGTGAAAATGTGACCCAAGTATTCAGAAATGGGTCTGATTGTAAAAACAGGACAAGAAAAAAAAAAACTGTAACAACTGCAGACAGGGAAAAATGTCCATTTGATGCATTTTACAGTCTCCCAAACAACCTTCACAAGCCAAACATTTGCTATTGTATAATATTGTTGTTGCTTACAAAAAATAAAATAAAACTAAATAAAAATAAAAAACTTTTAATCATTATTCATTGCTACTTTTGAATAGCTATCATTTGAGTAATATGGTTTTGCAAACAAAATTGTGTAGTTAGGGCAAATACCAGCAGGTATGCTTTTCCCATGACAAACCAAACAAACCTTATATGAATTGTGAGGTCTGTAGATTAGCATCCAAAGCAGAATTGTGCTGCCATCTTCAGCAGGGTATGTGTACTTACACTGACATGAACATTACTGTAATGGATATATTTACTTCATTTACTCATTGTGACTGTTCATTTGATTTTTCAAAGTTGTTATCAGTTTCTCTACTTCAAAATCTTTTTATTTAAAATCTAGTTTAATTTGTGTTTCTTGCCGTTTCTTTGTAATTGTTTATGAAATTTATTAGCAATTTGAGTCAAAATTTTGTTCAACACCATTTTTTTGTATGTGTAGCTATCACTGAACTACGTTTTGTCTCTCCTTTAAATTATTTCCTGTCAAAGACCAACAAATAAAATAATATATAAATAAATACCTATATATATATATATATATATATATATATATATATATATATATATATATATATATATATATATATATATATATATATATATATATATATATATATATATATATATATATATATATATAATATATTAATTACAAGTTTTCAGTTAACTATTTTTGTGAGCTCATCTAAAGTGAGGACTATTTATACTTTATATATTTTAAGTTTTTACAAAGGAGATTTTAAAGTCTCAGTTATCTTCTTTTGGTGAGGTCAATTTTTAAAGAAAGACCTCTGCACATATATATTCAAACGCGGATTCCTATAGACAAAACCCATAATATGCATGTGCATGTTGTCACCGTTTTCACAGATTCACGGTTTTGCAATTTACACGGAGATAATAACGTTTTTTTGTTGTTGTTTTTTTTTTCAAAACTTGCACCTTGGAACCTATTTCAAAGTTTGCGTTCTCGAGCTACTAAACACTGTTGTGCAAATGAACGGCCAGAACAGATTAAAGGATTTCTGTTTTCAGTTTTAAAAAAAACACACACACACACAACACAGAGTAATAGAGAACCAAAAGTCATCCACGATCTGCACTGCTGTTCTCTAATGTTTGAAAGTTAGTACTAATGTATTTTTGACACTGATAAATGATTTATTATATTATTATTTTTTATTAACATTTTGAGCTGACCACCAACTTGACCAGGCTGGGAGACCATCTAAGCCAGGCTGGGAGACCAGCTTGACCAGCTGACCACCAACTTGACCAGGCTGGGAGACCAGCTTGACCAACTAAGTCAGGCTGGGAGATCAGCTGACCACCAACTTGACCAGGCTGGGAGACCAGCTTGACCAGCTAAGCCAGGCTGGGAGACCAGCTTGTCCAGCTAAGCCAGGCTGGGAGACCAGCTGACAAACAACTTGACCAGGCTGGGAGACCAGCTTGACCAGCTAAGCCAGGCTGGGAGACCAGCTTGACCAGCTAAGCCAGGCTGGGAGACCAACTAAAACCAGCTACTTCCAGCTTAAACCAGCTAAGACCAGCCAACCAGCCTAGGCTGGTTTTAGCTAGATTTTTCAGCAGGGTCATTTGAACAAAACAGTGCCTGGTGGCTCGAGAACACAGATCATGAACATGAATCATGATGAGCTCTTACTGGAACAACACAGCAACTAAACTCAATGAATTCACAACGTTTTATTACAATAGTGTTCTCTTTATAATGTTATGTAATATGACAGTCCTAATCACAGTTATTATTAGTCATGCATTGCTGTAGCATGCGCTGAAGCTGAAGATGATCAGCGGTGTTCTTTAACCCGCGTTAATTCTTAACCAAATGCATATCTGAGATGAATCATATATATAGCCCTACACTAAATAAACACATTATTAACTTATATTTACACACACAAAAAAAATGCTGCGAATGCACACGTAAACTTATAGTCATGAAGGTGTAACTCTAGCCTTTAAACATAAAAGGACCCCAAACATAACTCCGGCACACTCCTTCCTTTTTCCACGTGTCTGCTTTACGTGTTTCGCAGTTGAGTAGCATGCACACGTGCTTGACCTTGCTTAATCTGTGTTATTATCGACAATTAATTTATTGCCGATTACTCATTAGCATCCCAATTAATATGGACGCACCAGCACAACTCGTTGTCATATATGCCTTGCATATATGTTTAACTAAAAACTTTAAACTTTAGTTTTAACTAAAAACTAGTTTAACTAAAAACATAAAACTTTTTATGCGTTTTGGCCGTTCGTTTACACGACAACGGCGTTTTGGGTGCCTGAAAATGCAAACTATTGAAAACGGGTATCAAAGTGAAAGTTTTTGTCAAGTCAAGTCACCTTCATTTATAAAGCGCTTTTAACAGTATGGAGTGTTTCAACTTTACAGTGATAATAGAAATTACCGTAACAGATTGTTTTGAAAACGGTCTCTGTGTAAACAGCAAAAACGCAAATCTCTGAAGACAATTATGCGTCTTACATGTTCAGTCTATGGTGTTTCATCGCCATCTAATGGCCTGGCAGCAGAATACAGCGTTTTTAGTCGTTTTCACAGATTTGTGTAAGTGGGAATTGTTTTGACAATGGTGTCATCTGTTCGCGCAAAACTCAAAGGAAAAACTTCTCTGTTTTAAGCATATTGTTGTCTGATGCTGAGGTTGTGCTCGGGTCAACAGAAAGCGTTCACCTAGCTTGCTTTTCTCTTCATTTCCTGCTTTTCCGGTGGACACTTGATGTTAAGTTTTGCTACCGCACGAGTCACAACCTCAACCGGCTCCTCATTCGTAGCATTCCTCAGAACTGGAGAGCTCAAAGCGGAGGCTTCCGTATCCCGAACATGAAACCTGGAACCTGCAGATAAAGGGCCAAAGCCGTCTCCACATCCAAGATTTAAGATTCCGCGGCGGCTCAGAAGACCCCGGTCCCAAACTGAGAGGAACGCGAACCTGGCCCGCCTCGTCAAACAAAGCGACGTCAAATAGGATGAACAACGTTTAATGACAGTTTCCCACACACACAGAGTGCTTGCTGAAGAACAGAAGCTGACGCTGTTTTGTGCCGGCTTACAATTGTAGCCTCCGTGGTCACAAGCTACTTCACAATGCAATGCCAATCAGAATTGGACTGGTTTTACACATGTTTCAGATGCTGTCACACTGGAGGTGTTCCCCAAAGAGTTGTTATACGACGCAGCATGATTTCCCTTGGAAGGGACCATTATGTCTATGGAAAGTTGCCATAAAACATTGAAACCCAATGTGTTTGTGTGTGTGTGTGTGTGTGTGTGTGTGTGTGTGTGTGTGTGTGTGTGTGTGTGTGTGTGTGTGTGTTCTTGTTTATATTACATTGCAAGGACCAAATGTCCCCTCAAGGATAGTAAAACCTGAGATCACCTACGTTGTGGGGACCAGCCAGCGGTCCCCATGAGGAAAACAGCTTATAAATCATACTAAGTAATGTTTTTTGAAAATGTAAAAATGCAGAATGTCTCCTGTGACGGGTAGGTTTAGGGATAGGGGCAGTGTAAGGGGATAGTCCAGTTTGTCCAGTATAAAATCCATTACGCCAATGGAATGTCCTCACAAGGATAGCAAAACAAACCTGTGTGTGTGTGTGTGTGTGTGTGTGTGTGTGTGTGTGTGTGTGTGTGTGTGTGTGTGTGTGTGTGTGTGTGTGTGTGTGTGTGTGTGTGTGTGTGTGTGTGTGTGTGTGTGTGTGTGTGTGTGTGTGTGTGTATGTGCGTGCGTGCGTGCGTGCGTGCGTGCGTGCGTGCGTGTGTGTGTGTGTGTGTGTGTGTGTGTGTGTGTTGGAAGGTCACAGACTGGTCCAGACATGAGGGCGATTTCTAATCTGCACTACTCATATTACACCAGTATATCATTCCAGAAACATCCCGCATATTAATATTTCAATGTTCAATCATTTATTTATATAGCCTAGTTAATCCCAGTTAATGCAATCAAGAAACATAAATCCAAATAAACAGACATTCCAGCTATTCACTAAATCATATTGAAATAGTACAGCAAGTAAAGAGAATAAGTCAAAAATGAAAGTCATCATCATTTAATTACCCTCATGTTCTTCCAAACTATACATGACTTCATTTTCTCAGAGGGATTTTGAAGTACGAACTAATTGTTTTTGATACGATTTAAGAACAAAGAGTGGAGCTTTCAAACTTATATAAAAAAAAAAAAATCATTATTGTAATTGCTTGGAAGAGACTGACAAGTAAATTCTGAATGTCTCTTTTTATGTCCCACAGAAGAAATAAAGACATACAAGTTTGGAACAATATAAGAGAACGAGAGTAAATAATGACAGAAAATAATTTATAGGTAAAGTGTTTAAGCAAAGTTAAATTCATCTTGCGAATTAGAGCCAGGTCTTAGAAAGAGATATTTTTTCTCCCCAGTGTTCCCATCAATTAGACTAAAAATACACTCTTAAAATTAGAACATGCCATGCAACAACTGCTAGGGCTGGACTGTGGCCAATGGAAGACTCCATTCACTGCATGCAGACCAATACAGATTCAACTTCAACACTGGATGTGCATTACCGTTTTTCACAACTGCTAAAACACTAAACCCTATTCTCTGAATCAAATTCTCAATGGCCCAAACCAATTTGTTGAACAAATCACTCCTGCAAAACCTTAAACAAGTTCAGGCAGTTAAACACCATTTGCAAATATCATATATCATGCACCCTTTTTGCAAAACTCTAAACATTCTCGCTCACTAACACACATTTTGCTCTAGGAGGAAGGAGAGGAGGAAGTGTAAGAGGTGGTGGACAAGGAGGAAGAGTGTATTGTAAGATGCTTTTCATTTGAAAAAAATTCTTTGTCCTTTTGGGCTTTTGAATTTTGGACTATTGCATTTTTACAGTATGCAAGTTCTGAATATACAGACATTCAATGCTATACAATATTTCATACAATATCATACTTGCAGTAGCCTACATACAGTTTAGAATATTTTCACTGTAGGCCAACTATACTTTTTTTATGTAGCTGCAAAATTTATTTACAATATACAAAATGATTTCCCCCCGTAACCATGCTCTAGTGGATGTCTAATGAATGATCTGCAGTGTTTATATATTGACTGGCTGTGTATCTGAAAGCATTGTTTGATTTTCAGTACAGGTGAAATGGTTTTGAGGCAATTTGTTATTTGAGGGGACAGCCATTTGTAGCTGTGTCAGAAACCATATAGTGAACATTTTTGAGTGCACTCAATTCCAAAAGCTTAACAGTTTAGTGTGTGTAAAAAATAGCAATGCTGACCTACTGAATGAATAAATAAATAAACTTAGAGCATATTCATACATGAATACATACACACTGAGCGCGACAAAGTTAAGCGAATCGCTGACGAACTGAGCTTTTACACTGAACGCAAAACACCTGCACGATAGGTGGCGCTTACCGAGAATACATTTTTCCTCATGTATGTTTTCTCATGTTTTCCCATTTGGCTAACATAGCGGGCACAACATACAACAGTAAATTAAGAAAAATAAAGTTTGATAATACACCGAAACCATCATGGAGTGTTTGTAATAACTTCAGACTGCAATCTAAAGTGGATTTTTTGGCATTTTTCATATAAGCATTTCTCATTCCTTACTGTTATAAAAATACCCCGAGCTGCATGAAAACATACAGAGCATATATCGTCGTAATATTTATCTGCCTTCATGTTTTATCAGTAAAAATGTTTCTCTTGGTTGTTTATGTACGTAACTGTGTTCATTTCCTCGTTCTGAGTTCCGCACAATGTCGTCAGAAGGGCAAGAGTTATGATTATGATCTAGACCAAATGAGCTCTTGACTTTGAGTCATAACTGACACGGACGGAAGAAAACAGCGCTCTCTACGCTGTTTTAAGCTCTTTAGATCGCATAATTCAGTGGAAAATTAATAGAAAATGATAATCTGTATAAAGAATATGAGAGAATAAGTATGTTCGACACACTAGGCAAAAAAAGATCTTGCTTTGTCGCGCTGCGATTGATCCACCTGGTGTGAATAGCTCTAAGGATCTATTGTTTCGATTCAAGTGCGTCATTCCGACGTATATTCACGCTGTTTAATCACGCTCAGTGTGAAAGGACCTTATCTCTCATTAGAGTATTAGTTCAGTATTAGAAGACTGTTAGGAGTAGGGTTAGTAGAATAAGGGGTTAAGTTTAGTAGAGTAAGTTGACAGGTACTTGCAAAGTTACTAATAGGCTACTAAGTAGAATATCTGTTGGGGGATCATCAAAATAAAGTTTTAGTAGATATTAAGCAGACAGTCTAGTAGTAAACAACTAGTCCTCTAATCATGAGACATAGTTGGCATGTGCAATGTTCCTTTTAGTCAACAGAATGTCTAAAGAGAACCATCTAAATAAAATGTTCCCCAATATAATAACTAAAATCACTGTCCAAGGTATAGCTGACTGCCTAGTGCTAAATTACAAGCATGGAAGTTTATGAAACATTTCAAAACATTTTCACTTGGTCTGGTAACAGATATATATATATATTTTTTACTTTACGAGGGTTTATTTTTTTTTACTTGACTTTTTCTGCAACTTGTCAGCAAATTCGAGTCATTTGGCACTCAGTTATTATGGAAAAGCAGAGACACTTTAACATTCACATCATCACACAAGCATTCCAGAAAAAAAAGCAGATTCATTATGTCCAAAGCTCTGTAGACTTATCAATACAAATTATTTCAAATGTCACGCAAACTGCAGCACATCTCCCACTTGCACTCGCTACATCGGGGGAGTAAAAAAGCACTTACTAAAATTGCCAAACAAATTAATTTTACAGGAGTGTCAAACTCAGTTCCAGGAGGGCCACAGTCCTGCAGAGTTTAGTCCCAACTCTGCTTCAACACACATATCGGTAGTTTTCAAATAAGCTTGAAGGACTTGATTATGTAGATCAGGTGGGTTTCCTTAGGGTTGAAGCTAAACTCTGCAGGGATGTGACCCTCCAGGAACTGAGTCTGACACTCCTGATTTAGGATCTTGTCAACGTCTCTGTGCAGGAGTAGGAATAGCAGGATACAGGAGAAAACCAGAAAAGGTGGAGTCGTTAGTATTATCTGCATACACTCCCCCAAAGCCCTCGTCTCCATAGACCTGCAGCCATACCTCATCTTCTGCCTCTAAACGCAAGATAACAGAACCTGATGCTTGGTCCACATTGCTTTCCTGGTACTGATCATAGGTAAACATGATAGCCTTGTCATTCTTGTAGAGACCGACTTTAGCATCTTTAGTGTAGACGGTCAGATGATAAGTGAAGAAGTACACCCCTGGCAGAACGCAGCGGAACTTTCCGGAAACATCATCATAGTGGTGCTGGTCGTTGTAGAAGAACTTGTTGAAGCGGATTGGCACGTTGGTGGCGGGAACAAGTTCTTTGAGACCAACGCTAAAGGCTGAATGGTAAGACAAGGCACTGTCCCCACGGGCTCCTTTCAGACCTGGGTTCCCAGGAAAGCCTCTTGGTCCAGCTGGACCGACATCCCCTTTCTGTCCAGGATCACCTTTCTCACCTGCTTCACCTACAAAAAACAGAGACATTATGTACTGTTGCTGGTGTATAACTGGACCAACTTGATTGTGACAGCAGAAGATTCATATGTACTGTGGGCCAAAACCTATACCCTACCCTACCCGATAAACACTTCTATTACATACCAATAAGGCACTTTATTTTCACTTTTCAAATATTTTCTTTATTTTTATTTAAAATAAATGCCTTTCTGTTCTGTTATGCACTGGGAAAAGTTACCGCACCTCACTCTCCACGTTGCTGCTTCTGTTAATAGACAGGTTTCTTATGTAATTTTGTCTGGTCCAACCAGACAAAGTTAGTGTAAACAGTCTTTGGCAACAAAGTGGGCTATTTGCACTTAGCTTACAGTAAATAGACACTCTGTACATGGCAAATAAAGCTTACATTGAATAATTTACACGTTTTCTTTTAAGATAACAAAATAAACAAAATAAATTATTAATTAAATAAATTCAGTTGATTCACTCTCATTAATGCAGTCTGATATTTTTTTTCAGCTGCTTTCGCAGACTTTCATGGCAGCAGCAGTGTTTTTCTTGACTTGTAAATTTTCATAAAAATCTCTTAATCTCTCTTGCGAGGAGTAAATCAAACATGTTTGGTGTGATTGGCTGTTCGTTGTATCAGAAACTCTGGAGTTGACAGAGAATGTTTAAAGTGAGTGTTGTGAAACCGCTGAACCTGCTCTAAACCAGGTTGGATTTGTTTGGTTTTGTAAACTCTAAACCAACTTTGAAACTCAGAGTTTGTTCTACTAGCTTTGTGTAACAAGCTATTTGTGAGGTCATCATAGACTGAATGGGATTTTAGAGGTGAAGTTCCAAAGTTAGCAAAGTTCCAAACTGTGTAAAGAGAGTTTACTCTAACCTTTATCTCCTTTCTCGCCCCTCGGTCCATCGTGTCCATCTCTGCCGTCTCTCCCAGGTTTTCCACTGTGTCCAGGTGTGCCAGGAACGCCTCCCATCCACATGGCACATGGCTGTCTGTCATCAGGTTGACTGACATCTGTCCCTGGACCCTCAGGCTCATCCACCTCCTCTCCTCCCTCCTCGGCCCCTTCATCCATTGCTATTTGCTCCAAATCTTCCTCTAATAGGTCTTGACCTTGACCAAGTCGTCCAATGAGAAGGATTCCCAATAATATCTTCCAGAGTAGAGTCATACTGATGTCAAAAATATATTCAAGAATTTAAAAAAACATGTTATCCTGCTACAAAAACTATGTATTATACGTCTTACATGACACTTGAGTTGTCACACTTCACAACTTGTAAATTGTTTGACTTGTTGAAGATTGTACAACACAATATTATAACCTAATCCCTAATACCTAAATGCTTGAAGCAATTGGCTTTGGAAATGTCAAAACATTTTAGTGCCATGTCAAAACAAACATGTTTGACCTTTTCTTTACTCATATAGAGGCACTTTATTAAAGCAATGTTATGAAAAACTGTCTTTCTTACCTGGTTTGTATGTTTGTGTTTGTCCCAAAAGCACAGAACAGCAAGAACAGCCACTGAGCGACGCAACTGCCTGTGTTGGAAATGTACTGACATCACTGAGGGCTTTCTGAACTATATTTATCCAAGTCTAAATGTATTTATGGCTTGTTGAACAGCAGGCCACTTAATTCAATCTGATTCTAAAGAAGGGCTTCATCTCTGCTATAGTTATTAACCCTGGCAACACTTTACAATAAGGTTCATTAGTTAACATGAGTTAGTGTATTAACTAACATGAAATAACAATGAGCAATACATTTGTTACAGTATTTATTCATCTTTGTTAATGTTAGTTAATAAATATCCAACTGTTCATTGTTTGTTCATGTTAGTTCACAGTTAATTACTAATGTAATAAATACAACCTTTGATTTTAATAATGTATTAGTAAAAGTTGAAATTAATATTAACTAAGATTAATAAATGCTGTTGAAGTATTCTTCGTTCTTATTTCATGTTAACAAAGGTATTAGTTAAATAATGTTAACTAATTAACCTTATTGTGTTACCATTTAAATTCTATATGAGTGAGAGAAACAGAATTATCGAGTGTCATGTCAAGTTTATCGACATTTTATGACACCGCACTGAATTTGCATTCAACACTGCTCAAAACCATTGTATTTTCATGAACAGAAATACAGAGAATACTAGTCTAAATGAAATAATAAGTAATAAATTGTTTATAATTACAGAAGTGTTAAATCCAAAGTTGTGCATTTTATGACTTTATTGAATTGTATTGTTTCAGTAGATTGTAATTTCTGTAATTGCCTGTAATTTATAACTGTCAGCATTAAAATACATATTATTCATGTGAGATCTCGGTTTCATCATATTAGACGAAAACGAATAGCTTAATGTAGTTTCCTCAGAACAGAATGTTCTGTCATATTCATAAAGTTTGATTGGTAAAAACCAACCAGATGGGGGCAGTCCTTGTTCATCTGGTGTACTTACATACACAATCTCCAGTACATTATCAACCATTACCTTCTCTATCCCTTGAAAAGCATTATAGAAAACTAGTGATTTACATTTAATTTTACAGATGTAAATTATAGCTTTGATCGCCTGGAAGAAGCAAAAGTTCCAGACCAGCTTGTAAGTGTGCACCAGAGCATGCAGACCTTTAAATCTAATGAAGGTATTAATAAAGCATCTAATCTGCATTATAACTCACTTATGGCACCAAATGTAAATCCTTTTTTTAAATTTTATAAAAGTTATTTGTCTAAATATGAAATAATGAAAGCAATAAAATGCATGCACTCACTGCTTTTGTCTTCTTAATAGCTTTAAAAGTGTTTTTAATAGCGTTTTTTCTACAAACAAACAAACAGACAAACACAGCACAGTCATTCCGATCAGATTATTTACCCCAAGACATTATTAGAAATTACTAGGATTGTGAAACCTCTGGTCTCTCCGGTCAGAGCAACAGATCCAGTAAAGGTAAGAGTGAATGTTACACACACAAAAAAACATTATTATAATACTAAATATTTTATTAAATACGATAGTTATTTTATTGAATGAATAAAACTTTGAATGAAATGAATAAAACTAACTAAAGTAAATTAAGAATAAGTTAGAATAATACCATGTAAGTAGAATAACAATATCAGATATCTCAGTTTAATGTATTGCAATAATAACCAGTGGTTGAACCAAAAAATCAGAGAAGATTGAAGAATTGTACCTAAGGCTACAAAAGGAGAAATAGAATTACTATAATATTTGCAGTGAGAGAAAGGATTACGGCAGGTGCTCAAGGTAAAGCTTAGCTTATGCTGATGCAATTCACAATGTCATGCTGAGCATTTCTTCTCCAAATTGTCCTCACAATATGATTGCTTATTCACATCCCAACACAAATATTTTATATGTATCCTGCTTCAATAATACACACACAATTGACTAAAAATTGAGGAAAATCAGGTACTCCTTGTCTCTTTAGACGAATAAGACTTGCCTGGGGAAACTTCTGTCCACATCAAGCTATTTTGTAAGAATTTCATGGCACTCCCTGATGGGCTTCTTTAGATGTAATCCATTTACTTATTCTCAGTTCATAGAAGATTTTGACGCATTAGAAGTTACTTGTTTCAAGAATAAACTTTGTTGTTTTTTTTTACATCTGCAGTGCACCGGCCATATGTTCAATTTTACAATGAAGCCATTGCAAATGTCCTCATTCACATTCTTGGCTCTCATTAGAGAAGATATGCAATGACAAGTAGAAGCACTTTATGTTGTTATCACACAATTTCCAACCCCATCACTGACATATGTATTTGTTTTGAACCGTTGTACGGATACAAGTCTGATGTTATTCATTTTAAAAGGTTTATGTGAACCTGGCCAATTAAGGCTCAACTCCAAGAAAAGGAAGATCCCTGCTGTTTTCATTTTAGATATCCATCATCTTAATTGGTCTCTATTAGCTTTTTTGTTGACAAAATTCACTGCCCTTCTCATTATTCTCCAAATCCCTGTCTCAGGATGTAAGTTTCAAATAAAAGAGACGTATGCATCACAAAAGAGAGATATCAATTAAATTTAAAGTGTAAGACGCCTCCTGAAGTGTCTAAGGTTCACCAATATTTTTCTAGAGAGGTTCACAAGACTTCTGTTCTAGCGACTGTTTGATTGAAGCAAATGTACAATTTTACTTATTCAAAATAATTAAATGTCTATTGTGGAAAATAACGTTAGCATACTTTCAAAGAGAGTACTTATAATGAAAATAATACATGTGAATGTAATTTTTGGACACTTAATTGCATTATATTTGCAATTAAATGAAAATGTGTTATAGTTTACATTTATGTTAAATGCAATTAGTTGACCCAGTTAAGTAGGACTTATATAAGTATATAATTTCATAATTACTTCTATTGTTTTCGGTTATGTAATATGGTTAAATTGTACTGCTGAATGTACTGACAAGCGTTTATGGTAAACTAAAATATACTTTACTGTAATTTCTATTGAAACTTGCATGTAATATATTTAAATATATTTGTAATTACAAATTTGTAATGATGACTTTTATAACATATTACATTTAAATTATAATCAAGTACTTTTCATGTGATTTAGTGTTAATCAACGGATCAAAATATGTGAACTTATTTAAAGCATGACAAAAGTCAAAATTGATAATAAAACCCACTGAGAACGGTCTTGCCCGACTCACCAGTTGAGAAACAATGTAATGTTATGTAACGTTTGGCCCCTTATTGGTAAAAGCAAAACAAACAAAAAAAAGCATGCATTTTGAGGAAGATCATTGTTTTTGCTTCAGCTCTGCATGAATGTGCGGATGAATAAGGTTATTATACTGCTCATAAAACATTCACTTTAGGCTTAAGAGATATAACCAGTTTAAATTGAAAGGATCTCAAGCTGATAAATATAATTATATTACTATGAAATCTGTTAGATATGGCAATTTATCTGTTCAATATTATATATTACTCACCTGTTAAGTAATAAAAAACGCCATCTTCTGCTTTTACATTTCAAATCCCTCAGTTCTCGCCATCTCTGAAAAGCCAAGCCAGTGTTGACTCCCATTTTATTAACAGCTGTGTTGTGTTCTCTTTTTGCCAGCAGACTCTCAATTTTTTTTTTTAAATGAGTGATTCCCTGAAGATTCAAGATTGCTCCATGGCTTCATTCAAAATTGCATCCGTCCCAACTATATGGTAGGTGAATAACAGTATGTCATAGAAGAAGTATGTCCGAATTGACAGAACTCATAAAAGTGTAGACAAAAAGTAGACAGATACTGAAGATACTTTACAATCCCATGAGGCCATGGGTGAGAATTTGAAAATGGCAGTGATGTGACATAACAGACCATAATCAGGTTACGTGATTAGGGCAACATGGCGAATGTAGTACGTCCGGATTACATTCATACTACATACATTTATACTATAGAGAACATACTTTTTTAGCGGTCGCGAAGTAATTTCTTAGTCAAGAGACTATTCTGGAATGACATGATAGTGATTTATTTGACTTGGTATGGGTTAATGTAAGTCTACTGGTTCTTATCACACCCCTAATAAAAGCCATATTGCAGTTTTTCTATGTGTTTGTCAGACAATGGGGGAACCAGCTGACTGTGGAATTTTTCACTTTTGCCTGGCTTGCTGAATGAGGTTAAAAGCACAATGGGGGAATTGATTATAGTACAGTCGATAAATTCAGTTGGTTCCATTCTTAATTGTTTCAAGGGTTTTAATTGCAGCTGAATAAACATGTGCTCAATAAACAATTATTCCACAAAGGCCTGATCACATGTGCCTTGATCATTCTGCTTTTCAAATTTGTTAAGATCATCTGATCTTCAGCATGCATTCCTTCCACCTTGCAATCACTCTTAAGAAAAATGTCAAGACAAGTCACCATCACAGTCACCAGCTCAGTCACCAACTCTGTAACCTGTATGCACTACACTTCCCAGCATCCCTTCTAGTTCCCACCTGCACTCAGTCAGCCATGCATCAACCTCACATCAGTGTCTGGTCTCGTCAACGTTACTGCTACGTAGACAGACTCTGCTTTTACTCTGCTTTTGAATAAACCATTTCACCTTACCATCTGTCTGTTCCCTTCTGTGAGTGTGACAGAAGACAAGAACACAAAGAAGCACAGGAAGAGCATCCTCTTCACCCCGGCGAACCCAGTTAACTTTCTTCTCACCCTTTCAAGATGGTCGGCCGATCGAGGACTATGAAGAGTTCCTTGATCACGTGCATGAAGTACCCTGGAACGAGGACACATTAAAGACCGTCTTTTGGTGTGGGTTGGACGATCACCTGTTTCAGCAAGTTCCTGCAGCTGCAACAACAGGTTCCTTGAAGAGGTACATCGAAGAGGTTCTACGGTTATGTGGATCGCCTTATGTGATAGAGGATGCCGCTCCAGAGTCTCGTCCAACGGAGACCACCCTTCCAGAGTCTCATCCCGCCGAGACCACCCTTCCAGAGCCTCTCAAGATAGGCAAGATAGGCAAGATAGGTGATTTCAGGTCTTTTATTGTTTTAATACTGATGATTTTGGCATACAGCTCATGAAAACCCAAAATTCCTATCTCCAAAAATTTGCATATTTCATCCGACCAATAAAATAAGTGTTTTTAATACAAAAAAGTAAACCTTCAAATAATTATGTTCAGTTATGCACTCAATACTTGGTCGGGAATTCTTTTGCAGAAATGACTGCTTCAATGCGGCGTGGCATGGAGGCAATCAGCCTGTGGCACTGCTGAGGTGTTATGGATGCCCAGGATGCTTCGATAGCGGCCTTAAGCTCATCCAGAGTGTTGGGTCTTGCGTCTCTCAACTTTCTCTTCACAATATCCCACAGATTCTCTATGGCAGGCCAATTGAGCACAGTAATACCATGGTCAGTAAACCATTTACCAGTGGTTTTGGCACTGTGAGCAGGTGCCAGGTCGTGCTGAAAAATGAAATCTTCATCTCCATAAAGCTTTTCAGCAGATGGAAGCATGAAGTGCTCCAAAATCTCCTGATAGCTAGCTGCATTGACCCTGCCCTTGATAAAACACAGTGGACCAACACCAGCAGCTGACATGTCACCCCAGACCATCACTGACTGTGGGTACTTGACACTGGACTTCAGGCATTTTGGCATTTCCTTCTCCCCAGTCTCTGGCACCTTGATTTCAGAATGACATGCAAAATTTGCTTTCATCCGAAAAAAGTACTTTGGACCACTGAGCAACAGTCCAGTGCTGCTTCTCTGTAGCCCAGGTCAGGCGCTTCTGCCGCTGTTTCTGGTTCAAAAGTGGCTTGACCTGGGGAATGCGGCACCTGTAGCCCATTGCCTGCACACGCCTGTGCACGTTGGCTCTGGATGTTTCTACTCCAGACTCAGTCCACTGCTTCCGCAGGTCCCCCAAGGTCTGGAGTCGGTCCTTCTCCACAATCTTCCTCAGGGTCCGGTCACCTCTTCTCGTTGTGCAGCGTTTTTTGCCACACTTTTTCCTTCCCACAGACTTCCCACTGAGGTGCCTTGATACAGCACTCTGGGAACAGCCTATTTGTTCAGAAATTTCTTTCTGTGTCTTACCCTCTTGCTTGAGGGTGTCAATGATGGCCTTCTGGACAGGAGTCAGGTCGGCAGTCTTACCCATGATTGCGGTTTTGAGTAATGAAACAGGCTGGGAGTTTTTAAAAGCCTCAGGAATCTTTTGCAGGTGTTTAGAGTTAATTAGTTGATTCAGATGATTAGGTTAATAGCTCGTTTAGAGACCCTTTTCATGATATGCTAAGTTTTTGAAATAGAAATTTTGGGTTTTCATGAGCTGTATGCCAAAATCATCAGTATTAAAACCGTCACACCAGCAGCAGAGGATCTTCTCCTTCCAAAGAGGACTCGTTGTTAAATATGTTTCTCTTCGGTAAACACAGCAGCTTTCAAAAGACCGAAATATTTCAGTTGGTGTGCAATGAATCTAAAATATATGAAAGTTTAATTTTTATCATTACATTATGGAAAATAATGAACTTTATCACAATATGCTAATTTTTTTAGAAGGACCTGTACTGTTTGGCTTCATCACTGTCTCCTCTCCACCAGTAAGCTGGTGTGTGGTGGACGTTCTGGCGCAATATGGCTGCTGTCGCATCATCCAGGTGGATGCTGCACATTGGTGGTGGTTGAGGAGATTCACCTTCCATGTAAATCGCTTTGAGTACCCAGAAAAGCGCTATATAAATGTAATAAATAATAATTTTGATTAATTCTGAATGATACAGGCAGCCAGTGAAGGGATCTGAGTTTTGGAATAATGTGATTTCTAATTTGAGAGCGAGTTAGCATCAGTGCAGCTACATTCTGAACTTTTCATAAGTGTATAATAGAGCTTTTTTGGTAACCCAGCAAAACGCTATTGCGGTATTCAAGTCTAGATGTAAAAAAAATGCATGAATATGTTTTTCACTGTCAGGAGGGAAGAGAATGTAACATACTTTGAAGATGTTTCTGAGGTGATAAAATGCTGTTTTAGTAACGATGCTAATATGTTTTTTTTTTGTTGTTGTTTTTACTGAGGTCAAAAATGATTCCTAAGCTCTTAGCTTGATTACTGGCTTTTAGTGATGCAGTCCGGTAGGGTGGAAGTTTAATTGTGGCCATCTGGTGTAAGTGAGTTGAGTGTCATCCGCATACTGATGAAATGAAATATTGTGCTGATTAATTACACCAGCTAAAGGAAACATTTATAGTTTAAATAATAGAGGACCCAAAAATGAGCCTTGAGGAACACCACAAGAAATTACATTACGCCCGTTACCCAGTATAACATAGTATTCCCTGTTGCTTAAGTAGGATCTGAACCAGTCTAAGATAGCACCTGATAGAGCGACCCAGGTCTGAAGTCGGTCGAGTAGAATCTCATGATCAACTGTGTCAAAAGCAGCACTCAGATCTAAAAGAACGTCTCCTGAAAGAGGGAACGGAGACGTAGTCGACTGATTGGGATCACGCTTAGGGAGCCTGTCATCTTCAAGTACTGTTAAAACGAGCCAATGCACATTGGCGTGCAAGATCTGCATCTCACACTCTGCCCCACAGCGGGGGTATAAATACGGAAGTAGATTCACGCACCCTTTTTTTTACGCTGAGTAGCCGAGCGAAGCCTTGAGTCAGCGGTGGTCCAGCAATACTGGCTATGGGACTATGTCTCCATTCCCTCCTTCAGGGAAAGAGGGTTGCATACGTAACCAAGCCTTTTATTGTGATCTGTTCAATACCTGGCACACCTGTGCAATAATCATGCTGTCTAATCAGCATCTTGATATGCCACACCTGTGAGGTGGATGGATTATCTCGGCAAAGGAAATGTGCTCCCTAACACAGATTTAGACAGATTTGTGAACAATATTTGAGAGAAATGGGCCTTTTGTGTTCATAGAAAAAGTCTTAGATCATTGAGTTCAGCTCATGAGAAATGGGGGCAAAAACAAAAGTGTTGCGTTTATAAATTTGTTCAGTGTATAACGGATGCCCGGTAGTAAGAGCAGTGCAGATAAACCTCACTCCACTGGTCTCAAGAGGCAAACCCAGCGAGCCGAGCAGAACCAGCTGCATCTAATACATATTAGTAAGTTGGAGGACAAAACTAGATAAACATGGCCTTGTAGAGCATAAATTGCTGAGCATCAAGGTTAATTCAAGTATTTCAGACAGAGGCTGTGTGTGATATGCTGAATGGATGAGGGTGGTCTTTGGAAGTCAGTCTGAGCTATAGATCGAGAGTACCTCACAATCACTCCAATGCTTTATAAAGACAGGTAAGTCTGAGCTGTGAAATCTGTGGACAAGCAAGCATCATCACTAAATAAAAGTGCCCTTTCTGTATTTGTTGGCTTTCATGAGTCCTGACTACAGTTTGCTGGCTTGTATTACACAGTGCCAGGCTCCGCATTCCTCTGACAAGGCATGTAAGTAGCTTTGTGCTTGATGGATGACTCTTATTTTCCTGTCAGCCTTGAACTACTATAATATTTATCTTGATATCTCCCTGATGGCATCCCATTCTTCTCGTGTAGTTCACAAAAAAGGAGGACTGAGGGCGAGCATCTCAATCAATAGAAATCCAAAATGTACCTACACAGTGACAACTGTGCATCTCACCTGTGTTAAACAAATACTACTAGACACAAAAGGGCTGGTGAGGATTATAAAACCTTTCCTGTATCTGGCCAGATTAAAAATGTACAAAGACGCATTACAGATGATATGCTATTTAGAAACCAGTCTGGAAAAACCAGCTGTTAGCCTCTTCATGAAGCACAATGTGACTATAAAGTCAGTCAAGTTTCAAATCAATTCAATTCAAATCAAGTCTTTATTTGTATAGTGCTTACAATACAGATTCTTTCAAAGCAGCTTTACAGTGATAACAGGAAAATAATGCAACAAAGTTTGTTTTGGCTGTACAGCAGCTCTAGAAGAAAATATTGTCATTGTCCAGCTTAAGTAAGTTCAGTGTTGATTAATTTCCTTCATTTATATAGCACTTTTAACAATATAGATTCTTTCAAAGCAGCTTTACAGTGATAATAGGAAATGAAAGTAACAGAGCAGCTTTACAGCAGCTCTAGAATAAAGTTATTGTCGAGCTAAAGTTAGTTTTGATTCATTCACTTCAGTTGTAAAGATCATTAGTTATTAACTTAGGGGACGCTAACACGACACCGTTCTAAAAGAAAACCCTTAACGCGCTCCGGCCCACTCATCCGCACAACAAAAGTGCCTGGTGGCTCGAGAAAGCAAACCTTGAAATTTTTTGAAAAAAGGTTATCTCTGCGCAGACTTCAAAAACGCAAACCGGTGAAAACGCTGACGGTGTGCACATGCGTATTACGTGTTTAGTCTAGGTATGTGCATTTGAATATATACGTGCGCAGGTGTGTAGTCTTTCTTTACAAATTGACCTCATCAAATCACTTGTCTGGCCTTAAACATTTATAATACAAATAGCGTAGCCATGTGAACTCAAATTATTTTGACAAGGTTTAATCTGTACAGAGGTAAAGGGAAGGAGGCCTTTACAGGGGAGAGACTAGTTGACACCTCAGGACTGCGTTGTTGTCGTGTCCAGGTGCATGTCCTTCATCAGATCTGGATACGGCTTGGATCCGGCGGACTACGGTAAACCTCAGGATAAACAGAGAGACTAATATTAGCGTAGACGCCATTCTTCTTATGATGTAACGAGTACATCAGGATTTATGGGAAGTGTTCCCTGTCCGGCTGACCTAATCTATGCAGCCTAACATTGAATTATAGAAGTTTATAATTCGCCAGCAGATGAATTTGATATTCTAGGTATTATCAACTGGCTAGAATTTTGAGATCGCAATTGATGTAAAGGACTATAATGCGTTAAGAGCTCTTAAAGAAACATACATTTTAAAAAAAGATTTTGAACTGAACGCATTAACGTCTTCAGAGCCCCTGTCTCCCTTCCTCCCTTCCTGACACTTATTAAACCAACGTTAGTTTGCAAATCAAGACAAAAATATTTATTTAGGGAACAAAGGAAAACAGTAACCAAGAAAACTAAAGACTTTTATATGTAAGCAATTAACTTCAGGAGGCCATACACAACAGGCATACACAAAACAATTGTAAGAATAGATACTGAGAATACATACATCTTGAGACGGTGTATAAAGCCCGCACAGACCTCTAAAAGAGACAATAAAGCAAAAAATACACACTCACATTTAAATGTCTAAACATAAAAAACAAATAAAATAAAAACAAGTCTACCTAATATACTTTCAGTGCTGTGATGATGTATCGGCAGGAAAATAATATAACAAATAGGCCTACTGTGAAATTGGCATCGATCCATCAGGTTGCGAGGTGTACATCTTTGTGCAAATGGATCAATTCCAAAGGCTTTTATTTGATGTCACCTTTAAAAATAATCTTGTCACTGCAGAAATATAATGCTTTCAGCTTTCACTCCACTCATGTACTTGAAAAAGATAGCTGGAGCTGCAATTCATTTCTGCAACTGAAGGATAAACTGGCTATTACTACAAACATTACCACAAGATGATGTGCAATCATATTACGGTTACTGCTAGTGACAGCTGACCCGCTGTATTGTTATTGTTGCATTTATATTAATGTCCATTGCTTATTTTTGTAGGGTTTATCGGTGCAGGTATAGAATGCATGAACAAACAAATAAGAATAGATTTGCACCATCTCCCATCACGTCGATCTTGT
Source organism: Siphateles boraxobius (assembly GCF_051911475.1). Taxonomy (NCBI): domain Eukaryota; kingdom Metazoa; phylum Chordata; class Actinopteri; order Cypriniformes; family Leuciscidae; genus Siphateles; species Siphateles boraxobius. Next base: position 8,233,966 of record NW_027508699.1, on the reverse strand, counting down.
TTCTATTATGAAGTATGTGTGTGTGTGTGGCCAAAAAGTTATGTTCGGTCTAGGAAAATTAATATCTTTACCCTTTATCCAAATATTATTCAAAATGTTTTAAAGATTTTGTAAGCATATTGCATAGTTATGCTTGGAATCTATTGTTTCCTTTCGTCCTGGAAACTTGGACGTGTCGTTGGGGGAGATCCCTGACGAATTGGGATCATGCTAGGGAGCCAATTGCCTTCGAGAGAATTTAAAACGAGCGAATGGACATTGGCATGCAAGATTTGCATTCGGCAGCCCGCCGTGGGTATAAAAGGCGGAAGTAAACATTGCGCAATGCTTTTTGCTTTGGAGCCATCCAGTGTGTCTCTGTGTAAGCTGCTGGGTTTACCGAAGAGAAATATATTTAACAACGAGTCCTCTTTGGAAGGAGAAGATCCTCTGCTGCTGGCCGTTTCCCTCTTTAAAAAAAGAGTTGTTTTAACGGCTGGTAATTGGTGAGTGCAGCACACGGGCTTGCAGTTTCCCCGTTCTGTCTGCCCCAGTGGTCCCTCTGTGCCTCGGCACGTAAAAGAGTATTTTTCTTTTTCTAAAAGAGCTTCACGGGCGTTTCACGTCCTTTTCAGGATGTCGTTTCACCCGTGCGTTTCTGGATGCGGTCGACTTCTCCCTCAGGAAGATGGTCATAAATACTATCTCTCGTGTTTGGGCTTAAACCACGCTGAGGCAGCGTTTGTGAATGAGTCATGTTCTCATTGCGCGGCAGCTCGGCCCGGAGGCGCAGAGACCAGCCCACGAGGAGTCAGGACCTCGTTCCTAGTCTCTCCCCCTCCCGTCGCCACTGGGCAGCACGCAGCAGAATGCCCACGGGCTTTCTCTACCGTGTGCCCACAGGTGGAAGCAGGTTGGTGTCAAGTTCCACGCCCAGACCCCTCTCCCGGTCGCTACAACACCACCAGAGCCGGGTCCCTGTCTTCCACCTCGCTGCCCCTCCGCGGGTACGCCGGTGGTTTGGGTAGGCTTGTTGGAACGTTATCTAGAAGTCTGGCTAGCGCGTCTGGGTCCGTCCCGATGGCTCATCCGCACCATTCGGTTCGGCTATGCAATTCAGTTTGCATGCCGGCCTCCCAAGTTCAGGGGCGTCCACTTCACCCGTGTGTGGTCAGTGGACGCCCCTGTCTTGAGGAAAGAGATCGATGTCCTGCTGGCGAAGGACGCGATCGAGCTGGTCCCTCCTGCCGAGATGAGGTCTGGGTTTTACAGCCCCTACTTCATTGTACCCAAGAACGGCGTGGGTTACGGCCAATCCTGGACCTGCGAGTTTTGAATCGGGTCCTGCACAAACTCCCATTCAAAATGCTCACGCAGAAGCGCATTTTCGAATGCATCCGTCCCCAGGATTGGTTTGCAGCGATCGACCTGAAGCACGCATACTTTCAAGTCTCGATTCTTCCTCGACACAGACCGTTTCTACGGTTTGCTTTTGAGGGTCGAGCGTATCAGTACAAAGTCCTACCCTTCGGGCTGGCCCTGTCGCCTCCTGTCTTCACAAAATTCGCGGAGGTGGCCATTGTTCCTATGAGAGAACAGGGCGTTCACATTCTCAACTATCTCGACGACTGGCTTATTTTAGCTCACTCGCGAGATGTGTTGTGCAATCACAGGGACATGGTGCTTCGGCACCTCAGCCAGTTGGGGCTTCAGGTCAACTGGGACAAGAGCAAACTCTGCCCCGTACAGAGGATCTCTTATCTCGGTATGGAGCTGGACTCGGTCGCCCAGACTGCGCGCCTCCCGGAGGAATGCGTCCAGTCAGTGCTCACCTGCCTCAGATCCTTTCGAGGCAGGATAGCGGTTCCACTGAAACAATTTCAGAGGCTCCTGGGGCATATGGCAGCCGCAGCCACAGTAACGCCGCTCGGACTGTTACATATGAGACCGCTTCAGCGCTGGCTTCACGATCGAGTCCCGAGATGGGCGTGGCACAGCGGCACGTTCCGGATCAAAGTGACCCCGCACTGTCGCCAAACCTTCTCCCCGTGGTCGGATCCTGCGCTTCTTCGGGCCGGAGTACCCTTAGTACAGGTTTCCAGGCATGTCGTGGTTTTCACGAATGCCTCTGCCAGGCAGTTGTACGGGCATGCAATTTTGCACTCTGTACCCTCTTGGGACCTAGCTCTGGTACTTAGAGCTCTTTAAAGTCCTCCCTTTGAGCCTTTGCTGACAGTAGAGCTTAAAATCCTGTCCATTAAGACAGCGCTCCTGTTAGCATTTGCCTCTTTCAAGAGGATCGTGGACCAGGTGGTGAACCTGCAAATGCTGCCCCAGGAGAAGGCAGACCCAGCCCTAGCTTTTCTCTGTCCCGTCCACGCTCTGCGGGTTTATATTGACAGAACGCAAAGCTTCAGAACCTCAGATCAGCTCTTTGTCTGTTACGGAGACCAGCAGAAGGGGAAGGCCGTCACCAAGCAGAGGTTAGCCCACTGGTTAGTGGATGCTATCACCCGAGCGTATGAGTCTCTGGGTGAGCCTTGTCCTCCCAGGTTGCGCGCTCACTCCATGGCCGTAGATTACGCGGGGGACGGGGGGGACGTGTCCCCCCCACTTTTTATACAATGTAAATTCATCCCCCGCACTTTTTCATAGGGAAAGTGTTTCAACGACAAGCTGAGGTTTTCACGGGTGTGTATACATCGATATTTAAAATCAAAAGAGTCAAGGATAGTCTATACATGACTTCACGTTTCCATGGTAATCAGTCACTCGTGCATTAGCTTACGACACGCCCGCATCCGCGTCGAATCCATCAGTTTCATAGAGTTCAAAATGGCAAAAAACTCTTCACTCCTTTTTCACGAAAAAGTCAAGCACTGTAAGTTGTCATGTAGTATCCGAATTGTGTTGCACAATGATGAATAACTCTGCCTATTTCTCTTGTTGAATAATTAACAGGTTTTGTTGTAAATTCACTACCCGAACAAACATGCCATATTTTCAATCTTTTTTTACTCGTAATGCATTTTATTTTCACAGATATGTTATCAAAGCCCTTCAATTTAGAATAAACATGGTGAATGTTAATGCTGAACTTGTATTTTCATGCATTAACAGCCACAATCTGCTTGAATCAGGCAGCGTTGTAACATGTGTACATGAAGTCTATCATAATTTGGTAACACTTTACAATTAGATTAAAAAAAAGTTTGTAGACAAACTTTAAGTTCTCTTGAAAAAGCCTAACTAGAAAGTTTGTAGTAGTTTTAAAAGCTTGAAGTTTGAAGGTTTTCAATTGGAAAGTTTTAGTTTAGTAAGACAGACTTTGTTTAGGCTAGTAAGAAAATGTAATTTTGCCAAAAGAAGAACTTTTATTTTAAGTAAATGTTATTTTTAAATCAGCTTCAGTGTGATATTTAACCATATTATCATGCTTAACACTGATAATTTGAATAATTGTAATGCGATGATCAGATATCTAAATCAGAGAATATCATATGTTTAGGCAGTTGGATTATTTATTTTTAACAGCGGATTCGGGGCACTCAAAGTGCACCAGATTAGTGAATTTATCTTAAAAATGTACAAAATCTTCTTTCAGGGGGGCATGCCCCCGGACCCCCCTAGAGGTACAGAGATCCACCTACGAAAATACTGTGGTAAAACAGTAGACTATATGATGGTCTATGAAAAATACACATTTTATTATCTTATTAAAATACATGATCAGGATTTTACCACCTTCGCCTAGTTTTAAGCCAGGATAAAACCCTGCATGTGCAATATAAAGTACTGGACAACTTTCTTTCTTTTTTTCTGCTTTATTGCTTTAAAATAAATAGCATATTAAGCCAATTAAGCAAAAATCTGTCAACAAAAGTCTGAAGAAAAATAAAACTGGTATTACACTTGACATTCTGTCCCCCTCACTTTTGAAATGATGGCTACGCCCCTGCACTCACTATCCCGTTGGGCTAGTACATATGTGTATTCCTGGCCTTCCTCAGTCAGGCTGGGGCTTCCGCTGCGTCCACCTAATTCTATAATTGAACTGCATGGCAAAATATGGATGATCAAAGACTCTGTCCTTTCAAGGACTAATCAAAGGCTAATCATCTGTATTCAGCTGCCTGCAATGAGCTGAGTTCAGGAGGAAAAGCAGAACATCTCACTTGGATACTCCACTGTGTTGCATTGGGACAGTGTACACAGAGCAAACATCTGAGTCGTCCTCGCACATTCTCCCACTGCAACAGACTTATGGTTTTCCTGCAGCTGTGTGCAGCGAGTAGACATCAACAACAATAAGCCTCATAAATACAGATTATTACAAACAGTCCAGCTGAGCATTACCAATGCCATTTCATGCTATTTGAGTTTTTTTGGGTTTGTTTTACTATACAATTTCAAGGTGTAGTTTACTCACACATTTAATGAAATGTATACACTACAATAAGGTTCAATTTAATTGACTGATCATTAACTTATAATTTTTAGTTCATGATACTATTTTTAACAAATTGTTAACAAATTAACCCTTATTGTATAGACGGGATTAGATTGTGTCAAGTTTGACGTCAGTGACGTTTGGGGTCACTGACACTTGGCACCACTTTTCTAGTCGAATACAGGGAGGCCAGGACATTCTTCAAAACGTCATTCTTTGAGACCAGGTCAGAACATTTTTCCATAAGCTGTGAAAGATTTTATTTATTTGCATTTTTTTCTATTACCTAGTGCCTTGCGTAAATCTCCAAGTTCACAGCAGTTCAGGTCCTTTATTCTCCTTGATATCTTTTATATGGTCAGTGTTGACTCACTTCACTGTACGAGCAACAACTCCAGATATCGAAGAGGTTTTATTAGAGAACCTCTGTTAGTGTGGATCATAAATCATCTTCTGCTGTTGACAGTCCTGAGGAAAGAGCTTTTTAGCTCTGGGCTTTCTCATCAAGATACTAAGAAATTCCAATGTACCCACTGTCAAATGTAGTATAGAACTGTCCACATTTATTACATTCAATGTGCTTGTAAAATAATTATACTCATTTTATACTATTTTCTTTACACATTATGTCCTATTTTTCCACCAGGTTTGTGCAAGTATTCTTCAGTCAGTTGCTAATAAAAGTTTAAACACTGCGACAAACCTTTAAATATTTAGCACAATCAGAGGTTAGCTTTCACTCAAAGATCAGGTATGAAGGTGTAGAAGCATGCCAAAAGAGTATTGATCCAAGAGAAGGCTTTAATGACCCCAATTTCACCTAAAGACAACAGAGGTTCCTGTAATAACAAACTAAAGGTCTCCTCAGAGAGTAATGAATGAGACAGAAAGCTGAGACAGCTTAAAAATATCATAACAGCACTTTTCCGCTCTGCCACACTTCGCTACATTTTTGGGAACAAACTGATAAGCTCTGTAAATTGCGTTGGTAGTAACGTATGCTTGCTAAAATTTTCCAAGTGGGAGTTTGTTTCTTGAAGCGAATAAACTCAGCACACTGTAAAGCATATGGATGATGTTGAACTATGTTGGACATCTTTGTTATTGTGCACAGTTCCCCTCATAGAAGCTGAAATTAGTTGTGTGGCACAGAAGTCCCTCCTGAACAGACACCTAAGTTATTGATTCATTCGAGTCTGAATGATATATGGACTCTGCTCAAGGGCAGTCCATTTTTAGAAAGTAGAAATAAAGGAGGAAAAGACTTCTTCTCACTCTTCTGATTGACTTATTGTGCAAATAAGTCACTTGAGTTACCATCATGGATTGCAACTAGGGCCTTAGTTAGAAGCTTTACAAGGACTTTTTTTTTTTTAAACACAAGAATAAAAGACTGTTAGAAGTCTTAGAAGAAGTGTAGATGTTGACATTTGATCATGCCAGCACAACAGCTGTCAGTCTTTGAGGCTTTAGTAGATGTTTATCATTGCAGGATGTTGTGGAATCAAGCTTTTCTTTACAAGACTTGCAAAACAAAGATTTGGACTCGCTTTAAGAACTTTCATTATGTGGAAAAGAGGGACCAGAATATTGTAACGTCAATGTGCAGCCAAGGGAAGTCGTGTATATTTTGCTGCAGGTTTATTAAAAAAAGTTAGTGTCTTTTTGAGTGAGTCTTGGAAACATTCACTCAACCAATTTATTCAAATACACTGATTCATTCAGGACCTAACCACAACTACATGTCAGGGTTCTGTCACCTCGGTCTAGTGTGTTTCTTCGATTTGTGACAGAGCCCTGACACTCCCGTATTCTCCTGTCTTTGTCTGTGTGTCTTGTTGTTTTTCTGTCTTGTGCTGGCACACGCAGCTAGTGTTTTTCACTGGCTGCATGCGTTCATGTTATCTTGTTCTTTGTGAACACGTGTCTTATGAGTGTCCCTCATAAGCTGCATGTTCATGTCTTGTTCTGTGTAAGCTCATGTATAGCGATTGACCCTTCGCTAAGCCCCGCCCTCCTTAGTTACTGTTGCTACGCCTGTCAAGCTTTCGTGTCTACCACATCTATTACAGTGTGTATGCACCGGTTTCAGACATTCCCAATGAGATAATTAGTAATTTTTGGCGAACATGTGAAATATCTGAGAGAGCAAGACAAAAGGGACTGCAGTGTGCATTCGTGGGATATATCCACGACATAATATCCAACCGATTAGAGAATAATTTAATAAAAATTGAAGCTAAAGCCTATAGTCGCAGCAGCAGCGCCTCATACGCTGACCATTCACATGGGAAACACACAAATTGAGGAACAGCTATGTTCGTGCACAGGAGGGTAAGTGAAATGTGAAACTAATCTAATAATTAGAAATCAAACAGTTTATCCATAAATCTTGTGGAATAACACTAACACCGGGAGAGCCGCGATCGGATTGGGTTAAAGTTGCTTAGTCAGGGGTAGTAGGCCGTCGATTAACAAAATGCTGAAATATATTTTAAAGTATGTCAGTGAGCCTCCCTCTTGTCTTTAAACGTCTTATTTTATGTTAAAACATGCGCATTATGAAAAAAGAACCGTAATTATTTCCTACTTCCAAGCAATATGTGTTTTTATTAATCCTGTCGACACTTAGTTGTGAATGGGGTCTCGCACACTGCTTGATCCATGCACATCATTTCTCACTTTGGCTTTTAGATTTTCGGGAAGGAAAAAATTACACTCCCCCGTCCAAACTTTTAGGATACCGGGTATCAGATTAGCACAATCCATAAGCACAACGCTTCGGCATGTTTCCCTCGCTCGAAAGCTTGCCAGACCTCCCGTGCCTAGTTACGGTTGCTAAGACACTATTGGCCAGTGGCGGTTTTCGGGCGCGGCTTAGCGAAGGGTCAGTTGGTTATGGTTGGTCATGTGCTTGTGTGTGAATTAAGGCTTGTTCGACTTAAACCGGCATTGCACACACCGATTGGTGAATGACATCAAAGTACCGCGAGAGCGATTAGAGAGCAGACGACTCGTATGCTTTTAATTCGCTCTCGCTGTACTTTGATGTCATAAACTGATCGGTCTGTGCGTCGCCGGTTCAAGTCGAACAAGCCTTTCATGTTTGGTGTGAGCACATGGCTTGTCTTGTGCTGCCATGTGGTCTCCTGTATATTGTTTGACCCTGCCCATCTTGTTATCTCATTATTGGTTCAGTTTCCCCACCTGTCCTATCTCGTTACCTGCCTTGTTTGGTGTCCTATTTATTCCCCTTGCTGTCCTGTGCCAGATCATTGTCGCATGCTGTTTTTACTCTGCCTGTCTGATGATTCCTGTCGTGTATGTTTCCTGCCTAGTCAGTCAAGTCTAGCCTTGCCTGTATAGTTTTTCCCCCACGGGATAGTTTCTGTTTGTTTTGTTTTACTTTTATATTAATAAAGCCCATATTCCTCTGCATCCTTGAGTCCTCACTTTAACCCTTCCCCAACCCGTGACACTACAATGTTGCGTGAAGATGCGCAACACTTCAGCTTTGACTCTTGTAGTATATGATTTATTTTGGTATAGCAAAATACGCAAATATATGTTTTTTGTGTCTGCATGTACATTTAGTAGATACTTTTGTCCAATCACACATTTGTGGTGTTGGTGGGAATATCCGCATGGCTTGGATTACCTATGATTGCCTCATTACCTCAGCATCACATTATCACAATATATTACTGATAAGGGGTAGAATTACCCTCTGAATGGGAGCTAATTTTGTTTTATTTCATTCACCCTAATGCTCCATAACACAGTGTATCTCACCTTCCCCTCTGCTTTTAGTCTGTGAGGTGCTTTCATTACCTGCCATTTACCACAACCCTTAGCAACACCTCAGCCTACTGAGCCCTAAGCTGTCCATGTTATTGACGACTTATAATAGCAGAAAGAAAGGTTTAATCCCCCTTTTTATCAGTTCATATTTCCCAGGAATGAAAAATTAGCAAATGCTCCTTCAGATGGATAATGCAAAGGTTGGAGGTTGGTTACCTCCTCCTGACACCAATGCCTTGTTGTGTGCCCAGCTTTGCAGTTTATTGCTTTCTTCTCATTCCGTGCTCACATTTACATTTTCATTTTCATACTCTCTTTACTTTTACACACATTGGTGGTTTTGATTTTTTTTATCTTTAAAACTATAATGCTATATAAAACCATGTAAAAGACTAACGTCCTTCCTGTCCTTCTTCTACAAACAGAAAGCCCATTATTATTTTTGAGCCAAGTAAATGTTGGAGGCAACTTCCAAGGAAATACAATCTTTGATAAATAAGGCTTTTCAAGAATAATGACTGTTCCCTTTCAAAAGCTTCGGTAACACTTTATTTCGATAGTCCACTTTAGACATTCAACTAACTATAAGTAACTTTGCAGCTTGATGTCAACTAACTATCATTAGAGTATTAATAGACTGTCTGCTTCATATCTGCTAACACTTTATTTTGTTGGTCCCCCAACAGATATTATACTGACTATGAGTAACTTAGCTACTACAAGTCAACTTGTTCTCCTAACCTGAACCCTAACCATAACCTAACAGTCTACTGACAGTCTACTACAGCCTACTAATACTCTAATGACAGTTATTTGACATGTAGTTGAAAAGTTACTTCTAGATAGTAGAATGTCTAAAGTGACTATCAAAATAAAGTGTAACCAAAGCTTCTCTCAATGCTGCACTTTAAGCACTATGGGAAAACATCTTTGTTTGACCGGCTGTGAACATGTGTGGCAAACATGACAAGAATTTGGCTTAAATAACCTCTGATGATGACATCATCGGAATGTGCATGTCAGAGGCTGTAAATAAACGTGTGACAGGTGCACTCATTAGGTTTGTTTGTCTTCAGAACTCTTCTTAAACTATCCATTTTGCTAGGAGTTAGTTTTGTCAAGCAGGTAAAAGCCTTTTATCATTATTTCCTCTTTCTCTGAAAATGAAAAAAAAGAGTTGAAAAGAAAAGAGTTAAAAAGAAAGGAGTTAAAAAGAAAAGAGAATCATGTCGAGAGAATCATCAAAGAGATGCGTGCTGCTCATGGCTCATTTTGTATGATGATCCGTTTGACTTTTGTATTGGGGGAAAAACGCACTGTAGTAGTCCCAGAGGACGCAGAGTGTGAGCACTGCGAGTCATTCCCCATCAAAGTGTTCTACTCAAGACACTAAGGGGAGAGTGATGTCCTGGATGATGAAATCCTGGGGCTCGCGTGTTGATCTGGCTGAGGAGCGGAGCTGGAGCTCTTGTTCGCTCTCCGGATCGCGACGTGCTCTTGTTTGCTGCTGAAGACAGTGCTTCTTCAGAGCAGGCTGAGGACATGGGTTTTCTTCTCAGTAAAGAATCTAGTAGCTAGAATCCCGCGTCTGCCAAGGCAACGTGCAGATTTTTATTACTCTGTTGAAACTGCTCTAATATGAAAATAACTATATTCCTCCTTTCATCCAGACCATTTTTATTTTTCTGGTTGATATTTGGCTGCATTTAATTCTGAGAAATTGTTTACTACTCATCTGATTTGAAAAGTAAGATGCTTTTATGAATATCTTGTCTGGCTGTTCTTTGGCTACATTTAATTCAGAGGAATTAAATGGTGAAATAGCCATCTGGAGATGGACTTTGAGAACGCCACCTCTGAGCACTCCTCCCGCTATGATGAAGCACATGAGGAGTTACTCAAGGTGGTCACTCATGCAGTGGCCAGATCAAAGCTTTACTGGCCACAGCAGAAAGAGCAAGCGCTCTAAGTTAGAGCAGATTTCTGTCCGATGGCCATGGGAAAGGGACAACACCGCGATAATCGCTTATATAAATTTCCAGGGCGGCCTCAGAGACGGTCTCTCTCCTTCTTCAAGGATCTTCATGCCGACTTAACTAATTCATAGGGGAAACCTTATATTATTCGCCAAATGCTTTGTGCCCTTTCTAAAATCCATGTATATGGTAAGGGTTACGCGCTACGGGCTTCGTACCCTTTCTATGTGGCTCAGACCCTAATTCTTCACCTTGGGTCCCACTCTAGGAGCATTTTGTCTTTGCAGGATACTAACAAGAATGTGATGTGGCAGGCTGGTCCTATCTACACACACATTAGATTTTATAGTTTGGATGTTCATGTTACTCCGGGCACACATGTCCTTGAGTTGACATCCCAAGCTCATGTCTGAGGCCCTTCTTGTGTTTGTACACAACCTTGAGGGGTCCAGACACTTCCAGTGTGGCAGCGTTGGTATTCTCGTTATTATACAGCTTAAATCAAGCGCAGCAGTGAGAGTAGCTTTTGAAAGGGAACCTCTCAGGTTACTTAGTCTCGCGGAGCATTCAGACTGATGGCAGAAGGTCTGGACTTTCTTGGCCAAGGACTGCCAAGAGGACGTTTTACTGACGTCTCACGTAACCAATCACAGTTTGTTTTATTCCCTGTCATGTTTAGGGGCGTCGATGTCCATACAATAACAGACCGGTGTGCATCTAATCAATTATATATTCAAGAACGTTGGGCAAGTTTACTGCACAATGGAGCCTCGAACTTCACATATTTTTGAAAATCCAGCGTTTAGTTGATCCTGGTAAGCACACATTGTCACAGTTGTAAACACAACGGCTTTCTTCTTCCATGAGGGGTTTGGGTGTCACGCCATTTGTTTCCAGGTGGACTGATAAAGAAAGCGACACACACACACATCTCTCGGGCATCCTGTAGAATTCAACCAATCAGATAGCGACTTCGAAACTCCTGAAGTGTTTCCAGAAAAGTGTGCCATATGCATCAGATGTTCAGCCAATGGTCCTTAGGCATAACATCTGATGCTGAGACAACGTGTTACTTGACTGTAACTTTGTTCCCTGAATAAGTGGGAATGAGATTCTGTGCTTCATTGCCGCACTGGGGGCGTGTCCAGGATGTTCTTCAGAAAAATTGACCTGATGAGTGCACCTGTCACACGTCTATTTATAGCCTCTGACATGCGATTCCAATGACGTCATCATCAGAGGTTATTTAAGCCAAATTCGTGTCATGTTTGCCACACGTGTTCACAACTGGTCAAACAAAGATGTTTTCCCAAAGCGCTTAAACAGGTATACCACTTAAACCAGTGGTAAGCCAGTGACCTGGCTTGGCAAGCATATTATTGGAGAGCAGCAGTATGTTTTTGTGCTCACAGCAGCATACACATTTAGGCTGTATTGTTCATCTTCTTGTTCCAGCTTTGTTGGGGGGTAATTGATATATGCTATTGGTGCAGCAGCAGCATGTCTACATACTCACAGCAGTTTATCGGTGTACTATAGGCAGTAGCAAGTTCCTGTACTTGCTCTGCAGCAGCAGCAGCAGCATCAATAATCTACAACAATAGCAATAATCAACAGCAGTAGCAAGCGTAGCGGATCTATTCCTCCAAGACCAAATACATTAACATTGTCTTATCCATCACCATGCTAAAAATATCCCACAAGTTGTCATGACAGAAATTATATTAACTGATCAAAATATTTTTAATTATTTTTACCCTTTTGAGCAAATTTGCTACACCTAGAAAATAGTTTTTAAGATTGGTTGTCCCTATTGCCTTCTCCTGTCTGCAAACTGACTCCCCCGATTAAAACAATAAATCTTCTAAAGATGCTTCTAACATTAATCGTAATGAATCTCACCCCAGATGCATTATACATCTTATTGAACTGCCATTAATGTTAAGTTTAAAAGGGCCACTGAATTAAATAACCTAAATGCCATTCTCTATAGGTAAGATCAAAATAAGCTTGATTGACAGTTATTTCAGTCTCCGCTCTTAAGCAGCAAATGATAATGTGAAATGAGGCAATAAAAAAAGCAGTTTATTATTCCATTTATTAGTTGAATGGGTTTTTTACATATTTTATAGTCTAGACATCAGTTAAATAAGCCCTTTCTGATGTTGGGGGTTGAATTGGAAATCTAAATTTAATGGTTGTCAGTATAAAGTGATTGTGGAATGTACTTCTGGTCTTATGGTTGATTGAATTCCTTGGTTTTATATATACAAAAATACCGATTGTGAGAATACCCTGAGTGTCTTCAAGCAAAATCACATTAATCATTTTTTATTCAACAGTGCATCTTTAATATATCACTGTTCAGTAATCTGGAAATACCACCTTGACAAAAGAGCTTTTCTTAAGGTGTAGCAACTTTCTAGAAATTTCTCACATGGAGAAAAAGGAGAAATGATGCTCAGCATTTATTTCATTTGGCATGCACCTTTTCCCCAAGTAAGGCAAAACCCCCAGCGACTCCATCTCTTAGCAGTGAGCTGCATGTCAATCCTCTGTGACAGCATAAAATGACAGCATGGCAGAAGATCTAGCACAGACTGTGATGACTTTCAGTTAACCCTCAGAATGCTCTCATTTATTCCTTTTCTCAAGCTTTTTAAAATGTGATTAAATTTCTCTTCTGATTTCAAAGTAGGAACTTTTTTTGTAAGGGTCACAGCACAAAAAGCATAACATGATTATTTTATATGTACCATAGAACTGGATGATTATATTCATATACGATGGTATTTACGTGATATTCCAAGGGTACTTAAGAGAAGTAACCATCACAGAACACAGACTCAGGAGAATGCGGAGTATAATGATGAAACCGTTTATTAACCAACAGGGTGAATTGAGATGGCAAATCACAACCAGAGTGAATGAATAATGAAAAATCGAAAAATATGCACCACACACACCCCTTAATGATCGCTGATGATGATGATGATAACTCTTATCTTTGTATGAGCTGAACAAAGATGAATGGAGCACAGGAAGACGATACAGGCAAGTAGATGCCGGTAAGTAGAAATAAGCAGTCCAAGTTAGCAAAGACGAGACCAGAAAACACATGTGTTTGTGGTGCTGACTTTTTATGGAGAGTTGATGAGTATGATGGCTGACAGGTGTGGTGATTAAGAAGGGTGAGCAGGTGATGACCAAGGAGGATTATAGGAAAAGTAGTATGTAAAGGAAATAGGCATGATAACTGGTCAATGGTGGTCCTGAAAAATATCATATCACAGGTGTCCAAAAATTGAGAAAGATGTCCTTGCATGTACTATGTTTTATGGTGAAACAACAAATGAGCTTTTTTTATGATGCGAAATGTACACTACCATTTCAGTAGGAGATTCCGTAGGAGATCAGTTGGATATTTTATATTTTTGAAAGAAGATTATTATACACGCCAATTAAGGCTGCACTTATTTAATAAAAAAATACAGGCAAATATAACAGCAATAGTGTGAAATATTTTTACTATTTATTAAATATTTTTAATATTTTGTATCGTTTCACAAATGTCTGTTATTTTAAATGATACACTATTTTGTATAATTTTAAATGTACCGTCATTATGGATCAATTTAATGTACCCTTGCTGATTAAAAGTTTTGAACGGTAGTGTAGGCCTATATCAACTTAGCACTTCTATGCATTACTTGTGGCCCATTAATGAGTGTTGTAATGCTATAATCGAACTTTACTCCCTTCCCTTAAAAACCCTTTGTATACTGTCTCTCAATATTCCGGGTAAATAGATTTTTTCAGAGTTAATTAATATGTACATGGTTCAGTCCTTTGTATTATGGCAATATTACACAATACATTACACCTCATACTGTATGCTGTAATGAACACAACTGAATGTGCATTATCTTACTTATAGTAGCAGTCATGCAGTAGCTGTTTTGAGTCATCTTTGAAATTGCTAGCGTTCCCCCATTCTCTGTAACATTTTATGAGTTGACAGCTGATATTGGTTAGGTGGAGTTGGGGTGAATTTCCCAAATGGCAGTTCAGCATAAACTGTATAAATTCTTAAACTGACCAGCATGAGTGGGTGGCATATTCAGGCCCTTTGTGGTAAGGACTTTACTAAATGGCAAAATAATAAAGAACAATTGTCTTTGAAATTGTGTTAAAGATAATGCATCTTTGTCATTAGGATACGTACCAAAAACTTTTAAGCTGGCTATGATTACACCGCTTGTTAAAAAACGCAACTTGATCCTGCAGAATTAGTCAATTACAGGCCGATCTCGAAGCTACCTTTTCTGTCAAAGATACTAGAAAAGGCAGTATACTCACAACTATGATCCTTCCTAGAAAGAAATGGTATCTGCAAGTATTTTCAGTCAGGATTTAGACCGTACCATATTACTGAGACAGCTCTCATTAGTCACAATTGATTTGCTCTTATCAACCGATCGTGGTTGTATCTCTCTATTAGTGCTACTTGATCTTAGTGTTGTATTTGATACTATAGACCACAACATTCTTGATGGCTGCTCTGTCAAGTCTTCGTCATTGGTTAGGAACCTGGGTGTGCTCTTTGATAGCAGTGTTTCATTTGAAAGTCACATGTCCAGTTTCTGTAAAACCGTATTTTTCCATTTTAAAAATATATCTAAATTATGTCATATGTACTCAATGACAAATGCAGAACAATTAGTTCATGCGTTCATGACATCAAGGCTATATTATTGTAATGCTATTATGGGTGGTTGCCCTGCATGCTTAATAAACAAACTACAGCTGGTCCAAAATGCAGCCGCTAGATGTCTTACTAGAACCAGGAAGTTTGACCATATTAGCCCGGTTCTGTCAACACTGCATTGGCTCCCTATTAAACATCGTATACATTTTTAAAATATTTTGCTGATTACTTACAAAGCACTAAATGGTTTAGCTCCCCAGTATTTGAGCGAGCTCCTAACACATTATACTCCTTGACGTCTATTGCAATCTCAAAATTCCAACCAGTTGATCATACCTAGAATATCAAAATCGACTGCTGGCCAGAAGATCCTTTTCCTTTTCCTATTTAGCACCTAAACTTTGGAGCAGTTTTCCTATCATTGTCCGGGAAGCAGACACACTCTGTCCATTTAAATCTAGATTAAAAACACATCTCTTCAACCTGGCATACACATAGAACACTATACATTCCTACTATTCAAATCAGTTAAATGATTATTAGGCTGCATAAATTTGGTCAGCCGGAACCGGAACACTTCCTGTAACACCTGATGTACTCGCTACATCATAAAAAGAATGGCATCTACGCTAATTTTAGTCTTTCTGTTTATTCCGAGATTAATTGTAACCAGCCGGAGCCGGGCTGTATCCAGATCAGATGGTGGACTTGCGCCTGGACACGACCACAACGCATTCCTGAAGTGTCAGCAGAGATTGTGTCAACTAGACTCTCCCCTGTGAAGGCCTCATCGACACGACAGCCATCGGCACTGATTTTCAACAAACTCGTCTCCATACGCGCGTGATGACTCCGGTCTTCAACGAGATAAACTGCATAATATCATGTTTCCGATCCAATCTGACCTCTGACCTGTAATTCTGCCTGAATCATAATCATACACTGTTTGTTCGTTGGCCAGAGTAGAACTGGCCCCCCCGCCTGAGCCTGGTTTGTCCCAAGGTTTTTTTCTCCATTCTGTCACCTGATGGAGTTTTGGTGTCGCCTTTTTCACTGTCGCTTTTTTCGCCTTTCTTCGCCTTTGTCGCTATTGGATTTTGGCTTGCATAGTTTGGGACATTTATTTTTTAATTTAACAATATTATTATTTTATTTTTTCATATTATCTCTGTAAAGGTGCTTTAAAACAATCTGTATTGTAAAAAGCGCTATATAAATAAAGATGACTTGACTTAAAAAACTCAAATAACAGGCCTAACCCTCGGTAACGCTTTCTATGAAGTCCATGCTTATATTGAATCATAGCACCAACACGGCAACAGTATTTTTTAAAGTATAATTTAAAACTGTTAAGCAGTACCATGCACATGGCTGAGATATAGATTTTAACAAATCAAAATTACCATTCATGAACTCTAATTCAAACATTAGCTATTAAAGACATAATTGATAACTAATTGGTACAGCAAACAAGTGTCTGTCATGTTGGTGTCTGTTTGATTCTGTTCTGTTTAGTTCTTCTGTTTGTCTTCAGTATTAGAGCTCGTTTGCTGCGGTCCGAGCCCGGGCGCGTTTGTTCCCGGCGCCCCCCGCAGGGTTGGTCTGGTTTCACACTCCACTTGATTCTATCGAACTCTGGTGCGTTTGCGTGCATCTTACGTCATTGCAAACGTGCACGGCGCATGATAGAAAACACGACGCAGGTAAATATATTGTGTTTTTTATGAATTTGGTGCTATTATACATAGCTCAAGCTGTACAACGCAGGTTAACTGTGTGTGTGTGTGCCGCATAAGCTGTCTTTCCGCTGCTTGCAAATGGACTCTTTTGAGGAGACAGTGGATTTCCATTAATTTGTTGCCCTGCTGAGATTGCACGCACTATGCGCGAAAACACTGCAGACTCACTCTTGCTCGTATCAAAGGTAAATCTTCATCCCTTACGTGTGTTTTATTTAACTAAATACATCATAATCGGCTAAAACGCATGCGTAGGATACTTTACTTCCTGAAGAAGTGCGCACCCGAGTTCGTGTTGCTTCCACATACACGCGAACCGCATCACGGTTCGGGAGCAACCGAACTCAGACCACCTCCTCCAGGTAGTCTCGGGTTCGGGACCCAGTGCGCACCCGGGTCCACATGACAGCGTTCACATTAGGGTTCAGCGTTCAGCGTTCACAACAGGTCTGTGGATGATGCAGTCAACATGGGACTGCATTATATCCTGCAACATCTCGACAGACCAGGGACTTATGCAAGGATCCTCTTTGTGGACTTCAGTTCGGCCTTCAATACCATCATGCCTGGTCTTCTCACAGCCAAACTGACCCAGCTCTCCATACCATCCTCGATCTGTCAGTGGATCACCAGCTTCCTGACGGACCGGCAGCAGCGAGTGAGACTGGGGAAACACACACCAAGACACTCACAATCAGCACTGGTGCTCCCCAAGGGTGCGTTCTCTCCACACTGCTCTTCTCCCTGTACACTAATGACTGCACTTCTAAAGACCCCACTGTCAAGCTCCTGAAATTTGCAGACGACACCACTGTCATCGGTCTCATCCGAAACGGTGACGAGTCTGCTTACAGACTGGAGGTTGAACAGCTGGCTGCCTGGTGCAGTTATAACAACCTTGAGCTGAACACGCTCAAAACAGTGGAGATGATCGTGGACTTCAGGAGGAACAGCTCAGCACTCCTCCCACTCACCATCATGAACAGCACTGTGGAAGCAGTGGAGTCATTCAGGTTCCTGGG
This sequence comes from Siphateles boraxobius, assembly GCF_051911475.1. Taxonomy (NCBI): domain Eukaryota; kingdom Metazoa; phylum Chordata; class Actinopteri; order Cypriniformes; family Leuciscidae; genus Siphateles; species Siphateles boraxobius. The sequence goes on along the minus strand of NW_027508699.1, from coordinate 8,216,291 downwards.
CACTATCATCTCTCAGGACCTGAAGTGGGACAATCACATTGACTCCACTGTGAAAAAGGCCCAGCAGAGACTGTACTTCCTTCGCCAGCTGAGGAAGTTCAACCTGCCACAGGATCTGCTGATTCAGTTCTACTCAGCCGTCATTGAGTCTGTCTTGTGCGCTTCCATCACTGTCTGGTTTGGTTCAGCTACCAAATCAGACATCAGGAGACTACAACGAACAGTCCGGACTGCGGAGAGGATTATTGGTGCCCCCCTGCCAAACCTCCAGGACCTGTACTCTTCCAGAGTGAGGAAGAGAGCAGGTAAAATCATCACAGACTCCACTCACCCTGGACACCACCTGTTTGAACTGTTACCGTCAAGACGGAGACTCAGATCACTGGCCACAAGAACATCTCGGCACAGGAACAGTTTCTTCCCACAGGCCATTTCCCTCCTGAACAGTTAACACTCCTCCCAAGGCATATGCCTGTAAGTGCAATACTCCCACTGTTTAGTGCAATATCCCACAACTCAGGTGATACTTATATGTAGATTTATTTATTTATAATATTCAAAACACTGTAAATAGGTTCATAATCTGTAAATCTGAAAATGTCTATTCTGACTAAACCCAACTGTGATAGTTTTACTCTCATATATTTATATTTTTATTTTTTATTCTTATAATTTGTAGTATTATGTTTCATGTTGTATTTGTATATGTCCACTGGAAGCCTCAGTACCAAAACAAATTCCTTGTGTGTGCAAGCACACTTGGCAATAAAGCTCTTTCTGATTCTGATTCTGATTCTGATTCTGATTAGCGATTTTTCATGCAAACCGTGCCCCGTTCCGAACTAAACTGTCAGTGTGAAAGCCCCCTCAGTCACATGTCTTTTGTTTTCCCGCCACTCATCTGTTTGCATGCCATCCGTCATTAGTCCATCATAATCACCTGTATTGTTAATCACCTTCATCTGTGTCACCTGGTTTATGTTCATTTGCCTGTACCAATGCCTGTATTTAGTTCCCTCTGTTCAGTCTGTCTTTGTCCGTTCTCGTCAGTATAGCGTCTATGTTACCAGTGATTCGTCTATCCATTGATGTTACGTTGTTATGCTACCTAGTGATGGTGAAATGAAGCTTTGTGAAGCACTGAGGCTTTCCCCTCAAGTGTATCGTAAATTTGTTCATTACTAGAAGCTTTTCAACACGGTGCACACTATGACATCTTGTGGTCAAAAAGTGGAAAAGCTACCTTTTCCCAATTTTATTTTATTTTATTGTTTTATGTAATAAATCACTTTGTGCTATGAAAACCACAAAGCAATAAAAATCATTAGTGTTAGTGTTGATGTTTGCACAATGTATGAACAAATGAGTCTATGAATTAATTTATGAAAGAATTAATACATAGGGCAAATAAACTCTGCTTTGTTCAACAAATAGAGCCTTAAAACCTTAGCCGTAGTCCTAAACCTATGAGTTCATAGGCAAGGCTCATATAGGCATATATAATCAGAATAAAAGAAAACTAATGTGGAATGGTGAAGTGCTGTGAAAGTGCTTGTGAACTGGGGAGTTGGGTAATTGAAGAAATTAAAGATTTTTATTAAGGAACAGGACTTGTTCAACAGTGTGAGGGCTGTTGAACAAGCCCTCACGCTTTTTTTTTATTTACTACTTCCCCTGCCTTTTATGAATATTCTCTCACGGGACTGAGGAGGCAGGAGTGCATAAATATCCCAGGGCAAGACGATGAAGATGCGGATAGACACACTTTTGAGTATCCCCATCAATCATTTGTTTTCTGATCCCTGCAATACAGTCAAGTATTTAAAATATAACTGAATAAGTATTATATCTATGCACTATTTAAGATATCTCATTATAAATACAGAAATTGACAAATAAATAAATTAATGACTGATCCGAAGTCTTAAAGTTGTTGGTCCACTTCCAGAAGATGTGTTTTCATGTTTAGCTCTATAATGTCTCAACGGTGACGATGTGTTGTTATTATAAGAAAGCTGTTGAGAACATATTAGGCACTCAACCTACAGAAGGAGGTCACATGTGTTAACTTGAGTCCTTTTTTTTCATATACATAATGTAGGCCTATTATTTAACATAATATACTGTTTATTATACAATGAATATGCATAAAATTACATGTAAATATCAATTTACATAATTAATTATTATATTTATTTTATATAAATTCGTAAATCATAATTCATTTTAAAATCATATTCTTATTACAAAATAATAATAATAATAATAATTAGCTTACTGTATTTGTGGATACGACCTGAAAACGCTTGGCTGGTTCCATTCTGAAAATTCAAAAGAGCTCACTCTCTGTTTCAATCTCAGTCGGTCTCAGTTCACTACCCAAGCGCATGACACTCGAAACCTGTGCAAGGTTCGTGCTATTTATGAATCAGAATATGAAGCAGTCATGTGGCTTTGTGTCAAAACGAAGCTTCGGACGTCACTGGTCACATGGTTATGTCAAAACGAATCAAGCTCCGGTACAGTGGTTCATGTGAGATGTTTCGTTTTTTTGATACAAGCATCGAAGCCTCGGTGCCGAACATCACATCACTAGTGCTCCCTGCCTGCTAAGTTCTCTGTGAGTTATTGTTTATTAAAAGTGTTTATATTACAATCTTCTGCCTTCTCGTCATCTTCCACCTGCACAACCCTGACAGAAGAACGGACCTACCCTAAGATGGATGACGGGGTTCTAATCATCAACTTGGCTGAGAGAAGCCACCACTTCCTCTCGTTCATCCAGGGTTTTCTCCGCATTGCCATCCACAGCACCCTTGACGACGAGAGGTTGTGTACCCTGTTCCAGATCGGGGCTACCTTTCGCCACCGATTCGACCTCCCAGACACCACCGGTCTGAACTGGAGGGAAACCGTTATCTGGTGTCTGGAGAGTGTCGATCCCCGATCTGGAACACTACCTCCCAGCCCCAAGCCTTCACCGCTGGTTCCGTCCAGCACAGATCCTTCACCGCTGGTGCTGTCCAGTCCAGGGTCTTCACCGCTGGTCCTCTACCGGGATCCAATGGAGTTCGACTCAATTGACTTTTTTACAGAGCCTTCTTCACCGCTGGTCCCGTCCAGCCCAGAGCCTTCTTCACCGCTGGTCTCGTCCAGCCCAGAGCCTTCTTCACCGCTGGTCTCGTCCAATCCAGAGCCTTCTTCACCGCTGGTCCCTTCCAGCCCAGAGCCACCTTCACCGCTGGTCCCGTCCAGCACAGAGCCTTCGCCGCTGGCGCCGTCCAGCCCAGAGCCCTCGCCGCTAGCTCCGTCCAGTCCAGAGACTTCTTCACCGCTGGTTCCGTCCAGTCCAGAGACTTCTTCACCGCTGGTTCCGTCCAGTCCAGAGAGTTCTTCACCGCTGGTTCCGTCCAGTCCAGAGACTTCTTCACCGCTGGTTCCGTCCAGTCCAGAGACTTCTTCACTGCTGGTTCCGTCCAGTCCAGAGACTCTTTCACCGCTGGTTCCGTCCAGTCCAGAGACTCTTTCACCGCTGGTTCCGACCAGTCCAGAGACTTCTTCACCGCTGGTTCCGACCAGTCCAGAGACTTCATTCACATAACACTCTATAGACTTCTATAATTTAATATTAGGCTGCTTAGATTAGGTCAGCCGGAACTGGGAACACTTCCCTCAAATCCTGATGTACTCGTTACATCATAAGAAGAATGGCATCTACGCTAATTTTAGTATCTTTGTTTATCCCGAGGTTTTCCCGCAGCCTGCCGGATCCAGGCCGTTTCCAGATCTGACGAAGGACTTTCGCCTGGACCCGATGACAATGCAGTGCTGAAGTGCCAACTAGCCTCTCCCTATGGAGGATCCCTATACCACTCTACAGATAAAGTGTTGTGGAATTTTTCGGTTTGCGTACCTACCCAAAGTGATAAGATAAAATAAAAATTCTGCATCAAAATTTATAGACAAGTAGTTTGTTTAGGCATGGTTTGTAAGGAATTATAAACCTGCGCACATATATTCAAACGCACATAACTATAGAATCAATTCTTAATGCGCATGTGAACGCCATCAGCGTCTATCACAGGTTCACGTTTAAAGTCTGTTTAGAGAGAACGGTGTCGTCTTAGCGGCCCCTAATTTAATAACAAACTATCATTTAGACGGAAGTGAATCAATCAAAACTAACTTTAGCTGGAAAAAACATTTTTCAAGAGCCACTATAAAACCAAACCAATCTCTGTTACCTTAAATTATATCTTTATCTCTGTAAAGCTGCTTTGAAACAATCTACATTGTTAAAAGCGCTATATAAATGAGGATGACTTGACTTGACTTGACTTATTCACCGCTGGGTCCATCCTGTCCAGAGACTGTCACTCACCCCAAGTATTTTTTTTTGGAGGGGGGGGGGGGCAGTAGGCCCTCGCGATGGGCGCCCAAGGGCCCATGGTCACCCGAAGAATCCTCTCCGCCATGGTCACCCAAAGGGGCTTCACTGCCAAGGCCGCCCGAAGGGTCTTCACTGCCACGGCCACCCGAAGGGTCTTCACTGCCACGGCCACCCGAATGGTCTTCACTGCCACGACCACCCGAAGGGTCTTCACCGCCCTGGCCGCCTGCACGTCCTGCTCCGCCCTGGCCGCCTGCACGTCCTGCTCCGCCCTGGCCGCCTGCGCGTCCTGCTCCGCCCTGGCCGCCTGCTTGTCCTGCTCCGCCCTGGCTGCCTGCTCGTCCTGCTCCGCCCTGTCTGCCTGCTGCTCCGCCCTGGAGGCTTCCCCGATCCTGTGAGGCCAGACTCTGTTCAGCCTTCAGGGCGCCCACCCCCCCACCCCTGTTCCAAGGCTGTAGAAGCCGGTTTTCATATCGGCTGGAGGGGAGGGACAGCCCGATCGCATCTTTCACCAGTAGGACTGCGATCTCTGCCCGGTGAAGGCTGGGGGACACCGGGCGAACTGAATCGCATAGCCGAGTCTGATGGTACGGATGAGCCAGCGAGACGGGCTGGGAAGCGCTAGCCAGGCTCCCAGGAACCGTGCAAGCAGGACCAACGGCACCACAGACGTACCTGCAGTAAAGCAGCGCGGCAGAAGGCAGGGACCCGACTCGGACGGCATAGCGGCCCAAAGTGGGGTCTGAGTGTGCTGTGCAACACTAATCTGACTCCACCGACCGGCAGGGGATGAGTGAGATGACATAGACCCACACCGACAACCTCGCTCTTGGGACCCAGAGATTGAGAAGCTGCTTTTGCTGAGAATTTGGTACCTCTGGCTGTGACGCCAGTTGCAATTCAACGAAAGTTCTCCGACCGGCCCTCCTCTGGGGAAGAGCAGCTATACTAATCTGGGTCTCAGAGCTGCTGAGATGGGTGGTGCCTTCTTCCTGCGAAAGCTCAACGTCACAGTAGAGATGACTGTGGCGGAGTGGTTTTTTTTCACAGGGGACTGACACCCTTGGTGACGAGCAGACTGAGGGGCAGCCCACCAGTGACTCAGGGATGCACATTGGGGCAAGCTTCTGGTTACCTCACTCTGCTTCTGAACTGCAGAGAACCGTTGGGCACAGTCTCCAACAGTGTCGCCGAAGGCTACCTCGTGAGATGGGAGCATCGAGAAAGCGAACTTTGGCGATGTCTTACACCTCTGCAAGGTTTAGCCAGGGGGTGCTTCTGGATTACTAGGGTCGACATCATCTGGCTGAGGGCCAGCGCTGTGACTTTAAACACGGTCAGTCACCACACGCAGCTCAACCCCGACTCAGAACTACCCTCATGGATTATGACTGTTTGGCCTTCCACATTATTATTGCATGCACATTATTATTGCATGCAATATTTACATGCAGGGATGAGGCGGTCTGCAGTAGCACTGCCGCCCCTCCATTGAGGGTGGTGAGAGAGGAAAAACTTTTTCTACAGCTTTTGGCATGTTTGGCTTGCAATATTGGCAGCAAAATGCTTCCATACCATAAGTTCTTTACACACATCCGGGAAGGCATGGGGGCAGGGCAGGGCGATTACGTCTCACACTGCACACACCCAGAGTAGCCCGGGAAAGCATGGGTGTCAAGTCTGAATCTGATTCAGGATGAGCACACCATATAGTGAGAGCTCAGCATCATCTTCATTTCCAAAGCGTAACAGCCCTCTCTCTGATCGAGTCATCAACTCGATGGCTCACAGCACGCTGATCGCTTAAACCTTAATGAAAAAGGCAAGACGAACAACGTGCCGACGTGGTCATGCTCTGAAAAGAGAACATAAACCACCCACAAGGGCAGTTTCAGCACACTTAAGCCCAGGCATGTGAAACAGTGATCGTGGCCGTCATATGTGGATAGGAAACGACCACATCCAGAAACACACTGTTTGAATGACATCTTGAAAAAGGCGTAGTGTCAAACCGTGTATGCTCTTTCAGGAAAAACAGCTCTCTCTGGTGCTGAAGCACCCAGGGATGACCCCGGCTACACAAACTGGACGATAGTGCAAGCCTGATGTGAGCACTCACAATCTCATTAAAGGCGCAATATTCTGAGCTGTGAAAACAGCTGTTTAGCCGGGTCTCTGTGAGATCGCGGCCAGCGCTGTCTGGGCTGTAACGCCAACACCAGCTTTGAAGAGGAATTCTCCTGAAGAAGCAAACTCGTTTCCTTCTTTTGAAGTTTAACACTGATTGTAGAGCAGGAACAGTAGAACCGCTCGGCTCCGAAGCGAAAGACAAGTATGCGACGCACGCGCTGCAAGCAGAGCAGCTGATGCAATTATCGCATGCCAATGTGCATTGGCTCATTTTAATACACTCGAAGTAGATTGGTCTCTCAAGGCGATCCCAATTACGTTGTTACGTCGACGTATCGTCAAACGTAAGCGACTGAAAGGGAACTGTATAAAAGTGCACTTAAATTGAAATACTGCCTCTTCAGTTTTATTCATAACGTCAGTATTTAATGTTTTGAAACTGAAGACATTTCTTATTTCATAATCAAGTAAATGATAATTTTGTTCAAGAGTGCTGTGTAAATCTTTTCTTTCTAAATTGATGTTAGATGTTGTTCTGTTAATATGTAAAACAATAAAAATAGGATAAATACATTATCAGGTTAATTTTGCTCCGGTCAGGAGTAAAAGCATTATCATTAATTGTGGACACAGAGGAGTTGATGATGGAAGTAATGGGAATGGAGAAAGACCCAAACCCCTTGCATATCTGCCTGAATGATGATTTCTTATTGGCAGAGCAGCAGATTAAGGTTGGGGAGAAGGGCTAGAATGAATCGTTGATCCCACCACTGCAATTTGGAGTAAATGTCAGAGGTGGGATGATTTATGGAGCAAAGGATGTGAGGTGCACCATCTGTTTTCTGGCCGATCACAGCACCATCATGATCCAAAGCTGATGTCTGCTCTCCAGTTCTCTTGCCATTCCGTTAAACTATTACAGTAGCAGTTAGTACCGTAATACTGGGACACTAAAGAAGAAAAGAGATGGAGGGCCGAGGAGTGAAAGCTGTAAAGACTAACTTGACCTGAAAGCATGCAAAGAAGTTTTTTTTTTTTTTTATTAATTATAATAATATTATTTTTCAACTTCCATTTTTACCTCCTTCAAAACCAGAGCATCATCTGTATATATATGTATATATATACACTGTCACTACCATCTGCTTCTTACAGTAAATGCCCTTAAATATAAGAATAGTAAATTACAGATTTTTTCGATTGCTAAATGACAGTGAGCACACCTGGAGCTACATGTGCAAAACTCTAACTACAGTCTGCTCTACCAACAGTCACCTGAGCTAAACAGTTCACATCACCTCCAAAACTCATTTCAAGCAACACAACTCTTAACACATGTCTCAAAAAAGGCTCAGTGCAGCCAAACACTATGCACAACCCTAACTGAGATAACACACACTGTCACTCAGAACACACTGAGAGTAAAAAAATTTGCTTCAAACACCAATACAGAAAATACAAACCTTTCATCTTTACAGTTTGAACAATTTCAGTGACTTCATACAAAGTAATATTTTCTTCAAAGAAAAGAGTGACATTCTTTCACATGATTTATTTGAATTTTTAGTACATAACAATTCTTTAAGGTAAATGAAAATTAGCAATTTGCTTCAATAGTGTGTAGTAAATTTACGGAATAACAGTAATGAGAAATAAAAGCTAGAAACTAAAAGTACATACTGTAATTCGAACAAATAACAAACAAGACAACTGCTTAGCCTTTCAGCTGAAATTGCACTCAGCAGTGTTTGACAGGCACAAGGCTAAAATCTATTCTGTTTTGAATGTGTGGTTCACAGTTTTGACAGCAGTGTGTTTGCATTTGAACAAAGTGCTGTAAATCTACAGTGTTGTGCAGATTGTTGTTAAAGTCATGGGATAAGTGTGTAGAGTTTTGAAAACTGTGTTCAAGCAATGAAAAACGAACTAGAGTTTGGTCCACATGAACTGCTGCTGTGCAGACTGTAGTTAGAGTTTTGCACATGTCGCTCCAGTTGTGCTCACTGTCGTTTAGCAATCGAAATTTTTTTTAAGAAATTGTACTCTGCAGAATGACAATACAGTTGAATCTAAGAAAAAGTGAAATAACAATACAAAATAATATAAAAAAAACCCGGCAAATTACATTTCCAGATTAAAATGATCAAAGGGCAGAATGAATCAAAATAATTTGGTGCTAATACAGAAACCGAAAATTCTCGGGACAGCAGCATTTGTCCAAATTTCAATCTTAACCGTTCTATTTCATCAGAAACGATCTTAAAACAGGGCTTTAAGTGTAAAATACTGAACTTTTCCTTTAAAGAAAATAATCCAACGCCGTGGTACAACGAGCACACTCAGGCCTGTAAGAGAGCAGCCAGAAAAATGGAGCGCAAATGGAAGAAAAAAAAACTAGAGTTTTGTCACATTTCATGGAAAGAGAGCACGATTGCATACAGAGAGGCCTTACAAATAGCTAGATCTGCTTATTTTTCAACCCTATTAGAAGAAAATAAACAAAACCCTAGGTATTAATTTGAAACAGTGGCTAAATTAACGAAAAATAAAGCTTCAACCCCAGAAGTTTCCAAGCAGCACAGCAGTAATGACTTTATGAACTTCAGGGAGAAAATTATAACTATGCAATCATCGACTACAGTATCGCATCAGGCAATGCATTGTAGTCTTCCTGAGGAAAAATTCAATTCATTCATTGCTATAGGAGAGGAAGAATTTTCTAAACTCGTTAAATAATATAATTAGACTATATACCAACTAAGCTATTGAAAGAGATCCTTCCAGAGGTCATATATCTTCTTCTTAATATCATTAATTTATCTTTGTCATTAAGATATGTACGTAAAACTTTTAAGCTGGCTATGATTAAACCACTTGTTAAGGTTTTGAATGAAAGATTTCCAGGCAGGATTTTGACCGAATCATAGTACTGAGACAGCTCTCATTAGAGTCATAAATGATTTGCTCTTATCATCCGATCGTGGTTGTATCTCTCTATTAGTGTTACTCGATCTTAGTGCTGCATTTGATACTATTGACCACAACATTCTTTTAAAGCTGCAGTTGGGAGTTTTGAGAAAATGTTGACTTAGCCTGAAAATCTGAACAAGCACAACTTACAGGTCCAACCCCCTTGCTCTCTGCTACGCTATAGCCCTCCCTCCACAGCTCCTCCCCCACAGCGGAGCCTGCCGTGAACGCGCAGGCTAGTAAGCAGGACCACCGATGACGGCGGATTATAAACAGTTATGGAACATTCACTAATAGGGACGAAACATCAACAATATGCTTTACATTGACTATGGCCTGCCCATACTTTGACTACAAACTTGGTCCTCAAATTATTATGTATTTTGCAATACATGTAACTTTGTAAGGTTGCACTCTTTCTTCAGTTATAGCTACTAAGATAACGTTAAAGGATTAGTTCACTTAAAAAAAAAACTTTTGCTGATAATTTACTCACCCCCATGTCATCCAAGATGTCCATGTCTTTCTTTCTTCAGTCGAAAAGAAATTAAGTTTTTTGATGAAAACATTCCAGGCTTTTTCTCCATATAATGGACTTCAATAGGACACAAACGTTTAGAGGAACAAATGACAGTTTCAGCGCAGCTTCAAAGGGTTTTAAACGATACCAGTCGATGAATAAGGGTCTTATCTAGTGAAACAATCGGTCATTTCAAATATAAATAAAAAGCTTTAAGTTTTATAAGCACAAATGCTCGCCTTGCTCTTTTCTGTGATGCACGTTCGTGATCCTGTTCGAACTCGTTCATCCAAATGAACAAATCTTTTTTCGAGTCATTCGTTCGTTGAATGAACGAAATGACTCCGAAAAAGAGTCGTTCAAAATGAACAAATGTTTTTTCGAGTCATTTCGTTCGTTGAATGAACGAAATGACTCGAAAAAAGATTCGTTCATTTGGATGAACGAGTTTGAACAGGAGAGTCGCGAACGACGGTACGCGCTCGCGCTGTGCAAGAGAGGGGTGATCAGCGCGTACACGAGCGTGATTGACACTGCTAAGACATTCCTCCTGGCTCTGATTGGTTGTTTCTGACCGGGAGCGGTGTATTTCTGCAAATGGCAGTAGGACCACAGGGAGGAGCCAGAGGAGCTTGATTTTTTTCACAGATTATCTGTCTCATGTTCTACTTTCAGGACATAATGACAGTTTTAACAAATAATTGTTTACAAAAGCTACCTACTGGAGCTTTAAATAGACTCGAAAATTATGTTGGCATTAGTGGAATTGCATTAGCATAGTTTATGTAAATCATACTTATCTGACAGTTATCAGTTTGTAGCAGTAAATGAAGAGATGTCTTATAGATCACAAGTTCAGTATTGGAGTACCACAAGGCTCAGTACTAGGACCGCTGCTGTTCACTCTGTACATGCTACCTTTAGGAGATATCATTAGGAAACATGGCATTAGTTTTAACTGTTATGCTGATGATACTCAGCTCTATATTTCTTCACGCCCTGACGCAACTTACCAATTCACAAAATTAATGGAATACATAGCTGATATAAAAAACTGGATGACTAGTAATTTCCTACTACTTAATTCTGAAAACAAAACAGAGATTCTAATTATTGGGCAAAAATCTTCCTCATGTAATAACCTAAAATACTGTCTAACACTTGATGGCTGCTCTGTCAAGTCTTCGTCGTCGTTTAGGAACCTGGGTGTGCTCTTTGATAGCAATATTTCATTTGAAAGTCATGTGTCTAGTTTCTGTAAAACCACATTTTTCCATCTTAAAAATATATCTAAATTATGTAATATGTACTCAATGACAAATGCAGAACAATTAGTTCATGCGTTCATGACATCAAGGCTAGATTATTGTAATGCTCGTTTGGGTGGTTGCCCTGCACACTTAATAAACAAAATACAGCTGGTCCAAAACCAGAACCAGGAAGTATGACCATATTAGCCAGGTTCTGTCAACACCGCATTGGCTCCCTATTAAACATTGTATACATTTTACAATATTGTATACTTACAAAACACTAAATGGTTTAGTTCCCCTGTACTTGAGCGAACTCTTAACGCATTAAAGCCCTTCACGTCTATTGCGATCCCAAAATTCTGGCCAGTTGATCATACCTAGAATATAAAAATCAACTGCTGGCGGTAGATCCTTTTCCTATTTAGCACCAAAACTTTGGAACAGTCTTCCTAACATTGTCCGTGAATCAGACACAGTCTGTCAGTTCAAATCTAGACTAAAAACACATCTCTTTGAATTAGCATACACATAACATATTGTACACTTCTATAATTCAATGTTAGGCTGCATAGATTAGGTCAGCCAGAACCGGGAACACTTCCCATAAATCCTGATGTTTTCGTTACATCATAAGAAGAATAGCGTTTAAGCTAATATTAGTCTCTCTGTTTATCCCGAGGCTGCTGTAAAGCCAAAACAATCTATGTTACTGTAGTTTCCAATTATCACTGTAAAACAGCTTTGAAACAATCTATATTGTTACAGTAAAAGCACTATATAAACGAGGGTGACTTGACTTGACTTGACTTATTCATTTATCTGGAAAAGGGCAACCAACCTGATTGCAACACAAACCATGAATAAATACCAAGTCTTCAAAAGTTGTCTTGTAGTTTTGAAAATCATGATTTTCCCCATCATTGTTGAATCATGGAAGCTACACCAGATATTTTGCCAAGAGATCTCTATTTATTATTTTATACATGTATCAGACAGAGAGAAACAGGTATAACAGAATAAGGCTATAGGTGAAGAGGTCTTCATTCCAGATTTCTCTGCTCTTCATTTCTCTATTTCTCTATTCCCATCATGCCAGCTGTAAATGGTTTCTCTGGGGTTCTCCTCCCTCACCCCCTCATGGCTCTATTTCTCCTTCCTCTCGCCCCATCATGCCTTCATGTTTCTCTGGGTCAGTACAGTAAGGATTGAGCTTATATACACCACTCTGGAACTTCCTTACAACTTCCTTGTAAGGTAGCAAAACATGTTGCTTATGTTTAAAATGGAACGTATACCTCATGCTTAAACATGGTAATCCACTATCCCTCTGTGTATACATTGGTGTTACATTTGCATCAGTTGAAACATTCCTTTCATTTTAAAGAACCACCCACTGTACACATTTAATGTATCATCATCATTGGAACATCTCTGCTCAGTGAACGTTACATTACACACATACTTATTTATGCAAAATATATAACTCCCAGCTCCCCTCCCTGTGTTTCTGCTAAGCACATGTACAACGTCCTCTGACTTCACAAAATACATTATGAAATTATTATGAAGAAGAAGAAGAAGAAGAAGAAGAAGAATACTAAAAAATAACATTAAACAGTACGTTTTTTGTCTTCATATCATACATTCTTTTGTATGTAATTGAGCAAAGGATGTGTAAGAATATAAGTCTAAGACCATGTCCTGTTCAATGATGTATTGTATTATGTTTATTCACAAGCTACAATTATGATATATTAGTGCAGGTTTCAACTGAATTCAATTTGATGAGTGTTGTCATAGACCAAAAGAGTTCACTTATAAAGGAAAAGCATTTCATTTTAGATACATGTTATATTTATAGACAACAAGAACAAGTATTATGAATGTTTGGAAAAAGTGGCATGAAGGTTAGGATGATCACAGAGGGATGTGCAGTAATACATCAACATGAGACTCATGGCTGGGTATAAAAGTGAAAAGTGATTAATAATGCAGGGCTTTTCATAGTGTGTGGAAATCCCTTCCAGATGTTGACTAGAACTGCGATACTCAGTCAGAGCCAGTTATCTGAGCTATGCTGATGAGGAAGATTATGGCTCCCCGATTGAAGAAGACACTGGGAGAACAGCAGTATGTTCTATGCAACACTTGTTTGATCTAACAGTGGAGCATGTTTTAATTCCCATCCTTCCCTCTCAGCACCGGATAATTCAACATAGTCCACATTACACAGTAATGATGTTAAATTAAAGAAACTCAGTGACTTTACAGAGGATGTATGCATGCAGTGTTTTGAGAATATGGAAAGTGAGTTATAGAGAGTGACATACTTAAATTATGAACTTTCTGCCAAACAGCCCATCAAAACAAGGCTAAGAAGCCAGTATCAGGTCAGCTTTAAACTTCGGACCAATGAGGTTATCTGCAAATAGCAACTAGAACTCTTTAAGAAACTTTCACCCTGTGAAGAGGAGCTCCCTAGATACTGTATGCCACAGTATAGGGAATATTTCAGGAACCATTAGGAACTTTATGTGGAGCCTCATAGCCACTTTTTGAGAAGCTTACACTGGGTCAGATTATTTGGTTACACTTTATTTCGATAGTCACTTTAGACATTCTACTAACTATAAGTAACTTTTCAACTACATGTCAACTACCTGTCATTAGAGTATTAGTAGGCTGTAGTAGACTGTCAGTAGACTGTTAAGGTTATGGTTAGGTGTTAGGGTTTGGGTTACGAAAATACATTGACTTGTAGTTGCCAAGGTACTTATATAGTCAGTAGAATATCTGTTGGGGGACCAACAAAATAAAGTGTTAGCAGATATTAAGCAGACAGTCTACTAATACTCTAATTATAGTTAGTTGACATGTAGCTGCAAAGTTACTTATAGTTAGTAGAATGTCTAAAGTGGACTATCAAAATAAAGTGTTACCGATTATTTTATTTTGAGGGAAAAAGTACGGTTGGTGTTGACGATGACCTGAAAGGGGAGTTCTGTTTATTTTAACATCCTAATCATATGTGCGTTGTGAGTATTTGCAGCACGTTTTTGTATTTGGTTGCACAGAACTGTCATTTCCTAACATGGATGGAAATTTTCCTTATCACACAATGCTTCCCCGCCATTAACAAGATTTTCCGGCAAGATTTAGAGGGTGCTATTATGCATTTCTGACAGAGTCCAGAATCTTCAGATCCAAAAACAAGCGAAGCTGCAGGAACATGCGATAGAAGTATTGCTTCTACACATTTAATATAATGGAATCATCAAACATTAAACAGCATATTAATCAAAACTGAACTGAATGAAATGTCGACCCGAGATGATGTATAGGACTGAGCAAGCTTTGGGGGTGTTGATGGACGCGATCTACTCCATCTGTGTGTTTTTTATCATCGTTCTGAATATAATCCGTACAAAGTCTTTGACAAAAACGCAAATTTTCACAGCTTACTGTTCAAAATGTCGTTTTTCTTATTAAACATACCCTCATTCAAGTGTTGATAAAAAAAAAATCAAAAATGAAAAAAAAGAGTGTCTCAGATGCATTTTTCCAGATCTCAAAAGCAATTTAATATTCATATGAGGTTTTATCAATTTGAGTGTTCCCTGGGAATTGAACCCGTGACTTCAGTGTTGCTTCTACCAATTTTAATCGTTTGAGCTTCCTCCCTTATGTAAAGCAGGCTAGTAATGATTAAATTTTCACTTTTAGACCTAGTTAATCATACAGTAAATGGCTGGGAATTTAAATAATCACTCATCTTTGTATTCATCAGAAAAAGCTGGAGCTGTCTCTGATAAGATGATAATAGGCTTGTTTGAGATGAGCAAAATCTGCGCAGAACCGATCACCGGTGATCAGCGCGTAATGCATGCCGGTTAGAAATGTGTCCGAGTTCGGTCCGCCTTGCTCTGATGTCATGCTGACGTGTGTCAAAAAACTATCGTGAGCGCAAGGCGCAAGTGTCAGATTCTGCATTTGCGCACAGTTGCTCTCCACCGACTGCGCTGATCAGAAGCATGATGGGAAACAACTTCCTTAATGTTGATTGGTTTAAACAACCGTGATTGTTCTCTTTCAAAATGTTTGATTTTAAAACTCGGATATCATGTTTTATGTGTATATGTTATGTGTGAATATTCCCAAACTCTCGGACAGTGCGATCTCTATGGGTTATGCAATGTCATTTTATCATAAAAAAAAACTAAATAAAAACCACATAGCCTATGTCTGTATTAAAGAAAAAATGATTGATAAACACTTATTTGGAATGGAATTAAATAACAAGTACTTTGGGTGTCTTGTTCATTATATTTATTTTCATATGAAAGCAACAGAACTTAAATTACATCCAGTTTATTAGCAACACTGTGCACGAGCGTGAATCCCGTGAATCCCGCGATATCCATCATTGATCTCGCAGGTGTCAGATCCACTGCGAGAAGCGAGAACTGTCCGGCTTGCCTGCGCTTTTTTCACTCCTCCTCTCACTGCAGCCGCCTACTCTCGACTACATTTTAGGCGAGGCAAGGTGCATCTCAAACAAGCCTAATGTCTTTTGTAATAGCAACTAATAGGCTTGTTTGAGATGAGCAAAATCTGCGCAGAACCGATTACCGGTGATCAGCGCGTAATGCATGCCGGTTAGAAATGTGTCCGCCTTGCTCTGATGTCATGCTGACGTGTGTCAAAAAGTTCTCGCGAGCGCAAGACGCACGTGTCGGATTCTGCAGATGGCTCTCCACCGACTGCGCTGATCAAAAGCATGTTGGGAAACGACTTGCTGACGACACAGCTTAATGTTGATTGGTTTAAACAACCGTGATGTATTGTTCTCTTTTAAAATGTTTGGTTTTAAAACTCGGATATCATCTTTTATGTGTATATGTTCTCTCGGACAGTGCGATCTCTATGAGTTATGCAATGTCATTTTATTATAAAAAAAACACACACACACACACACACACAAAAACACAGCCTATGTCTGTATTAAAGAAAAAATGATTGATTAACACTTATTTGGAATGGAATTAAATAAAAATTACTTGTTATTGTCTTGTTCATTATATTTATTTTCATATAAAGGCAACAGAACTTAAATTACATCCAGTTTATTAGCAACACTGTGCACAAGCGTGTATCCCGTGAATCCCGCAATATCCATAATTGATCTCGCAGGTGTCAGATCCCCTGCGAGAAGTGAGTACTGTCCGGCTTGGCTGCGCTTTTTTCACTCCTCCTCTCACAGCAGCCGCCTACTCTCGACTACATTACAGGCGAGGCAAGGCGCATCTCAAACAAGTCTATTACAACTGTCACAGAGTCAGCCACACGTCACAGCCCCAATCATCACTCAATCACCAGGACCTTCCCACTCATTCACAATCACCAGAGTACTGACTCGCTGCACTCCCTCATCAACAGACCCTTTATATGCCCTGTTCACCTTTCACTCCTTGTTTGGTCTTGTTGCAGTATACACTGCTTTATGTCAGACTCCTTACCAATCTACTGTCCGTCTTATGGATCCAGATTGCCTTTCTTTGTGTTCACTCTTCACCTGCACAGAGTGGCAGGCCTGCGAGCAACTCATTCAAGAACATTTAATGTGGTTGTCTCACAGGCTCTATAAATGTTGGTTTAAAATGCTACAGCAAGTGCTTTCTAGATCCAAGAAAATGTCCACGTCAGCCCAATCTTGCTGCTCCCAGACTGTTGCTAAACCTATATCTGCCACACAATTTATACTTACCATGGTAATAATCCAATCTGTAAAGCTACTTAAAAACTGTGTTGTGAAGAGCACTATACAAATAAACCTGACTAGATTTGTGCATTCTGATATGAGCAAAAGTTTAATGCAGCATGAAAATGTTGCAAGTATGATGCAGTGGTCAAATGTTTAAAAAATGACTAGTCAGTTGGTAGCAGAGAACAGCTGAGTGGGCATTTGTATTATTATTGTGGCTTTTCAGACAATTGCTGTAGGATGTTTGATAGTGCTCTACTACAATCACCGGAGTGTGGAAGCAATATAACAATACTGCAGTCTAATAATGGCTACAACTATATCTAGAAGACGTCAGGGAGAAAAAGTAGAACTATGTATAATGTTTTTTTTTGGTAAAAACAGTGACGGAGTAAGAGACAGAGTGAAATATATAGCCTACTGAAGCAAAAAGACATTAGTGATGGTATTTCATGGTGGTTTTCTCAGTGGAGAAAAGTGCCTCTTCAGAATTCAGAGAAAATTCAACCATATTGTACAATATAAATTGGAATCGTGTAGAGCTAAATTGTTCTAAAGACACACTGTCTGAAAGCAACATCAGCTAAAGAAAGTTTCAGACGGAGGAATAATCTTTTTTATTTAAAATCGCTAATTCATATGAAAACGTTAGAATGTACACTTCAAAAGGTCTGCTTATGCCCCAGTCTACGATTCATATTGTACAAATTCATTTGAAATCACCACTTCGTAAAATACAGTAGTTGGTCACACTATGATCGGTTCATTAACAATATCTTCCCCAAATACGTGCAATCAGTCCACAAATTGTTTTGAATGAGTCAGTTTGATGGGGCATGCGCAAATTACAACACATACATCACAGCTTTCAGTCACAGCTGAATAAAAATGAACGTCTTGGTTACTAATGTAACCCTCGTTCCCTGAAGGAGGGAACGGGAGACGTGACGTCGATGTGACGACGTAATATGGATCACTTCAGGGAGCCCTATCAACTTCGAGTGTCTACAGAACGAGCCAATGAACGTTGCCATGCATGACAGAAGCGCCACGTGCCCCCGCCCCGCAGCGCGGGTATAAACAGGAAGCGGGTGCACACACTCATTGTTTTTCGCTGAGGAGCCGAGATTGTGGCGGCCAAACAGCGATGGTCAGCAACCGTGGCGGCGGGACGTCATAATTGGGATCACATGGAAAACGCTGCGGTTGCTGCCACATCCAGCGCCCTACGGAAGACTCTCAGACCCCCATCTGGCTGGTGCGGAAGACCTGCTTAGAGGGAGAGACCTGCTTAGAGGCTGCTGTTCCGTTATACCCTACACAGTGGAACTCTTGGATAACACTGGGAAAGCGTACCCTGAACATGGAAGGAAGGGACGCTGCGGAAGCCACATCCTGCCCGAAGGGAGGTAACATGTGGAGAATACACATATGGACTGGCCGGAGGGCAGTGCAACATATGGAATGTCACTGGGGTGGCTCCAGCGTGAGAAGGGGGAGGCAACACCAGGGAGTGACGGCAGAGTGGACTCTGCCAAGGGAAAGACACGGGCTCACCGCAGGGAGCTGATCGTGGAAGAATACGCATATGGGATTTCGGCAGGGATCACCACATATGGAACCCAGCCTAGCACAAGTTACACAAGCATACGAGCACAAGGCCTTGTGTCAGACCCTCGCAACGTCTGACTGCC
This sequence comes from Siphateles boraxobius, assembly GCF_051911475.1. Classification (NCBI taxonomy): domain Eukaryota; kingdom Metazoa; phylum Chordata; class Actinopteri; order Cypriniformes; family Leuciscidae; genus Siphateles; species Siphateles boraxobius. Next base: position 8,197,573 of record NW_027508699.1, on the reverse strand, counting down.
GAAGGGGTTTGGAGGAACTCTACAAGGTTAGCCTGTGTGGGGAACTCGACTGGAGCAAGAAGTGCACGTATCCGCTCCATGTGGAGGGGAGTGGCGCAGCAAACCGACATTAGAGCGGGAACTTCGGTGTTACCGGCTGGATGAAGCGAGCACACAGGAAGAAACCGGCTCAACACGTAAGCTATAAAACCTAGCGTACGTGTTAGGTGTTGCCCAGCCCGCAGCTCTACAGATGTCTGTCAGCGAGGCGCCGTGTGCCAGCGCCCAAGAAGAAGCGACACCCCTAGTGAAGTGGGCTCTCAACCCGGGCGGGCAAGGCACGCCTTGGGCTTCGTAACAGACGAAGAGCTGATCTGAGGTCCTGAGGCTTTGCATTCTGTCCACGTACAGGCCCAGAGCGCGGACGGGTCAGAGAAAAGCCAGGGCTGGGTCTGCCTCCTCCGAAGGTAGCGCTTGCAGGTTCACCACCTGGTCCCGGAAGGGAGTGGTGGGAACCTTGGGCACGTATCCTGGCCGGGGTCTCAGGATTACGTGAGAGTTAGCCAGGCCGAATTCTAGGCACGGTTTGTCGACCGAAAATACATGCAGGTCCCCTACCCTCTTGATAGAGGCCAATGCAACCAGGAGAACTGTTTTACAGGACAGAATTTTTAACTCTGCTGGCTGCAAAGGCTCAAAGGGTGTTCTCTGAAGTGCCGAAAGGACCAGAGAAAAATCCCAAGAGGGTATAGAGAGTGGGCGAGGAGGATTTAGTCTCCTTTCCCCCCTCAGGAACCTGACGAGCAGGTCGTGCTTTCCCAACGACTTACCTTCAACAGCATCGTGATGTGCGGCAATCCCGGCAACATACACTTTAAGGGTGGAGGGAGACAGCCTTCGCTCCAGCCCATCTTGCAGCAAGGAAAGCACAGCTCTGATCGAGCAAGTTCGGGGGTCCTCCTCGTCAGAAGAACACTAGTCAACGAAAAGGTTCCACTTCAACGCATAGAGGAGCCTCATAGAGGGAGCTCTAGCGGAAGTGATGTGTCAACTACCGCCGAGATAGGTCACCTACAACCTCCTCTCTCAAAGAAATGGGCCAGGGAGGGGCTGTCGCGAGGAGCTCTAGTTCCGGGAACCAGGTCCGGTTGGGCCAATACGGCTCAACTAACAAGACCTGCTCCTCGTCCTCCTTGACCTTGCACAAGGTCTGTAGAAGAAGGCTCACTGGGGGAAACGCATACTTGCGTAGGCCCGGGGGCCAGCTGTGTGCCAGAGCATCCGTGCCGAGGATCCCCTTGGTCAGGGAATAGAACAACTGGCAGTGAGATGTGTCCGGGGCGGCAAACAGATCTACCTGTGCGGTCCCGTAGCACCTGAAAATCAGCTGGACCACCTGGGGATGGAGTCGCTATTCTCCCGGTAGCCCCCGCTGCCGTGAGAGCTCCTCGGCTGCACGGTTGAGCAGGCCCGGAATATAAACGGCACGAAGCGACCTCAGATGCTTCTGAATCGCATAGCCGAGCGTGACAGTACGGATGAGCCACCGGGACGGGCTGGGAAGCGCTAGCCAGGCTCCCAGACACCGCGCAAGCGGGACAAATGGCACCACAGACGTACCCGGGGTGGGGCAGCGCGAGGGAATGCAGGGACCCGACTCGGACAGCATAGCGGCCCGGAGTGGAGTCTGAGTGTGTGGTGCAACACGTACCTGCTTCCGTCGAAGGGCAGAGTGAGTGTGCGGAGGCGTCAATGCGTCCGGAACACAGCCACTGCTGCTCGCTGGCGATGAAAGAGGGCCAAGCTTTTCCTCTTGGGACCCAGAGGTTTCAGAAATTGCTCTTTTGTTAAAAATGTGGGTACCATTGGCCTGTGGGTCAGTGGCGGAACAAAAAGAAAAGGAAACAAAGGATTCTCTGCCCGGCCCTCCACCGGGGGAAGGAGCGGTGCCTTCACCACCTCCTGAAGAGCAACTTGATCCACCTCTGGGTCGCTCGTCTCAGGGTCGTTTGCACCTGCGCTTGCCTCCTGGTTTGGCAGCAGCCTGGACGGCCGTGGTCGACTTTCTGCGGCCTGCTCCACGCTGAGGCCTGGATGGTGGCTGCTGCTGCTGAGGCTTAGCGGTAGCGGAGGACGTCGCAGGAGGTCAGCCTCGGCGATGAGCGATGAGGGTCTGCGGCCGGCGGACAGGTGGGAGCAGCAGCGGTCCGCCGGGGTAGGATGTGTCGGATGGCCTCCATCTGCTTCTGGGCGGCCGAGAACTGTTGGGCGAAGCTCTCAACCGCACCGCCGAATAACCCAACCTGGGAAGGAGGGGCATCCAGGAACCGATATTTATCTGTGTCCCTCATATCCGCCAGGTTGAGCCAGAGGTGGCGCTCCTGGACCACCAAGGTGGACATCCCCTGACCGTCTGAATGTGTGGTTTCCTTTGTCGCTCGGAGAGCGAGGTCGGTTGCCACACGGAGCTCCCTGAGGAGCTCTGGGTCAGAACCACCCTCGTTCATGTCCATGAGTGCCTGGGCCTGGTGGACCTGCAGAAGCGCCATGGCATGGAGAGCGGAAGAAGCCTGTCCACAGGCTCTGTAAGCCTTCGCCGTGAGACCGGACGAAAACTTACATGCCCTGGACGGGAGGAGTGGATTGCCCCACCGCAGGGACATCCACATACCCCTTAGCCGCCCCGCCATCGAGGGTGTTGAGAGAGGAGGAGCCACTAGGACGGCTTCTGGCACTATACGGCGCCGTCCACGTCCTAGTAAGCTCCTCATGCACTTACAGAAAGAATGGTACCGGGGCGGCGCGCTGAGAACCAGCACGGCCCGCCCCGAGATACCAATAATCCAACCGAGAAGGTTCGGGACGTGGTGGAGGGTTCCACGCAAGCCCGACCTTCTCGGCGGCCCGGGAAAGCATATCCGCCCATTCTGGATCTGACTCAGGCAACGCCACACTCTCGGAAGGGGGTAATGCAGCCGAATCTTCATCTCCAGAGGACTGAAGCTCCCCCTCCGATGCTGCGATCGACATCTGATCGTCAGGTGGGGCCCCAAAAGACACGGCTGGTCATTCATGAGAAGGACCAGCACGTTCCTTTGGAAGCCCCAACGGTGGCAGTGCTTGAGAGGCGTGAGGGGCTTGCGGAGATTGCCTCGGCGGGGAAGCCCACGCCGTAATCCTCAGAACACCCTGACCATGCGCTTAAAGTAGGTTTATTCTGAAAGTAGGACGCAGGGTCACGCTTGTGTTGCTCTTTTAGTTGAAAACAAAAAATATTGAAAAGAAAAAAATAACTCTCTCAGTGCTGAAGCACCCAGGGATAGCCGCGGTGTAATCAGGGTGCACACTCAAAGAGGAACGCCCACCGAGACCGACACATACACAGACACACATAAAACAATGCTGTGAAAACAGCAGGCCACCACTGATCGCGCCTTCACACCAGCACTGGAACAGAGTATTTTCCTTTTGAAGCAGTCTTCAACGTTGCAGCAGTCTGCAGAAACTCAGAGTCAAAACGAAAGCTCGGCTCCGAAGCGAAAGACAATGGGTGCGTGCGCCCGCTTCCTGTTTATACCCCCGCTGCGTGGCGGGGGCGCATGACGCTTCTCACGCACACCAACGTTCATTGGCTCGTTCTGCAGACACTCGAAGTTGATAGGGCTCCCTGAAGTGATCCCAATTACGTTGTCACGTCGACGTCAAGTTGAACGTCAGCGACTGAAAGGGAACTTGAAATGATATGTATATACATATTTTTAAATGTGAGGTGAAGGCAAAAGGTGAGGGAACAGCTTTCATTGAATTGCAATACAGATTGAACAAAATGAGTTCATTGGCTTTATAATTTAACAACTTATACTGGACATCTGGTACAATTAATGCATATCTGTCTGATATTGATCTTTCTACTGTTGGTTCTTGGTCTATTCTGGGAATGTAGCCAAGTGTCTAAGAGAAAAGTGTGGCTGTAGACCAATCGCAGAACAGTACACTGTACCGTTGTCTACGTGTTCTGCATCAGTTCTGTGTTTCTTGCTTTCTTCTTTGTTCTATCAGGTCAACTTGTTTCCGAGATGCCATAGGTATCAATTCTCAGGGAAAGGCGATTACTAATGTATGAGAGTTTTGGCATTCTGTAAAGATTCAGCGTTAGAATTCTTTCTGTGATTTGAAAATCTGAAAGTTGCAACATCTTATTAAACTTACTTTCTCTCTATAAAAAGAAGATAAAAAGGAAAAGAAAAGAAAGAGAGACATTACACTGAGCTGTTTGTTAAAATCATTCTTTCACCTTGTCTCGGTTAAGGATTTCTACACCACAGACAGTAATTACACCTTTCAGATGAGCGTGTCATCATCAGTAGCACAAATTATTATTCTGCTGTACGACAGAATCAAAATAACAAGTGTCACATAAATACAGGAGTCTGGCTGAATTCCCCCTGTAGTGGTTCTGGAATGCATAATATCAGTCATATATTAAGAACCATATTGCATGTCTATCACCTTCACTTATTTCTGAATCTGCTTAGCTGTGACCACATGCTATTAAGTTTCAAAATGAGAACAGAAAGGGACATTAATTTACACTTCAGCTCCTTTACCTGTTGATTTTTTATTTTTAAAATATCTATTTTTTAAATAGAGCTGGCTTTTATTTTTAGCCTGACAGAACAAATCTGTCTGTATCTATAAGATGTTTATGAAAAACTATGTAAAGCAGAATTGTATGTCTCTATCAATTTTGTTTTTTATAATTACAATTAGATTCAGAATATATTTCAATATAGTTGTCACAGTTATAGTGCGGGTTGAAGAAGAAGGCAGAGTCAAAAGGCTCCAATTTAAACATTTAAATTTAACAAAATAACTCAAACTGGTACAGGCAGGTAGACGGGCAGAAGGTTTCCCTCACAAAACACCGAAACATTAACAAAGGTAACGTTTACAGACGCATAACATTGACATGACATATACAGAAGCGTAACATTTACACACTGGTAACAGACAAGAACCAACAAGGACAGACTGAACAGAAGCAAACTAAATACAAGCACAAATCAAACATAACAAGGTGAAGACAGGTGACACAGATGCATAGCTGTCAACATTGAACATTGAAAATAAGGGAGATTTCCCGGAATCCATCCCCAAAATAAGGGATTTTTTTACACGATTCTTACCCACAAACTTTAAAAAAAAAAAAGCACTAATCATTAACAATCTAAAGAGTTTATAACTACATATAGGCCTACATATGTGAGAGAGAGAAAGAGACAGTGTGTGTGTGTGTGTGTATGAGAGAGAGAGAGAAAGAGACAGTGGGTGTGTGTGAGAGAGAGAGAGAGAGAGAGAGAGAGAGAGAGAGAGGTAGAGAGAGACAGTGTGTGTGTGTGTGTGTGTGTGTGTGTGTGTGTGTGTGTGTGTGTGTGTGTTAGGGGTGTGACCGTAACCGTGAGACCGACGGTTATAGTTGAACACCGTCATTAGAACTCTATAACCGCCAAAATCGTGTTATTAAAATATTTGTTACATTTTTTATCATAGAGAATGTTTAAATAGGCCTACTAATATCAGCTTACGAGGGAAACGGAGGCGGAGTTAGTGGTGCTTCGGAAGTTCGGAGGCTGCTGCAGGAGATGATTTGGTAGATGTCTGTGCCCCTTTACAGATCAGAGCGCACGCTGACACGGAGTTAGGGTTAAGCTTTGTTTATACCATGGTTTATACTCGACGCGTCCGCATGAGCGCGAAGGTGCGCGCGGCAAAAATGACCAGTTGGGTGCGCAAGACCACATTTCGCTTTGCTGTGTGCACGGCTTTTTTTGTAACAGCGATTGCGGCGCCGCATCCGAGGATGAACAACTTCAAGCCGAATCTGCCCGAGCTTGTACGTCTCACACAATCAGAGCGTAAAAATACGGGATATTTTACGGGAAAATACTAAAACGGGAAGACAGCGGGAAAAGAGCTAAAATACGTGAGAAACCCGGAAAAAACGGGAGGGTTGACAGCTATGCACAGATGATGAAGTCGAGGAACAGGTGGGTAATTGAGGGAGTGAGTTCAGGTGTGGAGACAAGGAGGATTCTGGGAAGTGTAGTGAAGACGAAGACAGAATGGTGCAGACGAAGACTGTGATAATAGTATTACTGTTTAACTTAAGTTTTGAAAATAGTAGGCCTATATAAATGTGCAAATTGGCCTGTGGATACATAGAGTTTTGGTGGTTTTTATGTAAGCAAATAATTCATGTAAATTGAGAGGGAGGGAGGGAGGGAGGGAGGAGGGGGGCGGGGGTTGGAATGTATGCAATTTGATTATTAAGGAATTAAGTCTTACTACCTTCATGTTTTGTGAGTCCACAGTCAGTGCAGCCTCATTTGCTATTCAGGCAACATGCCTCTCCAAAACCTTACTGAGGGCAGTAAGAACTGAGAGCAGACAGCACAGAATAAGGAGCCATTCATATGTGACACATTCATAAAACAGAAAGCTGCAGCACAAAATAATGGAACTGAATGCAGGAGTCGGTTTTTTATCACTCAAAATGGTTGTCTGACATTTGTACATAGACCAATAATTAAGAAATAGTGCAGATGGAAGGCCACAAGTGTACAGTATTGACAAAAAGGAAAGTAAAATGGATTCCTGTAGACTGTTTACCATTAGTAGCCTATAATTAATTCTCTAGAAATAAAACACACACACACACACACACACACACACACACACACACACACACACACACACACACACACACATATATATATATTGTATATGCGTGTGATAATTGTGATATATGTGGATGCAGGTAATTATGAAAAAAAGTTAAATTATGTTCCAAGTGTTTTAGGTGCCCACAATGTAATTTAAAAAAATCTAAAGATCTCTGGTACAGATTAAAAAATAAGTAATATTGGTGACACTTTATTTTGGTGGTCCACTTTAGACATTCTAATTTTAAGTAACTTTGCAACTACACGTCAACTGGCAGTCATTATTCCAGTCAGTATTAGTAGACTCTCTGTATACGTTTTTTTTTTTTTTTTTTTTTGATACTTCACTTTTCAAAACTCTTGAGCACAAACTTCTGTGCTTTGGCACAACATGCATTCAATGATCACATATTTCAATTTACATTAATTATTTTCTTACTTAGACCATTTCTACAAATACCACCAAAACTCCATGTACCTACAGGCTACAGACCTACAATATGCATGTTTACATACTTTTTACAAAAAATTTTAATCGTGTTCAAAGCCAAATTGTTCAAAACACAACACAAAAATGAATAAGACAGCAATTTGCTACATTTCTACATAAAACCATAGTGAAATAAACAAAACAATTCTTGAAACAATTAGATGTTGCTGTGAGTCTTTCAATTCCATTACCTATAAAAAAGAGGAAACGAGGAATAATGTTGTACACTAATGTAAACAGGCACCATGTAACATACTGCAGTGAATTATAAACAATAGAGAATTGTCATTTTTGTTTTGTACAGAAATTTTACCAAAGAAAACATTGTATAATTGTGATGATGTTTGGCTGGATTGCCCTCGAGTGTCTCTATAGGGCGCTCCACCCCTGACCTGCCTTCCTTTTCACGCACACACCCTGAACTGATTACGCACACACCTGTTTCCATTGATCACTCTCACACCTGCATCTAGTTTCACACGCAGCTCCACACACATTTATACTCCACTCTCACTATCACCCAGTTGTGAAGTCTTGTATTACTATTGTGAGCATTACCGAGTGGTTTCCCTGTCTAGTCTGTTCCAGTCAGTGTATTTGACCCATCGCCTGTTTCCTGGATTTCGTCTCGTCAGCCGCCTGCCTCTGACTTCCCGCCTGGTTACCGGACTATGTGTTTTGCCTTGTCTCCTATACTGTGTCTGCTGTCTGTGACCATTGCCTGTCTGACTACCCTGTAAATAAACTCACGCTGCATTTGGATCCCTCTGAGCCTGGTGTTTCATGACAATAATGGTATCCGTTTTTAGTGTTTTTAGGTTTGTTGTTTTATGAGTGACAAAGTGTGTTTGTTGGGTGCAAACCAACAATCTTTGAAATAGAGTATAGCCGGAATATTAAATCCAAACACCTAAAATGCTTCCTCCTAAACTGTTTCCTCAAACCCTAAAAAACTATTTCCCAGGCATTACTTTTAAATACAACATTTAATTGAAAATGATAATCAATAATCTAATTAAATTTACATCTTTAGATTTCACAGTTTCATCCTGGAGTCCATTTATCACTAAGACAGACTGTACTAAATATTTGTCAGTGGTGAATACAACCAATTAAAAACATGCTTATGTCTTATTTTCATGCACCTCCCTCTTCTTATCATTTTACTGAATGTTAATTAGCTTATCCTTATTATAAGGAATGGACAATGAATGCCTGCAATTGACAGGAAACTGAACACGAGAAGTGAATCCAGATAAAAACTTTATTCGACACACAGCGGGCACAGGAGGAGCGGGTTGAGTAATACATAACTGAAATAGTTTGTGAGTGATGATATGATGATAATGAAAAATAAAGTAATTTTTCTTACTGATGGCTGATGGAGAACTGGCAGGTGAAGCACACACCTCAGTCTACTGGCGTTGGAGCAATGAACAGGTAAGTATAGCAAGCTGATTTGGAAACACAAGAGGCCCTATTTTAACGATCTAAAGCGCACTACGAAGTGCACTTAGGGCGTGTCCGAATCCACTTTTGCTAGTTTAACGATTGGAAAAATGGTCGACCCGCCCGGCGCACGGTCTAAAAGGGTTGTCCCTATACTCTTAAGGAGTAATGGGTGTGTTTTGTGTGTAGCGTGCAATAAACCAATCAGAGTGTCATTTCCCATTCTCTTTAAAAGCCAGTTGTGCTCACGCCATGGCGGACTCACTATTTACATGGCGGAATTTGCAAGCGGAAAAATTAAACGCGTCTCTGGAGAAGAAACGGATCTGCTCGTGCGTGAGGTTAAAATGCGCAGACCATCTAAGGGACAAAGTGTACACGCGTTGTGGACCCGCCTATAACATTTACATTTATTCATTTAGCTGACACTTTTATCCAAAGCGACTTACAATTGCTATATTTCAGAGGTCGCACGCCTCTGGAGCAGCCAGGGGTTAAGTGTCTTGCTCAGGGACACATTGGTGTCTCACAGTGGATTCGAACCCGGGTCTCTCACACCACAGGCATGTGTCTCATCCACTACGCCATCACCACCACCATCACCATATAAGCGCACATAACAATAACAAAGCTCTTTAAATAACAAAACAAATATTGCAGCATTGAATAGGTTTTTGTTAGTCAAAGACATAGTCTATTTCAGTTGCCCCAAAATAGTGATGCACCAACAATGCGCCTTAACACACCTCATTTTCAGACCAGCACACCCATGGGCACACAAATGGGAGCAAATGCATTTGCTATTTAAACAACGTTGCGCAGGATGTGAAAATGCTAACTGCCTCAGGCTGGAACTAGCAAAAAACACTTGCGTTGCGTCTGGTACTGCATTGCACCGGGTGTGTAATAGGGGCCCAAGGGAATAAACACAAGGATATACTTCTTGGAGTTGTCGTAGGGAACTTGGAATCGCGTAGAGTTGGGTCCGTGTCCTTATTCAAGGCCAGACAAAGACTGAACTGAGGTGTTTGCTTATAAGTGGTGACTGATGAGGTGAGTAACAATTGACAGGCACTGGTGATTAGTACTCCAGCGACAGGGATCGTTGTGTGGTGGGGAGAGAGCCTGGTGATCCCATTACAGTAATGAATTTGGGAATTGATTAGTCCAGACTTGTAAGTGCTCCTATATGGGAAATAGAAATCCTAGAGATAGTGGATGCATCTGAAATCGCATACTTCCCAACCATATAGTAGGTGAATGGCAGTATGTGTCTAAAGAAGTATGTACGAATTCACAGTACTCATAAAAAAGTAGGCCAATAGTACCCAAATGACTTACTTCACCCGGTGAGATTCTGAAGTGTGCATACGGTGGACACTTTACTATCCCATGAGGCCACAGGACAAGATTTATGAATGACAGTGAAGCGACGTAACTAAAACTGGAAGTTTACATGATAATGACAAAATGGCGAATGTAGTACGTCTGGGTTACATTCATACTCCACTTTTTCGCAGTCGTTAAGTAATTACTTATTCAAAATAAGTAGCTACTCAAGAGAGTATGTGCCAGTGGGATGCAGCCAGAATGTTTGTGACTTCGCCATTGCTCGTCTGGGCACATGGACTCTAAACAGCTCTGATGATATTTGTAGTCTTTTGTCCTTCATAAAAAAGACATTTGATGAAGGCATGCTTTGAAGTGTTTAGACCTAAACAGGAACCGTCATGCATATCAGGAGGAAAAACAAGGCTTCTAGAGAGATGACATCATTTGGTAAACCATAAATTCCTCATTTGCCTGCTGACTGTTTGTTTTGAGTATTTATTATTATTATTATTATTATTATTATTATTATTTGAATCATCTTCTGCTTTGGATCAGTTTGAAGTAAGTTTCTTGCAGACTTTCTGTTTTTATGGACCTAAGTAATTAAGTATAAGTTCAATTCTTAGGTCCATAAAAACAGTTACACACTGCCATCATCTTCAAATGTTCTGGAAGGCCAAAAAAACAAAAATAATAATAATAATAATAATAATAATAATTCTAAAGTGAAATGTGCCACACTGCTTTCAACAGATCTTTAATTGTTCAAACTTTGTTTGCAATCTCAAATGTAACAATTTTGGATTGAGATTTTCACACTTTACAAAGATAAATATCGTAAATTAATACATTTCAAATCATATAAGACTAAACAATCAAATGATTCACTTCACAAAGGTCATAGAAGTCTGTTTTCAACCTCAATATGGCATTGTGGACAAATGACAATTGTTTAACATATTCCTTTCATATTGTCATTAATTGCACAAAGTAGAATTATAATTTAAAAAAAAAAACACTTCAACAGTCTTAAGCTACAGTAGATGATTCACAGAATTTGCACTTTCACTGTGAATTACAGAATTCACAGGTCCTCCACATTTTTACCTGCCTGTAGTCCTTTATATGCTTATTGAGATGCTACTGTTATGGCAAAAAATAAAAAATATTATTGTAACTGTGGAGTTCTCTGCATTATTCTGATATTTGTTATTACTGCATTATTGTATCGAACATAAAGCAAATGCAACTCCAGCATCTCTAGGTGAATGCACAGAAACACAGGTCATGCACAACTAATTAAGTTAATTTATATAAACCATACACTGAGCACAAATAAGCAAAGCTGATTACAGTTTTTTTACAATCGCTATGACAATTTTTTCAATACTTTTAACAAATTTCCTAAACTCTTAACACAGTTAGCACTACATCCGTCTGTGTAAGCTATACAACACATTTCTTGTTGCTTTAACACAAAATGCATACAATTAACACAAATTTAAAATGCTTGAACTTCTTTTACACACAAGCTCAAACAAGACCAAAACAATGGATTTTTACTGGCAAATTTACCAATGCTTTAACACTGTATGTCAGAACAGAAAATACCATGTTCTAAACCTAACCGTATAGCTAAAGTCAAGGTAAACAGCTGTTTATATTGTGAATTGAAACACAAATACAGGTGCTGGTCATATAATTAGAATATCATCAAAAAGTTGATTTATTTCAGTAATTACATTCAAAAAGTGAAATTTGGGTATTATATTCATTCATTACACACAGACGGATATATTTCAAGTTTTCATTCCTTTTGCTGTAATTTTGATGATTATAACTGACAACTAATGAAAACCCCCAAATCAGTATCTCAGAAAATTAGAATATTGTGAAAAGATTCAATATTGAAGACACCTGGTGCCACACTCTAATCAGCTAATTAACTCAAAACACCTGTAAGACCTTTAAATGGTCTCTCAGTCTAGTACTGTAGGCCACACAATCATGGGGAAGACTGCTGACTGACAGCTGTCCAAAAGACGACCATTGACCACTCTGGAGAAGATTGTGAAACAAAACTCTTTCAAAAATGTGGGGGAGATTCACAAAGAGTGGACTGCAGCTGGAGTCAGTGTTTCAAAAAACACCACGCACAGACGTATGCAAGACATGGGTTTCAGCTGTCGCATTTCTTTTGTCAAGCCACTCTTGAACAAGACACAGCGTCAGAAGCGTCTCGATCGGGCTAAAGACAAAAAGGACTGGACTGCTGCTGAGTTGTCCAAAGTTATGTTCTCTGATGAAAGTAAATTTTGCATTTCCTTTGGAAATCAAGGTCCCAGAGACTGGAGGAAGAGAGGAGAGGCACAGAATCCACGTTGCTTGAAGTCCAGTGTAAAGTTTCCACAGTCAGTGATGGTTTGAGGTGCCGTGTCATCTGCTGGTGTTGGTCCACTGTGTTTTCTGAGGTCCAAGGTCAATGCAGCCGTCTACCAGGTAGTTTTAGAGCACTTCATGCTTCCTGCTGTAACCAACTTTATGGAGATGCAGATTTCATTTTCCAACAGGACTTGGCACCTGCACACAGTGCCAAAGCTACCAGTACCTGGTTTAAGGACCATGGTATCCCTGTTCTTAATTGGCCAGCAAACTCGCCTGACCTTAACCCTATAGAAAATCTATGGTGTATTGTGAAGAGGAAGATGCGATACGCCAGACCCAACAATGCAGAAGAGCTGAAGGCCACTATCAGAGCAATCTGGGCTCTCATAACACCTGAGCAGTGCCACAGACTGATCGACTCCATGCCACGCCGCATTGCTGCAGTAATTCAGGCAAAAGGAGCCCCAACTAAGTATTGAGTGCTGTACATGCTCATACTTTTCATGTTCATACTTTTCAGTTGTCTAACATTTCTAAAAATCCTTTTTTTGTATTGGTCTTAAGTAATATTCTAATTGTCGGAGATACTGAATTTGGGATTTTCATTAGTTGTCCGTTCACAGTTAATCATCACAATTAAATGAAATAAACATTTGAAATATATCAGTCTGTGTGTAATGAATGAATATAATATCCAAATGTCACTTTTTGAATGGAATTACTGAAATGAATCAACCTTTTGATGATATTCTAATTATATGACCAGCACCTGTATATCCCCTGTATTTTATTCTATTGTTACTGAGAAACAGCTGATTGAATTATGCAAATATATACATTTATTTTTATGTATTTTATTTATTGCTGCAATTTTGTCTCTGTCTTCGTTTTTTTTTTTTCATTACAGTAACCGTACATTCTATAAAGCACTCTGAGACGGGTCTTTTTTTATTGAATTTCTGCAGCAAAAGACCTAAACCCAACAAAACAAAAATGTAGGAGGCTTCAAAAGAAACCGCAGTGCAAAACACAATCTATGATCAATACAATATACTGTCTGTTGTATAAGGGCAGACCTGACACATATAAAACAATGACGTTTCTGTAATTCCATCTGATGTTAGTGTTTTTATGACATTGTGCTGTGATTGACTAAATCTTCCTGTTGGACGAGAACATATGTTAGTGTTTTGAAAAATTATTTGATTTTGAGACATGTTTGCAGTGTTTTGGTAGACATAGTGTATTGTTGATAGTGTATTATTGTATTTTTAAATTAGTGTTGGAGTTTAGTTTACAATGTGTGATTTTGAGCATGAAATTAACTGTTTTGCCAATTGTATGTTGTGTTGGTGCGTTAACAGTTTAGGAAATTTGTTAAAAGTATTGAAAAAATTGTCATAGCGATTGTAAAAAACTGTAAAATGCTTCAAGGAGCTTTTAAAAACATCTTTCTCGTAAAATATTACAGAGCCTTGAACTTATGTTCTGCTCATCCAGAACATCTTAAATTTCAGATACCTGTTTCTAAATGGGATGTGTTTGGAGAGCGTGACTAATTTAATGTTAATTGAATGATAAAGCTGGAGTTCTTTACCACACGCACGCACGCACGCACGCACGCACGCACGCACGCACGCACGCACGCACGCACACACACACACACACACACACACACACACACACACACACACACACACACACACACACACACACACACACACACACACACACACACACTAATGTACGGGTTTGCAACAGTAAAGTTAAATGTCCTAACACAATAGTGTTGATTTTCTTTCCTTTTTCCTCTCTGTTTGGTCTAAAGAGCACATAGTCTATATCATGCAATTTGTACACATTTCAACATTTTTTTTTTACATACATAAACATAAATTATCAAATATTTATAAGCTTTCCAGCTGTCCACATATTTTTATACTTATTCTTAAATATAATATAATTATAATAAGCCTCGAACAATGATCATAAAAAAAACACACAAAAAATGATTACATTCACTATATACAGGCCACACAGGTTTAAAAGCCATTTCGGGGGGAAGTCGTCATACACAACTTCCCTCTTTTTTTGTTTTTTGTACTTTTCTGAAAATACTAACAAAAAAACAATATATGTAGAAAACCCTTTCGTTTTAATACCATTCAAAAAATGATCAAGTTGTATATTGTTACAAATATCGTTTTTTCCACGTTTTTTTTCTTCAGGACTATTACAAAAAAAAAAAGTCTTTTCAAAGAGACATTTAAGGGCTGTTGTTTACTGTACTGAGAATAGTCTTTTTTTTCCTCAGCAGATCTTTTGGACAGGTTTACAAAAATAGTAACATCAACATCTGCAGAATCTGAGAGACAATTAGGAACTGCTATCTACATATTACTACAAGAATATAACACCCTGTTGTTTGGATAGCAGACACATATTGAACACAAAAATAATCTCCACAAAATCAGCTTCCCTCAGGATTCTTTCCTTTTCTCGTTTTTCATAGTATTTATACGCCATATGCCTGTAAAATCCTCCAAATCCTACACTGCATTTCCCTCATTTTGTGTGAAAAGTTTATTCAAGTGTTGCCATTTTTGAAACCGAATAACTCTCAACCATTATAATGGGCCACAAGGGAGACCACTGCAGGTCTGGCATTATCTGTTGATAGAGGGCCGTCCTCCACTGGGTTTGTCTTATTGGGGACTGCTGTGGGTTCCACTGAAGCCACCACAAAAGTAAAGTTGTCTGTGCGCCGTCCAGGCCGAAAAGGTTTGGTTGCCTTTGAAGAACTTTTCATACTGGAACCTCGCTGGGGTTTGTCACAGTTGAGAAGTGCTCTGAAACACCTGTAGAACTAACACAGATACACCCAGACAAACAAGTTAAGGGCATTAGAGAACAACAATGCTGAAATTCATTCATGCACTTTTCAGTTTACAGGAAACATACTGTACACCTGGTTCTTTATGCTTTCATTTAAACGTTCCCATGCACGTCGAATGTAATTCACAAGTCGTAATTACTATGTTGTCGTAAAGAACATTTACAAAAAGTCAAAATATATGCAAGTCTACGGATCCTGACATAAATGTTAATAAAACATTTCGGACTTGCTGACGATTCTGGAATTTCGGTCAAATACATGTTAATTTCGGTGTGTATAAACATCAATACAAAAATGCATCAATATGTATCGTGGATAGTGACAATATACTGTATATTAGTTCACCTAAAATAAAAATGACTGTGTGAGAAAAAAAAAATTAGATTTCAATAACAAGTTTGAAAACGAGTTTTAGTGTCAGTTCTACATTAAACTACTAATGATACATTGTCCTGTGCATTGGGTTACCAGCACCAAGTCCAAACCTATTAAATACACCCACAATCTAATATCAAATTTAGCATATTAATCAACAGTACATTTTTTATTAATCTTTTATCATATGTCTTGGAGTACCGCAATAATATTATATCGTGAGTTCGGTATTGTGACATGTATCGAATCGTGACATGAGGGTATCATTACACTAGAGCTGGGGCGGTATGGATTTTTTCTAACCGCGGTTGAAAAGCAAGATTTTCCCGCGGTATGGCGGTAAACCCCCATGGTATATGAACTGGAGCTCGTCTCAAATGAACCAAAACTTGGCGTAGGCTAGGCCTAAATGTCTACTTTTAAACAAAATTCAAAACGAAATGATAAAATTTTAGTCTACAGTAGCCTAGTCAGGTAAGGACAGGTTTGCCGATGTGCGTTATAGGCTATTTACGTATTTATATTTATCCCTGTGCGCCGATCGGAGACAGAGTTCACTGCTGATATTCTGGGGATACAACATAGCCAATATATTAGGGACTTTAGCCTTTAAATATCTTTGCTGCATTGGATCAGTGTTCATTCTAGAACAGCCAAGAGCTTTCTAGCCTCGCGGCAGCAGCACCTCGCATTGCTCATAGACCTTAAAACAGTCAGCGATGCGGTTTCGAAAATTGATAAAAAAACGTTGGTGCGGGTGGATGGCGGACAGATGATGAGTTTTGTAATGCGTTTGCGGATGAAATAATAATAGCCCATCCGCGCATCTCTAATACGAATGGAATGTTATTATGTGTCATGGAACATTGCGCTCCTCAACTCGCGAAAGATCGGATTTGCTCCATCTTTTGATGATAAGTTTTGTTTAGAAAACCTTGAATCAATGTAAGCCACTATATCATTAGACATAATCCATGTCATTAGAATCAATGAATCCATGTCATTAGACACAACGTGCACACATGTGCAGGCCAAGGTTTTTTTTGTTGTTGTTTTTTTGCGGGGATGACGGTGATGAGCTCAGACCCGCGGTTGGAATCACGTGACCGCGGTATTGCGGTAATGCGGTAACCGTCCCAGCCCTACATTACACACCTAAAAAAAAACAATATGCTTCAAATGTTTATTCATTTGCGTAAATATGCACTAACGACAAGGCGATGTAGCTGTTGTGGAAAAAACTACTAAAAAATAGCAGTCGCAGCAGATATGTAAAATCGTGTTTAGGTTTAAGGCACGCCCAACTCGGAAATCCAAAGTTTCACAGTAATATTACGATAATCCCGATAGCACACGAAGGCAGCATGAGCTATTAAAACTTTAAACGTTGATGTTATTTTTTAAATGTAATACTAATATTTTTCATTTGTGCTTTGTAATAAAGCAATACTTCAGAGAGCATCGTTCTCATAACTTTGAAACATTGTATCAAACACTACAGTAAGTTTGTGTTTTATGATTTTTTCTGATTCTGTAAATGCTTTGATTTCATATGACCTTGCAAATGAAAACATCCACATTCATTTCAGTACCTGCACTTTATAAGAGCCACATACCGCTAATGAGTTGTTCCCCCTGCTAACAACGAAGAATAAGCCCATCAGCCATGGCTGGGCTTAGACAACAATTACAGTTCATTTAGGAATTCTGATTAGAAAAGGGCTCTTCTCTTATCCAAACATCCCCATTATCACAGCTGCCTTTTCAAAGAGACTGATATCCTTTTCTCATTTCATCATCACCATTTCTAAATGATATCGAATTCTCCCTTAATCACATTTAACTTTTACCTCTAAACAGAACAATTATGCAATTTGCAACAGAATAATTGCTGATAATGTACACTGGCTCTATCATTTCCATGGCCGTAATTAAATGTCTGCGAGTAATATGAAGTCATTGTGTCCGTTCCATTTAGAGTGGAGAAGAAGAAAAAAAGAAGGAAAAGGGTTCATTGGGAATGCAACAAAGGTACAATACATTAATAGGGAGTGAAATCATAATAATAACTGGTCAGGCATAAAGAAAGCACAAAGCCAGACTTTTCAATGGTGCTGTATCAATGAATGATTCAGTTTTTATGTAACATAAATAATATATACAATTATTTTTGAAGACTGGAGAACATACATATAAAATTTAAATTAAATAAAAGATGAGATTTGTAAACTTTGAAGGACCAAAGTTTCAGACATTGAAGTGTTGTACAAAAAGGAAAAATGGCAACACTTTACAATAAGGTGTCATTAGTTAACTCATTTAGTTGATGAACTAAGAATGAACTAAAAATGAACAATACTTCAACAGCATTTATTAATCTTAGTTAATGTTTATTTCAACATTTACTAATATATTATGAAAATCAAAAGTTGTATTTGTTAACGATAGTAAATGCACTGTGAACTAACATGAACAAAAAAGTAACGACTGTATTTTTATTAACTAACATTAACAAAGTTGAATAAATACTGTAACTTCCTCATTGTTAGTTTGTGTTAGTTAATCCATTAACTAATGTTAACAAATGAAACCTCCTTGTAAAGTGTTACCGTAAAAAAAAAAAAAACTTACGTTTAAATGAAACCTTCTAAATAAGATTCTTCTTTAGACAAGTGAGAAGTTATTAGTGGTCTTGACTACAATAGTGCTCTTTTAAATGAAAGACACTGCCAGGTTTGTGATGTCACTTCCCTTAAGAAAACGTAGTGTACTTAGTATACGCTTTCTGTTAAGTATACTTATAGTCAACTACATTTCCTCAAGAAATAGAAAGGTGCAATGTTTACACATGATGATCATTTACTGTATACGTGTGTCACAGGTAGTCCAAGAAGAAGACGAAGAGAGTAGCAGTAGTTTAAAATAGATAAGTCATTTAATACAACAACAGATGAGTCAAAGTAACAGTGGGATCTAATTAATGAGAAACCAATGAGACAAACTAGTGGCGGGAAACCAAAACTATAAGCATAACTGTGACAACGTGATTAAGGACAATCCTGCTCTACCAGAAAAGGGTATGAAAATATTTATCTACTATTCCACTTCATTAGTAAGAAGGGCATGCACTTCATTTTATGTATAAAAGATAAAGCAATTTAAAATGTTTTGGGAAAAATGCCCCTGCAAAAAAAAAAAAAAAAAAACTAAGAGAGCTTCTATCGCCTTTCTGTGCTTGTAATCATTTAATGATCAACCTCTCTTGTTTTCTCTTTGCTGAGAATAAGACTGACAGATTGCTTGTGTGCAACTGTGTAATGTACATTTATTTCTTATTTTATACTTTATACTTCATCTCACATTTTTATTTTTATTTTACTCTGAGGCAGAAATGGGCTTTCATACAGAAAGTCAGAGTCAACATGAAACGAAAATTGCAATCATCTTCCGTACTCTTACGTATACCTGAGTGAAACCAGGACTTGATTTTATCCATCGGGGATTGATTGATTTCGTTGGATTGTTGCAATCTCACATTAGTGACAGGTTGCAGGTGTACACATCGTTCGAGAAGAGATGACGTTGAAAGATTTAAATTTAAAGTCCCCCTGTGGTGAAAATCAAGTTTTTAATGTTGTTTAGATAAGTGTGGTGTTTTTAATGTGCTTTAAGACAAACCATGTGCAAATACATAAGTCAACACCATTGCTGAGTATTTTCTCATCAAAACTGCAGTATCAAAAACGCAGTTTGAAACGTTTCTGACGTCACAAACTTGTAACCAATTAGGTCAATGTGTGATCGTCAACGAGTGGAAAGGTGTGTTGGACATCAGCTGCGCTGGATGTAACCGAGCAGTGAGAGTTGCCGGGGAGGAGCTGAAAACGGAGACGTGAAGTCGGACACTTTTTTCAATACTTTATAAGTACTGCTTAATACAGCGTCTGTTTGTACAAGAGTAAAGTTTGACATAAGCCTATACTATCAATGTAGTGGGGTCTACGTTTTTTTTATCAGTTTTATTTCGATAAACATGATACAATGTAACATCGCAAATACATGAAAAGAGATTTTACTGTTATAAAAAAAAAGATTTGTAGTGGAATTAGTGGAACTGAAGGTGTGAGAATAAACACGAAAAACACGTGATTGTTGTCATGCGGTGAATCCGGCCAATCGTTGAACAGCTGTGTCGTCATCACTCTTGAGAGTCCTCCGGCTGCTCTCGAATCGCTCTCGCTGTACTTTGATGCCATACGTCATGGTGACATGATGTCGGCACTGTCTCAAGTTGGACAGAATTTTTAACCGGCATGCACTTCTTGAAGCCAGCCGCTGATTGGTCTGCGCTGCGCTGTATCGAGTCGAACAAGCCTAATCTCTGAACTGGTGTGAGTGAGTGGAGGCGGGGCTAATTTGCATATTCATAGAATACTAAATGAGGCAATGGTGTAGAGTTACATTCCAGCAATTTTGAGGCATGATTTTTTTTTTTTCAAGGAAATAATGTTTAAATATGTCATTTTGGTGATCATAAATGAGTTTAAAGGGATACAATTTATGACAACAGGGGGACTTTATGGATTATTTGGGCATATGAATATGATTATTATTTTATTCATAATTTCAGTGCATTATTGACAAACAGGTTTTGTGGAGCATTTTTCCTAAACTCAGTGCTAAAACTACTGCTAGCATCACTCTGCTTATGCAAGCAGTAAAAATGATGTAGGTTATTATTATGGTCAGTGAAATAAATATGTGCTGCTTACATATGCGGTGTTAAAGAGACATTGCTTTTACTTTCTTGACAGTGACTATTGAGGCAAAACCACAAAAGAACGTAGGGTAATATATATATATATATATATATATATATATATATATATATATATATATATATATAAATTTTTTTTTTTTTTTTTTTTGTGGAAATTTCATATTTAGTACACAGATAAAGAGTAAGAAAAGACTATTGAAGACATAACATTACTAATTTATTTATTTATCAGAATAGTATAGCAAGAAAACAATTGAGCAAAACAAAATTTGAATTAACACATGCAGTTTTCTCTGCGTGCTTAGATGAGTTATGAAATCTTCAATTTGCAATTTAATATAGCTTACTTTACTTAATAAAATGGGTAAAGAGGACATAATATAGATTTCCTCTCCAGCATTTCATATGACAGCAATACTACTTAATTGGGTCTAATAAAATCTCAGATGTTGAGACTTCCACAACTGGGCTCACCACATAAAGTCATGAATGGAATGTAAATGTTATGTCAGGAGCACAGTTTTGGAACATCAGACATTAACATTTGTAATATGCATACTGTATATATCCCAGTATTCAAATCAATTATCCTATTCATTGGTTTTATACTGAAGATTACAGTAATTCAACAGTTAGTTCAAATTATGTGAAAATCCATCGCTCAAGTTTCATATCTAACAGATGTTCGAGTCACAATCATCAAATACTATGGGAGAAAACGCAGGGACAGACTCACCGAAGATGTTCTGTTCCCGCATTCTCTGATGGACGTTGCTGGCCAAAAAATGTTACTTGTATCTGTACAGCATTTTTAGTCTTCAACTCGCCTCAACTCACAGTTTCCATAGTTACGGGCTGGGAGGAATTGAAGACTGAAAATGACATACAGGAGAATCTTTCCTCATCGACTGGAGTGTGATGTATATCCGGAAACATCACTCAATCCTTCATATGGATTTGTACCAAACAGCATTTGTATGACATGTAACACTGTGCATGACTTACCATTCATTCATTCATTTAAAAAAAATAAAAAAATAAAAGGTTTATATCCATCTTTGTGGTTTATTTTAAATGCAGATTATTTAAAAATGGATTTATGCATCTTCAGTGACCTTCTAAAAAACAATTCTACTGTAGAAGCTTGTTTCTGAAAAAAAATATTTCTGAATAATTATCTGCAATTCATTGAATTTTAGGCAATAGTTATTTTTGGCCTAGAACTTCCACCAGACTTAGCCACTGTATTAATGTTCATGTACAGGTCCTTCTAAAATAATTAGCATATTGTGATAAAGTTCATTATTTTCCATAATGAAATGATAAAAATTAAACTTTCATATATTTTAGATTCATTGCACACCAACTGAAATATTTCAGGTCTTTAATTGTTTTAATATTGATGATTTTGGCATACAGCTCATGAAAACCCCAAATTCCTATTTCAAAAAATTAGCATATTATGAAAAGGGTCTCTAAACGAGCTATTAACCTAATCATCTGAATCAACTAATTAACTCTAAACACCTGCAAAAGATTCCTGAGGCTTTTAGAAACTCCCAGCCTGTTTCATTACTCAAAACCGCAATCATGGGTATATATATATATATATATATATATATGATATATATATGAAAGTTTAATTTTTATCATTACATTATGGAAAATAATGAACTTTATCACAATATGCTAATTTTTTTAGAAGGACCTGTATAACACAATCAGCTTCCTCATATATGTGGACTGCCCACTGTGAACTCGCAAAATCATTGACAGGCAGAAAGCTTCTCAATAGCCTCCTGACAGGCTAAACCCAGTTTCCCACACTGAGTTGAGGGAACTACAAGGGGTTTGTGAGTAGTCATTATTTAAATCATTATTTAAAATTCAATAAATAATTTTAAAATAAAGGCAATTTATCAAAATATTGTATTTCTTTACCTGCATGTGACCATTGGCCATTAACCGATAACTGAAATCCTGAAATAACAGAGATATTGAAATATTAAATTCATAAATATTTTAGGTCAAATGGGTTCAGACATAAAAGCTTGGAATCCCTGAGCTGACAAAAAATCTGACCATGGCCTGCAGACATGTTTAATTGTATTTATTATGAATTATTAGGAGGCAGCACACAAGCTCTCTCATTTTACTCCCTGTTCTCTGCTCATGTTCTGTTGGACAAGAACACATCTGTCATTTGAGACTTGAGACTCGCTCTGACCATATCATTAAATTATATGAGTTAACGGATGCTATCAGATGTCAAATTCACAACATTGAACCATTCAATGTTATTTAAAAAAACAGCTCAAAAGGATTCTATCAGACCGCTATGGGAGATATTGATTTTCTTCACATCAAAATAAAGAGGAATGGCATGTTTTTCTGAAATGTAGAGGAATGTAAGATACAATGTTTTGGAATGTAGTGAATTACACTACATTTGGAATTTGGAAGTTTTCCAAAATAAATACTTGAAAGTTTAGGGTTAGGTTACTCATTTGTTACTGTCCACCATTTCTCAGTATTAAGTCGTTTACAGAACTGATGGATATTCAACATTAGAGTTGTCAAAAAGTACCAACTTCTGTACCAAGTTGTAAACCCCGTTAATCCTACTGTATAACCACTTGAGAAATGTATCTAATTTTCCCATCTCATGATTTTCCTTTTATGTTGTTTGGCCTATGTTTTCTTGTAAACTCTAATGGTTTAATGTTTCAGACCTTGCATACTATGGTTAAGCAAAATCATATGTGTGGCATGTTTGGTCTCTATGAACTCCAATCTTCGTTCCCCATTTGTTAATTTACATTACATTTTGCTAACTTTGTGAAGCATGGGTACTATATTAAACATCTTGAAGATTCTTTTTCTTAAACACCCAATGAAATTACAGATTCAAATGTCCTGCTCGAACACAATGGGTCGTAAAATCTCCCTCCAAAGGGACATCTTCTTATTGGCTCACACAACTCCAGAGGGTGTGACATCTTCACGCTTTAAAAATCACTGATCTCAAGATCAGCCCCTCTCTTAGTGCTCTCTTAACGCTTTCTTGGTCCTTCCTGAGAAGTCCTGATGTGAAGATGATGCTGAAATAGAAGTGTTCTAAGGACCCCAAACTTGTGCCAGGCTGCGGCCTTGCCTTTCCATTCACCAAAGATCCTCTGACTTCCACTGGTTCTCTCTCATCAAGACAACATCATCAAAGATCAACTGGAGCCTCAACAAATTGCATCAGGACAGTTTAATTCAAATGGGAAAAAAAATTAAGAATCAAACTTAGTCTCATTATTTGAAACATTAAGTATCCTTACCCTTTTTAAAGGAGGGCGTGTTAGAACTAAACTGATGGTTTGCTCAAGGCTGTTGATCTGCTGAATTTCAAACAATGCTATAACTTCCATTCCTGTATTCTGCTTCAGCTCTCTTTCCCTTGGTAAACTGTATGCATGTATGTATGTGTATGTTAGAGTAGTATTTAGTATAGTTAATACAATCTTGTTCATGTCACACGTAAAGTTGTCCGTGTCTCAAGCTCATATCTGGAGTCACTAATCATAGATCTTGACTATTTGCTCTAAGTAGTACTTTAAAAAGTAAGAAAGACATTTCCCATGACCCGGAAATGTACATTTCTATTAATTCATTAATAACCAATATTGAGGGTACACAGGATGAAATGAGTAATTGGTGGTAATGTTAATGTAGCTACATCAAGTTAATCCGATTAACTGACCCAAATATTCAAAATCAATTATAACAAGTTATGATTGGTTATTAATATTTCATAGAGCTAATTTGCTACAGTACTGAAATTTTAAAAATGTGACAGCATTTACCTCTAGCATTTTGAGCGCTGTTGAACGGATTCTTAAACACCTTTGATTGGCCATTGTGTTGATGCGCTTAACATATATGTCTCTGATTGGCCATTGTGTTGACACGCTCAACATATATGTCTGTGATTGGCCATTGTGTTGATGCGCTCAACATATATGTCTCTGATTGGCCATTTTGTTGATGTGTTACACATTTATGTCTCTGATTGGCCATTGTGTTGACGTGCTCAACATATATGTATCTGATTGACCACTGTGTTGACGCGCTAAACATATATGTCTTTGATTGACTACAATGATTAACAATGACATCTTTGATGGTCTTCGCCAAACAATTACACAGGAGTTTTTAAAAGCAGGCTATTATCAGCGGATTCATAATATATCTGCTGATAGATGGATCTGCTGATAGACGCATGCTTTCAAACGCTCCCATGTGTATCTGTATAAGCGGGCTGTGAAGACAACGTGTTTTTGAAGCGTTGATCATTGTAGTCAATCACAGACAAATATGTTGAGTGTGTCATCACAATGGCCAATCAGAGACATATATGTTTAGTTGTGTGACCACAGTGGCCAATCAAAGACATGTTGAGTGCGTGAACACAATGGCTAATCAGAGACATATATGTTGAGCGCTAGGGCTGGGTACCGAGTTTGGTACTTTTTAGGTACCGACAGAAATTCCCTCGATACTACCGAGTATCGAAACATGTCTTGTACCTAAGTGGTTATGCAGCTGCCCAGAGACGTGGCTCGTCGCACGTGAGGCTGTAGTGTGTGTGTGTGTGTGTGTGTGTGTGTGTGTGTGTGTGTGTGTGTGTGTGTGTCTGTGTGTGTGTGTGTGTATGTGGCCTGGTAAACCCTACCTCATGGGGACAAAATGTCCCCATAAGGATGGCAATATCTGAAATCCTTGTTCGTGTGGGGACATTTTTTGGTCCCCATGAGGAAAACAGCTTATAAATCATACTAAATGCTGTTTTTTGAAAATGTAAAAATGCAGAAAGTTTTCGGTGATGGGTAGGTTTAGGGGTAGGGTTAGTGTAAGGGAATAGAATATACAGTTTGTACAGTATAAAAATCATTATGTCTATGGAAAGTACCTATAAAACATGGTAACACTACGTGTGTGCGTGTGTGTGTGTGTGTGTGTGTGTGTGTGTGTGTGTGTGTGTGTGTGTGTGTGTGTGTGTGTGTGTGTGTGTGTGTGTGTGTGTGTGTGTGCGTCCCAACCCAGATAGATAGAAAATATGTGGAAATGATCAAAAGTGTACCTATGTAGCAGACTCGATGCCAGAAGCACGCGATGCAATATTTTTGATAAGATAATTGCTGCCAAGACCGGCAACACAGCAAATCTGATAAGGCACTTAAAAGCACACAGAATACACTTGAGAGTAGACAGTTTATCTGTCTTCGACTACAAGAACTGGAGCGCATCACAAATTAACCGAAACTGAGCGTATAGGATACTTGCCTCACAGACATGAGAAATATTCCTATATATGGTCAAAATATGTCTACTTTTAATACGCAATAATCGCAATAATCATCTTTGCAGCCAACACATTCAGTAAACACTTAAAAAACACAAATTAAAATATCTCCTTGCTATTGTTTCCCGACACATCCATAATCATTAGGCTACTTTTGCCAGTGTTTTGCAGCAAGCTTCATGTGTGCTGAGCACGAGGCATATATCCCGCACCCCAGTAGCCTATGTTTAATTCAATTCACATTTATTTGTATAGCATTTTTCACAATACATATCATTTCAAAGCAGCTTACAGAAAATGCATGTGTGTAAATTACAATTTAGAGTGATCTGTTATCAGAGGTGACTGTGTGTAATGCATTTCAATTAATTTTCATTCAGTTTCATTGTTAAACAATGCATTAAGTTAAGGTAGAAACAATGAGCTCATTGAAGTAAAGAATACATGTTGTTAAATGATTAGGAAACATAGAAAACTTTAGCATTGGTGCTTTTTTACAGACTCAAAATATGTGTAAAAAAGTCAACAAACTGAAAAAATAAAAGTTTTTTTAGGTAATGTTATATTGTTAAAACTGGTTTCATAAAATTGGTATCGAAGTCAAGGTATCGGTATCGAAAATTTTGTTACGATACCCAGCCCTATTGAGCGCATGAACACAATGGCCAATCAGAGACACATAAGTTGAGCACATCAACACAATGGCCAACCACAAACATATATGTTGAGCGCGTGAATGCAATGGCAATCAGGCATGTATGTTGAGCACGTCAACACAATAGCCAATCAGAGGTGTTTAAGAATGCGTCCAACAGCGCTCAAAATGCTAGAGGGAAATGCTGGTATCATCACATTTTTTAAATTTCAGTACCGACTTGGTACCGAAGTCAGTACTTTTGACAACTCTATTCGATATAGACATGTCTATGGCCGAATCACAGCTGTTCTACCAGAAAGACTCGAGAGATATATTGAATAACAAGCGTATATTTATTAACAGCCCAGCAAGCATAAATTTATAAGTTCTATGGCGTAGGCCCCGTCCTTAGGGAGCAATGCGAGGGTAGCCGAATCTGCATGTCCTGCCTGAAGATGAAGGCAGGGGTGCAGCCGACACCCCCTGGCGGTAAAGGAAGGGACCATCCTGGTGGTGATGGGGAGGATGAAGGGGAAGTACCATCTTGGTGGTGGTTGGGGAGGATGGAGGTAATTGGCGCGTCAGCATCTGCGAATTCAGACAAACGTAAGTACCAGTTTTTTATACTATGAGTGTCAGCACCTGATTGGCTAGAAGTGAGATAATGCGTGATGCGCTGATTGAGTCTTCCTGACAGAACTTACGCTGAAGCTTTCACTTCTGATGTTCAGCATATGATGTTTTAAACATAAACAAAGTTCAGGAGGAGCATATTCAGATAATTACCACGAGTGGAGAGCACTCCACAATCAATGATTAAAATGTGTATATAGACTCAACAGTCTCACCTCATTTCATTGACAGTTTAGCAATGTCTTTCCACCACCCCTTCTCCACTCTTCTAGTCCTAACCACCTTACATACATATGGGGAGGGGGGGGGGGGGTACTCTGGGTTCGGGCCGAACTCCGAGCTCGGAGCCCTCCCTCCGGACAGCACGGCAAACACACATTATACTTTACCCCCTCTAATTTTATGTAAGTGTAAACTTGTGAAATATTGAGATATTCTTGCTTGTGTGAAATTGCTTAAATGCACACTGACCTACACAGTTTGAAACCTACTACAAGCACACTGCTCATTGAGGCTAAAATATGCAATTCTTCAGACAGCAGACAAAAGTTGTGCAACAAAGCAGGACAGAAGTTTTGATATGACATTGCATCTGACAAGGGTGACTGAACAGTCTTGAGAGATCTGTCTCAATGACAGACATGACTCTACATGATTCTCTGCCGTTTCTTTGTTGTCTGTGCTTTTGGTCCATCTGTATGCAACTGGCACGACATTTTTCTGAACTATTCTGAAGTTTGCTCAACTTCGATTAAAGCAACTTGCAGTAGATCTATCCCTTCTACATTGATACACACAGCCAAAGCCTGAGCAATGTGTCCACACCGGAAGATCCGTGCTGACAGTGTTAATGTTAAAACAGCACAATCAGTTATTGGACAAAGCACATCAAAACAATGAGGTAATTAATCAAGCAGGAGGAATGCTGTATTCCTCTTTCCCTTAGTCATTAAAAGACTATAAAGAAGTAAGAGTAGGATGCTTAGAGCTGGAAACAAAATTAATTAACCTCAGCTGAACAAAATGCACTGATATAGTGTCTAAACATAAGTCGAGACAGCAATATCTGCATTTCTGCTGGATCAAGCATAAAGGACAGTTTTGGGATCTCGCTGATTCAGAATCACAATAACACTGGGCAAAAGAGACTGGAGCAAACAACAAATTACAGTCAGCATATTCTAACTGT
The DNA here is from genome assembly GCF_051911475.1 of Siphateles boraxobius. Classification (NCBI taxonomy): domain Eukaryota; kingdom Metazoa; phylum Chordata; class Actinopteri; order Cypriniformes; family Leuciscidae; genus Siphateles; species Siphateles boraxobius. The sequence continues at coordinate 8,169,356 of NW_027508699.1, read as the reverse complement.
TACATCCAGGAGAGCGATAACAGTATGTTTTGAAGGGTGTTATAGGGTGTTTTGGATGGTTGCTAAGTCATTGCTAGGAAGTTGCTAGGGTATTCTAGTAAATAGGTTGGTGACTTCAAGTCAAAAGTGCCAAGACATCAGCATAGCTAGAAACTTTTTTTTAGGAAAATGTAGCACCCCTGTCGTTTATCTCAGCTCGATTTAAAATCTGCCTCAGACTCCATTAACCCCTTTAAAAATCTGTGAAAACAGCAACTGCAGTAAATTATAACAGGCCATTTGACTCTAAATCCAGCAGTTTTTAGTAGCACTCTTAGCAGCAGTTGAAAATTTAATAACAAGTTTGTTACATTTGTCCTTCCCTCTGTGGGTCAGTGGTTAACATAGACAAAGTAAGCAAATTTTTCATTCCCCATCTTTCATCTGAATGCTCTCCATCCTAAATTCAATCAGCTAGGTTAAACAATTCTAGGTTAAATCAGCTATAGTCTCACAATAAAAGTGCCTAAAAATTTAAATCTGAATTAAATAAAGTAAGGTCTGTAACAAAATATACATCATAAAAGCCTTTTATTTTATTTTTATCTTTAGGTTTGGTCTTATTTGGTCCGGACCAAAAAACAAGCAAACCAAACTACAGCCTTTGACAGCCATTTTTTAACCTTAGTCTTCATCTTCAGACGAAAATGCTTATTAGTCTTAGTCACATTTTTGTCTTTCATAGATTTATTCTAGTTTTAGTCGATGAAAAGTCATTGCATTTTTGTCAAATTTTAGTAATTTCTTTTAGTCAAACTGCAGTTGTCAATATTAATTTTGGTAGCTATTTTATATGTAGTCTTTAGAAAAAAATAGTTATTATAATTTTCTCTCTTTAGACCAATTCAGTTAAACTTATGAGAAATTTGAATCAAGGTAACAGCCTGCATTGACATGCACTTGTGCAATTTTACTTATTCCTATTTGGATATCAGGCTGCACCTTTGTGTGTTGCAGATTTAGTCAGCGCAAGCGGTTTGTGACGGAACAAAGACCGACTGAATGACACTTTAATTTAAGCAGAATATCTCAATGATATTGAGAGAGCGCGTGCACATGGTTGCCAGATTGCAAAGATCAAGTAAATAACCGGATAGCAAACGTGTTATTTTAACAGAAAAGCTCTGATTGGGAGATTTAAATTCTTGAAAAGTGACCACTGTAGGCATGAAAGCGTGTAAAAACGTAGGTTAATTAAATAGAGCATGTGCTTAGGAACAATTAAGAAAGCTAACAAGCAGTTCATTCTATATCCTTAACTACATTTTAATATACAGTACATTTCAATCTATATATTTTATAGCAGATGTTAAATGCAAAAGTACAGTGCATGTAAAAGTATAAAAACAATGAAAATAACTTAGCCAGCAACACCAATGATAATAATTTACAAGCAAGGTTAGTTTTCATGGCTACACAAAAGAGTGGATTCCAAAAAAAAGGTTTATATTTAGAGGGATGGTGTACTAGCTTTCCATTCTGTAGCAACATGGAATGTGTAAATGCATGTTGTGCTCTTTGGTTCACACACAACACTAGACAGGACAAATGACAAGCTCCATCAATCAAACCAGAGTTTTGGTACCTAGAGTGAAACATATCTGGGATTTAGTGGAAGTTAAGCATCTCTCTGATGTGGATTTTCAGACTGCAGAGCTGACAGACCGTTTATGACCTTTGCATGGCATTCCATCTTACTCCAGTGAGACCTACTTTCCTGCATTGAGACAACTCAGTGGTACACTCAACAAGAGGGGGGGGGGGGGGGGGGGGGCATACTTGCCCTAAAATCATCTCTCAGAGCCAAACAGAGTCGACTTTATTGAGTTAGGGGAGTGTTAACGTGTAATACCTTCTCCTCAGTCGGCAAAAGCTTGAACTGACTACATAAATAGTAGGTCCCTAACCACAAGTGAAAGTGTAGGGCTGCTATTTACCCTCTTCATCAGTGCCACATGGCACAGCTGACACTTTGACGGATGGTGCAACAAGCACAATGAATTGGATTGTTTCACATGAGAGTAGGCCAGTAAACCAGTCGCATCACTTTTATCAAGCTGACAGTGTAGATAGATTGGACCACAACATCCCTGGCACCCAGTTTCTGGAGACTCAATAAATGGCTCAGCACACTCAGCTTTGATGGAGATACTTTCTGTTCATGCTGGTAAGCAAAAGTCTGGAGAATCAGTCAGTTTTGAGCAAGCTCACACAGAATGCGTACACAAGACAGGTTTGACAAAAAACAACAAAAAAACAACAACTGTGGAACCCAGATTCCACAAGGATTTTAATCGTCAGTGTGGTGCACATGGTTGTACAGCAATCATAATTCAAATGAGAATGCCCTTTTCCTGAATTGAGCTAGAAAATAAGATTCAATAAGATTGAATTATTGATTCAATCTTATTATGGAGTTAAGTAATTGTGTTCTTATTGTGTTGAAGTAAAATAAATCAAATACATTTATTTTTAAATACAGTATTGATGAAAAGCATCAATGCTTGTTAAGTGGTAATTAGCCTGAGAAGGGGAATGAGACGCTGCGCCTGATAATGACGCTATGGGGAAACGTCCTTAACGTGGAGTCGGAGCGTCGGGGCTCAACCCATGGTGCAAATTGTGACTCATTGACTGCTTACTGGAGCAACTCCCTAAGCCCAATGTTTTTCTCTAATACCAAGAGAAGGTTACCTAGCTTCTATGTTATATTGCAAAATATATCTAAATTACGTCATACGCTCTCATTGAAAAATGTGGAACAACTAGTTCATGCGTTCATGACATCAAGGCTAGATTATTGTAATGCTCTACTGGGTGGTTGCCCTGCACGCTTAATAAACAAACTACAGCTAGTTCAAAACGCAGCCGCTAGAGTTCTTACCAGAACCAGGAAGTACGACCATATTAGCCCGGTTCTGTCAGCACTGCATTGGATCCCTATTAAACATCGTATAAATTTTAAAATATTGCTGATTACTTACAAAGCACTAAATGGTTTAGCTCCCCAAGTACTTGAACGAGCTCTTAACGCATTATAGTCCTTCACGTCTATTGCGATCTCAAAGTTCTGGCCAGTTGATAATACCTAGAATATCTAAATCGACTGCTGGCGGTAGATCCTTTTCCTATTTAGCACCAAAACTTTGGAACAATCTTCCTAACATTGTCCGGGAAGCAGACACAGTCTGTCAGTTCAAAGCTAGACTAAAAACACATCTCTTTGACCTAGCATTCACATAACACTCTATAGACTTCTATAATTCAATATTAGGCTGCTTAGATTAGGTCAGCCGGAACTGGGAACACTTCCCTTAAATCCTGATGTACTCGTTACATCATAAGTAGAATGGCATCTACGCTAATTTTAGTGTCTTTGTTTATCCCGAGGTTTTCCCGCAGCCTGCCGGATCCAGGCCGTTTCCAGATCTGACGAAGGACTTTCGCCTGGACCCGATGACAATGCAGTGCTGAAGTGCCAACTAGCCTCTCCCTGTGGAGGATCCCTATACCACTCTACAGATAAAGCGTTGCTGATTTTTTTGGTTCGCGTACCTACCACTTCGGTGGTACCTACCACTTCCTACCTACCACTTCCATCCGAAGTGATAAGATAAAATAAAATTCTGCATCAAAATTTATAGACAAGACAAGTAGTTTGTTTAGGCATGGTTTGTAAGGAATTACAAACCTGCGCACATATATTCAAACGCACATAACTATAGAATCAATTCTTAATGCCCATGTGAACGCCATCAGCGTCTATTACAGGTTCGCGTTTAAAGTCTGTTCAGAGAGAACGGTGTCGTCTCAGCGGCCCCTATTTTAATAACAAACTATCATTTAGACGGAAGTGAATCAATCAAAAAGATTTTTCAAGAACCACTATAAAACTAAACCAATCTCTGTTACCTTAAATTATATGTTTATCTCTGTAAAGCTGCTTTGAAACAATCTACATTGTTAAAAGCATTATATATAAATGAGGATGACTTGACTTGACTTTATAACCTTCCTCCCTCCCTTGCAGGGCAGGCAAAAAGCCTTATAGCCCCCAAGAGCAAAAGCTCTAATAAAGTGCTGGCCATGTCAACACTTTGACAAAGCCCTTTAGGGAGTAGCTTATCAAAGGGAGTGATTCAACTATGACCTTCAATCTAACACTAATTTCAAGGTGGAGAATATAACCTTCACTTCATCACAAGGGATGCAAATACAAGAGGATCACAGAATAAAATCTAAAAACTCTTGACATTGCAACTCAACCCCTAAGGGAAACCGCAGCAGAGCTCAAGCTTTATTCAATTACTAGAGTCATAGGGGAGAGCGCTCAACACTACTTGAGAAAAGTTATTTTACAAGAACCACAAAGAGACTTCATGCACTCATCTGATTATAGAGTGCTACCATAACACCATAAACTGCCTCTTGGCAGGTTTTCCAAGGATGGATCGACTAGATACATTACATGATACCCAGCCATAGGGGAGCATAAGTTCCTAGTTCAAGACCAAACCATAGTAGGGACAAACGAAACTGAGGACATTTTGTGAATACCTAACACAATTCGGTTCATCCTGCTATAAGGAGTAGATCTTAGTATATAGAATATAGTATAAGTAGAATCTTAAGAGCAGTTTAAGAAAGGGAGCATGCAAAGTGCTAAAAATCTTAGTAATTAGTCCTTCAGGCTACAACATTCATTATTGCTGCCCCTCTAATGAGAGCAGGGCATAATGCAGTGTGCCCACCACTCTTATCACCCAGACTCTGAACCCCCAGGAAACGACAAGGGAGCTTAGGTTCTAAATCAAGACCCCAATATAACTAGAGGAGAACAGCTGAACCATGCTTTGAATAAAAGCACTCAACCTAAGACCCGTTAAAGCTATTGCTTTTTACAAAATTACATGACAGATAACAAGGAGGCACGCTCACAGACAAACTCAGCAGTTTACTGATAACACCTTCCAGAATATGGAGGGAGAGCAACCGGAAGTGAGGGGGTCGTATTATATCACTGCAACCAGCCCTTCTAAAAACATATGTCTCAAAGTAGTTTCACCAGCTAGCTGGAGGAAGCACATCCTAAAAGGGAAGGGATCGCCTCATCTCAAAAGAACGCATCATTTCCCTGCAACTTCTCCTAAAAACAGTTGTCCCTCAGTAATTACCAGCCAGTGATTTCTAATGCTAAACACTTCTGCTAAAAAGTGGTCAGCAGAAAGTAAAGGGGTTGCATCAACTCAAAGCTACCAATCCTTCAACAATACTAGAAACCAATAGAGGGGATTGCGTTCCATCTTTATTCACCAGTCCGCTTTAATGCTGAATGCACTCACTCTCACAGGAGCCTTTCAAGAGGATGCAGCACCAAGGGAGAGATAGCTCGCAAAAAAAACAACTCATCAACCGGGACATTCTCGCATATATTTCTTCACACAGCCCCTCCACATGCATTTTATTGGCTACATGGGACGCCATCTTAATATTCTCTCAGCCAGATCAGAAGCAGCCGTAGTGAGGCTTCCTGAACTGACATGAGACCAATGGTTTTTAATAAATCTCCATTCGGAATGGAAGATTTTTTTTAAAAACTATTTTTAGAGCAAGCTTCCAAATCCACAAAATGGGATTTAAGAGCAATGGAGCACGCCCAAAAAGAACTTCTCTCCAAACTCCTCCTACAATGCTCACGATCGATTGTGCTCTGCTGCCTTGGAAGCCATGGGACCTGAACTGCGAGGTGCAGATGCACTACTGTCAAAGAGAGTGGATACAGTACACACATCACAGTGAATGCAGAGCATGTGCTCCGTGCAAAAGCTTGATTCTCATCACCCTCAGAGAATCAAGTAAGAACAGAATTTCTGACAGGAAATGCATCACTATGAGTGCATTGCAAGGCTCTCCCTTGAGAGCCGAACGTGCTCCGTGCAAATCCTGGATTCTATCCCTTGAAAGAGAATCAAGCCAGAATAAAAGCTTTTAACGCAAATGCATCACAATGAGCACATACAGCTCCCACAGATTCTAGTTAATGCATGTGCATACAAAGAAAGCATGTGTCTTTCAGTCACCCTGTTATACCCACGGGTGCTTTGTTACACATTCACATACACATTCAGATACTGGTCACGATGAGGGCGTTCCCCCATAGCGTCATTATCAGATGCAGCGTTAAAGTTCCACTTCAAAAGGAAAATTAATTTGCAGTACTTCTTGCCTGGTTTAGCATAAAATGCAAAACAGAGGATTGATCACTAAATGTACTTATATATGTCCATTAACCCTTTATTTTGTATACAGGTTTTTCAAGACAGGGGCATGGTATGGTAATACTTTTAAGTTTGTCATTTTCAGTGGTGGAATGGAACTTTATTTCAGTACATTTTTCACGTATCTGTACTTAAGTAGAATCAATAGTGCATACTTTTGACTTTTACTTTGTTACATTTTAAATCAATTAGTATAATTATTATAATTTCTGATCAATTTTCCCCCTGCCAAGACGTTTTCCTGACCGTCCGTCCGTTGCATGTTTGTCTCACAAAGTTTGGTTGCCATAGATATTAGTGATGTCTGGTTCGTAAACGAATCGTTCTTTTGAACTGGTTCTTTTTAGTCAACCGGTCGAACCAGTACACTAAATCGGACTGAATCGTTCGAAACAGTTCGCTTCTTGCGTCAGCGCTGATCCACAAGTTACTAAAGTTACTCACTTTCAGACATGATTGACAGTCCCTCTGACTCAAAATAAACCAATATCCTGGAGTATATACCTAGTAAATCCAAAAGTTCACTGAGCTGAGACTTGTTGTGCTGAGAGAAGTGATGAGCAGCTGATACTGAGCATGCGCGCACAGGTACAGCAGTTCTCGGATCACCAGTACAGAACCAAGAACGTCCTGGTTGCGTATGCAACCCACCGTTCCCTGAAGGAGGGAACGGAGGACGTAGTCGACGCGACTGAAATGGGATCACGCTAGGGAGCCTATCATCTTCGAGTACTATTGAACGAGCCAATGTAATTGGCGTGCGTGATTCGCATCACACACTCCACCCCCGCGGCGCGGGTATAAATACGGAAGTGGATGCACGCACTAGTTGCTTTTCGCTGAGGAGCCGAGAGTAACCCGGGGTCAGCGGTGGTCCAGCGGTAGTGGCAAGGGGACTACGTCCTCCGTTCCCTCCTTCAGGGAACGGTGGGTTGCATACGCAACCAGGACGTTCCCTTTCAGTCGATAACGTCGGACGTAGTCGACGCGACTGAAATGGGATCAACCATTGAACACGCCACTAACGCTGCCACCTTCCAGTGCCTAAACCAAAGCCTCCTGATGCCCCCGTAAACTTAACGCGGGGAAGGACAGGGCTTAGGCCAGGGAAGTCACTGCTGTTCCTACAGGACCACTGGGAAAGCGTTCCCCGTACATTGGAAGGAAGGGACGCTGCGGAAGCCACATCCAACCCGAGGGAGGAAATGTGGAGAATACACATATGAACTGGGCGGAAACCGGGCAGTCTAACATATGGAATGTCACTGGGGTGGCTCCAGCCTAAGACGGGGGGAGACACACCGGACAGTGACGGCAGAGAGACTCTGCCGAGGGAAGACACGGGCTCACCGCAGGGAGCCGTATCGTGGAAGAATACACACATGGGGTCACCGAAGGGACCGCAACATATGGACCCAGCCTAACACAGGTTCCACACTGCTTACGAGTGGTAGGCCTAACACCAGACGTTCCGCACGTCCGACGTCGGAGGGGTGTGGAGGAACTCAACAGGGTTCAATTTTAAGGGAACTCAACTGGAGTAGAAAGGCGCACGTATCCAGTCCATAGGAGGGGAATGGCGCAGCAAGCCGACACTTGAACCGGGCTCACAGTGAAACTGGCTTCATGAGAAGGGAGCCCATGGGAAGCAGCGGTTCAACTAGGTGTCGTCCAGCCCCCAACTCTAGAATCTGTTTAGCAAAGTATATCGTCAACGCCCAGGCGGAGCACTTTACACTCATCATAGAGGAGCTCAACACCTAAGTGGACATGTTGCATCTCGGATCTTTGCCGAAATGAAGGCAAGCACTAAGTGCAACTTTGCATGGAAACAGCCTTCCCTCTCTGCTGAATTCCAACAGATATTTGAAGAGCTGGTCTGAGGTCTATGACTTGCATTCTGTACACGTCCAAGCGAACGGACAGAGAAGCCAGGGCTGGACCTGCCTCCTCCAGGGCAGCGCTTGCAGGCTCACCACCTGCTCCTACTACGGGAGAGGTAGGAACCTTGGGCACAATCCGAGCCGGGGTCTCAGCTTGTGAGAGTTAGCCGGCCCAGACTCCAGGCACAATACGTTGACCGAAAGCGAGCAAGTCCCTACCCTCTAGTAGAGACCACGCGAGCAGGAGAACTGATATAACAGAATTTTTAACTCACTACCTGCAGTGGCTCAGGGGCGGTCTCTGCAGTGCAGTCGCACCAGGGACAAGGCCCAAGAGGATAAAGAGGGACACAAGGATTTACAAGACCTTGCTCCTCAGGAACCTGACGATCAGAACGTGCTTCTGCATACTTCTGCAACACGATGAGCGTCGTTTAAACACCGAGGCAACATCATTTTGAGGGTGATTTAGGAAAACAGCCTACTGCAACCCATTTTGCAGGAAAGAGAGCACTGAAGTGATCGAAAGCTTTCAGGATCTCCTCAGGGGAGAAGACGCACTCAACGACTAGGTTCCACTTCTAAAGGCGTAAGCACGCTACCCAATTCTAGGGGGTGCTCGCAGAAGTGATGGTAACTATCACATGTTCTTGTGATAGCCACCTGAACCTCCGCGTTCAGATGTAAGACCGCCCGGAATCTCCGGGGGAAGAACGCGTGTGCCATCGTGCCCCGTCCCCGAAAGAGTTTCCAGGGGAAGTCAGGAAGGCTGTTGAAGGGAACCAGGTCTAGTTGGGCCAATAAGGGGCAACTATGAAGACCTGTTCCTCTCCTGACATGGCACGTAGGTGCAAGTGACGGGCGCAAAAGACAGGAGCATTGCTCAACACAACATGTGAAGATCACTGGGCTTCAGGAGCATTTTCTGCTCAGCACTTGGGTGTGACAAGTTCACTGAGCTTCAGGAGCATTCCTGCTCAACACCTGAGTGTGATAAACTCACCGAGCTTCAGGAGCATTTCTGCTCAACACTTGAGTACGAAGAACCTCACTGAGCGACAGGAGCATTTCTGCTCAGCACTTGAGTGTGACAAGTTCACTGAGCTTCAGGAGCATTACTGCTCAACACCTGAGTGTGATAAACTCACTGAGCTTCAGGAGCATTTCTGCTCAACACTTGAGTGCGAGGAACTTCACTGAGCACCAGGAGCATTTCTGCTCAGCACTGCGTGTGATGAATTCACTGAGCTACCTGTGATGGACTCACTGAGCTACAGGAGCATTGCTGCTCAACACCAGAGTGCGATGAACTTCACTGAGTTTCAGGAGCAAATCTGCTCAACATGAAGAGTGATGATTTCACTGACTTGCAGGCGCAAGGCGACCATGAGTCGCAGTCACTTTTAGAAGGCTCACTGGGGTTAAACGCATTTCTGCGGGCCCCTGGGGCCGCTGAGTCCCAGTGTTTGTCCAAGGGTAGTCCGCTCGGTTTACCCAAACACTGGCGGAAAAATAAAACCGGGGGGGCAACTGAGCGGCCCCGGAATGGTCATGACCCAGCCGGACCCAGGGGATGGAGTCTCCACTTGCCCTGGCTATAACTGTCGTGAGGCTCGATGGCGGCACGATTGAGTAAGCAGGAGGAGTGGAATAAGGCGCCCTCAGAAGCGTCTGACTCCAAGGAGGAGGTGACGGGTGAGTTTGTGACATGCAGGGGAAGCTTGCGCAACGGTCGCAATGTCTAACAACTCGAGGCACGAATGCCCGTGTAGTCGGGGGTCGCCCAGGCCCCCGTTAAAACACGCCCTTTGTACATGGCCGCTCTGTTGAAGAGGGTTTGGCAGCAGACCGGGATGAACTATAGTCACACAGGGTGAGCTGCTCTGCCACGGTCACCTCGGGACTCGATCGTGAAGCTAGCGCTGAAGTGGTCACATATGGAGGGAGCCAAAGGCTGCGACTACCATATACCCCAGGAGCCTCTGAAAGTTCTTTCAGTGGGACCCTTTCTCACTTCAACACCAGCTGAACACATTCTCATTGGAGAGACATGTTGGACCGAGTACCTCTCCAAAACTAGAAAAGAGATACTCAGCCCGTGGGCGAGATTACTCTCTTCCAGTTGACCTGAAGACCCAACGGGCTCTGGAGCACTCGAGGGGAAGGACACTGTACTGATACTCCACCCTTAGACGCAACACACAGGATGGCCTGCGGTGCGGGAGGTAGAGATCTGAAGCACATGTCTTTCAGGTCAAAGCTGCAGACCAATCTTGGGCCAAGATGGTCACGACCCACCACCTAGTAGCACGAAGAACGAGTTTACAACTGGCCCTCGTACCGGCTGGAGGAGCGGCTATATCAAATCCTTCGCCAGCAGGATAAGATAAGCACGCACAAGTCAGGAGCACTGCTCAACACTCGGTGTGATGAATATCACTGAATTTTCAGGAGCACGTCTGCTCAACACCTAATGTGATGACTATCACTGACTTGAGCGGGGTAGCCGAGCCTGAGGTGGGGCAGCAAAGTAGAGAGAGTGGTGTTAGTGTGCTGTGCAACACTTACCTGTCTCCACAAGCGGCAGGGGGCGCGTGAGAAGGCGGATGACCGGGTCCTCGAACGCACCAAGCTGCCTGCTGGCGACCAAGGGGGAGCTGAGGGGTGTAAGGCTATACAGGGTCACACCCGCCAGACTGGCCCTCTTGGGACCCAGGAACAGATGAAATTGCTCTCTCTTTGAAGTGTGGGTACCGCTTGCTCCGCTTTTTTTTTTTTTTTTTTTTTAGGGAGCCAGCGGCGGAACAGACACACACACAAACAAAGGCTCCACCCGGCCCTCACCCGGGGGGAGGGAGTGATCGTGCCACTCCAAGAGCATCTCATCCATTCCTGGGCGGCCCGCTCCGGAATGCTTTCGCTGTCGCTTGCCACCTGGCTTGGCAGCGCCTGGAGCGGGCTGGGCGTCTCTACTGCGGCCGGCTCCCTGCTGAGGCCTGGGTGGAGGCTGCTGCGGAGGCCCAGCAGGAGCGGCGGCCGGAGAACGCCCACGGCGACGAGCAGGCGGAGGAGCTGCCACCGGCGGCGGGTGGAGGCAGCAGCTGGCCACCGGGGCAGGATGTGCCGGATGACCTCCGTCTGCGCTTGAGCGGCAGAGAACTGTTTGATGCATCTGTTTGCGTCGCCGACCAGTCCAACCTGGGAAATTGGGGAGACCAGGAACCGAACCTTGTCCGCATCCGCCATACCAACCAGGCTGAGCCAACGAAGGCGCTACTGGACCACCAAGGTGGACATCGCCAGACCGATCACGCACGCTACGACACCCGTACCCCGGAGGGTGAGGTCGGATGCAGTGCGGTGCTCACCTATGAGCGCACGGTCTGGATTACCCTCGTGCATGCCATGGGTGCCCTAGCCTGCAGCAACGCCATGGCACGCAAGAGGAAGGGGCTTGCCCACAGGCTTTGTAAGCTCTGCCCGTCGGAACGGACGAAACTCACAGGCCTTAGGGGGGAGACGAGGATCCCCCCAAAAGGCAGCGGCCGCCGGACACAGGTGCACCTGTGTCGACAGACCGCTCCAATGGAGGGACATCTCGCAACCCTTCACCGTTCCTCCATCAAGGGTAATGAGGGGGAAAAGCTATTCAGGCAGTTTCTGGCAGAGAAAGATGCTGTTCACCACCTGATAAGCTCTCCATGCATTTCGGGAAAGAAAGGCACTGGGGCGGCGAGCTGAGAACCAGCGCGGCCCGCCCCAAGATACCAAACTCCAGATTCCAACCGAGACTGAACGGGACACGGTGGAGGTTCCACTCGAGCCCGGCAGCCTCGGCGGCCCGTTTCAGCATAGCTGATAATTCTGGATCCGGCTCGGGCAACATTGAACTCCCGGAGGGAGACAATGCAGCCGAGTCATCATCTCCAGAAGTCAGCTCACCCTCTGATGCTGCAATCGGCGTCCTGTCCTCCAGGGGAGCCCCGAGTGAAACCGCTGGCCCACCCATTACAGATGGACCAGCAGACAACACAGGAGGCTCCAGTGGTTGCAGTGGAAGGGAGGAGTGAGGAGCCCACAGGGAATGGTTACCGGGCGGGACATCCAACACTATCCTCCGGTCACCCATCCCACACAGCACCCGAGGGTGGGGCATGGTAATGGGGACTCGCTCTCCGCGAACGAAGGCGAGTCTCGCCCTCAACACTGCGACAGTCATGTTCCCACAGTGAAAACATGAGCTGTCCACAAAAGCTGTCTCAGCGTGCTGTAAGCCAAACACGTGACACAACAGTTGTGACCATCAGAGAGAGACAGGGAACGACCGCACCCAGAAACGCACGGGCGGAATGACATCTTGAAAAAGACGCAAACGCACCCGTGTTGCTCTTTCAGAAAATAGGACCGTCACCAGTGCCGGAGCACACAGGGAAATGACCGCGGCAACACTGAACAGAGAACTGAAACAGTGAAGCACTCACTTTTCCGCCCTCTAACCAGCCATCAACACACACAAACATTTAGAAATTTGTTGCTGTTAAAACAGCAGTTGAGAGCTCAAAGCTCGCGATCACCGCTGCACTCGCGCTGTAGAACACCAGCACTGGGAGAGTCTTCCTGAAGAACACCGACACACTCGCTCGTTGTAGACAACAGCACTCTCAGAGACATCAAACGATCGGCTCCGAAGCGAAAGGCAACTAGTGCGTGCATCCACTTCCGTATTTATACCCGCGCCGCGGGGGCGGAGTGTGTGATGCGAATCACGCACGCCAATTACATTGGCTCGTTCAATAGTACTCGAAGATGATAGGCTCCCTAGCGTGATCCCATTTCAGTCGCGTCGACTACGTCCGACGTTATCGACTGAAAGGGAACTGTTTATTTCGGACGTGCTCGACATAGAACCAGATGAGCTGATGAGCTGAGCATGTTATGCAAGTACTTTTACTTATAATACTTAAAGTACATTTAAAATCAGGTATTTTTTACTTTTTACTTAAGTAGGGTTGTCATTGTGGTACTTTTACTTTCACTAAAGTAAATGTGTCACTGGTTATTTGTACTTTTACTTAAGTACTGAGATTCAGTACTTCCTCCACCACTGGTCATTTTAAACAGGTGCTTTTAGTTTAATGAACAAATTATATTATGTTTATGTATATTTTATCTAAGCAACTGGATAAAAATGTTAAGAGGTTTGAAAAAAAAATTGCATTTTGATCATCGGTTGTGAGTTTTATGTCGAAAGTTTTGAAAAATGTCATCAAGGTTTTGATAGTAGTGCAAAAGTGATTGTAAAAAATGGGTTATAAGTACATGATTGTTCGCTGATGTAAACTTAATACAACTTGAAGTGTTAAAATGTATGTTGAAATTAACATCTAAGTTGAAATTAAAAAGATCACATTTTAAATGAAAAAACATCTGATGAATAATCAATTTAGTGTACTTCCATTTTATGGACCATTGTAGAAGGAAACATATTTACCACAGAATAATTTACCTCAGTCTCAACATGGAGCACAACATAAAATAAGCTTATAAAACATCATACAAAACACCTGATTCTACTGGGTGACTGTTGAATTTCTATGTACAGAAATTATTACACCAGTCATTTAAATTCAAATTCACTTATAAATCCAATCCTTAAGTTCTGAACTTCTGATTTTTGCCCAACCTTGGGGCTCCTGCTCTCTTTATGCTCACCTGTTTATTCATGAAGATGTATATGACGGGATTTATGACAGTGCTGGACTTCGCTAAGACGGAGGGCACTATGCTTGCCTCCACAGTCACCAGTCCAGGGGCTCCAAAAGTGGCCAGCAGAGCCATGATCCCATAGGGCAGCCAGCAGAATAGATAGAAGATCACCATGGTGATCACCATGAGAAGAACCCGGTGCTCTCTTTTGCGGCTCATAGTCGTGTTCACACTGCTAACCTTCATGGAGATAAAGAGATTGATCATCAGTAACATTGTTAATGAATAATAATATCTGTAAAATATCTAAAAAAATATCCACAATATAGTAGGTTTAACTGTTTATTATAGGTTGATAATATAACAGTGAATATCAAAATAAATCATACAAATCTGGTATAGCACCAACACATTTTGGCTGAAAAAGAATCTGTTAAGCTAATTAGCCATGGTCAAGTGGTTAGGTGATGGATATTAAGTCCATTAGAGTTTCTCTGTAATGGCTTAGAACACTGCTGACTAAGAAATCGTCCTTTCTACTGAATTGCCGCTGGAGGATCAATAAAGTATTAATCAAGAGCAAATCAGTATCCTCCCCTGAAAGTGCTCAACAACTGTAGATGGAATACTAAAAGTTTAGGAATCTCATATGCCAAGGGAACAAAACGTAATTTTACTTTTCAAAAAGGTAATTAAAGATTTCTCTCAAGTTCTCTCATTGGTACAGTTGTCAGCTTCACCATTTATAATAGATTGCTGCAGTGTTGACTTTTTTTTTTTTTAGGCCAAAAGCTAGAAACCAGTTATAGGTGTTTTTGGATGGGATCTTGGTTAAAAGCCTGATGTAAGGTCTGTGGTTAACATAAGCTCAAGATATGATCACATTTTATTCTACAACATAAAATACATCATTAATACCCCTTGTGATTTTTTTAAAAGCTGTTACTTGTCTTGAAAAAGGCTATTGCTACATATGGGGGCTCATCCACTTTTTTTTCTTTCCCTAGAGGCACATGGACGGGTAATTAGTGAAGAGAATCAGGTGTGCTCGTAGTAAGTGGAGCAGTTTGTTCGTGTTTGGCTTCTGACAGGTGGCTCATAATTTATTTGTTATGCTCCCCGGGTAGGCTGTAATTTTATTTTATTTGTTTTTTGGTGTATTCCTGGGTTTAGTACACTGCTGAGGTTGCAGGTCTGGACCGATAGTTCAGCTCTGCAGAAGCTGTATTAGATGCTTAAAGAGGCTCGACCAAAAGGAAGACCAGGAATCAGAATCAGAATCAGAAAGAGCTTTACTGCCAGGAAGAACTGGGTTTGAGTTAGTTAGTTAGTTAGTTAGTTAGTTGGTTGGTTGGTTGGGGATGTGGGATAGTTAGGGGGATATTTGATTGTGAGCCGGCCTGTAAACGACGTGATTTTATTTGTCAGTCACTGTGTTAGTTTGAAAATTATTTGATTGGTTATCTATGCCATTTTAAAAATAATTTGTTAATTAGAAATTATGGGGGATTGTAGAGAGCTATAAACTGGTTGTTAAATCGTCGATAAACCTTAATGAAAAGATGAGTTGAGAGCATTGATTAAAAATAAATTGATTGATTGTGGTGTGATGACTGGCGTGTCAGAGACGGCAATAACTGATTCTGATGCAGGATCACAGAAACCTGATATTTCGATGAGTAATGTATCATTTGAACAGGGAAAGTAAATATTGGCATTACAGCAGGCTCATGATAAAAAAAAATGTTTAAGCAGGCTACGGAGCGTGATAACTTACTAAAAGAAAATGTTTAAGCAGGCTACGGAGCGTGATAACTTACTAAAAGAAAAGGAAATTGAATTAGCAAAACTTAAGGCTCATGATTTGGTAAAGCAGTGTGAAATTGAGTATGAAAAACTTAAACATGAACAAAGATTAGTATCAGATCGTCAAAGCTCAATATGATCAGTTACAAATAGGACGATTGAAACTCATGGCGGATGAAAGACTATTAGCGGACGTTGTTAAAGAAAGTAATTTGAAGTTGCTACCAAAATGTAACGAAAAAGACCCAGAAGTTTTTTTTCCCCCTAAGTTTAGAGTGTGGCCAATGAAACAGATTGGCTAGTACTGATCAAACAATTATGCTTCAGTCAGAAATTAGTTGGTAGAGCTCAAGAAGCATATACAGCACTTTCAGTAGAGGATCGTAAATATTACATGAAGGTAAAAGCCCAAGTTCATAAAGCTTTTGAATTAGTCCCGGAGGCATATCGATTGCGTTTTCGCACTTGGAAAAAAATAGCAACAAACCCATGTTGAAATTCTTTGTGAATTAACTCATTTTGATTGTTGGTGCGCTACTTTTAATGTGCGTACATTTTAGAGCATGCAAGAATTGATTCTCACTGAGCAGCTTAAATGTATTACTCCTGAGAATCTCTACCTATATTAATTAGAACAAGTCTAAGACTGCTCGGAAGGCTGCAGTGTTAACTGATGATTTTGTGTCCCGGGTCGTGATTATCGAGTGAATAGGGATAGGAATTACAGTGAAAATTATGTGAGGCCAAATTTTTGGAAACCTGATTTTTCATAAAATACAGACAAAGTGCCTAATATAGTCCTCCAAAAGTTATTCCTGACTCCATTTGCTGCAACCGCTTTGAAAAATGGCATTGGAAAAACTAATGTCCTGTCCTAAAAAGTAAACAAATTTGTGGTAAGGGATCTATAAGATCGCAATTATTTTTTTCCCTGGTATTACTGACCTATTGTGTTCACCCCGGGCTTTGTACCGCTGAGAAGCCGTTTCAGTTTGTCCCGCAGGATGAATGTCTAACTGGGTTAAATCCAAGTTACGCTCCATTTGTGACAAATGGGTTTGTTTCGATTCGTTGCTTGTGGGGGTTGGGGGGGTTGGGTTGCAATGTACCTGTTAAGATTCTGTGCGATATGGTGCCTCGGAATCATTTATTTTAGAATCTACCTTGCCGTTTTCATCAGCCTCGAGTTTGGGAAAAACTGTACTGGTTCAGGGAATATCACTTACAAGTATGTCCGTTTCATTGCACAAAGTTGTTTTGCAATCTGAATTGGTAAAGGTTTGGTGATTATGGGTGTTCAACCATCATTGCCAGTGAGAGGAGTGGATGTGATTTTGGGTAATAATCTGGCCGAAGAGGGTGTGTGGCCAAATGCTTCTCCGTCACCTATTGTCGCTCCACTACCTACTGTCAATTCACTTGATGTTGCTACTGAGGAATTTCCAGATCTGTTTTCATCATGTGCTGTGACTTTTTCTAAAACAAAACCGGCTAAAAAATCTATTTAGGGAGAGTTTGATCAAGCTCCTGTGCAAAAGTCCTGTAATTATGCTGTTCCTGGCCTTTCTTTTCTTCCAGGTTCTTTTTCTCGTGCAGAGTTGGTAGCTGCCCAGCGGGAGGGCTCAATGCTGTTTAGTTTATTTGATGCTATGTATGTTGTCCCCGGATGATGTGCAGAGTGCAGCAAGCTGGTATTTCGTGCAAGATGGGACACTGTTACAGAAATGGATGTCCCAGAGCAAAAACAGTGGGGGTGAGTCACTGATGCAGATTGTAGTGCCCATAAAATTGTGAGATGAAGTACTCAACATAGTGCATGGTCCCATTATAGGGCATTTAGGTGTTAAGAAAACTTCTGACTGAATTTTGAGGCATGTTTTTTGGCCCCTATTAAAAAATATAAGTTTCTAAATAAGACGTGTCATATACTGTATGTCAAATGACGGGTCAAGTCAAGTCCTCTTTATTTTTATAGCGCTTTTTACAATACAGATTGTTTCAAAGCAGCTTTCCAAATCAGTCTCTAAAACCGGCTCCGTTATGTCCCATACCAGCTAAGGGTTTGAGCATCTTTAGATTAACTGCGTGGGCCTGTGGTGTGAATGGGTTTAGGAGGAGATTGTTTTTGGCCGGTCAAGTTGCGCAAGAGAACTTGGAGAGAACACAGAAAAAAAAATGAAACGATTATTTGATCATGACTCTGAACTGCGAGAGTCTTCTCCAGGCGATCAGGTTCTGGTATTGTTGACTTTGCCTGCTTCACCATTTTGTGCAAAATTCTCTGGACCATATACTGTCACTCGGCGAGTATTGGAGTTAAATTATCTTATTTCTACATCCGATTGAAATAAATCTGTTCAGCTCTGTTATGTTAATCTGGTAAAACCATCTGTTAATCTGTTAAAACTTGGTTTTCAACAGAGAGAGTTAATAAAGGATACATGAATTTCCAGCTTGGTTTGGAGATACCCCATTGCATACACATTTAATTGAACATGATGTGGATGTGATGCGTTACCAATTCGTCAACGTTTTTACCGTGGGCCAATTGTGAAGCAACAAGCAATAGAGGCTGTGGTTCAGTATTTACTGGATAATGGTTTAGCGAAACCATCTTGTTCTAGCTGGGCTTTAACGTGTTTACTTGTTTAAAAATCTGATAATTCTTACAGACTTTGCACGGATTACCAAAAGGTAAATGCGGTTACAAAGCCTGATGCTTTTCCCCTTCACCGGATTGAGGACTGCGTAGATCAAGTATGAACAGCTAAGTTCGTCAGTAAGTTCGACCTGTTAAAAGGATATTGGCAGGTACCATTAACATCTTGGGTGCAAGGAATCACTTCCTTCATTACATCCACTGGGTTATATGTTTACTCCGTTATGATTTTCAGATTAAGAAACACACCAGCAACGCTTCAAAAACTGATGAACCGTGATGTGTCGGGACTTGCGGGCTGTGCAGTTTATTTAGATTATGTAACTGTTTACAGCGATACCTAGGAACAGCATTTGGAGCATGTTTGCTCTTTTTTCTCCATTTAACTGAAGCTCAGCTTATTGTCGATCCGGCCAAATATGAATTTGCGAAAGCAACTGTGGTCTACTTGGGAAGGGAGGTGGGACACGGTAGCGTGCATCCGTTGCAAGAAAAAGTGTGTGCGATTGAACGATTCCCTGTTCCTTCAACGAAAAAAAATGTATTGCGCTTTTTGGGTATGGCTGGATATTATTGGGGGTTTTGCCCAAACTTTTTGTCTGTTGTTTGCCCATTAACTAATCTGCTGAACGGTTCTGTTAAGTTTGTTTGGTCTCCAGGTTGTCAAAAGGTTTTTGACAATGTAAAGCTTTTGCTGTCCTCTTCTCCAGTATTAGCGGCGCCACAGTTTGACAAACCTTTTAAGATTCACGTGGATGCGAGCCAGAACGGGGCAGATGCATCCCTTCTTCAGTCTTCTTCAGGTTTCAAGCAAACTACTCTGTCATTGAAAAAGAAGCACTTGCATTGATATGGGCCCTTCAATATTTCGGTGTGTATGTAGGGGGAGGAGCTCAAATTGTCACTTATTCAGATCACAATCCACTGACATTTCTACATTCTTTGCAAAGCCCATCAGTGGTTGATGAGGTGGGTTTTGTTTTTGCAACTTTATACTTTGCAAATGAAGCATATTCGAGGAGCAGACAACGTGTTTGCTGACACTTTCTCGTACTCATTGCTCTGAATGATACAGGGGAGTGGGGGGTGAGTGAGAGTCTCCTGTGTGGTATTGTTCTTTTGCCGTTTTCTTCCTTCTCCTTAAAAGTATACATCTAGGATCCGGATTGTTGGAGCGTCAGAAAAGAGGGACACACTTTCAATAATGACTTCCACTAATACTCTTTACTGATTGCTTGAACACCTTTAGTTAATTTGGATTATTTATTTGAATAAATTAATTGTTTCACTCCTTGCCCCTCCATGTTGCCTCTCGTTCATATTGCAATTGTGAGCCGGTTGTAACACTAACAAGTGCCTAAATAAGACTTAAGCCAAACAGGTAAACTCATCTGCTCACTATTCCACTTCTACAGCCTCATCATGTTTATAACTTGACAACTATTCTAGTTGTCTCAACTATTCAACTAGGCAACTATTCTAATGCAACATTTCAGGATTTTTTTTTTATTTATTTTATTTTTTTAACAAGCTTGTTGGAAGCTTAACTGTGATGTTGAAAGTGATGTTGTGGTTAAAAGTGTTACTGTAAATATTATGCCTTTTACTAAAAACTGTGTTGTTAATTAATTGTCTCACAATTAATGTTAAATTGAACGTTTAGTGATGTTTTGCAACAATAGTTGCAAACATTAGTTGATTGCGATTTTTTATGACCAACTTTGTGTAGTTTAGATGTAATTTGCTCACCATGGCAGATTACATATTTTTGCCTCTTATGCAGGTGAATCTCTTTTATTTATTTGTGTTATTTTAGATACGTGATGTGCATGTATGAATGAATGCCCACTTTGTTGCCAGAGGAAATATAAATAATTTTCCTAAAATAGGAAATATTTCAGCAAATATCTGTTGGGGGTTTGTCGAGGGAACCAGGGTGATTCTAACTTCTGGCTTGACCTACGAAAATGTCATCACTGCAGCACTCTATTGACTTTTACAACCTTTTTATTTAGAGTTCTCACATTAATAATCCTTTTTTGTGATTGAGAACAAAAGGAAAGGAGGAGGGAGGGTGGAAGGATGGATGTGTGAATGGATGGAAAAAGGTTAATTAGCCACTTGAAAACCATTTTTCTGTGGTTCAGCACAGCAAAAAAGACATTTAGTAATTGTGTGGACCATAGATTATGTCATGTGTTGATAATTGACAATTATCTACCCACATATGCTAAGGGAGAGACAGTAAATGAGATTTCAAATGTGCATGTCACCATGCCAGCTGATCTTCCCTCATCATGTCACCCCCATTGTCAGTTTACACAAAGAAGAGCCACTTATGATTAAGGATTGTGATGGTGATCCACCCCCTCTCGTTTCGACTCTCCTATTGCTGTTCCAGATCCAGATGTACAAAGAGAATGGGTGATTTAATGAAGGGGTGTGCCTTCACAGTTTCCCAGGCAGCATGTGATAAGATGCACCTACAGTACGTTCTCATCGCTGCCATGAAATAAATGAAAGTTTGATGCAGACCAACTCCTCTTTTTCACCAAAAAGAAACCACATCCCTTTCTGTTCAGGTCCCCCATTGACAATGGATTCCATTTTGATGTGTTTTTTTCATACAACAACTAGATGTAACATCTTCTAAAATTAAAATTATCCATGCAAAACTTGTCAATACGTTGTTAATGTGAAATTAAAATGTCTGACATTTATTCTGACTGATAATTATTGCATTTTCCGATTGTGCATTTTCTGTAAAGCTGCTTTGAGACAATGTGTATTGTGAAAAGCGCTATACAAATAAATTTGAATTGAAATTGAATTTAATATTCTCTCCAAACTTCTCTCCCAACATATTCTCCAAACGTATACAAATTGCATTTTCAGTCAAACCCGCCGCCTTAGTTTGCCAGAACAAAATCGGTTAGAATTTTAATGTTGAACTTAAGAGTTGATATAAACTGGCCTTGAGGCATGTCTGCACTGAACCCACTGTATATTCACTCCCTGACATACTACAGTATGCAACCTTTAGAGCCAGAGGTCTTAGTCAGTCAGTCAGCATGCTGAGGTGTCAGCTTAATTCACAGCTTTGTGCATCACGGTTACTAAACTGACATAACGTATGGAAACAGCAGGGTTGAACACACACACACACACATATATATATATATATATATATATATATATATATATATATATATACAGTATATATACAACCTGCTTCCTGCATCACCCACCAACCATACACTAATGTAATTTTTGTTTTGTTCTTAGCTTTGGGAAGAGTATTGGGTTTGGTGTTTAGGAAAGATTAGTGCCCTATCAGCAGGCCCAGGCGGAATTCACAGATGGTTTCTGCACGGATTTATTTTTTTATTTTATTTTTTTGGAATTGAATACGTAGTAAACATGGTCAAATGTCTTAAAACAAGCTCAGAGTGTAAAGAATTGAAGCATGCAGGATGCAGAAGTGATTGCCACTAATAATTGGTTTGTAAATAATTATATTCTTCATTTAAGAAGATTAATTGATAATTAATAATGTATTAAAATACAATTACTAAACACATTATAAATATGCTCCTAAATCAAGAATAAAGCATCTATAGCTGTATTTATAAACTGCTTATTAATGTCTATTAATGCTTTGTAAATTATGAATGAACTGTTTACAAATGCTTAACTAATGATTAATAGCGTGCAGTTTTATAAAGTGTTACCAGATATTTTTTTCCCCCCAGTGAATTATTCTCTATTGGAGTGAGAACCTAATCTGGACAAAGTCATCATTATCTGTTCACTACTGAAGAAAACTATGTGTCATCTACAACAATGGTGTTGAACCACATAAAAACTACCAAAAAAATAAATAAATGGTAGAGAGTATCAATATTTTTACACAGGCAACTTCTGATCCAAGCTTGTAAGATTTATACATCACTATATACTCTTTTGTATAAAAAGCATCTATCATTTCCTTTCATTCGCACTTAAAAAGCCTCTGTATTTAAAGAAATAGTGTAATGCTATAGCTACATAGTTAAAACAAATCACCATATTGTTGATTAAATTATGATTGACAACTTGTCTCTCTCAGCTCATGAATATAACACAAATCACATTTGTAAGAATCAATGTAGGCTAGTGGTTGACACATTCATAGTGGTATTAGTTTGTGTGCTATTAGGGATCAGTGTAATGACATATGGTGAAGAGAATAAATTTGTCCTACACATTTTATCCTGCCATAGCCGTCAGTGGTCAGAAGAAAAAGAGATGCAATAAAAGGTAATGAGCAAATATTAAGCATGCACTAGGTGTGCTGGACAGTAGTTGATTTATGTGCAAAACACAAAAGTGGCTTGTTTGAGGTTATTTGGAACATGCTGGAAAATCAAACATTAACCCCTGTGTTCAAAGCTGTCCAGCGAAGTGGGATAATGCAAGGTATCCCAACGACATGAACGCTACTCGAATTTTTTTCCCCCCACCTGCCCTTATGCAAAAAAAATATATATTCCCTTGTTGTATGTAGGATAAATATATTATTATATTATAATAAACAAAGTAATAAACATTGTTAATATATTACAATATAGGCTATTACATTATACAATACATAGCAGTTTTTCATATATTTAAAAATATGTGACAATATATTTACTTACACTGTATATCATAATGTACTGTATGTAATTTTATATTCAATAATACTCTTCATAATATATAGATTTACATAGGAAATCATGGGATAATTTTCATTTTTGGGTGAACTATCATTTACTCACCCTCATGTTGTTCCAAATCGCTAAGACTTTCGTTCATCTTCTAAACACAAATGAAGATATTCTTAATGAAGTCTGACCGATTTCTGTTCTTTCATAGACAGCTACCCAACTACCATTTTGACGGTTCAAAAAGTTCAAAAAGAGATGAACTCTTAAACTAATCCATATGAATTGAGCGGTTTAGTCCAAATTATCTGAAGAGACCCGATCGTTTCATATGATGAATAGATTAAATGTGTTTTATTCACATTTAAACATGTCAATGCACACCTCCGTTTTGGTAAACAGAAGCTCAAGCATGCTTGCTTGACATGCAAGAACCAATAAGGTTCATTCTTGTGTTACCCAGCACATTTCAGCTTCTGCAAAAACCAATGAGGTTTGTTCTCATACGTCAAGAAAGTATGGTTGAGCTCTGTTTGTGTTTGCTGAACAATGTTTATATTTGAATAAAAGCCTAAATTCAATCTGTGCATCTTATAAAGTGATCGTGTTTCTTCAGAAAAATTGGACTAAACTTTTCGATTCATATGGATTCGTTTTACAATCTTTTTTTACACTTTTTGGAGCATGAAAGTTGTAGTTGCGTAGCTGTCAATGGAGGGACAGAAATATCTCAGATTGCATTACTAATATCTTAATTTGCATTCCGAAGATGAACGAAAGTCTTAAGGGTTTACATCGACATGAAGGTGAGTAAATGATGACAGAATTGTCAGTCTTACTTATGGGCACAATTGGGATTGATCAGAAATGTGAAAAATATGATGAATTATGCAGAATTTAGTTTAATTTGCATTCTTAATGGCAAGCAAAGTCGGATATTCTTGCCATTGCAAAATCTAGAGGACCTGAAATTTTAGAGCATATTGTGCATTTTAGGCACAATGGTAGTTTTCCTATTTAGGCGAGGCATGTTGTGACATCTTTAGCAAGCCTGGCTGTAAGGCTTAAAATTAAGCTGTGAGCTTAATTTTAATTGATTTTTTGATTGTTTTTACAAATTGACGCTGCTAACATTAAAGCCAGTTTGGACCGGTGCATATGGATCTCTGCCAGCAATTCCAGTTAAAGTTCTCATGGGACCATTTTCTTGCCCATTCACATAATCTCCATAAAACAAACTGCAATAAAAGCAATAGTAAAAGTGAAGCCGATCCCATTCTCAAACTGAGCCAGGTTGTATCAAAAGAATCCAGTAAGTCTGTCTCTCAATATGAAGTCATGGTTTCTGAGAGAGCAAGAGAAATTCTTCAGCAAAGGACAGGCACACAGTCGTCCTCAAGGTGCTCATTAGCCCTAAGCTATACAACATATCCTGCTATGCAGACGGCAACCAACAGCTGACTGGAAGTCAAAATTAGGGTTCTGGACTGTAGAAGTAGATGAGAGGAAAACAAATGAACTCACACAGGGGGGAAATAGCGTTGTGTAGTGTGTGCAAGCAGCCCGAGCTGTCACCTCTTATCATCAGAGAGATACGAACCAAGGTGGTAGTTATACTGGACTGAAGGGAGCCAGCCATGTATAGGTTTACCTGCTGAATACACTGAGAAAAACAACTTGGCATGGGGCCTATACACATCTTTCATGAGTTTGGCGGCAGGCATCTGTACAGTTTTCTGTCGTTGAACCTAGAATTCCTCAAAAACAACCTTACCAACAAATAATCTGATCTCTCACCCTCAGTCAGACAGCTGAGTTTGAGTTTCAAATTCTGGTCATTAGTATTGTGGCTTTGTTGGACTCACAAAAACAAACTGAGCAAAGAGAATACGACATAAACGAGAATACGAGATTGCTACCATCATATGGGAATGGCCCGTTTGAATTACAAAAGCAACACAGACTACGTTCACACTGGGAGCCTTAGTGCTCAATTCTGATTTATTAATCAGATCTGATTATTTTGTATAGCTGTTCACATCGTAATTTTAAATGTGGCCAATATCAGATTCTAGTGCAGACATATCATGATCCTGAACTGACCCGCATGCGCAAAAGAACGTTCCTCAGGGAAGTGTCTTAGGTCCCCTTTTATTCCTCCTATACATAAATGATATGCAAGCAGTTTGTGACTGTAATTTGTTCTTATATGCTGACTCTGCTTTACTGGTTTCAGATAAGGATGTCGGTAAAATGCAAGTGATATTAAGTGAGGAGTTAATTGAAGTAAAAGACTGGCTCTTTGAAAACAAACTTTTATTTAATTTAGGTAAAATTAATAAAAAAATTATAAAAAAAAGTAATCTGATCAAGGTTCCTAAAATATCTATCAAGGTAGGGGATAGTGTCATATCAAACAGAAATAGTGTTAATTATCTTGGCTGTGTCCTTGACAATGATTTGAGTGGTACAAGTATGTCTATGAAAACCTTAGGTAAGGTCAATGCTAGAACAACATTTCTTGCTAGATATGTTAGTTGTATGGATAAACAAAATGTAAAACTACTTGCATCATGTTTAGTGCAATCTCATTTTGAGTATGCATGCATTTTTTGGATGTCTGATCTGTCTCGTGTATGGTTGGATAAGTTACAGAAATAGCAAAATAAATTGATACAGTTAGTTTTAGGTTTTAATAGTTTTGCACATGTTGATGTATCTAATTTTAGATATTTGTATTGGTTACCTATAGAAAGCAGAGTAGCACATTTTAAACTACACGAGATAATTAATAAAAGAGCTCATACATGTTATAACACATATTTACCTAGGGTAAGTGAGAGACATCTTTATAATACTAGGCAAAGTCTCATGGATATTACATTATATTGTTTTAAAACTATGTATGGTGACTATGGTCGTAGGTCTTTTGAGTAAGGGGCTCAATTGTGGAATTCGTTGCCTCTGGATATCAAAAGTATTTCTTATATGGTTGGTTTTAGAGCAACTGTTAAAAGTTAGGTATTAGATTGTTTTAGTGATGAATTTGTATTAGTGTATTGTGTGAACGTTTAATTGGGATTGTACACTTTACAAATGTGGAAACCTATTGTTGCTTTGTATTTATAATAGTATGCAATGCCAAAGTAACATGTCACTATGAGTGAAGTTTGTGCTTTACATCAAGGACCGCAATGAAAACAAGTGTTTAATTTTATTGTGTTATCCTTGAGAAATGAGTGTTTTTCAATATTTTTTTGTCTAATAAATCAAATCAAATCGAATGATAAAAAAAAACCTGGAAGTAAACATGGAGAAAATTAAAGTAAGTGATTATGAGTTTATTTATAGTGTGATCTGCCAGCTAATTTATGCATAGGCAATATAAAAATAAACAAAGACAATTATGCGAAAAAAGGGAGTAGAATTTTAAACATTAATGATACGAGCCCTCGTGTTTTGCTTTTATGAGCTTTCAATGTAATACTTATGAGCTCTGAAACAGCTCTGTCCTTTACTGACTACCTTTAACAAATGTCTTGATAACGTATGTAAAATCTTTGAAGTGACTCCCATGACCACAGAATTGTGATAAATGTTGATCTAGAGTGACTTAAAAGTCGCATGAATTTGACTGTTCATACTGCAGTCGCATTGCAAAACATCTGACATGTATTGGATTTACTACCACATATGAAAGTACAGCAAATCGGAACTGAAACTATCAGATTCCATGTGGATTGTGCTGTTTACACTGTCATGAGAAAAACAGTCAGCAACATGCTGTTTGATCTACAGGAAGACTTAGCCCAAAGACTCACCAAACTCCCCAAAATAGTACAGACTAAATCAATCCATAAGACCGTCTGACAAACATATAGAGAAATAGTGCCACTTCTAAACGAGAAAAAGAAAGAAACACAAAGAAATGGTCAACAACCATCAAACCAGCCTTACTAATTATCTGCAAACTCCCTTACTACAATGAGTGATTTTGTAGTCAGTTTCCGATTTTTATAAACTCATTGTCCTTTTACCCAATATTCACTGCATTTCTTACTTAAATCTCTTTTTCATCGAGCACATTAGGCCTATTTGCAATCCAAGGAAGCTCTTCTCCTCAGTCATTAAGACAGGTCTAGGTAAATATCAATTGTTTCTGGTGCAGCACTAGATGTAAATGCACCCTCTGAGAAACAACAACAACCAATAAAAGAAATTTTAAAAAAAGAGTCAAATAAAGGAAAGAGACAAAAGAGTTCTGCAGAGACAACCCACTACCATTACGTACTGTGAATGACAAATCAGAGTTGGTCTTCTTAACCTCTCAAACCATTTACATTTTCATTATTTTTGATCAACTCTTGAATGCGGTTAAGTTTAATAAAAAAGCAACATTTTGAACAAAAAGCTTAATTTTTTTTGGTCAAAGACTACAATGTGCATAAGCAATGCTTTTTATCGCTTGTTTTCTGCTTCTTTTTTTATATGTGCCTCCGGATTTTTTGACTCGGAAACTCTGTACTCTTTCAGAAGATGTGTAATAGCAGCACCACCCCCCCCCCCCCCCCCCCTACCTACCTAATAACAGTGAAAACATAGATTGTCGGAAAATGCCGGCAATAGCAGGGAAGCGACATGAAAAATTCTGTCAATGGCAGGGAAAGTGTTAATCATCTCCAATTCATCTATCCTGCATGTCTATGAATTATCGGGAGAACCCACGCCAACACAGGGAAAACATGCAAACCCCACATCCTATCCTTTGTCTTTTTGCCCAATTTACAAATAGTTTTTTGCTTCAAATCATTTATTTTGATCTTTTCACTATAGAATTGGTTGGCTGGTTTGATTCATGTTTTAGAACACTTTAATAAAGAATTATTATTGTTATTATTATTATTATTATTATTATTATTAAAAATCCCCATGAAAAAATAGTTCTGGAGCCATGTTGTGGGAAGGGTTGTGCTCTGTTGTACAATTATGAAAAATAAATAAAATTATATATATTATTTATGCGCATTGTCAAAGCCAGATTCACTCAGCGAGAACAAGAGAAACAGAATAAAGAGAAATTCGTCTCAGCCTTAACTATGTGTCCACACTCCATATGGAGTATCTGTCAGTCTTGTCTCTTTTGGCCTTAATCTGACGGACTGAATGTCCAGGTCTTGTGTGTTAGCTGACACGGGGCTTCTTCACCCTGTCAGGACTTCATGTCTGTAGCAAAGACAGCTTCAGGCTTCTCTTCGGAAAGAAGCCTTTGCTCTGTGTAGACATGCTCGATACTCCATCCCCCTACCAATGTCTGTCATGCCTCTTAAAATCTCAGTACGTAGTGGTGTTGCCCTATCAACGGATGGGAAACATTATAAACCTTTAAAAAGAAAAATAAAGTCAACAAAAATTAAGCTTTTAAGGCATTCTGTTGAAAAACACTGCAATCTACGATGCCTTGAAGAGGCTGAAAGTGGTATCGAAACAGTTATAGTGACTCCTTTTCTATGTTTTAAAGGCCTGTGGTATATAACCGAAGCATGCGCCAAATGCATCTAACAACACTTATTTCAATCCTGTAATTGTGATGTCCACTTACGAAGAAGTCTGAAAGCTGAGCAAATGCACCCTTATTTTTTCAGGGAAAATTGCAGTACTGACAGGAGTAAATGCTTCGTATGATGCATTGTTTGTTTGCAGCTCCCAATCTAAAGAAATCAGCAAAGAGGTTTTGAGCCTTTGAATGCAACTAAGATGTGAAAAAAAAACGCGCTGCCTCCCAATGAAAACAGATAGATTGCATATTATGGCAAACCGTTTTAACATTTAATCCTTAAAACCTACCAGTATCTATATTCATTAGCTACTAGTGCTTATTTTTTAGGTACTAGTGCCTATTCGTTAGATACTAGTGCTTATTTTTTAGGTACTAGTACCTTTTTAAAGATAGACCTTATTCATTAGATACTAGTTCTTATTTATTACTAGTACTTATTCCAATAGTGTCTAGTATTTAATTATACCTAATTTGTTAAGAAAAAATAGAACGAGTGCTTATTTTTTAGTTACTAGAAGCATTTTAGATCAAAGATATCCTTACCTTGATAGATACTAGTGCTATTTAGATAATCAGTATGCAAATAATATGTTGAATATTAATGAACCAACAACATATCAAAGAGAGATGACATAGGAAACAGACTGAATTGCAGAAGGCCCTTTTTAATGGTAAAAAATATATAATGAATAGGCATATGTAATATAGTGCATATACTCTTATTTTGACATGATTTTCCTTCTCAGACGCAGATTAATATTCAGAATTTTTGATTGTAAGGAATTCTGAATGCTCACCAAAAATCACAATCTCTGGGTATTGTGGTTGTTTGGCTGGTGGGTATGAACGGGTTTTTGGATCTACTTAACTGTTGTTTGAATTTTGTTTTTGGAAGATAAGTCTTAGTTATAGCCTACTGTACATTCAAAACAATAAATGTCATATTAAACAAATATCTTTCCTTGTGTTCATGCTAACCAATTAGCTAGATATACCAACAAAGCCAGTTACTTATGAAAAATCAATCTTCTATAGCCTTAGATTAGCCTGCATTACCATATGAACTCTGATTGGATGATTGAGAGTATACTCATGTTTATGCAATGATCTGTTAAAAGAAGATCTCTCTTAATATTTTCTTACTAGTTTCTTATAAGGTTGAAGATATCTGCAAATTAATAGATACTAGTAGCTATTCTGTTTTGATATCATCTAATAATTTATGACTAGTAATTATTCCAATATTGACTAGTATCTTTTTGAATATTACTAATAAGTATTCATTAAGTCCTAGTACTTATTTATACAATAACTTTTGATTCGATACAAGATACTAGTAATTATTCGTTAAGTACTAGTACTTATTTATTAGACACTAGTATCTTTTTTAATTGTAACTAGTAACATGTCTTGTCTTACCAGTCACAAATGTTTTTTCTTATGTTATGACCAGTCAGAACGACTACTGTAGAGTTCAATTAAAAATCTAACTAGTAACGTTTGGAATAAATACTAGTATCTAATAAATAGGTACAAGGATCTATTCATAGATGCCACCTACGTCACTAGAAATAGAACGCCGCCATATTGACGACCGATCTCGCCCGGTATGGCCGCCCAAACTGCCCATTTGAATGACAGAAAAAGACAGAGATACATGGATAAAATTTTAATTTTAGGCTCCAATCCTTATTTGTTACCCCCAGTTCTCTTACGAGAGTATCTCTCGTACTGCGTAATATCTTACGCTATGGGGAAAACCTCTTTTCCACGAGATATTGAAGCCAAAAATTATCCTTAATTTTGAATTAATGTAAAACGCTGTGCAGCAGCATGCAGACATAGGCAAGACGGCTTGCACGCCTATTGGCTGCCCTGCGGCAACAGCAGCAGCCTATCAAGAGAGGCTCTGCGTGACACATATTCAATGGGGGCATTTCGCGCCCATTTCGACACGTCCCGCCAGAAAGGGCATGGTCTCGCCCTATAAATATAGTTCGATTAGGCTGGTACAACTGATTTTGATCTCTTCAGCGAAGCATCACCGCATCGCTGGATCCGGAGTGAGAAGCCACGCCGTCTGAGAAAAGCACACAGCGGGACGAGCCTTGAGTCTGAAGTCGCTGGCATCGCCGCCTTTAGCCGCCGTACCTGCTACGCTTTCCGGCGTTATATCCTTTTCTGCAAGTGTGTGTGTGTGTTCGCCGCTGCGACACACATTTTTTCACTGTCTCTCTCCCTCTCCTAAAAGAGCTACGTCTTTTTCAAGATGCATAGATCCTGCGGCTCGTGCCGAGCCACACTCAGTGAAGAGGATTGCCTTGTCATCTGTGTTTCCTGCCTGGGTGAGGATCATGCGGCTCTCGCTCTCGTCGACAGCTGATGCCCTCACTGTGAGCTACTGCCGATGGTGACTATGAGGACTCACCTGGCATCATTCTCAGAGCCTGCACTTCAGCCCGCTGTAGCGCCGCGCCGTAAAAAGCATCGTGCCCAGCGCGGCCCCGAGCCTTCTCCTGCCCACCAAAACTCGCCGGTTCGCCCGCCAGCTTCGCCGGTATCGTTCGAGTCTGCCGCCGCCGCTGCCATTGAGGTCGACAAAACAGCCCCGAGCCTTCTCCAGCCCGTGATAGCTCGCCGGTTCGCCCGCCAGCTTCACCAGCTTCACTCGAGTCGCTCGCTGACGGACAACGGCTGCCGCGCGCCGCCGCTTCCGCCATTAATGACGACGAGATAGCTGCATCTGTAGAGAAGGCCGGCACCACAGCCCGCTAGCCTGCACACAAATGCCATTTTTACGGCGACCCAGATAAATCCCAAAAGAGTGTATTTTCTGGTATTCCGGCCACGGCCGATGGTGTTATGAGTGTTGTAATAATGCCCACGTCTCAGTGCCCATTCCCACACACAGACACAGCCCGCCAAAGTTCAGGGCTAGCACAAATAAAATCTACTCATGTCGATTGTGAAAAATATAGTGAATGTTCCCACGACACAGTGCCCAAAAACAATACACGATGCGTGTCCCTCGTTTTCTGAAAAAACGAAACCGACACACATTCAGTCAGCACAAGCCGACGGTGTTCTCAGTGCAGTGAATGTGCCCGCCGTCCCGCGCCCACATTCCTTCACAGACACGCTCAACCCCGCAGGGTTTGTCCTGCTCGCTCTCTCTCCACAACCTGTCATAGAGAATTCGGGCGCGACCAGGATGCCCGCCGTGATCGGCGCGCCTCCCGCCTCGCACACTATAAACACAGTGTTTATGTCTCAGCACACAGAAGCTCTGCAGCCGCCGCTATGCCGCGGCCAGAGCCCGGATTTCATTCTACCCCTAGCTATTCAGGCAGATGCGTGGGCAAAGCTTCCCGGGGTATCAGAATGGGTGTTGAACACTATAAAAAGAAGCTATTCGCTACAGTTCGCTCGACGTCCCTGCCGTTACACGGCGCGAGTCGAAACCACGGTAAACAACAAAGTATCTCATCTGCTTCGAGCCGAAATAGCGAAACTGCTGAGCAAAGGGGCCATAGAGCCTTTATCTCAGGCTCAGAGCGAAGGGGGGCTATACATCAGATATTTTCTGGTACCGAAAAAAGACGGGGGTCTCAGACCCATTCTAGATCTGTGACAGCTGAACAGAGTGCTTATGAAGCACCAGTTCAGAATACTGACAACCAGGAAAATCCTCGCGCAAGTGCGCCAGGGAGACTGGTTTCTGTCAATAGATCTGAAAGACGCCTTACGCCGTTCTTCGGCCAGTGGTCAGAACGGGAAAAGCTCCTACGCATAAACTGTCTAGAAATGCTGGCAGTCGACAACGCGCTATGGCGCTTTTGTCCCCAGATAAAAGGCTGCCACGTCTTAGTCCGGTCGGACAACATGTCAGTGGTGGCATACATAAATCACCAGGGTGGCGTCAGGTCCCGAAACCTTTACAGGCTGACGGAACGCCTCCTGGTCTGGGCTCAGCACAACCTGTTTACACTGAAAGCAGCGCATGTGCCTGGTCGCCTGAATCTGGGACCAAACTGTCCGTCCAGAAACAATGTCCCAGCAGGGGAATGGTCGCTGCACCTGCAGACGATCCAACTGCTGTGGGAGACATTCGGCAGAGTGGAGGTGGACCTGCTCGCGTCCCAAGAAAACGCTCATTGTCCCGAACTTTTTCTCCAAGAGCAGGGATGCGCTGGCCCACGTATGGCTCCGCTGCCCCTTCTATGCTTTTCCCCCCCGTCTTGCTCCAGCCTCAAGTGCTGGAACGAATCAGGGAAAACGGATGCCCAGTGCTACTCGTGGCTCCGCTCTGGACAAACCCGAATTGGTTCCCAGTCCTAATGCGGCGGACCAGCACTGCCGCACTGGCCGATACTGGTGAGGAGAGACCTCCTTTCTCAGGCAAAGGGCTCGATTTGGCATCCTCGCCCGGAATTATGGTCCTTACATGCATGGGCCATCAACGGGTACCCGCTAACCTCCCAGAGGGAGTGTTAAATACAATCACGCAAGCTACAGCCCGTCTACTAGACGGCTCTATTCCTCAAAGTGGTCAGTGTTCTCTGCCTCATGTCAAGCTCAGGGCTTTTCACCCGCAGACTGCGGGGTTACGGAAGTGCTCTCCTTCCTTCAAGAGCTGCTGGAGAAGGGCAGAATCCCATCCACGCTCAAAGTATATGTGGCTGCCATAGCGGGGTTTGCAAAACCGACGTTTGGCCAGTCACTGGGGAAAAACGACCTGGTCGTGTGATTCCTCAGGGGAGCTCGGAGGCTGAATCCTCCCAGACCCCACTCAGTCCCTGTGTGGGACCTTTCTACGGTTTTGGAAGCCATGAAAGGTGCCCCATTCGAGCCAATCCATTTGTCAGACATGAAACATCTGTCTCTCAAAACGGTATTCCTTTTGGCTCTCGCTTCAGTGAAGCGCGTAGGGAACTTGCAAGCACTTTTGGTAAGCGCGTCATGCATGGAGTTTGGGCCTAATGACTCAAAAGTCAAACTCAAACCAAGGCATGGGTACGTGCCCACATCCCTGGTTCAGGGCCCAGGTTATTTCCCTCTGCGCCCTCCCGGTTCGTGATGAGGAGAAGGATGCGAGTCTCCTCTGCCCTGTCAGGGCACTGAGAGCTTGTGTGTCTCGCTTGTCGGTCTTCAGACAGACTGAGCAGCTCTTCGTTTTGTTTGGCGGATGCTCCAAGGGACTGGCCGCATCAAAACAGAGCCTATCCAGATGGATAGTCGACGCCATAGCACTGGCTTACACTTCTAAGGGCCTGCAGTGTCCTTTGGTGTCAGAGTGCGCTCCACGAGAGGCGGGGCCTCGTCGTGGGCGTGGTATATTGGGGTTACCGATATCTGTACGGCCGCGGGCTGGACCTCACCGTCTACATTTATAAGGTTTTATAACCTAGAGGTTCGCTTTACAAGCCAAGCTTCTGTCGGTATAGAATTCAGTGCTATCTGGCCCGCTGTGCTGGCCCAGATGCTGAGTTTTGCTTGTGCATCGCTCAATGAGCGATAAAACAGCTCCTTGGGTGTCGAATAACCCGTACTATTACCCAGTTCAGGCTGAACACGTTCACCCTGTCTGCGTGAAACACTGTTAACATAACTTGCTCCTGTAGGATGCTATTTCATGGGGAATGATGCTTGCAGCCTCTCTTCTCCGACTCTCTGTGAGTCTATGGTGATTATGCACTATATGAGCCCCGGGCTACTGCCCTTGGGACTTTGGTGTCGGATCCCAGTACGCACGGCGTTTTGCATTCTGTTCCCCATAGCGTAAGATATTACGCAGAACGAGAGATACTCTCGTAGGAGAACGTACTCGGTTACTAACTAATGCCCCCATTGGATATGTGTCACGCAGAGCCTCTCTCGATAGGCTGCTGCTGTTGCTGCAGGGCAGCCAATAGGCGCGCAAGCCGTCTTGCCTATGTCTGCATGCTGCTGCACAGCGTTTTACATTTATTCAAAATTAAGGATAATTTTTGGCTTCAATATCTCGTGGAAAACAGGTTTTCCCCATAGCGTAAGATATTACGCAGTACTCGTTCCCTCTCTAGAGAGAACCGAGTACGTTTTCTTTTGTAATTTATTATCTGCCCCAGACTTGCCCCAATTTGCCTTCCATGAAATATATATTTATCTTGTACATAACCCCTCCCCATACAGTGGGGATCGCTTGAAGGCTTTCAAGAGTACAGACGCGTATTAATATGCTGTTGAGAGTTGCTGGATGGGTAAAAGACGTAAAAGAGCGGCACCTGGCCACCAAGGATTTATATTTAATCATGGGAAATGTTGGTATTAAAGAAGAAATTCAAATGTATGATTTTGGTGGTAGTTTGATCTGACTAGGTAGCGAGTTGTTAGCTAGCTAAGTGGCTCAGCTGGGAGCTTGCCAGCTGTTAGCCACGGCTAGCTGTCATTAATCTGGATTAGGCCTGTCGCGATAGTCAATAAATCAATTAATCGCACGATAAAAAAAATTAGCTCAATAGTTTTACCGGCCACGATAATTTCAATTTGCATGCTTAGTCTTCCTCGTCTCTCTCTCTCTCTCTCTCTCTCTCTCTCTCTCTCTCTCTCTTCTCTCTCTCTTAGGGATGTGAATTTCTGCCAAAAATGCCATTCGAAAATCGAGGAGCAAAAGTCGATTATCGTTCGAAAATCAAAAAACAATCGAAAAAAAAAAACATACACTCACAATGACAGAAAGGGAGGCCAATTTCATCTTTAGCGATTTGGCATCAAACAAACTGTTTATTAATTGAACAAGTAACATGTTTTCGTCGGTTTTTAAACAGTTAACATAGAAGAAAAAAACAATAAGCACGACAGTCCGTTTTTGCATCGCCAAACCAGATGCTCGTTAGATAAAAAAATAATGTCATATGTCATAATAATTTTATGCGAACCTGCCTTGTTACTGCAATAGCCTACTTTTTAAACAAATTAGTTTCAATGAAAACGATACTCGGTTACTAACGTAACCTCGGTTCTCTCTAGAGAGGGAACGAGTATTGCGTAAGTTTAGCTTACGCTACGGGAAAGATTCATCTTCTCGAGATACTGAAGCCAAAAAATTATCCTTAATTTTGTATTCCTTGTCAACGCAGTGCAGCAGCTAGCAGACCTAGAGCAGGCCATCTCGCGTGCTCATTGGCTGCCCTGCGGGCAACTGCTGCAGCCTACCAGTGAGCCCGGCGTGACGTCACGCCCAATGAAGGGCGCCTGCGCCTTCTTAGCGTCACAGCCCGCCAGAATGGGCGTGGCTTAGCGTATAACACTAGGGGCTGTAGGCTGACTTGCCTGGTTTTCGTCGACTGAAGCGAAGTCGCTCGTGGCGCGAGCACGGCCGGTTACGCAATACTCGTTCCCTCTCTAGAGAGAACCGAGGTTACGTTAGTAACCGAGTATCGTTCTCTCTAGAGAGGGAACGAGTATTGCCTGAGTCACTAAGTTTAGCTTACGCTACGGGAACACTTTGTCAACGCCGTGCGCGCCAAGCATCCACATGAGATCCCGAGCTTTCAGGGGAACCCCATAAGTGGAAAAAATAAGGTGGCCAGCCACGCGGGCAATCACTTATACATAAGCACACATAGGGAATACAGAGCAGCGCGCCGGTCTGTATAGGCACATGGCACATACCCTACTTAGTGCAGCTCAACCAGGAGAGCTGAGTCATGTGAGAGTGATCTGAGCAGGAGATCTGGGCAGAATACACCTCTCCTTCAGACTGACAACAGTTTAGCCTGCAAGGCAGGAACTTCTAGGTTATAAAACCTGACAAAGGTAGACGGGGAGCTCCAGCCCGCCGCTACACATATGTCATGGATAGAAATTCCACTGGACCATGCCCACGAAGAGGCCACGCCTCTCGTGGAATGAGCCCTGATGCCCAGAGAGCATTGCAGACCTTTTGACGCGTAAGCGGCCGCTATAGCGTCTACTATCCATCTGGACAGGCTCTGTTTCGAGGAGGCGAGACCCTTGGTGCACCCACCAAACGAAACAAAAAGCTGTTCCGAACGCCTGAAGGAGGCAGAGCACATAATGTAAAACCTCAGCGCTCTGACAGGGCAAAGGAGATTCACATCACCTTCGCTGTCAGATGCTGGGAGAGCTGACAACGAAATAACTTGCGCTCTGAATGGAGTGCCCATCCCTTTAGGGACATAGCCATCTCTAGGTCTGAGGATGACTTTAGAGTAATTCGGTCCGAACTCAAGACACGACGCGCTGACAGACAGCACATGCAGGTCCCCTACACGTTTTACTGACGACAGTGCAGTCAGAAAGACGGTTTTCAGTGATAGATATTTCAACCCCACGGTGTCTATTGGTTCAAATGGAAAAGCTTTCAAGGCCTCGAGGACCAATGAAAGATCCCACATGGGAACCGACGGGGGGCGCGGCGGATTCATCCTTCTAGCTCCTCTAAGGAAGCAGATGGCCAACTCGTGTCTTCCCAATGACTGGCCGTGCGTCGATTCTGCGAACGCTGCCACGGCCGCCACGTATACATTGAGCGTGGATGGGGACCTTCCCTTATTCAACAGCTCTTGTAGGAAGGTGAGCAGATGCGCCACCCCGCATGTCCGCGGTTCCATATCTCTGTCGGTGCACCATCCAGAGAACACCGACCATTTAGACACGTAGAGCCTTCTCGTGGAAGGGGCTCTAGACTGCGTGATCGTGTTCATCACTCCTTCTGGCAGGGCAACGAGTACCCGTTGATCAACCATAAATGCAGAGACCAGCGCTCTGGATTGGGATGCCAGATCGTGCCGCGAGCCTGAGAGAGGAGA
Organism: Siphateles boraxobius; assembly: GCF_051911475.1. NCBI lineage: Eukaryota > Metazoa > Chordata > Actinopteri > Cypriniformes > Leuciscidae > Siphateles > Siphateles boraxobius. The sequence goes on along the minus strand of NW_027508699.1, from coordinate 8,131,930 downwards.
TCTGCCCTCACCGGATTCGGCCACGGAGCTGTATGTGACAGCCCTGCTAGTTCCGGGAACCAAATCTGATTCTCCCAACGCGGGGCTATGAGGAGCACCGAGTGGCGCGTTTCCCTGATTCTCTTGATCACCTGTGGCAACAGAGAGACCGGAGGGAAAGCATATAGTGGGAGGCTGGGCCAAACCTGGGCCAGCGCGTCCTCGTCCTTCGAACAGACCGTCGGGCATTGAGCGTTGTCTTTTGACGCAAATAGGTCGACTTCCGCTCTGCGCCACAGTTTCTAGACCGTTTGGGGTGCAGGGACCATTCCCCTGGGGGAACATTGTCCCTAGACAGTTTGTCTGGGCCGTCGTTCAAATGGCCAGGCACATGCGCCGCCCTCAGCGAGCGCAGGTGCATCGGAGACCAAATAAGGAGGCGTTCCGTCAGATTGCAGAGATCTCTGGATCTGACACCGCCCTGACGGTTTACATAGGATACCACAGACATGTTGTCCGAGCGGACAAGAACATGCTGGTCCTGTATGAACGGGAGGAAGCACTTCAGCGCGTTCTCGACCGCTATCATTTCCAGACAGTTTATGTGAAAACCCTTCTCCTGGTCTGACCACTGGCCAAAGGCCGGTCTGCCCTCGAACAGTGCGCCCCAACCCGAGTTGGACGCGTCTGTCGAGATGACTTTACGATAAGAGATGGTTCCCATCATTACTCCCTGCTGGTACCAGTCGGCCACTAACCAGGGCTGCAGAGCTGCTATGCAGGCCTGAGTCACTCTGATTTTCTGGCCGCCAGACACCTGGCGGGACACGCGAGCATTCAACCAGCGTTGGAGCGGGCGCATGCGCAGTAGGCCCAGCTGGAACACCGCTGCAGCTGATGCCATACAGCCCAACATCCTTTGAAATGTTTTCAAAGGGAGAAAGCTGCCCTTCTGGAAAGATGCGGCTAGGTGGCGAACACGGCGCGCGCGCTGTGTCGATAAACGAGCCGTCATGGTCACCGAGTCCAGTGCTATTCCTAAAAAGGAAATTGACTGGCTGGGCAGTAATGAGCTCTTGGTCCAGTTGACCGTGAGACCCAAGCTTTTCAGATGACTGAGAAGCACTGTTCTATGAGATAGCAGTTCTGTCTCTGACTGTGCCAATATCAGCCAATCGTCCAGATAGTTCATTATTCGCAACCCCTGACTTCTCAGGGGGGCGAGCGCCGCGTCCATGCACTTTGTAAATGTACAGGGTGCCAGGGACAGGCCGAACGGCAGGACGGTGTAATGATATACCTGACCGTCAAAGGCGAATCTCAAAAATTGCCTGTGACGGGGTACTATCTGAATCTGAAAATAGGCATCCTTCAGATCTAGAGAAATAAACCAGTCCCTCGGGCGAACGTGCGCGAGGATTTTCCTGGTCGTAAGCATTCTGAACGGTCTTTTCGCAAGCACTTAGTTCAAATGTCTCAGATCTAGGATAGGTCTGAAGGCTCCGTCCTTCTTGGGTACGAGAAAATATCGGCTGTAAAAGCCTGACTCGCTCAGAGAAGGCGGTACCTTTTCTATAGCCCCTTTGCACAGCAGCTTTGCTATTTCTGCGTGAAGTAGGTGTGCTACTTACGCATTCACAATCGTCGCGGTCCGGGCTTGAAAGCGCGGGGGACGGCGAATGAATTGAAGTGTATAGCCCTGCTTTATTGTGCTAAACACCCATTCTGAAATCCCTGGGATAGTTTCCCACGCAGCTATGTGAGCCGCTAGGGGGCGAATGGCCTCCGGGTTCAGACCGCCGCCATTTGCGGGCTTGTGAAACTGAACCGGAGCCGAAAGCGCGGTGCGCGCACTCTCGGTTCTGGGCAATGGCTGCTCGCTGAAAAGCCGAAACCGGCTGATTTATGTGAGATGTCCCAATCATAAGGGATGGGGAACAGTCTTTTGTCATTTTTTGACGCGCGAGCAGCGCTCCGGGCGGGAAAGCTTCCTGTAAGCGTGAGCGCGTGTGCGCGGGCACGAGACTTACAAGTGTATTTGATGCCCCGATCATAATGGATGGGGAGCGTTTTATTAATGCCCTGCGTTTTGTGATAACACTTAAACGCGCAGGCGGAGCCCGGGGGGAGGTTAGTGTTAGCAAGCGTGAACGCACTCAGGCGGGCACGAGACTTACATTCATAACCTGCTTTCTTTTGTGAAACTGACCCGGAGCCGAAAGCGCGGCGCAGGCGCTCTCGGTTCTGGGCAATGGCTGCTCGCTGAAAGCCGAGACCGGCTGATTTATATGAGATGTCCTAATCATAAGGGATGGGGAACATTCTTTTTTTTTCTTTTTCTTTTTTTTTTCTTTTTCTTTTTTTTTTTTTTCATTTTTTTCTTTTTTTTTCACTTTTGACGCGCGAGCAGCGCTCCGGGCTGAAAAGCTGCCTGTAAGCGTGAGCGCGTGTGCGCGGGCACGAGACTTACAAGTGTATTTGACGCCCCGATCATAATGGATGGGGAGCGTTTTATTAATGCCCTGCGTTTTGTGATAACACTTAAAACGCGCGGGCGGAGCCCGGGGGGAGGTTTGTGTTAGCAAGTGTGAACACACTCTGGCGGGCACGAGACTTACATCCATAACCTGCTTTCTTTTGTGAAACTGACCCGGAGCCGAAAGCGCGGCGCGCACGCTCTCGGTTCTGGGCAATGGCTGATCGATGAAAGCCGAGACCGGCTGATTTATGTGAGATGTCCCAATCATAAGGGATGGGGAACATTCTTTTTTCACTCTTTGACGCGCGAGCAGCGCTCCGGGTGGAAAAGCTTCCTGTAAGCGTGAGCGCGGGCACTAGACTTACAAGTGTATTTGACGCCCCGATCATAATGGATGGGGAGCGTTTTTGAATGCCTTGCGTTTTGTGATAACGCTTAAACGCGCGGGCGGAGCCCGGGGGGAGGTTTGTGTTAGCAAGCGTGAACGCACTCTGGCGGGCACGAGACTTACATTCATAACCTGCTTTCTTGATCGTGTAACAGAGCGGGCAGATAGTGGGCACAGACTTGTGGACACATTTCTTACATTCAACACTCGAGCGGCTTTTCTGCGCTTCATGAGAGTGTGCTCTGCGAGGTTCGGAGTGCTTATGTGTAGTGGTGAACACTGGGGCGTGGGCACTTTCATTACACTTACAACACCGACGGCATGAGCCGGACCAGACATTTTACTCATTTTGAGATTTTTCTGGGTCGCCGTGAAAACGGCGTTTGTGTGCAGGTGAGAGGGTCAACAAACCGGCTCGTTGGCTGCTAATTGAACCACTGCAGCGGCAGCTGCGCGTCGGTGAGGAGAGGCGGGGAGTGTTGAAGGCTTCGAGTCGAGCCCGCAGGGTCGACAGCGGAAGCGCTTCACAGCCGGAAGTGCGAGGCGTCTTAAAAAAGACACTCGCTGCTCTTTTAGAATAGGTTTTTGCAAGGTAAAGGATACGTCGCCGGATAGCGTCGCTCGCACGGATGGCTGAAGGTGGCAAAGACGGCCGGCTTCCTCAGCGCTCTCCTAAGCTGGCTGTCCGCTGTTCGACGGCGGCGGTGGCTTCTCTCAGATCCAGCGATGTGAAGAACTCGCTGAAGAGACGAAAATCAGGGAAGTCAGCCTGCAGCCCCTAGTGTTATACGCTAAGCCACGCCCATTCTGGCGGGCTGTGACGCTATGAAGCCGCGGGCGCCCTTCATTGGGCGTGACGTCACGCCGGGCTCACTGGTAGGCTGCAGCAGTTGCCCGCAGGGCAGCCAATGAGCACGCGAGATGGCCTGCTCTAGGTCTGCTAGCTGCTGCACTGCGTTGACAAGGAATACAAAATTAAGGATAATTTTTTGGCTTCAGTATCTCGAGAAGATGAATCTTTCCCGTAGCGTAAGCTAAACTTACGCAATACGAGAGAACCTCTCGTAAGAGAACTATTCGTGTGATGCCACTGCGCAATACACACACATTACCGCGGGATGGCGGGTGTTAATTTCATAAACTGTGGACAATGGTAGCTTATTTAATGTAGCCTATAAATTAACATGTTCAAAAAACGGATAATGTCATCATACTTGTAGTAGTGCTATCGTCGCGTAATAATCTGTTTGGTTGTAAAATGTATTACCTGAATGAAATGAACTCGAATGTATCGTCCTGTGGAATCATTCATTCACAGACAGCATACGAAGATGTTCAACTAATACATATCTTAATCGCTGGCAAAAATATTATGCATTTGCAGATTTGCTTTCACTAGACTAAACTGTAACTGTTAGGCCCACGGCCACTTCATCCAACACTCTTGATGTTCTTAAATCTTCCTGTTATGACTCCGAGTGTGAATTGAAAGCGCTTCAGAGGATTCAGTGCGTGCAGGAAACTGAACAGACCATTCAAACTGATTTGTGAACCGATTAAGACAGATCTGCCAACTTGTTTGATGAAGTCTTTGAACAGAATCGACTCAAAAGAGTGATTCATTTGTGAATTGAGCAATTGCTCATGCCCATAAAAAAGATGCAGCGCGCTTGGAATAAACTATGCATTTAACAGCATGTATTGCATAAATAAAGTAACGAGAGGAACGTCGCCCCAACGCAAGGAAGTAAATGTAGCCTACTTTGTAGACGATTACTACCATAGACAGTAAAGGTTACTACCCAGCTCTGTTGGGCGCAGAGTTAACGGTCACGGTGCTCTTCTTCTGTTGTTTGGTTGCACTATGTATAAAACACTGGCATCCTATCGCGCAGTAGGGGGTTTTATCCATGTTAGTGACACCTTGTGTCCCCGACAGGAAAATACCCTGCTGCGCGATCTGTGACAGTTGGCGCGCCGTCAATTATGACACATTGGAATTGCGCAAAAATATAACGATATTCGAAAAAGTAATTTTATGATCGAATTTCGAATGCAGTTCGACTATTCGACTATTCGAAGATCGCGACTCATCCCTAAAGAGACTGGATGACAACTCTGTTTAAGACATAACCGACATATTTTACGTGAATACTCTCCAGAACGGACATTTAAACATAATGTTATTTGTATATGTCCATTCAGACACGAAACAGAGCTCAATTCATTACTTGCGCCCTGTAACGTTATAGGGTCTATGGCTGCACGCTTCAGGTCGGGTGTGTGTCCACAGAAAGATACAATATTAGACATTCATACAATAGGAGACATTTCTTCTATCCTTTTCTTTTGGTATAGAATAAAATACCAGTTCGGGATTCCTCTTTCGGCTGTTGTTGCAGCCAACTGCACAACATATTGCAGGCATTACTGAGACCGTCGGTCGTCAAGATGGCGGCACAAAGCTACAGTGACATCAGATGAACCGAACGAATTGAATAAGTACTAGTAGCTAATTAATAAGTACTAGTATCTATTTAATAGGAACTATCTATTTAATAGGTACTAGTATCTAATGAATACTAGTATCTATTGAATTAGTACTAGTAGCTAATGAATAAGGCCTAGTATCTAATAAATATGTACTAGTCACAATTGGAATACATACTAGTCAGAACTGAATAGTTGATATCTGAATGACAGATCCCCATAGAAGTCAATGGCAAAAATGTAAAATGTGTTACTAGTAACAAAAGAATAGTTACTAGTCACTATCGAAATAAGTACTAGTATCTAATGAATAAGTACTAGTATCTACTAATAAGGACTAGTAACTAATGAATAAGTATTAGTATCTAATAAATAAGTACTAGTACCAATTTAATATGCACTAGAATCGAATTAATAAGTACTAGCGTCTATTTATTTAAGAATGAGTACCAGTTTCTAAACAAATAAGAACTATATAATGAATAACTACTATATTTTAAAAATTACTAGTATCTAAAGAATAGGCACTAGTACCTAAATAATAAGCACTAGTACTTAATGGAATAGATACTAGTATCTAAAAAACTATATGTACTAGTAGCATGAAAATAGATACTAGTAGGTTTTAAGGATTAAATGCTAACTTGGCTTGCCATATGCATATTATACTTTCTGATTCACTCACATACTTATTTCTGCTCTCTTGTTAATCAGTGAATTCAGGTATCTGCAAAAAGCCTTGTGATGTCAACAATATTTAACAGAGACTGCATCCTACTAAATTTAATATAGTGTTAGCTGGTGCGACATTAAATCTCATTCCTACGATTGTAAAAATACAAATGCACTTATGCTGACATTAAACCGGCTATAATCATATTCAAACAGCTGATTATTATTCATTGGATTATTATTCACTCCATCATAATATCTTGTTAGAACACTCAAATATTAGTAGAAAACTAGAAATGATGAATAATGTTATGCAAATAATGGGATATGGGTGATTAATAAAGCTGAAGAAACGAGATTAGACTGAACAGACAAACAGAACAAAAAACATTTCAATGATTCTGTATAACCTTTTTTTATAACCTTTAAAATGTAAACTTGAAAGCCAGTAACAAGAATGATATTGTTATTGTATTGACCTATAATTCCAATTGCCAATGATATAGCCCATATAGATAAAGTAAAGCTAGTAAAGCTCTGATTTTGAGTTGAGATGCAGATACATTTATTGATTTTAACATAATAGACCTATAATTTATATAGAGCAAATAAGTTCAAGTATTCTTACAGTGGGGCTGAGTTGGGACACCTTAATCTTAATGTTCAAAGTATCAGTCATCAGTCAATATAAATATATGGTATTTGTGACAGTACAATAAATATATTTAGAAACAATAAAAACAACTACCATAGCTGAAATAATATGCACTGTTTCCCTCCTCAATGCTGTTTAGAATGTCTATTTAATGTGTTTTTAACTAGTTTAAACACCTGCAATTTTGGCTTCTCATAGAGAGTTTGCAAAGTGCTTGCAGAAAAATATTCAAAATACAATCAGAATTTGGTCATAGTCTGTTTATGTACATGTGGCTAACAGAGCGAGGCCGCGAGCCGTGGGAGCGGAGCGAGGCCGGTGGAGCGAATGTTAATGAACGACAACTGCGTGACACACAGGTCTCGAGTCCAATGGAGGAGCTCTGGAATGATATTAGGAGGTGTGACGACAGTGGTAGACGAGAGCGGACCAGGGGCCTATACCATGAAGCCGGTTTAGATGGCTAGCCAGGTATGTTTCAGTTTAGTTTGCGCCAACCCTGGGTTTTAGGCACCATGAAAGTGGTTTGGCTTTTAGCAGTGTTCATCGCCATAGTAACTAACACTCCACGGCTAACCTGGTCCGAGGCAGGTTATGTTCAAGGTAAGAGGTTGCAAACTGAACTTAGACCAATCAGCTGCGAGCAAAGTGACACATTTCTGATGCGATAAAGTCACTCCACCCATTTCTACTCCAAATTAAGGTCACTACATAGTACATGATTTTTTAGGACAAAATAGTCTGGCTTTTACTAATGCTTATTTAGAATAATAATTTTGTATGATTTCGATATTAAATCAATCACACATGGACAATTTTAGTTAATCAATTATTATTATCATTTAAATGAATAAATACATATAATATATAATATAAATACACTTTAGAATCAATAGATACAGCTATATAATGACTACATGTGAGCATAAATGTTCAATTCTCTCTATACCTTTATCAACTGTATAAACTAACTTCACAACTTTTACTTGCACTGATATAGCAATACTTTTTCTTTTAGGTGTCCTCTTTCATAGACCGCGATTTTCTTCTTGCTGTGTAAATTTGTTTAAATTCTTAATATTTTTCAATCTCGTAATATTCTGCAGAAGAGAGAAGTGAATCGCGCTGCTTCTCTCGCAAAAAATTAATCGCAGTTTCACTCTTTCTCAGCATGTGATTGGTTGTTCGCTACTGATGTCACACCTAAACTCCTAAACTCAGGATCAAAGCCTGAGTTGACAGAGAAAGTTGATGATCAGCATTATGGTACCGACAAAGCAAGGTTGGATTGGTTTGGTTTTGTCAACTCTAAACTAATCCTGTGACCTTGAGATTGTTCAACTACCATTATGGTACAAGCCCCAGGTCTCGGACATTTGAGTGGTTGTTTTGTTTTCATTTATTTGTCAGTCAGGCCGTGATTGTCAGGGTTACATCATCCAGATCACCATCTCCGCCCACTCGTTCCCTTTCACCCAACCAGACTTTTCCCCGTTCATTATCCCCTGAGTACTAATCACCGTCACCTTTGTCCCATCAACCATATGGACTATAAAACACTCACCTTCACTGCAGTCACTTGTCTGGTCTCGTCATTCCATGGCTCACAGACTTCCCGATCACTTACCTTCTACATACCGTCGCTTCACTCATCTTGGATCAACCCATCCGTACCAGCCATCGCCACGCCACCTGCAAGAGAGGGAAAGAAAGAGAGAGACTTAAAACCACAGCTAAGCTTCATTGAACTTTCTATGTTACTTCTTCTCACCTGTTATCTCTGACCGCAATCCTTCTGCAAAATAAACACTGATAACTTACCATCTTGTCTGATTCCTCTGTGATCCGTGACAGAAGACCAGACCACAGAAAGGAGTAATTATGCAGAATCAGTCGGATTTAGAAGAGGATTCCTCAGCGGCTAATCCTCCGGTCGCCGCGGCACTCTTTCCACCACCTCCACTTCCGCAACCTCCCGCTGCTTCGTTCACTGCCTCTGCGAGTCCCATGGCCTGGCCAGCGCCCTACTCTGGTGAGGCGGAGAACTGCAGTGGGTTTCTTCTCCAGGTATCCTTGTATATCTCCATGAATGAGCATCAGTTCCGTAGTGATACCGCCCGGGTGGCTTTCATTATCTCACTGTTATCTGGTCAAGCACTTCGATGGGCACAGTCATTGTGGGATTCAGATGCCCCGGTGGTCAAATCCTTCTCAAGTTTTAAACAGCACTTTAAAGAGGTTTTTGGGCAAACAATATCAGAACTGTCCATTCACGACCAACTCTATAACCTCCGTCAAGGAAATTCTTCAGTGAGTTCGTATACGCTTCAGTTCCGCACACTAGCCGCAGCTAGCGGCTGGAATGAAACCGCCCTGATCACCGCCTTTCGTCATGGTTTGAATTCCAACGTCCGCCAGCTGTTGGTGGTGTATGAGGACAGCATGGGGTTAGAGAATCTGATCCAGCAGACAATCCGTACAGCCCAGCGTCTCACCGCTTGTGATAGGTTTGTACCCACTGTAAGTTCTCCGCCTCCGGCGGCTTCAGTCACTCCTCCAGCACCAGTTCCAATGGAAGTAGACTCCACCCACCTTTCTACAGCTGAACGCCAGCGCAGATTTCAACATTCCCTCTGTCTATACTGTGCTTCCGACAAGCATCTCCTCAGTTCTTGCCCTGTACGACCTCCGCGACAGGCGGTAAGTGCCATTCAACTCTCCCCGAAGATTGAGCCTCTCACACGTACCAGAGTACATGTATTAACCTCCTGTGTTTGTCTCCCAGCGCAAGCCCTCATTGACTCCGGGTCTGCGGGGAACTTCATATCCACCCAGTTTCTCCAAAAGTTGAATATTCGGCGACGCCGTCTGTGCCGAGATCTTCCCGTCCAAACCATACAAGGCAAGCCATTAGGTCGTGGTCGAATTCGCCATTATACACCCACTCTAACTCTTCGTATCGGCTGTTTACACTCTGAGGAAATTTCTCTTATGGTGCTGGAGGAGTCCACCGCGGATATCATCCTGGGACGTCCCTGGTTAGTACAACATCAGCCGGTACTCCACTGGGGAACTGGAGAGGTACTCCGTTGGGGTGAAGATTGCCATAGATCCTGCCTCAGTTCCATCCAGAAGGTTCATTCTTCGTCCCGTTCCAAGTCACCCGCGGGGGAAACTAGAGTTCCTGTCTGTTCTACTTCGGTGGAAAGCCCTGAAGTCCAAGTTCAAGGCGAAATCCCAGTGGAGTACCAGGCGTTCCAGGACGTATTCAGTAAGGAACTGGCAACCAAACTACCTCCACACCGGCCATGGGACTGCGCCATCGACTTGCTACCCGGAGCCACCCTTCGCAAAGGTCGTATATATCCTCTGTCCATCCCGGAACAGAAGGCCATGGAGGAGTATGTGAAGGAAGCTTTACATCAGCAGTTTATTCGACCATCTACCTCCCCTGCCGCTTCGAGCTTCTTCTTTGTGGCCAAAAAGGACGGAGGCTTGCGGCCCTGTATCGATTACCGTCATCTTAACTCTCAGACTGTCAAATTCAGCTATCCCCTTCCTCTGGTACCTGCCGCCCTGGAACAGCTGCGTGGTGCACGCATTTTCTCCAAACTGGACCTTAGAAGTGCGTATAATCTGATCCGAATCCGGCATGGAGATGAGTGGAAAACTGCCTTTGTGACCCCCTCGGGCCACTACGAGTATCAGGTCATGCCTTTCGGACTGTCCAACGCTCCTGCCGTCTTCCAAGGTCATATGAATGAAGTCCTTCGAGAGTTCCTCAACCGTTTTGTAATCGTCTACATTGATGATATACTCATATACTCTTCTTCTATGTCTGAGCACCATCAACATGTCATCCAGGTCCTCGAGAAGCTGAGAGCACACAGGTTATATCTGAAGCTGGAGAAGTGCGAATTTCACACCTCTACCGTTCACTTCCTGGGTTATGTCATCAACCAACAGGGCATCCAAATGGACCAGAGGAAGGTGGAAACTATCCAGAACTGGCCACAACCCTCCTCCGTAAAGGAACTGCAACGATTCCTGGGGTTCGCGAACTTCTATAGACGATTCATCCGGAACTACAGTCATATCAGTGCTCCCCTCACTTCTTCCCTCAAGGGACGGCCCAAGTCTCTGTCCCTATCTCCCTCCGCAGTACAGGCCTTCCAGCGTTTAAAGGAAACTTTCATCACTGCTCCCATCCTCATTCATCCAAACCCGGACCTTCCGTTTGTGGTAGAGGTAGATGCCTCATCTACTGGAGTAGGAGCAGTTCTCTCTCAGCGGCAGGGTGAGCCACCCAAACTCCTTCCATGCGCCTTCTTCTCCAAGAAATTAGCCCCGGCGGAGCGGAACTATGACGTCGGTAACCGAGAGCTGCTGGTAATCATCGCAACTTGGAGTACTTAAGGGAGGCTAAAAGACTGAACCCTAGACAAGCCCGCTGGGCTCTATTCTTCACACGCTTCAACTTTGTGGTGTCATATCGTCCCGGGAGTAAGAATTGCAAGGCTGATGCACTTTCACGACTCCATCACACCTCTGTTGAAGATCTTCATCCCAAACCTATCCTCCCTCCAGCCGTAATCCTCAGTCCAATCGTCTGGGAGGTTGACCAACAGATCGCCCAGGAACTGACACGTCAACCCGCTCCGCCGGGAGGTCCAGAAGGGCGTATTTTCGTACCTCCACATCTACGTACTCCCCTTCTGGACTCCGCTCACTCCCTTCCGGGCTCTGGACATCCGGGTAGCAAGCGTACCCTCTCGCTCCTCAGTCAACGGTACTGGTGGCCGTCCATCTCCAGAGATGTCTCCAGGTTCATCCGCTGTTGTTCAGTCTGTGCCATCACCAACACCCCGAGGAGAGTCCCAGAAGGCAAGCTCGTGCCGTTACCTCTTCCCAGGCGACCATGGTCACACATTGGTGTCGATTTCATGACTGATCTACCCAATTCAGAAGGCTTTACCTGCGTATTCGTTGTTGTGGACAGGTTCTCTAAAGGTTGTAAGCTGATTCCCTTACCTGGTCTTCCCACTGCGTTACAAGCAGCTGAAGCTCTATTCCACAACGTCTTTAGGAACTTCGGCCTCCCAGAGGATATCGTCTCGGATCGGGGACCTCAGTTCATCTCAAGAGTATGGCAAGCCTTCTTCAAACTCCTCGGGGTCACCATCAGCCTTTCCTCAGGCTACCATCCGCAGACTAACGGCCAGACTGAGCGGAAGATTCAGGAGATTGGACGTTACCTGCGGTCGTACTGCCATCAGTACCAGGACAGCTGGAACCGTTACCTCCCATGGGCTGAGTATGCCCAAAACTCTCTGCGGCAGAACACCACCGGGCTCACCCCCTTCCAGTGTATCCTTGGTTACCAGCCTCCACTCTTTCCTTGTTCGGGTGAGCCCTCGGAGGTTCCAGCTGTCGACTTCTGGTTCCATCAGAGCGAGGGGGTATGGGACTCAGCTCATGTGAATCTACAGCAGGCAGTACGGAGTAGGGGTGTAAATCGGACAGTTCATCACGATACGATACGATATCGATTCTCTCAGCCAGCGATACGATTATTGCCGATACCTCAAAAAATTCTGCGATACGATTCGATTCGATTCAGGGTTATCAATCGATTTATCGATATTTAGATATTATGTGCCAAGTTTACACAACCAGTTACGTTTATTAACTCACAAATGCATCCAAAAATATATGAAAGTTTAATTAAACTCTTTGAAAATGGCACACCCTCTCCCAATTGGGACATTTACAAGTTGTTTGTTACAAGTTACAAGTAAAAAAAAAACATGATAGCCTATATGAAAATGAACAAGAACGGAGTTATCTGTTTTTGCAAATGAACTATAACAGAAGAGGTTGTTTTGATTAAGTAATAATAACAAAAAAATACAGGTAAATGATCAAATAAAAGTGCATTGAAAGTATTTTATATATATATATATATAAAATTTTTTTTTTTTTTTTTGTGTGTGTGTCTGGCAAAAGCAGATAACTCCACATTTCATGTTTCAGAGTTAAACAAAGCCTAGTAATTGCTATGATACTTAATAAAACACTTAATCGTTGTAACGTTAATCTCCTCAGTTGACATCTAACGTTAGACGCCTGTCAAACTTTGTTGTTGTGAATAACGTACACGCGATACAGAGAGCTTTTCCCTCACCACTAACCTGCTGTTTTAGCAAGATTCCGTGAAAAAGTTTCAGATCTTATTTTCCTTTTACGCCATGAAGTTCATCAAGTTCGTTGAAATCCATCCTCGATCACTTTTAATCAGCTTTGACGAAACTCCTCGCAGCTAGCGCGTCTTTTCAAAGTGACTAGCAGGCTTGTCACCCGACCTGAATACTGCGCAGTGCGCACTGATTCGCTAACACAGACTTTTCGGGTTGATTTCACAAACAAGGGTGCTTGTCGTTTCTGCTGTAAAAGATTAACTCGCGATGCCTTGACAGTGGAAAATACCCGCTTTTGTGACAAAGGGTTCTGTCAATCTTGTCAGGTGTCTATTTCAGCTGAGAAAAGTTCCGTGTGAGGATGTGGAGAGTGTCAAAATAAAGGTACCGTATAATCGATATTTTGTGTGTGGCATCGATGCATCGTATCGTTAAACTTTTGATCGATGCATCGATCCATATCGATGTATTGTTACACCCCTAGTACGGAGACACAAGGAACAAGCGGACCGTCACCGACTCGACACCCCTCAGTATCAGCCAGGTCAAAAGGTGTGGTTGTCGACTCGAGACATCCGTCTCCGTCTACCTTGCCGTAAGCTGAGTCCTCGATTCATCGGACCATTCACCATCCAGAGGCAGTTGAACGAAGTGACCTACAGGCTCAATCTTCCCCCTCATTTCAGGATTGCTCCTTAATTCCATGTTTCCTTACTTAAACCCTTCACTGACCCTGTCACCCCTGTTCCCTCAGATAACCTTCCCACTGACGTACCTCCTCCCGTTCCCGTTGAAGAGGAGCCCATTTATCGAGTCCGCTCTATCATGGATTCTCGGCGGCGAGGTCCTCGGCTGGAGTACCTGGTGGACTGGGAGGACTACGGACCAGAGGAACGTTCCTGGGTCCTGCGAGATGACATCTTGGATCCAACGCTACTCACCCAGTTCCACAGTGATCATCCGGATCGTCCGGCTCCCAGGGGTCGTGGTCGACCTCGCCGCCGGCAGCGCCCGTCTCAGGCGTCAAGAGCCGCCTCGGGAGGGGGGGGTACTGTCAGGGTTACATCATCCAGATCACCATCTCCGCCCACTCGTTCCCTTTCACCCAACCAGACTTTTCCCCGTTCATTATCCCCTGAGTACTAATCACCGTCACCTGTGTCCCATCAACCATATGGACTATGAAACACTCACCTTCACTGCAGTCACTTGTCTGGTCTCGTCATTCCATGGCTCACAGACTTCCCGATCACTTACCTTCTACTTACCGTCGCTTCACTCATCTTGGATCAACCCATCCGTACCAGCCATCGCCACGCCACCTGCAAGAGAGGGAAAGAAAGAGAGAGACTTAAAACCACAGCTAAGCTTCATTGAACTTTCTATGTTACTTCTTCTCACCTGTTATCTCCGACCGCAATCCTTCTGCAAAATAAACACTGATAACTTACCATCTTGTCTGATTCCTCTGTGATCCGTGACAGTGATGCAGCTGCCGCTTAACTTCGTTTTATTGTGTTTCCTTTTTTTATTAAAATTTACTTTTAACATTTGCCGGTTTCCACCTCTTTCTTCCCTGAGCCTTGAACTTTCTTACAGTAAGCATCATGTTAACACATTGACCCGATCATGCCAATTTTCGGTTTTAAGCCAATAATCTGATTTCTAGAAAAATCTGAATAAGACAGCTGACATATTCCTAATAAAGAATGAAAGAGTATTGCCAGATAAGAATAACACCTGTCTTAGTTTATTCAGATCACATATTTACTGTATAGGAATATTCCAATAGGTGTTAAGCATGTCAAATTTTTTTTTGTTTTTTTGTTGAACCACTTTAATTGGGAAAAAATGTGCATGTAAATGTGGTCAGTGAGTCCATAAAAAGATCAACGAGAACTCAACAGTATAGACCCTGGAATTAATACCTACCTATTTATACAAGCATTACAACTGCATATGTGAAAGTAGGTCGAATGGAACATTTGATAATCAGCTTGAGTCCCTGCCCTGATTCTTTCGTGCAACTCCCAAATGATTTGGGATTGATACTCCCAGCAGGAGAAATTAATAGTGACAGAGTATATGCTGAATCCCAGTCTCACTCATTTACGAGGACCACATGGCATTAGCCATGTCCTCTTACAAATGCCAGGGAGTGAGGACACCGGCTGTTCAGCACTTTCTCTACTCATTTGATTTTGGACTGTGGCTGTGAGAGAAAGGGCTGTAGTACTTCTTTAATCATCAAAACCACAGTGGGGCCGACAACCTAAATGAAATTAGCAAGGCCTCAGTGACTAATTTCACAAATTTTTGGCAGAAGGCGAGGGACCCACATGATGATCAGATGCGAGATTAACATTAAATTACAATCAGATGCTCAATTCAACTCCTTTGCACGAAGGATCTTGCGATGTGCCATTTCTTTTGATTGCTGCAAATTAAGAGAATTATAGGACCTGGAAGCTGACTGGACTTTATGTAATGTGCAGAGTGTTAGATTTGACTTATCCAAAGGAATGAGAATTGCCTCAAATACCCATACCATTCGACACAAAAGACTTTCAGTAATGACTTAAGATACAGTTTTAAAAAAGGTTCTAGATGTAAAATAGCAGTGTCAGAACCAAGGTTAGAACAAAGTACAAAAGCTGAATGTAAGGTGAAAAGCCAGTTGCAGAAATGAGAGCTCAGTCAGGGAATACACGTAATGTTATATTTAATTAGTCCAGAAAGTAAATCCAAACAGAAACTCCAAATTTTCCCAAGGAATCAATCCAAAAAAATTCAAAAGAGGGTCTAGAAACATCAAAGGGTAAATGATGTTGCCAAAAAAGGTAAAAAAATAAATAAATAAAAACTGTACATGGGGAAAAAAATAAGGACAATCCGATAATCAAACAGAATTAATAAATCCAGAGAAAATCACAAGAGGACTTTACCAAAAGACTGCAGAGGTTGGTATCAACATACCAAACACGGAGCAAAAAAAAGAGGAACAGAGCAATTAAATACACTCACAGGAAATGAGGCACAGTAGCACTAATAACAATAGCACATGCTAAAATGACGGGAAACTGAAATGAAACACAATGAGGGCTCTAGTGACCAAAACTCGTCCAAAAACATAACACTGAGTCCACATCACAACTTCAACAATAGTGACACTGAAAAACAATATCATTTCTGTGTATGCTAATATAGTTATCGTTATACTGTAGTTATCTTTATAGTTATTGTTCTTAGTGTGAACGGTCCTTTAGTCTTGAGAAAGACTAAAGGGATGGACAGATGTACTGCATGTTTCAGCTTAAACCCTTGAGACCAATAACTTCAGAATTCAATCCCCATCATTCCAATAAATAAACCGACAGCATTGATTGATTAGTTTGTCACTACAGCAGTCATGTTCAAAACCATTGGTGGTTTGTCACAGTGTTGGAACTTCCAAATGTGTCACATCTTCATTTGGGGGTTGGATGGAAGATAGAAACGCAGATGGTGTGCGGTGCTTGACATAATCATCTGGCTCTCTGTTCGCATGTGAAAAAGTGTTTACAGATCAAAACACAGCATAATAATTTCACTCTTGGCCATTACTGCAGTCCTCTCCAGGTGAAGGTTTTTATTAGAAAACTGACTTAACCAATTACCTCTCATATAAGCTGCTTTTGATGAATGTAGAGATAGATTAATTGACTCATCTTGCATCTGAGAACATTAAGTAAAAACGTTTTCATCATTAATTTTATAAAATCATACAGGGAATGGGTTTTTGAATGCATGTCCATCCAATGCCAGGCTTCTGAATTTGAACATATTTAAGATATTTATATCCTTTGTATACGAGCGCCAAAAGGATATATACATTGTATATGTCCAAACATTTATTTTGCAAGCATTGCAATAATCCATTTTTTTTAATAAAGTGTCCTACAACAGATGGTTAGGCCCACACAAAGATCTGATCTCACCATTATTGAGTCAGGCTGAAATTATATGAAGAGACAGAAGGCCTAAATCCACAATAGAACTGTGGCAACTTATACCAAATGCATGGAAAAACAAATCCACCAGACTGTTTTCAGTCAACTCTATAAATTACAATTACATAACTGTAGACTTGGAATTAAGCCTTTACCCCGTTATTATTTAATTCACAGGACCGGACACCAGTTATCTTGTGTCTGACATGTGATCCTCACATGGATCCATGCTATCTATAGTCTAACTCATGCATTCAAACACATGCATTACAACTGATTATGAATATTAATAAAGTATAATAATACAGATACATAATACTAAATAATGAAATTGTATTAAAAGATGAAATTTTAGTCTTCAATAACACTTTTATGAATAATGTTACACTTTATTTTACAGTGTCCTTGTTACACATTGCATGTGCTTACTATAGTAGCAACAGTAAAGTTTGCATAATTAAAAGCAACTAAACCAAACCCGGTTATACTTTATTTTAAAGTGTCCATGTCACACGTTACATGTAGATACTATAGGAATTACTATAAATTGTGCATAATTACATGCAACTAACCACAAACAACACATTAATCCTAACCCTATGGTAAGTACACGTAGTTAATTATTATTATATGTGATCGTGTCTAGGCACAGGTCCATCATCTGATCTGGGTACGGCCCAGATCCGCCTGACTACACCATGCGTTGTGGTCGTGTCTAGGCGCAGGTCCACCATGTGATCTAGATACGGCCCGGATCCGTCTGACAACATCATGTGTTATGGTCATGTCTAGGCGCAGGTCCATCATCTGATCTGAATCCGGCTGACTACATCATGCGTTGTGGTCGTGTCTAGGCGCAGGTCCATCATCTGATCTGAATCCGGCTGACTACATCATGCGTTGTGGTCGTGTCTAGGCGCAGGTCCATCATCTGATCTGGATCCGGCCCGGATCCGACTGACTACATCATGCATTGTGGTCGTGTCTAGGCGCAGGCCCATCATCTGATCTGGATCCAGCCCAGATCCGGCTAACTACATCATGCGCTGTGGCCGTGTCTAGGCGCAGGTCCATCATCTGATCTGAATACGGCCCAGATCCCGCTGACTACATCATGCGCTGTGGCCGTGTCTAGGCGCAGGTCCATCATCTGATCTGAATACGGCCCAGATCCCGCTGACTACATCATGCGCTGTGGCCGTGTCTAGGCGCAGGTCCATCATCTGATCTGAATACGGCCCAGATCCCGCTGACTACATCATGCATTGTGGTCGTGTCTAGGCGCAGGCCAACCATCTGATCTAGATACGGCCCGGATTCGGCTGACTACAGTAAACCTCGGAATAAACAGAAATACTAACATTAGCCTTTCCTAACCTCTCTATCCTCAGCATTTTGTGTGTTTGGGCCGCACACTGCTCTCCAGCCCATGAGTTCGCTCTAGAACCCGCTGCTGTCCCAGAGCTCAGTCCTGTGTTGGTTCCAGTCAGTGAGCTCCCTGTCTGCCCTGATACGACCACGAAGGTCGTCCTTGAACTTCCTGTCTGCCCAGATACGACCATGGAGGTCATCCCTCAACATCTGTCTTGTGGTGACCACGGAGGCTATATTAAATTACCTTCCTGTTTCATTCCAGCCAGAGAGGCCGTTCCTGTGTTTCAGCCGAGCAGACCGTGATGAAAGGCTCTGCCTGCCTTTCCAGACCTGTTATGGCCACGGAGGCTATAATGGACTATTTTGACACAGCTTCTGAGGGCAACCCTAACCTCTCTGTGCTCTGTGTTCCAGTTTCGCCTGATCAGCCGTTGTGGTCACCAGCTCCTCATGCTCTGCCGTGGAGGTCTTCGGCTTCGCCATGGGGATTTTCAGACTCGTCTGCTCTGATGTGGTGGTCATCTGCTCCACTGAGGTTGACATCAGCTTCATCTTGGTCACTTACCCAGCCAACTCAGCCTTGCTCAACTGCTCTGCTGGCTCCACCCTGGCACCTCAATTTGCCTCCAGCCTGGCCCTCCATCCCTCACCCTGTTCCGCCTCCACTTCACCTTCCTCCTGGACCGTCCTTGGAGCATCTGGGGGGTCATGATCCCAGTTCCGAGTCGTCTGATTTGTATGGATGCACAAAACTGAAATGCACTCTCTGTTCTCATTGTTTCTGTGTCCCCTTGTTTGCAATAGCTCCATGGTTTGCTCCCATGATAACCCTTGTTTGTTTCCATAGTTACCCTGTTCAGTTCACACCTGTTGTTCATTTTGTCAGTCATTTCTGTTGTATGTTTCTGTGAAGCTGTTGTGGTCCTAGTATTTGGATGTTGTTCCTGTTTCTGGTCTGGAATTTCAGTGTGGTTTATCTTTCTTTGTGTTTGCAAAAAAACTTTTCTGCAATTAGATTCTTGCTGCTCCTCGTCCCTTTGCACATACACAACCAACCCGTGACATTCATGTCTCGATGGCTGGTAATTGTTTTGACAATAATGAACATTTTACAGAGATGTTTAATCAATTGGTATAAAGGTCTTCTTATCATGGAATTAATAGGGCTTTATGTAGCCCAACATAATAACATAATTAACAATTAATGTTTTGTAGCAAATAGTTTTGTGGTAATAAAATATAAGTACAAACTAATAATTAAACTAATAAAATATTTGTGTTTAATTCCTCCTCATCTTTTTCATTCAAATTCCAAATATTGAGTTGAAAGGTAGTATCTCTTAAATTCAGAATTTGCCCAATCCTAATAATAATGCTAAAGATACTGTATGTACTGTTAGATGGGTGCTTTATATGGGTGTCAAATCTTAGGGCATTCCTCCTCCACCTCAATTCCATTTTTATTTGTGTAATTAAAGGAGAGAAACTTGTGCTTGAACCTCTCTAATACAAACTTTACATGTATCACTCTCAAATAGGGAGCCAATAAACCAATAAATGATCACATAAAACCTAAAAAAGGCATTGTGAAGGCTAATTAGAAAAAGCACTCACTAAACTCATGTTTGTGACAACTTGTTTTCAGCCTGGTCGAAGGACTGTAAAATACTACATCTGACTTCTGCTGAGTAATGGAATAAGCGCTAGGCATAAATAGATAGTTAATTCATAGTGAAACTCAGCTGTACATGCACCTATACAAGATCATTAAAAATATTTCAATTCATCAGTCAAACTTAGAAACGTATTGTCTATGTGCATGGATGTATTCCATGAACTATTGTATACCAGCCCATCACAAACCTCAGCAGTTAATCGTATTTACAATAACGTAAAAAAAAAAATTGATTCTTGAATGGTAAAAATCTCACAATTAAATCATGCTTGTTCAAATCTCATTTTATTTGACAATAAACTAAGAAGTGTAGATTTGTTGTGTTTGCTTAATTATTTTACTGACATTAACTTGATTTTTACTGTAACATCCATCACCCACTATGCTCAGCCCCTCACAGGTGAGGAGAGACTCATTTGCATACAGAAGTAAGATGAGGCACTCTGACACAAATCATTTTCAATGAGAGCGGTCGGTGGAATTTATAGCAGGGACAATCCCATAAAAATGCTGTGAATGTGTGATAGATAAGTGGAGTGTGCGTCTGAGAGCTCCAATCCTGCATACAGATATGGTCTCTCCAGAATCCGCAACTTAATTAGGCTGGCCCAATGATGGTGATTTTTGTGTAAGTTGGTACATTTACATTGAATAAATTTACTTTCGACAGCTGGCTCAATTTGAGAAAAAAAAAACGTTTATATATAACACACACACACTCACGGCCCACTTTAAAACTGTCAAATTAAAATAGATAGATAGATAGATAGATAGATAGATAGATAGATAGATAGATAGATAGATAGATAGATAGATAGATAGATAGATAGATAGATAGATAGATAGATAGATAGAAAGATAGATAGATAGATAGATAGATAGATAGATAGATAGATAGATAGATAGATAGATAGATAGGAAAATATTTATTTTATAAAAATTTACTTTTTCTTGGTGCCATATGAACGCCATAAAAATATTTGCTGTAACAAAAAAAAAAGATTTACTCAAAGATCTTATTTTCTCACACACTATACATCATATTTTGCAGTTGTTTTATTGTCACAGGCCAGTAAATTTAAGCTATTTTCCTTTCCAAGAAACAGTCAACTGTCATCTGAACAAATATTTTGGATACCTCACAATTTGCACACAAAGACATTTGGATTGAACAAATCACAGGGAATTATCTGAGAAATGAAGCTGTCAACCCTTATTCCAGCAATTTCTGCAGAACGAACTGAGATGTAAGAGGCAATATAATTGAATGTAAATTACAGGCATGGGACACTAGCTTTATTGATGAGATATGGATGAAAGGCAATATGCACCCAGTCAGCAATTGAAAACGTTCCTCAAACTCAAGTTCCTGTCACAACCACTGTCATTGACTCTCAAAAGAAGCCATGTACAAAAGGATTTCTCACAGGTGAATAATTTTCTTTGCCTCAGTGTGTCAGTCAAAGCTCACACCACAGGAACACATGAGATTTTAATTAAATAAAATGACAGTGAATCAATAAGGACCCCTGCTTTCAAGGATTTTTTTTCTACGTGCTGAAAGATTGCATGATGTTATTTCCCATGAACTTTAGTTATGATTAATCCATTGCATATAATGAAATGCAAATTGCTGAAGTTGATAATGCCTGTAAGTAGCAATAATGGGCTTTGGGTGTTATTACCATTACATGTATCACTGCTCACACACCTAGGTTAGAGAGGCTTGTATTCAACATGAGCAAATCTATAAAAATAAATAAATTAACATTTTAACCCTTTACTTATTATGTACAATGTCAACTTATTTATCAATGAGTTACAACCCCAAATCAGAAAAAAGTTGGGACATTTTGTAAAATGCAATCAAATCAAGAATCTGTTATTTGTTCTTTCTTTTTAACCTTTTTTTAAATGACAAAAGTACAAAGAAAAGTTTTCCAATGTTTTCACTGACCAACATAATTGTATTTTGTAAATATGAATAAATTTTGATTTTGATGGCTGCAACACACCCCAAAAAAGTTGGGACAGAGACATGTTTACCACTGTGTCACATCACCTTTCCTTTTAATTACACTTTTTAATGATTTGGGAGTTGAGGATACTAATTGTTGGAGTTTTGCTAGTGAAATATTTGCCCAATCTTGTCTGATACAAGACAGTCGCTCAACATTCTGTGGTCATCATTGCCTGATTCTCCTTTTCATGATGGGTCATAGATTTTCCTTAAGAGACATATCTGTACTGCAGTAAACAGGCAGGCACATCCCTTCTATGGTGCAGTGTCTAGAAACCACTCAGTTTTAGCACGTGCAGAATGAGGCCAGGCATTGTCTTGCTTCCCAGGAAAGAAGTCATCTTGATGGCAGTTTATGTCTCTGTACAATCCAAATATATGTCTCCATGTCAATGGTACCTTCACAATAATGCAAGTTACCCATACTGTTTGCAATGATGCACCTTAATACCAGCAACGATGTTTGCTTTTGCATCTGTCGCTGGTGAAAGACTGGTTGGTCCCTTTCGTCTTAGGGACTGAGAACTCGATGTCCATTTTCTACCAAAAACAAGCTGAAACATGGACTCATCTAACCACAGCACACATTCCCACTGTCTTCTAGACCATCTTAGATGAGCTCAGGCCCAGAGAAGTCGCCGGTATCTCCACATAGAACTGATGTAAAGCTTTCTCCTTGCGTAACAGAGATTCAATTGGCTTTTCTTGATGCAGCGTCAGACTGTGTTCAGTGAAAATGGTTTTCCAAATTACTCCTGAGCACATGTGGCTGTATTTAACAGAGTATGATGGTATCTTGTGCAATACCATCTGAGGGCTCAAAGGTCACGCACATTCAACAGAGGTCTACTGCCTTACCCTACACAGACTGAGATTTCTCTGGATTCCCTGAATCTTGTGACAATATTATGTATGTAAGATGATGAAAGGCATAAATGTTTTGCAATCTTGCATTGAGAAATGTGATTTTTTAATTGTTTGACAATTCTCTCAAGATATTTGGCACAAAGTGATGAGCCATGACCCATCTTTGCTTAAAAAGACTGAGAAGCAATTTTACACCCAAACATGATAGCCTCAACTATTTCCAATTCACCTGCTCATTGTGGACCGTTTCAAAATAGTTGGATAATCTAATTTGGATAATCTTTTCACTTTTATTTGGTCTCTGTCCCAACTTTTTTGGGGTGTGTTGCAGCCATCAAAATCAAAATTTGTTCATATTTACAAAATACAATTGTGTTGGTCAGTGAAAACATTGGAAAATGTTTCTTTGTATGTTTGTCAGCTAATAAAAGGTTAAATAGAATGAACAAATCACAGATTCTTGATTTTATTGCATTTTACAAAATGTCCCAACTTTTTCTGATTTGGGGTTGTAGATTAGTCTCAGAAATACGTTTGTAAAATATTTTTACAAATGTATTTCAGTAGTTTTACTACTGTAGTAGGTTTTTGTTATAAAATTCATTTTTAGGTTTTGAAAGCTTACAATCACTAGTTTTTACAATCTCACCATCTTTGGTGGCTGTTTTTAAAATTGATTACAGAGGAGCAGTAATTTATCAATTTGCAACAAGAATATTGCACATTCATTATGCTTGTATAGGCCTTTATTTTGAAATAGCAATAAACATGAAAAATCATGAAAGATTGGTAGAAACCTCAGTTCCCTTTCAAGGGAACTCGAGCTGCGTTGAGACGCGGTGGGAACGCTCTGCGTGATTGCGTCGTGAAGCACGTGTATAATCAGTCCAATGGAAGAGCGAGACGTCATAGGCGGTGACGTCATAGACCAGGAAGCTATAAAGCACACCAGAAAACAGACCGCGACAGCTTCTGTTGCCTTCAGCAAGCGATCTGTGTATTCTGTCCTTGTCATATTTATTGTTGTCTGTCAAGTTGCAATATATATATATTATGGCAAAAGAGAGCAAGCAGCTTTTGTGTTGTTCCCTGCCCACGTTATATCACGGGTGGGGACACACACATCAGCTTTTTGTTACTATTTGGGAGTGGAGCATGCCACAGTCAGTTCTCGAGGGGGCTGACTGTGAGCATTGCGAGAAACTGTCCGTGAGGACGCTCCGCTCCCGCCGGGCGTTCTTCGAGGAGGACGGTTCGGTTCGCGCTCCCCGCGCGGGTCCCGCTGTTGCCGATGCACGGCGGCGACTCGCATTTTGGGGTTCGCAAACGGATCTGACAGCGGGGGTTGGGACGGGCTCTGCCCTATCTCAGCTTTCACCTGCCAGATCCAGTGCTGGCGATTTCCAGTTCCGAGGAATTGGTATCGTTAGTGTTTTGTTTAGAAAAAGAGAACAAAACAAATAAAGATATTAAGAAAAGGCAGATGTTTGAGTTTTCAATAAATGAATAAATAAGTCAGCTCATAACTCTGTTGAATAAAGAGGAGCTTTAAAAGGAGGTTTATCTAGTGTTGTTGCTAGTTAAATATTTTCTGGCCAGCTGAACTTTATGAGAGTGAAAATAAGGAGTTTATTAGATGAAATAAATCTAAAAACAGAAAAACTCTGTATCTCAGCCTCCTCGTCGGGGACTGCCGTTTTTCCCTATCTCCACACCACACTGAGGTGTCAAGATCGTGGAATAAGTCGGTTTCTATTTTATGTGTTTAATGCCCTACGTCTAACTATAGTAATGCTATGGGTATTAAGTATCATGGTATGACAGTGCCTCGGGTTAAAGAGACGCTTGCTAGCTTTCTCTCTCCCGAGTCGGCGTCATAATTTTTAACCCCGACGTTACCCACCAGCCATCTAAATAAAAAAAAAACATTTTTTAGGCAACCCTGGTGGGTAAATTATAAAGGCATGGATGAATGTGAGGTTGTCAGCACTGACGCTATTCGAGAATTGCGTCGTGCAAAAACAGATAAACTATACTGGGGAGGGACGGTTTCGAGAAATCGTTTCTCCTCTGCGTCCTCTGGGTGGTGACTCTCTGAGGAGGGTCGCACACGGCCAGTTCGGTTGTTTTCCTGCTGGTGGCCACGGACTGATATATATATATATATATATATATATACGTTTTTCTGATTTAAAAGTAAAGAAAAATAAGATAAAATTATGTCTGTTCTTCTGGATGCTCCGCTTTCAAGAAACTAAGAATAAACCGTTCAGCGGCGTTCCAGAGGTTTCTTCCTCACCAATCTATGTTCCTGAGACTGCTGGGCGGAGCAGTCTCAGTCTACTAAGCTCCTCGCAGCACAGCGAGCATCGCCATTTGGGCTCCTCCACAATCAAAGGGGACTTGGGTGGCGGTAGCAGTCTAGCCAGTTAGAGATATGCAAGATCTGAGGACTATTTTATCTCTAAAAAAAGATTTAGAGGAAAAAGACTATAGTCTAAAAAAGACAATAGGAAGCCCTGATGCCGAGGCTATCAGGCTTCTAAAGGGTGGTCCCCTCCGGGGTAGGGATGGTTTTTGAGAAAATCGTTTCTCCTCGGCGCCCTCTGGGGTGCGACTCTCTGAGGAGGGTCGCAGCGCTGCCAGTTCGGTTTTCCTGCCGGTTCGCCGTTCAGGACACCAAGGTGTCAGTGTCCCCAAACGATCCTCCGAGGGGGGTCGTAGAGCAGTCAGTTCGGTTTCCCTGCCGGTTCGCCGTTTCAGGGTGCCGAGGTGCCTGCTTTTTCCAATGATCCTCCGAGGAGGGTCATTGGAACTAAGTTATTTAAAGGGAGGCAAGATCTGAGGACTGTCATCTCTAATAAAGCTTCTGAGGGCTCCTCCGGGGCAGGGACGGTTTTGAGGAATCGTTTCTCCTCGGCGCCCTCTGGGGTGCGACTCTCTGAGGAGGGTCGCAGCGCTGCCAGTTCGGTTGTTCCCTGCCGGTTCGCTGTTCAGGGCACCGAGGTGTCAGCGTCCCCATACGATCCTCCGAGGAGGGTCGTAGAACGGTCAGTTCGGTTGTTCCCTGCCGGTTCGCCGCTTCAGGGCACCGTACTGACTGTTCAACCAAATCCAGAGGCCAGTCTTGAGAGACTGGTTCCCCTAATAGAATTTCTGGCAGCGTGGAAACTACTGCCACATATTTCTCGGTGGGTCCTGCACACTATAGAAAAGGGTTCAGAATTCGGTTCTTGTCCGCCCAGATTTCTAGGGGTCCTCCCCACTGTGGTGGACCCCGAGCAGGCTTTGGTTATGGAGCAGGAAGTACTGATACTTCTGCAAAAGGAGCTGTAGAAGGGGTTCCTCCTCCCGGCAGACAGTCAGGGTTTTACTGCCATTACTTCATTGTTCC
This sequence comes from Siphateles boraxobius, assembly GCF_051911475.1. Taxonomy (NCBI): domain Eukaryota; kingdom Metazoa; phylum Chordata; class Actinopteri; order Cypriniformes; family Leuciscidae; genus Siphateles; species Siphateles boraxobius. The sequence continues at coordinate 8,105,751 of NW_027508699.1, read as the reverse complement.
GAAAGAGGATGAGGGGTTGCGTCCTACTCTAGACCTGCGTCAATTAAACAGCATATTATGCTTACGCTAAATATGATTGTGTCACAGATTCAGTCCGAGGACTGGTTTGTCACAATAGAGTTAAAGGACGCTTACTTATCTATCCATCCTCATCACAGGAGGTTCCTGAGGTTTGCTTTCAGGGGCGAAGCATACAAGTATCGGGTTCTTCCATTCGGCCTAGGTTATCACCCCACACCTTTTACAATATGCGTGGATGCAGCTCTGGCTCCTCTGAGATTCCAGGGCATTCGCGTATTAAATTATATCGACGATTGGTTGATTTTTAGCTCAGTCCGAGCTTTTGGCAGTTCAACATCGAGATGTCGTTCTGTCCCACATAAGGAGGTTGGGGTTGCGGCTCAACACCAAAAAGAGTGTACTCCTCCCAGCTTGAGGACCACTTTCTAGGTGTATTATGGGATTCGACAACAATGCAAGCACGTCTGTCTCCTGCACGTATTTCTGCGATTCTCACAGCCGTAAAGAATGTAAAACTAGGTCAGTCACTCACAGCAAACAGTCTCTGAGACTGTTGGGGCTCATGGTAGTTGCGTCTAACGTAGTTACTTTTGGCCTTCTGTACATGAGACCCCTGCAGTGGTGGCTCGGGACCAAGGGGTTTTCTCCGAGGGGAAATCCGTTTTTCGCATGATCAAGGTCACGCGGCTATGCCTTCGTGCCTCGGTCATGTGGAAGAAACCTTGGTTCCTCGCCCAGGGCCCAGTGCTGGGTGCTTCTTGTCGACGCGTCACGCTATCGACGGATGCTTCCCTCACAGGATGGGGGGCGGTCATGAGTGGCCGCTCGGTGAACGGTCTTTGGCTGGGGCTCATGGCAGTTGCGTCCAACGTAGTTACTTTTGGCCTTCTGTACATGAGACCCCGGCAGTGGTGGCTCGGGACCAAGGGGTTTTCTCCGAGGGGAAATCCGTTTTCGCATGATCAAGGTCACGCGGCTATGCCTTCGTGCCTCGGTCATGTGGAAGAACCTTGGTTCCACGCCCAGGCCCAGTGTTGGGGGCTTCTTGTCGACGCATATTGCTATCGACGGATGTTTCCCTCACAAGTCGGGGGCAATCATGAGTGGTTGGTCGGCAAAGGGTCCGGACAACACACTGATGGTCTCGTATATCAGAGCAGATATCCTGTTGAGGCAGGGGCTGTGGCCCGGGGAATGGAGACTTCACCCCGAGGTGGTGGAGCTTCTTAGGGAGAACTTCGGTCAAACTACAAGTCGACCTTTCGCATCGCTTGTACAATGCATTGCCCTTGTGTTTCTCCCTCACGCATCCAGCTCCGCTTGGACTGGATGTAATGTAATAGGTGTGGTTGCCACTACACCTATACGCTTTTCCCGATATCTTTGCTCCTGGGAGCTCTGGAGTTGTGGATACTGTGGGCTCGGCCTCTGAGGGGGCCCAGCTCATAGACTCAGGTTTCTCGACCGAGGTCATGGAGACCATACTCCAGTCTAGAGCTCCCTCCACGAGAAGACTAATATGCTGTTCTCTGCCTGGTGCAGAGAACGCCTTCTGAATCTCGTTTCTGCCCTTTTTGGTACAGTACTTGATTTCTGTAATGAATGTTCCTTTGCTGGGCTATCTCTGAGGAGAGATCCCTAATTTCGTCTTCTCCGTGGTACATGAGGCTAGGCCTGCCGTACTTGGATTTGCACCTGGTTGGTGGTAGTATTTCTTCACCCCAGATCGGGTTGTATTTCTAGGTCCCTACTAAATGTGCGGTCATTTGTGCTCCAGGCCTTCTGTCCTCCACCTTTAATACCCCAGATCAGGAAAATCTTAAATCTGTTATGCCCTGTCCGGGCTTTGGATGCTTAGGTCCACAGAGCTGCTCAGTGGCGTTTATCAGAACAATTATTTGTCTGGTTCGGGTAACCTAAGATAGGTTGCCCTGCATCTAAACAGAGTATGAGCAAGTGGGTAGTTGAGGCTATCTCACTTGCTTATGAAGCGGCCGGACAGCGTTCACCTGTGGCTGTTCAGGCCCATTCTACTAGGAGTATGGCTGCCTCTAGGCTTTAATTTCGGGTGTTTCCCTTCAGGATATTTGTAATGCGGCAGGCTGGTCCTCACCTCATACATTTGTCAGATTTTATGACCTACACCTCTCCACTCCCGGGGCTAGGTTGCTTGCTTCTAGTGTGCGCAAGGACTTCACACAGAACGGGCATTTGTCTTATGGCGTAGTGGATATGGGGTTCCCACCGCGTCTCAACGCAGCTCGAGTTCCCTTGAAAGGGAACGTCTCAGGTTTCGTATGTAACCCTGGTTCCCTGAGAGGGAACGAGACGCTGCGTTCTCCCGCCATACTTCCTGCATGCCCTGATCGACTTGCTTCAGGCTTTTTCAGAAGCTGTCGCGGTCTGTTTTCTGGTGTGCTTTATAGCTTCCTGGTCTATGACGTCACCGCCTATGACGTCTCGCTCTTCCATTGGACTGATTATACACGTGCTTCACGACGCAATCACGCAGAGCGTTCCCACCGCGTCTCAACGCAGCGTCTCGTTCCCTCTCAGGGAACCAGGGTTACATACGTAACCTGAGACGTTTTGTTTTCATGCCAAGAGTTCAAAAGATAACACCAATTAAATTTTATGAGCAAAAAAAAGTTCTGAAAATGTTTTAAATATAAAGAAAAATATTATGGATTCTCGATTTGTGATGCGGCTGCAAGCTATAACGCACATGTGCTCTTTTTATGCATTTATTAGAGGTTGAATTCAAATCATATACTGCCAAACCACACATACTACTTCTAAATAGGATGTCTACTTCATAAATTGTATGACGATTATGGAAATACATGGTTCAGATCACTCAAAACATTATGAAAATGGAGGCATCCTATATTTTGTAATATATTTATTATACATAAAATATAAACAATTATATTTTTACATTGTACATTTTCATAAACTCAAACTTAAATAACTTTTTTTTCTGTTTCACTTTCATAATTAATCACTTCTACAATTTTTCACTTCTGCAATAATCTGGCAAATGTATTCTTTAAAACAAGACCAACAATATGTCACGGGCTCACCGTCTATCTTTGCACTACATTCCACAGAATCCTCTTTGGCGCACCTGCAATTACTCTCCCCTGAGTATTATCACCTGCAACTGCTCACAATCAGCAGCCTCATTAGCAAGCTCCACTAAAACACTCACCACAGCCTCAGTCTTGGTGAAGCCTCCAACAGGAACAGACCATAACCCATTGTCTCCCGAAGTCTCCGATGCAACCTGTACACACCAAGTAACATATACTCACCTGTGAATTACTAACCTCTGTATCCTTGTTCCGCTGTCTCCAGCCTGAATCCATGTTTCCAGAGTTCCGGTATTCACCTGAGTTCGCTGAGTTCTACTTGCTCGTGGCTGCATCTGAAAGAGAAAAGAAGAGTATTAATGAACTGTGATTGCTTGACATCAACTAACCTGAAGAGGACCTGCTCACCTGTAATCTGCCCCGCACGTTGTGCTCTTCACCGAATCTGCACCTGAACTTTGTATACTCACCTCTGCACTTGTGTCACTTTAAATAAAACTGTGTTTGGATTTACTTAACTCTGTCTCCTTGCCTGTATCCTGACAGAAGGCTTGACCCCGCACCGCAACGAATCCTGCACAGCCCGAAGACCGCGCTTCCTCAAACCCGACGGAATCCACTATTTTCGACCAGAACGGTAGTACTCTGGAGGAATTTGCTAAAGTTTACCTTTACCTTTACCAGGATGGGAGCTGGGATGAGGACTTCCTTCAGCAGCAGTTCTGGAGCGGGATAGACGATCCACTTGCCCAGATACTGGGATGATATCAATCTACCTCTCATCAAATTCATTGACCGCACGCTGTGGGTGTGTGGTTCCTCACTCACTGTGGGAGACATCCAGCCCGAAATCCACGTCAGTCTTCACAAGCCTGCACGTCACGTCACGGCAACCATCAACCCAGCTCACATTCACCCCGCCGCCCGTCATACGGAATTCAGTCGCCGGCCCGCCAGAGCCAGCCCCAGGGGTTCCTCGCTTCCCCGCTGTTCAACCTGAGACTCCCGTGTGGCCCCGAGCCCGGAAGCTACTTTCTAACAGTAGGGACCTGGGGGCAAAAATGGCGGATCCGGCACTCAAATCTGTGCGATCAGCACTAAAATCAGCTTCCCTTCTCCGGTCCTCAGTCTTACTTCCACCTTCAGCACAGATCCTTCGCCGCTGTTCCCGTCCAGCCCAGAGCTTCCTTCGCCACTGGTCCCGTCCAGCCCAGAGATTCCTTCGCCGCTGGTCCCGTTCAGCCCAGTGCTTCCTTTGCCGCTGGTCCCGTCCAGCCCAGATCTTCACGTCGCGCCTGCAAAGCCAGTCTTCGCGCCAGAGCCAGTCTTCGAACCAGAGTTAGTCTTCGAGCAAGCGCCAGAGGCCGCTGATCCTGCTCCAGAGGCCGCTGATCCTGCTCCAGAGGCCGCTGATCCTGCGCCAGAGGCGGCTGATCCTGCGCCAGAGGCGGCTGATCCTGCGGCAGAGGCGGCTGATCCTGCGGCAGAGGCGGCTGATCCTGCGGCAGAGGCGGCTGATCCTGCGCCAGAGGCGGCTGATCCTGCGCCAGAGGCGGCTGATCCTGCGCCAGAGGCGGCTGATCCTGCGCCAGAGGCGGCTGATCCTGCGCCAGAGGCGGCTGATCCTGCGCCAGAGGCGGCTGATCCTGCGCCAGAGGCGGCTGATCCTGCGCCAGAGGCGGCTGATCCTGCGCCAGAGGCGGCTGATCCTGCGCCAGAGGCGGCTGATCCTGCGCCAGAGGCCGCTGATCCTGCGCCAGAGGCCGCTGATCCTGCGCCAGAGGCCGCTGATCCTGCGCCAGAGGCCGCTGATCCTGCGCCAGAGGCCGCTGATCCTGCGCCAGAGGCCGCTGATCCTGCGCCAGAGGCCGCTGATCCTGCGCCAGAGGCCGCTGATCCTGCGCCAGAGGCCGCTGATCCTGCGCCAGAGGCCGCTGATCCTGCGCCAGAGGCCGCTGATCCTGCGCCAGAGGCCGCTGATGGAGCTAGGATTTGGTTGAGGGTTAGTTGCTTGTAATTGTGCATAATTTACATATAACATTTATAACAAGGAAACTGTAAAATAAAGTGTTACCGGATTTGGTTAAGGGTTAGTTACTTGTAATTATGCATAGTTTACTGTTATTATAGAAAGTACATGTAGCAACGTGTAACTACATCACCTTAAAATAAAGTGATACCTAACAAAAATACTTTTTAACAAACTATGACAAAATATACCTTAGAACCCCTATGACAATATGATTGTATATGCTACTCACAGCTTGCCTGGAAATCCAGACCCATTGGCATTGAGTAATGAAAATCGCCCAACTTGAGGGACGGCACCAAGCATACATTTGAAAATCTCACAGCACACAATTGGATAACACGACCAATCACAACAATACCCGGGGCGACATATCAAGAGCGACGGAAACGAGTCTTTCCCCTGGTGAACATAAAAGAAGATATTTGAATGTTTTAACATAACCAATGTGACAAGATTAACAACTAAATACTTACGACAGCACAATCAACCTCATAAAATAATTAGGTCCGATCAAACTATTCATTAACTTCGTCCTATTAAAGGGGTGGTAAAACACAATTTCACTTTTCTAACTTTAGCTAGTGTTTAATGTTGCTGTTTGAGCATAAACAACATCTGGAAAGTTACAGCGTTAAAAGTTAAGCTAAAACAGCAAACGGCCGGTAGGGACTACACGACATTCCTCCAGGGTTGCTGACGTCAGTAACCCCAATATTTATATAAACCCCTCCTCCGAGAATACTAAATAAGGGCAAGGCCATTTTTGCTTTGGAGAAGAGTTGTTGTGGTATAACGTTAGTAGGCTGTTGTTGCCGCAATGCCGTCGAACCGCTGTTATTTTTATCCAGATTGCAGGTTCACTTTGTTCAGCCTTCCTAGGGTCGGGGGAGTTAGGGATCAATGGTTAAAATTTATTTTTAACTCTGTCCCTCATAATTATTACCCAAATCTCACTCTCTGTGCTGCACATGTTACGGAGGAAAACTTCCACAATCTTCGGTAGTTCAATGGAGGATTCGCACAACGGCTTGTCCTGAAAGATGAAGCAGTTCCAACTTTAAAAACAGAAGCTTTTGTTTACGAGCCACAACCTGTAAGTATGATTTATTTTTCGTCTATTTGTTTTCCTGTGATAGTTCGTATTGTTAATTGTAAGTTGCAGCAAGGAAGTAAACAAATGACAATGCTGTTTGGCTCTGCAAACCAGTTTGTTAAATGCTCATTCATACTTAACGTTATCCGACAAACACCTAACGTTACAAACTTTTTTAAATTTCAACAGCGAACTTGGAATTAGTGTTAATTATTCTTTGATTAGAGCTTTTATGTATTGTTTATCCCTTGTTTATCTACAGGCATGCTAAACATGGTTCTGTGTTTGATTTGGCTAACTTACAGTAGTAACGTTAAAGCCAATGTTTAGTGTTAGTTTTGGGTTAATAGTTCTGGCGACAGATATTTGGCTACAATCTTTCTAAAAATACAAAAGTAACTGTGCCATACAGTCAGTAACGATCACTATAGATCTGCAGTCTTTACTCAAAAAAAATCCCTTTGAGGACTGTAACGTTAGTATAATTTGTTAGAACAATTATATGAAATACTTGTTTATGAATATGAAGCTTATTTTTTGTAATACTATAATAATTAGTACAATTTAATTACAGCGTATCTAAAAAGAAATGAGACAGAAACATCAACAAAAAACAAACCTTTCTGAAACGTCGTTTAACAGCCGTTCTTGAACAGGTTCTGCTCGATCATCTTCACTAACATTCTCTGGGTCCGATTCGGGCTCAAATCGGTATGGTTTTATTGACGCCATCGTTTATAATACACCAAAGCTCAAACTACCGGTAAAGGCTGTGACGTTACTGAAAAACGTGCACTAGGCGGTTAGCAAATCACTGGGCCAGCTAACCAATCTGAGCCCATTTCGTAGTTTTGAGCGATTGGCTTCATAGAACCCGGAAACCATCAGACCGTTTTTACAAGGAGGGACAGAGCAGTGTAGAATAAAGGTAAAATATTGAAAAATAATGCAATTTTTTAAAAACGAGGCATGACCACATGTTACAGTGCAAACACAATCAAGCCTTGGAAAAAATGTGTTTTACGATGGCGGGTAATCTGGCAGGTACAATTTATACTAATGCAAGGATAATATGTTCCCCAGGCCGGAATAATATACACGCACACATACTGCACTTCGCTGCAAGAAAAAAAAAAGCAGCTTGGAGGCTACAAGCTGCTTTTGCCAATCAGAGTGAACGTAACCTTATGTAAGGGAAGCCTGAGAGAGCCACTTCCTGAGCTTACAAACATCTATTACATGGTCATACTTAGAACTCCAGTAACATTAGCTTTAGCTCATAGCTGATGAAACTCAATCAAAAATCACATCATGAAAATCCTTGTAGAGTTTGTCAGTAGAGTATTACCAGCAGAAGTGCTTGTTTCCTTTTCTCTTTGCACACTACACTTTTTCTCTCTCTTTTTCTCCCTTGTTGGTTGGAGTGTTAGTCCTCAGGCTGTAAGAACACGTGTGGATTTGTATCTGTGTGCGAGGAGCCTGCGCCCAAGGCAATGAGCTGGCCAGAATGTAACCTCCACACAGCTGCAGCAGGACTGATAATGTCCAAACCGGTCCGTCCAACGTCTCTGTAGGCCCACAAACACATCCAGCACCCGAGGCCAAACTCTTAGTTCTGTCATGTCCTACACTGGGCTGTCTCAAAGTACTGCTGAATCACACCAATGCAGGCCCTGTTGATGATGCAGCCCAGACTAGTGAGGAACCATGCAGCAGTGCAATAGCTTTTTTAATTAGAAATTATATCTACACATCCCCAGCTTCTTCTGACAAGCAGCAACTGTCTCCAGACCACCGTGTTCTGACACGTGTAGACGTTGTGGTACACGTAAGTGATTAAGGATAGTGATATTGGCAGCGGCCCGTGTTTTCTGAGCATTTTACTGTCACATTATGGTGAGCAGCCTAATGGATATAGGACATTCTTTCATTCTCTTGTAATAAAAACTTACAACTTGTACAACAAGTGACCCTTATGAATCAAACAATGATCGTCGAAATCACTTTGACAGATGTCACACCATTACACACATGACTGAACTTTTCATGTTGGCATGAGATCAATCATCTATCAGAGTTCCTGCTCATATTAAAAGTGCTTTAGGTGATTTCAGCCATTTTGTTGATTTCAACCATACACCTTTACTTCGCTGTCCAAAGATTCCAAACAGCAAATCCAAACACATCCAAACACATCCTGACTCTATTTTGCTCTTTACATGGGAATGTGTTGTCACAGAGCAGAGATATGTGGGATTTTTCCAGGACATCAAACAAATTATTTTAAGTTATATAGTCAAATTCAAAACTAAATTGTTGTTTGAAGACATTTGTTGATGTTGTATATGAATCAGAACGTTAGCCGCTAGAACACAAACATACAGCACTGGAGATTACTAAAATGCTGTCAAAAATGTCAAGCTGATGGTTTAAAAAGCATGCTTAAACAGCTGCTAGATCATAACTCTATGGTTATGATCAGTGTAAAATATGCACGAAAACAGTGATTGAGATGTCAAAGCAAGAGTGAACACCGAGAATGTAAAACAGAACTGAATAAATATTCAATATAAATATATAAACTGTAAATATTAACAGTACAAGTAGCATGCAAAATGTATATTCATAGTCATCCAACTTCTCCAGAAAAGTTACGAATGAAAAGATTTTTCTTGAGTCTCTTTACCATTAAAAAAATGTAGATTTGATGAGAAAATTACATTTAGGCCAAACTTAACATATACTGATGAGCCAAAACATTATAAGCAGTCAGGTGAAGCAAATACCATTGATTACCACCTCCTAACAAGGCCACATATTAAGGTCGGACGAGATTAGATGCAAAAAAAAGGGGCATTAAATATAATGTGGATAACATTGAATAAATATATTTTGTCAGGTTAGAGACTAATAATTATTCACTTAAACCCCTTTATCTAAAACTCGGACTTCCACGCCTGCCATGTTCGTAGTTTTTAAACCCTTTTTGGAGTGTTTTTAAACATGTTTGCAGTTCTAATCAAACCCTCATCCAATGTGCACTGGCTTGTGGGCAATATTAGCCGTTAGAGTGTGCACAGATCTGCACTTTGGATTCTAATCAGAAAAAGCCATGGCCACCCGAAGGGTCCTCACCGCCCTGGACGCCCGAGGGTCCGACAGCTCCGCCCTGGACGCCCGAGGGTCCGACAGCTCCGCCCTGGCCACGCCCACAGCCTGCTCCGCCCTGGTCACGCCCACAGCCTGCTCCGCCGTGACCACGCCCACAGCCTGCTCCGCCATGGCCATGTCCACAGCCTGTTCCACCCCGGTTCCCCGAGCTACCAGCTCCGCCCTGGAGGCTTCCCGTCCCTGCACCACCATGCCCTCGTCAGCCTCCAGGGCGCCCAACCTCCCACCCCTTTGGATGTTATACGGCGCGAGGACGCGCCTTCGGGGAGGGGGAGGTTCTGTCACGTTTTCTATGTGTTTAGTTATGTTCTGTGATCTTGTTTCCCCCTGTCTTGTTTCTTCACCTGTGTTCAGTTAATTATCCCATTAGTCCCAGTTCTTTTAAGCCCTGTGTTTTCCCTCAGTGTTTGTTGGTCGTCGTCCTTGTATGGTTGTGTTACTGAATTCCTGGAGTTTGTTATTTTGTTCCTGTATGTTCCTAGGGTTAATTTTGTAAATAAATCAACTACTTTGAAGTTCCTGCATCCTCGTCTTCAGCTACCTGCACACAACCTGACAATTACAAGGGTATATGTAAAATAAATAATAATAATTCATAGTAAATACTGCAATATTCCATAAAAAGGACGATACATTTTGATTTCATGGGGACTTTAAGAAGTGTATACGCCACTCTTTCCAGTTGTTTTTTCCAGTTTTTTAATGTATGAGAAATATATTCAATGGCGAAATATCCACTGCAAATGTTTCAAGCATGGTGAACATAAGTACTGTAAGCTTGTCATATAATCATGACAATCAATGGGTACATACAAGCAAAAGCAACTGCAGTCTTAACAGAAGTCTTAACAGAAATAAAAATCAGGACTGGACAGATATATTTTGTAGTTTAAATAGTCTAAAAATATTATTTGAAGTCACCTTCATTTAAATAGCGCTTTTAACAATATAGATTGTTTCAAAGCAGCTTTACAGTGATAATAGGAGATTAAAGTAACAGATATTGTTTTGGCTTTACAGCAGCTCAAGAATAAAGTTATTGTCCAGCCAAAGTTAGTTTTGATCGATTCACTTCCGTTGTAAAGATCATTAGTTATAAACTTAGGGCCGCTAACACGACACCGTTCCAACAGAAAACCCTTAACACGAGAACGCAAACCTTGAAATAGGTTCCAAGGTGCAAGTCTTGAAGAAAAAAAAGAAAAAAAGAAAGAAAAAAAGAATAATTATATATATATATATATATATATATATATATATATATATATATACTATATATATATATATATATATATATATATATATATATATATATATATATACTATATATATATATATACTATATATATACTACTATATATACAGTGCCTAGCATAAGTGAACACACACATGCTAAAGTTGACTAAAAAGAGTAATAAAAAAAACATCTTTTGGAAATTGATCTTAATGCCTTAATTTAATAAATGAGGAAAAATCCAACCTTTAAGGACACCAAATTTTCTTTGTGAATGAATAATGTATCGTAAATAAATAAATGTTCTTCCTTAAAATACAGGTTGCATAAGTCAGGACACCACTATGTTAAATTCCCATATAGGCAGGCAGACTTTTATTTTTAAAGGCCAGTTATTTGGAATTAAAATATCCCCACATCATCACATTCCCTTCACCATACCTAGAGATTGGCATGATGCACTTTCCATAGGATCATCTCTCAATGCATATATATATATATATATATATATATATAGTCACACATACAGGCGTGTAGTCTTTCTTTACATATTGACCTAAACAAATTACTTATCTGGCCATAAAAAAAATTAATACAGAAGTATTCATCGCTTCCGAGTAGGCATGTGAGCCGTAACTATTTTGACAACGTTTTATCTGTACAGAGGAAAGGGAACAATGATAGCAACCAGAGGGCATTCCTCCCTGGTCTTTTGCCATTCCATCATGAACTACATTTGCCATAAACCTTTGCCTGGACTCATTATCATGTAATTACATCCACCTGTGTGTCATTAGCTTGTTAATGTCTGTGTATATAAGCATAGACATCATATAGATAGACGCCCTTTCGACCGCTACTGCCTATTGGCGTGGACAAGCCGTGGGGCTACCATCTTTAACCGGTCACCCGCTCCGCTCAGTGTAATCTGTTTGGCAGGTGCAATGAGCTGTCAGCGCATTTAATTAATCATATCTCACTGAATACCGAACTGATTTTCATGCAGGTTTTTTTGCTGCAAAGGTCATACATGTAGCTACGATACAGGAAACATTGAAAATTTTGTTCACAAAATACAACCAATAGTACGGTAATGTTAAATGTTAAATCTTACCTGAGAAAAGTAATGCCCGAGTGATGGTCCGCCGATTTGAGCAGGAATATGCTGCACAGTGCTCTGGCATCTACTGCTACTATGCAACGCAAATAGGAGTATGATTGGTTTAAGATGGCGGCCGCATTTCTTGCGCCACAGCGGCCAATAGGGCATCTAGTCTCTATATGATGTCTATGTATATAAGCCCTGTGTTTTCTCACACTCTTTGTGAAACCCCTGTGTTTTCTCTCTAATCAAAGTACGTAATTTATTTTCACATATCTCTCAAACATCTAACACAGCGTTCTGAGTGCATTCAACAATTCCTGTGAACTTAACATAAACAGCTAGCACATACAAGCAAAACAAGTTGCATGCAAACTTAGATATAATAGTCAACCAACTCCAAATAACTAATGACAAGATATTCCCTGGGTTTGGCAAATAGTCTAATTTTGTGACTATGAACTATGTCATTCAGAGCATCTTATTCCCAAAGGTAAAAGCAGTCCTGAGCTTATAACATATCTTCAGGACTTCCACTTCCAACTTCTTCCATAATGAATTATGTATCTGTGAAAAGCCATAGACAGGACTAGTCATCTAATTTAAAGCAGATTAATTGATTTTACTCTCACTGCATCATACAGTCAAAAGAAGTTTGCTTTATTAAATCGGGAATTCAACACCATTAGCTAGTTTGATTTATTAATGTGCTCTCTGCAACAAGGGAGGACACTGCAGTATTTGTCTAGAGAGTCCAGATGTATGTAAATTACCAAAATAAATAGATAAAATACCCTAGGAGTGCTATTTTTGCCTGTAGCTGCAGGAATCTTGAGTTGTTATTCATACATGCGCTTTGTGAAGTCAAACTGTCTTCGTCTGTGAAAGAACGACACTAGCGATTATGATGCAATGGTAAAGTGAATGCTAATACAGTAGAAAGAGAAGCGTTCACTAAACTGGACAGGCCACTTAAAAGATTCTACAAAGTGACTAAAAACTATTGAGTGCAGAAAAAGAGCCAGAGAAGGACAGAGAGACTGAACAAAAGATATTGTGAGTTTTCCTTCAATTTTTCCAGTTGGATAAGTAAACTTGTGGGATGGCTTGAAAACAAATTTATATCCAAAGTAAATAAATACACCAGAACATAAAAGATACAACAATTCTGTCACGTTCAGGCTGACCCAATGTTCTTGGACACACACTCAACTTTTTTTTCACAAGTTCACATTCATAAGTTATCTTGCTCTAAACTCCACCCAACCGTCTCATTGAAAATGAATTTTTTCCTAGCAGGCAACTTATTCCAAATATCTTCTCATACTTTCCTCCCATACAGTCGTCTTATCTTCAAGATGTCGAAATTGTGATGGCTGTAATGTTGTTGAAAAACAGTACAGTTTAAGTAAAAAAGTCTTTTTACTTTTAAACTTATAAGACAAACACAATCAAATGTTTCTGCACTTATTGGTTTATTGCAGAGGTTCTCAACTCTGCTAATTCCACCATTCTGCTAATTTCTAACGAGCTGATGGTCCAAATCAGATGTGTTAAATAAAGACATGCAAAATATTAAGAGTGGAGTTGAGAACTACTGGTTTATTGTAAAGTGAAGCATTCTGATCTGGGATTTCCACTTGGGTGTCTATGATTTCACTGTGACATTCGTTTTATGATCATCTAAATCAGGGTCCATTCCTGCTGTTGGAAGACAAGCTTCCTGTAGAGTTCAACTTCCACCTTCTCCAACACACCTGTCTAGAAGCTTCTAATAGGTCCTGTCTCAATACCCACACTTGTCGTCTTGGCCACTTGAGAGCGCATTCAAGCATCATGCGCAATGCGCAAGACTGTCCCAGGTCTGAAAAATGCCATAGCTCAGTTCCCTTAATGCACTCTAAATCCACGCTTCATGTTTGCTGAAGTAGGTGACTGCATTAATTTATAATAAGTTGTTTTACTACTTTTACAAGCAGTTAAAATCCATCTGTCACATTATTATCCTTCCCTCTGTGGGCCAGTGGTCGGTACGCACACAATTTGCATATCATTTCTCATTTCTCTTATGAGCGGTTTTCATTCCAGTGAAATCATAAATAAATGCAACCAAATGAGATGATGCATATATGCGTAATATATACGCATATGTTTGTATATGGCAGAAAGTAGTTATAGGTTAGTATAGTATAGTATAAATTTAGATTGGGCAACAATATTCCAAGTAAACTGAAACCATGAAAAAACTTTGTATGAAGAACAGAAAGATATATAACAGTCCCATCTGCTGCATCTCTCAAAATGTTTTCATTTGGCATTTCAAACTGGCCAACTTTTACAAAACTGGTTAAGAGACATTCAACAACTAAAGCCATTTGCACCATTTTTTTAATCTATCTTGGAGACATTGTTGAGTACTGATGCAAGAAAGAATCCAAAGCTATTCAGCCACTGAGATATGTCATATGGACCACTTTTATGGTGCTTGTATGGTGTTATCGTTATGGTGGTGTGTTTTTGATAGCTTCGATGATGCAAATGTTGAAAAATACGATTTTGGGATGAACTTTTCCTTTAGGGACCTTGGCTGGCATCCAGAACTTGAAAGTTATAGAGATCCCCTACCAGCATTGTGCCCTTGCACAAGGAACATAACCCCAGGTGGACTATAAGCAGCTGCTAAATGACAAACAATCTAACCTTAATCAAATACTGAAATGCTAAGGACAAATGAAAAAAGGTTTAGCAGAAAAACAGATTTTTAAAAAACCAAATGACAGTGGAAAGTCTCACTCACCTGTTTGATGGCATGCAGCAGCTTACCATAGCAGAAAATAATGACCAGGAAGGGGATTATCAGGCAAAAAATAAAGAGGCAGATGATGTAAGAAATGTTATTGGCGGTCTTGGTTGTCCAGTCTACAGAGCAGGTGGTTCCAGGGCCTTCTGGGCCATAGCGGCTCCAACCAAATAGAGGGGGCAGAGTCCAGATTAAAGAGTAAACCCAGGACATCACCACCCCACAGGCCACCTTCCTGTAGTTGGTGGCATCAGCTTCTGTGGAGCCCATCATTGTGCAGTAGCGTTCATATGATAGCACGGCCAGGGAGATAAGCGACACAATGCCTGCAGAAAAAAATATAAAGATATTTCAATAATGTTATAATCTGATTTAGGTTTAAATAGTCAAATGTGACATTCCATTACCAACAGACTGCTGCACATTAAGTTCAATTTTGAGTATTTTTCAGCAGGCATATAAGACATTCAGAAGAGCAGAACTCATGTCTTACTATTAATTCAAGACCGGCGCTGACTGATAAACAGCAGCTCAAAAAGTATTTTGGCAGAGTTCAGTTGAGTTGCCTGACAAGTAAGGCTTTGGTTCTTTATAGTTTGTTGTACAATTTTTGGTGACAGCGATCCACAAGCCCGTTAAAGCTGAAGTGTGGAATTTTTGTGCCACTTTATGAAATACAAAACTGTATGACAGTTTTAACCATGCTGATTTTAACTATGACGCCTGTAACTGGCCTGACAAAAGTCTTGGGATTAACTGCACCAATTTGACCATTTTCCCCCATTAACCAGATTAATGAAAATGCACGTAACTAATGCGTTTTGTTCTGAAATCAGATTATTATTATTTAAAGATTCAAGCTATTGTTCATTAGATGTTTGAGCTTTTGCTTACCTTATTTCTTCATATCTCTTCAGAAGACTCGGATTAAATTGTTTTTACAGTGTCTTTATGTATTTTTTTAAGCTTGAAAATGTTGTTTGAGTGGACTTTCAATGGATGTGTTAGCCAGGTGCAGACAGACAGATGGTGATCAGGAATAAAGTTCAAATGCAGCGGTTAATAATAGTCCAACAGGTAATACATATGCAAATGAGACCAGACAAACACTTAGACCCAGTCCCAATTCGCATACTATCCGTCCTAAATAGTATTCGAAAATAGAATTAGTACGTCCCAAATCGTATTATGTTGAAATTAGTGTTCCAAAGATACCCGGATGGCCTACTATTTCCGGTCAGAATCCGAAGTGCAGATCGATGCAAACTCTAACGGCTAATATTGCCCACAAACATGTGTTGGACAAGGATTTTGTTACACTGCCTTCACACTGGCAGTTGAAATCAGCTCCGATACGGCTCCGAAACGACCGGAAGTCATTAATTTACTATAGAGATTCTCAGACTGTATGCGATCGGGTCCGAACGAGTGCGAAGATAATTGTGTCAGTTGGTCATCCGGATGCGTTCAAAAAATGTAACTCTTGCGAAAGGCTACGGACGGTTCCTATCCGACAATTCCCGCGGAAGTTAGCGGTGCTATGGTGATGATCAACAAACCTGAATTCTTAACTTTTAATAAAATAATTAAGGATTTTATAACAGTAAGTTGTCATGTCAGTTTTTTTTATTTTCATGATTTTCTAACGTTATTAGGGCAGGTAATACAATTAAAATGTAGGCTATAATTAAATGTAAGTAATAATATAATTGTATAATTCTTTTATGTATAATTCTATTTATGTCTCTATAACCCTCATCAGAGAGATCATACAGAATTGTACATTCTGACACTGACAGAATCAACCTTTCTAATCTCTCCGCCATTTTTGTTCTACTCGCTTACGGCGCTTTTCAACGGTGTAGTATGACGTCCGCTGGGGGCGTATTGCGTATTACCAGAGAGCTGATTACAACTGCCAGTGTGAAGGCGGCATTAGAACTACAAACACGGGTGGAGAGTGTTAAGAAAAAACTACAGACATGGAGGACGCGCGAGTCCGGCGGTTATGTAGAGAGGTTTAGATAAAGGGTAATTTGAGTGATTAATTATCAGTATCTAACCTGACGAAAATGTATTTACTCAACGTTGTCTACATTATATTGTAGATATGTTTAGCCATTACCTTTTAAATGCATCATTATATTCAAATTGCAAACTCATGAGGAGAGTCTCCGCATGAAAAACCCATGACTGGCAGATGAACGTGCTCTTCGAAACGGTAGGAAATCAAATTAGATTGAATGGACGATTTTAACTGTGACAAGATGATTGACAGGGCAGTTTACGGTGACAGGATGCACGCAACAGATCTGGCCGTTAAAGACATAGATATCATATAGAGACTAGATGCCCTATTGGCCGCTGTGGAGCAAGAAATGCGGCCGCCATCTTAAACCGGTCATACTCCTATTTGCGTTGCATAGCAGCAGTAGATGCCAGAGCACTGTGCAGAATTTCCTGCTCAAATCGCCATCACTCGGGCATTACTTTTCACAAGTAAGATTTAACATTTAACATTACCGTACTATTGTTTGTATTTTGTGAACAAAATATTCAATGTGTCCTGTATCGTAGCTACGTGTATGACCTTTGCAGCAAAAAAACCCCGCGTGAAAATCAGTTCGGTATTCAGTGAGATATGATAAATTAAATGTGCTGGCAGCTCATTGCAACTGCTAAACAGGCCAAAACTGAGCGGAGCGGGTGACCGGTTTAAGATGGTGGCCCCACGGCTCGTCCGCGCCAATAGGCAGTAGCGGTCGATAGGGTGTCTATCTATATGATGTCTAATCTATATGATGGTTAAAGATGACATGATAGTATGCCCCAAAGCTTGCCTACTCTGTTGCTACACACTCAAAAGTATGTACTTTTTCTTCACAAAAAGAGAACATACTTTTAGGTCGTAGTATAAGTAGGCGAATTGGGACTGGGCCTTAGTGAAGGTAAGGAACTGAAATACACATGGTAATAACCTAAATGACGAACAGCTGTGATGATGATTAGTGTCAACTGATGAGTGGTGGGAAACTCAAACAAAGGATCACATGAGACTAATGGAAACAAATTAAAAGTCCATGAAAACGAAATAAGAACGAACGCATCTGAATAAGTGTAACAGGATGGGACAAAATAAAGAGAGATTAAAAATATATTAGAAATATAATTTGTTTGTGGTCTGAGAGGAATGAATGTCTTATGGGTTTGGAGAGACATGAGGTGATTAAATGATTAAATTAATTCTTTATTCAAATTTTTAAAAACATGTAATTGGATGAACCTGATTACGTTGGTCAGGTTAAGGTAGTTAAAGTTAGTTTAATCTGATTTGGAGCAATGCACAGTCACGTATGTGTTTCATTTTTTAAAGACGCTATAATTAATAAAGTAATCAAATACCCTAGTGCAACTGTTAAAGTGAAACACTTTGATTTCCAGGTCATTAAATGCAGACCAGAGAATCTGTAAAACAATTCAATTTTTGAGGGTTTTGAAAGGTTTGTTCATTATTTTTCTTTTAATTATTATTATTTTTATGTAAGTCCCTCACAATACCACTATCACTTAATGTGAGTGTTAAGGGAGGGTGAAGACCTGCTGTAGATATTGAGCTCACCTCACTGTGTGATGGTGTGATACGGCACAATACATAAACTCAAGGTCATGACCTCAGTGGAGCTCACCCGAAATCTAATCCTTCTACATCCGGATTGCTGATCCATTAACTAAACCACTAGATCATGCCATATACCAAATAGTCCATCTCTGAGAATCTATAGGGAAAACATCTTGGTGTCTCAAGATGCATTGGTCTGACTACTATGGTTATGTGACACCTTAAAATAAGTTCACCCAAAAAACAAAAACAATTGTGTCCTAATTTACTTAGCCTTTTCAAACTTGTATGACTTTCTTGTTAAAGATTTCCTGTATCATAAATCAATGAACTTTTGATTAAAAGCAATGAAAAAGTATTAAAAAAAACAAGGTCACCCGAGAGAAAAAATTGGAAAACCATATAACAAATGTTATTGCTTATAAGTAGCACTTCCTTAGCACTTTGTAGAACTGTTTAGAACTTTCTAAAAAATTTTAGAACTGTTTTTCTAGAACAATCCAAATCTTTGTATACTGTACATATATATTGGAGAGAGGGACAGAGCGAGAGGGAGCTTTGTGAGCAAACAACTCAACTTGATACTATTTGATATTTGTTTCAGAAGCAATATATAATGTCGCACAAGACAAGTGATACTACCTAACAGAAAAACAAAGCTATCTAGACCAATAATATAGTGAGATTTCAGCATTCATAAAGTGGAAGTGTGCCTTTAGAAGAATCGTCACTAGAAGAAAAGGGCAGAATGCCATTCAAATGCAAATTATTGGATGCTGCCAGTTTCTTGGAGCAGAAATCAAAGGATGAAAGGAGCAAATACTGGAAATTGTCATAGAAGTCACAAAATTATGGAAGAATAAATTGAACTGGGAATTTGTATTTATTCTTCCATAATTTACATATATAAACTCAACTTCACATATGCAGAGGTGAAAAGTAACGAATTACATTTACTCGAGTTACGTAATTGAGTCGGGTTTTTTTTTGTACTTCTACTTTTTTAAGTAGTTTTTAAAATCTGTAATTTTACTTTTACTTAAGTACGTTTTGTTTTAAGTATTGGTCCGCTACATTTGAAATCATATCCGTTACTGAGTAAAAATAATACAAGGGAGAAAAAAAAAATCACACTCCGGCATTGATTGAAGGGCGGGAGAACAAAGGCGCAAAAAAGGTGACGCAGACCCAGCTGAAGCTGAAAGCGAAGCGCCCTTGAATTTTTTTATGAAGCGAATTATGGCCAGTATGGAAACACTTTGGATGTAGAAAAAAAGTGTGGTTGTCCTCGAGGATAGATAAACAATTTGCAAAAAACGTGGACACAAAGTGGCTGCAAAAGGAGGATACATAGGACACCATCCCTCCAGCAGATAAAGGTATGTCCCGATTATAACTTAAGGCCGAATGATTTACGTGATGCAGAGGGAATCCCGGAATCCAGTCATGAAAATGGAATTTACATAACGCAGAAGATGGTACGTTAAACACGCAAAATGATGGTTGGATGAATACATGGAAAGTAGAACTGTGCAATAAATCCAATCGCGACATGGTCTGTGAATATTTAAGCGCAAAAATATAGCTATGTAAATATATAACCTGCGTGTTCTGCGTTTCTGTGAATCGGTGTGAATCAGCTGCTCCACTTTGTCTACTACATACTCAAGTACGCGTGGGGTTTTCAGCGTCTCACAAACAATTTGAATACATAATTAATACATGAACATTTCCAGAGCTGCTCTGAGAGAACGCCTAATGAGCATTTTCATTTTGAGAAAAACCATTGTCAAATAGGCTTACACTTTGAAACAGGTCTTCACTACAACCCGTCAAAATAAAAGTTTGGTTTAACTAGGAGAAATTATGACAGAAATATATTACTATTGTAGGTATACAATAGAATGTACTTCTCAAAATAATAATAACAATAATAATACAATTTATTTAAACTTTAATTAAGGCATATGTTTTTTGTCCATGGTTTAATTCAGTAAATCTGTTTTTGCAGCTCTTCCCCAAAAAATAAAAGGACACAAGTTTAAATTTTCATTTGATTGCCACCGTCTTTGATAATATATTTGGAGTACATCATAAAAAGAAACATTAATTTTATGAATAAAATACATTTCATAGGACTATATTATTCTTAAAAAAATTAATAAATTATTAATGTTAAAAATGAGTTGTTAATCTAATTCATTATCAATCATTGAATTTAATTGATTAGACATGTTCTATTGAAATTTTAATAAACAAAACAAACAAATGGTTTCAAGTTTGTTATAATAAAAGCATTTGTTCAACCCCCAAAAAACAGTTTTCTTTAATTGAACTGTCATTTTAACTGATGATAATAATAATAACCATAATTTAATAATACCATTTATTTAATAATTGATTAATACTGTAAACCGTGATATTTTCTGAGACGTTATCATACTGGATTTTTACAATGATTATTATCATACCATTACAACCCTACACGGTAGAGTCCCCCCACCCCACCCCACACACTTTTCACCCACCCCCACTGTTAAAAAGTAACTCAGTAACTTGTACTTGAGTAAATTTTAAATTAGCTACTTTTTTACTTTTACTTGAGTAGATTTTTAGACCGGTAATTTTACTTGTACTTAAGTAAAATTTCATTGAAGTAGTGGTACTTTTACTTGAGTAGAATATTTTATTACTCTTTCCACCATTGCACATACAGTATGTCACAGAAATTGACAGATATGACATTCTAGTTTAAAATGGGTTAATTAGAAAATTCTGTTCATTAATGTTGTCAAATAACCCTTAATTCCAATCATATAAGATTTAGACCCATTTAAAACAAACAAACAAAAATCTTGTTATTATTATATTATTCATCATGATCAGTAACAACAGTGCTACCTAATAGCTGTGTGAAAAAAAAATTGTGTATTTAATTTCTCCACAGTTACCTTGAACAGTTAAGATGTTTAATGTGTTCCTCTAGGACTAGTGCTTAAGTTCTGGCCGGTCACATCAAGTTTGGATCAGCTGACTCTACCTATCACAGCATCCCTATATAAGGTCCATTCAGTATTATCAGCAGATGTATCGTGTTGCTCAGGAGCCAATTACCCTCCTCCATCCCCAGCTCCTCCTCTCGTCCAGTCAGGACGTGGCCTTCTGATATTACTCTTCGATCAGACTGTCATTTATCTTTATTTATGTTGTTATTACATTAAATTATTGCCATTAAGAACATTAATGATATCTGCAATACATTTATGTTGGTTCTGTTCTGTTTACCCTAAGGGGGTTATCGCTGCACTCCGTGCTCTTAACCATGCTAGGCTGCATGGATGGGCAGGGAGTTCTAGCCCAGAACAAAACCATACCGACAATTCAAACTGTATGCAACTTGTCAAACATCTTTGACAATAATATTCCTAACAGAATTTAATCCAAATAAAACCTTTGAGTCATAAACATTTTATGAGACATGAGGCCTCTTCTTTTTCTTTTTTTTTATAGCTTATTTTAATGATAATTTGTCCACATAACATCTCAGAGGAGATGAATCTGATGAAGTCTCTTTTGAAAAATTGCATAAGATCTCAAGCAATAGAGAACTGGATTCAAAATCTAATATTCTGGCTATTGTAAGCTGCCAAGAGATGATTTTCCCACAAACAAAGCAATCAAATGTGATTTGTCTTGCTTTGTTGCATTCACTGGCAGCTTTCTGATGCCAAAAAACATGCTCTGCTCAAAAGAGATTTATAACAATGGTTTCTTCTTTAGACTTTTTCATTTTTTTACCTAATTCTGCTGTGGCGTATCCTGATCCTCAAGCAGAAGCTGAATCACACTGTGTTCTTTCATTTGGCCAGAGGAGAACAGGCCCACTGACTGAACCTGGTGTCTCCCAAGGTTTTTTTTTTTTTTCTCCACTACTTTCACCTTATGGAGTATTGTTTCCTTGACTTTAGCTTTCTCAGTTGGGGGTTAAAAAGACCTTTAATATTCAGCAATACTGTAAATGTTACTGCACTGACACTATTGGATGAGAACAAAACTTGATCTGAAAATAGTTGGATGTCAATTTTGAATTTGTTTCATAATTGATTAGCTCCGCAACATCGACACTGTTATTGAACTGAATTTAATCAACACTGAACTGACTTGTGCTGAATAATGACACTATTAAACTTCTGTAGAGCTGATTATAATTGAATTACTGTACGCTTGTTTCATAATTTGATACACTATTATTGATCTAAACTGAATTAACACTGACTGACTTCTCATAGCTGAATAATCATGCTATTAACTGCTTCATGGTTGAACAGAGTTTGTGTCCTAACTACTTTACATTCATACTGTTACTAAACTAAACTGAATCAACACTGAATTAAAACTGAGCTGAATAATTACATAGTGCTTACATAGATGTATTCATTTCATAACTGAAGAACATTAATACTGTTATTTTATTGTTTATTTCTGTGAAGATGCTTATAAACTATGTGTATTGCATAAAGCACTATATAAATAAATGTGACTTGAGTTGACTAGACATCAGATACTGTAAAACAAGGTAAAGTGTAGTCTGAGGTTCTAACATGGTAAAAAAAAAGAAGAACAAATATGATTTATACATCCCAGAGGATGCGAAGCAAAGAATGTCCCTCCAACATTGTAATGCTTTAGTTTATCTGGTGTTTAGCATTAATATCTATCATAAGCTATATCCTATATTACCTTCCTGCACAACTGCATGATGACACTACTATTACTACTATATAACATTGGTCCAATTTAGCTATAGTATAGAACATTGTGCTGTTGTTTTCTGTCATGTGCTTCTTATTTTCCATCCAATTGAACCAGAAGAAAATTACAGTATGAAAGGGTTTTAACAAGCTGTACAATAAACCACTTTACCATATGATGTGCAAAGGCTGCAAAAGAAAAATCTTAAATAGTATAACAAACTTTTTCAATTCCCCTGTCTGAGTCCGACCCACACCTCAACGTGGTAAGGTGGTTGAACAGTTAAGTAGGGGACTGCCTACTCGGGCTATGCCATCAGTGATGAAGGTGCTCGCACCGAAGTATCACCTAGGGCATTACGCGAGGTGGAAAGGCCTTGCAGGAACCCTGAAAATGACTGGCCAAGTGAGCTCCGGCAAAGACTGCCACGGTGTCTTCTAGCTACAATTCGACACGTCACAACATTGGTGAAGACAGCACCGCAGCGGAGCAGTCACAAGCCACTCTGGAGGGCGGTAGGGTTCCCATCTTGGGATCACTTCCGGCCAGCTTGCTGCGCCAGCAGTCACCAGCCTGCACTTCTCAGGTTCTGAGCTGGCTGGGAACAGTCACTGTTGGAAGAGAGAGTGAGATCATTCACACAAGCTTTTCCCACTATAACCAATTAATCGTGATGGTATGTCACAGACGCCAAGTCCTGCGGTGATGGGCAAGTGGCGAAGGGTGCAGGTGGAGGATACCACTGGGAGCACTTAGTCATGAACCTGCACATAAGCGGCCTGGGTGTGATGGTCGTTTGATGCTGACCTGGAAAGACAGTACCATCCGTATCCTGCCCAGGTGACAGAGCGGCCCTTTTTAGGGGCAGCGCTGCTCTCTTCCACGGAAGAATGGGATAGAAAAGGTTCCTTAAACATCGCTCGTTCCACTCACTCTGCTGGTTCACCGCGACCAGCTGAGTATCCAATTCTGCGGTCAACAAAAAGTACAAATGATAAAGACTAAACTGCGTCTAACCTTTTGGAATGTGCGCACACTTTTGGATTCTGCTGATCGTCACGAACGGAGAACTAGACACTGCTGCTGTCAGTGAAACAAGAATTTCTGGAGAAACCAAACTCACAGAAGTCAACGCCGGCTATACATTCTTCTGCATTGGGCAGCCCAAAGGTCAGCCAAGGCAGGCTAGAGTTGGGTGTGCAGTGAAGACATCATTGCTACCACTCAGAGAAGGGCAACCTCGCAGCTTGTCGCCAAGGCTGATGACCCTGCAGCTGATGCTCAAGAATGGCAACAGTGCTGTCTTGATCAGTGCCTATGTACCCACCATGACTGCCAATGATGACCAGAAGGAGTCTTTCTATGAACACCTTAAAACTGCCTTAAGTTCAGTGCCTCATAAACTCTGGCTCTTCCTTATCGGAGACTTTAATGCGCGTGTGGGACATGATGTTATTGCATGGACGAAAGTCTCGGGGCAACACTTAGTGGGAAACGAGAACACAAACGGCACGCTGCTGCTGAAGATATGTTTGGAACATGAGCTGGCGATCACAAACTCCTATCAGCAGGCGAACAAGTACAAGGCCACGTGGCAACATCCTCAATCAAAGCACTGGCACATGTTGGATTACATCATCATCCGGCAGGAACATCTCAGGGAGGTCCATATAACTCGAGCCATGCGAGGCACAATCTGTTGGTCTGCCCACCAACTGCTGCGTAGTGTGATGTCTCTGGACCTAGCTCCATCTTGTCGACATAAAGCCAAAAGGCAGAAGCGACTGGATGTTTCTAAGCTCTTGACTCTTGCCATATTAACTTCTGTCAGACTATTTCAGACAGGCTCAACACCTTTGACAATCAAACTTTCATTAACGTTGAGGAGACATGGTCCAAAATCAGGGATATCACATACAACACAGCTGCTGAAGTCCTCGGCTTCACCACATCCAAACATAAGGACTGGTTTGGCAATCAGGATGTTGAAGCACAAACCCTGTTAAACACCATGCACACAGCTCACTTGGCGTGGGTCAGTTATAAATAAAGCACTGTGAAGAAGTCAGCATATACTCGAGCAAGAAATGCAGCACAGACCCGCCTGCATGAAACAGATGGTGGCAGTCAAAAGCTGAGGAACTTCAGTCTGCTGCAGACCGATATTATATAAAGGCATTCTATCATGGTCTTAAGGCAGTCTATAGGCCCTTGAGAGCTGGTTCTACACCTGTATGTGCCATTGATTGAACCCTACTTTCTGACATTTTCAATGTCAACCATTTTCAATTTGTATTGAACCAGACAGCTGCTTTTGATGACTCAGTGCATGGCGACATAATGCAGTGGCCAACGGCCTCAGACCTGGACGATATCCCATCCCGGAAAGAAGTCGCATTTTCCATTAAGCAGATGCCCTCTGCTAAAGCCCCGGGTTCTGATGGCATTCCAAGTGAGGTGCTAAAGGAAGGTGGACTATCTCTTCTCGCCGCACTCAATGCATTATTCAGTAAAATGTGGTGCTGTGCCTCAAGATTTTAAAGACGCATTGATTGTTCACATTTATAAGCGCAAAGGAGACAGAGCCTGCTGTGACAATCATCGTGGCATCTTTCCATTGCAGACAAAGTTTTGGCACAAATTCCTGCTGAACCTCCAAAAACACATTTGTGACCCGTCACAGAAACCAGGGACACAAGTCGACAGCACAACTTTCGAGGAAAATGAGAAAGAAGAGTTTTTTTTCAAAATTGGTGAATTTCAATTTTTTGCAGAATCTGTTAATTGAAATCACGAAGAAGCCTCTCCATGTTTGAGATAGCAGTATTGGTATATTTAAAAGCTTACATTTTGAGGTTGAAATCGGCTTGTTTTCGGAGATTCTAGCATGCAGTAGGGGCGTGGCGTGTCATTGTCTGTGTGTATTTCCATACTGAATAACCCGGCGCTTTTGCCCCCTGCCTCCAAGTGAACCGCATGGCTACTTATTATGCTGTGCTCTGGCCGGCTCTATCTGATATCAAAATTCAATGAAGATGGATGCCGCAAAGATTGTCGCAGACGAGCTGAACCGTGGCAGTTACACCGAAAATGTTTTCGCCGCACTTCGTGGGCTCGGGAAACTGAACCGGAGGTATTGGCGCGGCACTTAGTATTTATTATATTCAGTGCTTGAATACGGCGGCTCGGCTCGCTGACAGCGGTGGCTGGCTGTTTCATATGTGACGTCCCGATTGCATTGAATGGGGAACGTTTTGTGAACAGGGAACAGAGTTAATGGACTGGCAACAATCTCCATAGAACATGAACTGGCACAGAGAATCGAAATAGAGGATGCAGTTAAGACCTTTGCTGCGATGAAGGCCTGCCGTGCGCGTTTCTGAAATGTAAGTTAAGCTTCATTTGCTCTTTAGTCATTATTTAAGATGCTGAACTTGCTGATGATATAATGTGCTTGCGGACATTTCATTTGTGTGTGTATACGCACATAAGAAAGTGGTGTAAAGTGATTTGCAACAATAATTTCAGGAGGTGAAATGTGATTATTTGGAAAATTCCTGTCATGACTGCTTAAAGAAAAATGCCAGCAGGCATTTGCCTCCTGCATAAACTTTAATATTGTTGACATTTTGGGCACACGCGCTATTTGCGTTATACAGTATGTAGGCCTATGGCTTATTGGTCTTTGTTTGTTGTTGCTGGTTTTGCGTTATATGTATATGGCATATTGGTCTTTGTGTGTTGTTGCTGGTTTTGCGTTATATGCAGGCTATATGGCATATTGGTCTTTGTGTGTTGTTGCTGGTACGTTGCAAATAGAGGGGCAGCACAATTGTTTTTCGCCTAGTGCGGCAGAAGTGCACTCATTCGAAGTGCAAAAAAGCTGTAAAGCACAGGGGGGAGCTTTACAGGGGGTATGGCTTATCTAAATGAGATGTAAATGAGCCCCATTGTCACTCCCAGCAGCAGAGACAGGTGAGAACTGCACAATCTTTAGAGGTCGTTTTCTCATCTTTGAGCTTTTTTAAGTGCCTATTTTCAAATGGCCACAACTTCTCCAAATATTATCAGATTTCCACATGTTACACATCGTTGGAAAGCTTGGAGACTACACTTTCAAAATCTATGAATAACTCAAAATGCCCCAGAACCGACTTGTGTCCCTAGTTTCCGTGACCGGTCACATTTATGACAGTGACATTATCCCGGAAAGTCAGTGTGGATTTCCTGCAGGCCGCGGTACAATGGACATGGTGTTTACTGCTAGACAGATTCAGGAGAAGTGCCGAGAACAACACCTTGATCTTTATGTGATCTTTATTGACCTCACGAAAGCCTTTGACACAGTTTCCCGCACCAGGCTCTGGCTCATTCTGCATACGATTGGATGCCCAGAGAAATTCATTAACATCGTCCGGTCATTGCATGATGGCATGCTTGGTCAGGTGCTGGATGATGGCGAGCTGTCTGGCCCATTTGGCATCTCCAATGGTACCAAACAGGGCTGTGTGCTCGCCCCACTGTTATTCAGCATCTTCTTTTCGATGATGCTGTCCGTGGCTTTTAAGGACTGCGACATAGGCATTCCAATCCAATTCCATACAGATGGCTGTGTGTTCAATCTACGCAGGCTTCAGGCTCATACAAAGACACATTCCTCAATTCTGCGTGACCTCCTAAATGCTGATGATTGCGCACTGATGGCGCACACCCTCACCGAAGCACAGTCACTATTAGATTTTTTTCGAACTGCAGATTCTAAATTTGGGCTCACTGTCAGTCTAAAGAAGACAGAAGTCATGCTTCAAGGGGTGAACAATTTCAACTCCAATCCACCGGTAATTACTGCAGGTGAGACAGTGCTGACGGCCGTTGACAAATTCTGCTTCCACGGTAGCATTCTCGCAGCTGATACGATAGCGGACTCCGACATCAGTGCCTGCATCGCAAAAGCTAGTTTTGGCTTCGGTCGACTGTCCAAGAGAATATGGGATGAGCACAGCATTCGGCTGGACACAAAGGTGGCAGTATATAAGGCAGTCATCCTCACAGTGCTGTTGTATGGATCTGAGTCCTGGACCATTTATCGCCGGCAGATTACCAAACTTGGGCAGTTCCATATGTGCTGTCTCTGTCGTATTGCACAAGTCAAATGGCAGGATAAAGCACCAAATACTGAGGTACTTCAGACCTGTGGCATCACTGGTATTGAGGCCTTCCTGCTTGCTGTGCAGTTTGGCTGGTCTGAACACGCGTAGAACATCTACGCATGGCAGATTCACGCCTGCCAAAGCAGTTTTTTTATGGCCAGCTCCAGAGCAGCATGCGCTCTCAAGAGCAACTAAAACGCTACAAGGACGGCCTCAAACCAATTTGAAACTATGCGACATGGACCCAAATGACCATAGACCTACTGCCATATACTGCTTTGAGTTCAGCCACATCACTACAGCAGTAGACAAACGAAGATGCAGAAAGTACAATGCCTTAACAACGTCTATAACAACATCTGGCCAGTTTGTGTGCAACGCCTGTGGCCGGCCATGTGCGTCAAGGATCGGCCTCTATTCACATCGGACGCACCAACAACAACAACTGTGACGAGATCTGTCGTGTCGACAGCTCAGACCATATAGTGTTCCTGATGGAACGACAGATGACAATATCTGTATTAATATCAGCATCAATGTTATTATCTTCACAGCCATCCGAGTCCTGAGAACACAGTGATGAATGCCGTGATTTTGTCACGC
This sequence comes from Siphateles boraxobius, assembly GCF_051911475.1. Classification (NCBI taxonomy): domain Eukaryota; kingdom Metazoa; phylum Chordata; class Actinopteri; order Cypriniformes; family Leuciscidae; genus Siphateles; species Siphateles boraxobius. The sequence continues at coordinate 8,077,082 of NW_027508699.1, read as the reverse complement.
AGTTTTGAAAATTAACAAAGAAATATATTTCTTTATTACAACCCCACTTTCTGACCACCAAAAAATATAATTTTGCATTCCAAAGCTCACAGAGGTGCAGAAAGTGATTAAACTCAAAGATGCTGTGGTGTGTGCTCATGCTGTCCTTTCCCTGGTCTCTGCTCTTGGACTCTAGCCTTTTTCTTTACCTGCCAAGCTCTGTCTTTCACTGGCATCTCTCTTTCTCTCTTCTGAGACTCTTTATTCCATGGATCCTTCTCTAACTTTATCACATGTCCCTTCACTCTTCTACAAGTTTTCAGACAATACAACTAATGTAAGCATGCTAGTCAAATTACGCCAGTTAAACATGGTGAAAGCAATAACATGCAATCTTCAAAATGATAAACATTAAACACTTTATGCCTAATTTAAGTTAATTTGTGATAAAGGTGGACACAAATATTCTTGAAAAATGTTTAACCGGTCATTTATCAGTCTGAAATACTGCATTTACTCTGACATACAGTTTACTGCCTTGAGAAAGAACCAATGTCATCACCTTCAGATGCATTTGCAGCTATAAACTACACCTCTGCCTGTGTTGAAACTGGTGTGTGTGTGTGTGTGTGTGTGTGTGTGTGTGTGTGTGTGTGTGTGTGTGTGTGTGTGTGTGTGTGTGTGTGTGTGTGTGTGCGCGCGCGCGCGCGCGTGTGTGTGTGTGTGTGTGTGTGTGTGTGTGTGTGTGTCCTTGTGGAGACATTTTTTGGTCCCCATAAATCATACTAAGTGGGGTTTTTTTTTGGTTTTGTTTTGAAATGTAAATACACCGAAAGTTTTCTGTGAAGGGTTTAGGGGTCGGGTTGGTGTAAAGGGATAGAATATACAGTTTGTACAGTATAAAAAAATCATTGTCTATTGAATGTCCCCATAAAACATTAGAAACCCAACTTGGAAAATGTAATGTTTATAGGCGCTGGCGTAGGCTACTCTTTAATTATTTGTTTTTTTAAAAAAAGCTGTTACACAGTTTTGATTTAAAATATTAAAATATCCACAAATTAAGATTCAGCGTGATCTAGCAAACATGCAGATATTCATTTGGTTGTCACGTCATGAAAACCAATGAAAAAAAATCGCATATTTTGACATTTGTATAAAAGGCACGTTTTTACTAGCTTAATTGGGGTAGCTGTCTGATAAGGCTGTATAGCCTTAGAAACGGCGATTAAGTTACTGCACATTCGCGTGTTTTCCAAGTACGTATTCGCAAAGTATTTATTCATCACTTATGCTTACACCATTTGTATTTTAAAGTCATTCAATCAAGATATTTGTAGAAAATGGTAGACTATGTTTTTAAATAGTAAAAATGTAGTGCGAAAATGTACGAAACATGAATACAAAGATAACATTTCTAAGAACTTAGATGTCAGCAACACGAAGAGTCATATAAGTTTTGTTATCCCTATTCATAAAACTAAACTTTCAAACGGAGACAGCTTGACACTTTGGGTATTTATGATTAACAGTTTTTTTATAATTTTAATGATTTATGCCAGATTAAATCAAATCCAGATAAATCAAACTTCCATGCATGCAAAACCATAACAGAATGTTATGATACAATAGACTACGTGTAGATAGATTCCACAAAAACACTCACCTAACAACGAGTTGGCAAAGCCGTACCACACACATCCACTGTGGCCGATGAGCCATCGCCCCTGAGTGCTCGCCGCGAAGCTGAACGGCGTGCCCAACACGCACACCAGGAGATCACTCAAGCAAATATTCACCAGCAGAAAGTTTATGGGGGACCGCAGCACCTTGTAGCGACAGAAGAGCACGAGAACCAGGAGGTTGTTGAGGAATCCGAAAGTGCCGATGAAGCCCAAGCTCATCGCCACGAGCAGGTGGCCGGTGGGACTGAGAGTGCTATAGGGGGAGGACGCCTCCAAATGTCCCTCCACTGCACTGAGGCACAGCGCGCTGTTCGCCCTCCTGCAGCTGATCACACTTAAATTGGACACAATCATCGCAATCCGTTCTGGGTGCACATTGTACAAAAAGTCACTGCCTTGTTTCCTGGGGGAAAGCGCAACATTTATAGTGCTCTTGCGTTTTGACAACAGAATACAATCCATAGAGAGAGGATAATTATTTACTGAAGAGTTTAAGTGTTAGAAGAGATGCACGACGTTTTTTTTTTTTTTTTTTTTTTTTTTTTTTTGCTATTGCTGAACTTTGTTACTCGGTTCAGAAGTGGGAATAAAGTTTGGCGTCCCTTTGCTCCACCGTGTGGTGATGATTACAATCCTCATATGCGGTTGGAACTGTACTGTGTTGATGTTAGTACCTCCTTCTCAGATGACGTCTGAGTCTGCTCTGAGGTTTACTGGACGCCACATCCAGGTCACAAGGACAAAAACATCTGCAGCTCAGCTGTTCTGTATCTTCTTTGTCACACGACATATTGGCGAAACGTTTATCTCGTGAGGAATGCTCAGAGTAAGACTGGGGAAAGTTCCCTTTCTTTATTTGAATTTCCAAAACCACTGTTTGACCGCTGTCCATGGTGCTAAATGTTTATTCTAGGCAATGTGTGAATTATTGGCTTCCCGATCATAGCATTGAATGAAACAAAAGTGATGTATTTGTAATGTGTAGCCTACATTTAATAAACTGATCATGACAGTACTTGTGTGCCGATACCGATCCTATAACGGACACTGAACTGTTGCCCTGGTCAGTCAAACGCGATTTTTGTTCGCCAGCGTATTGTTAGAGGCAAACAAAATGCTGCAGTTACTGAAATGTTGATGTAAGCCCTGTTGAAATATATATACCTCCAAAATAATTCATTTTTTCTTCCTTTGGTCGATCAGACCTTAAACCACACATAATTCCTAATAATATGCCCTGATTAAGAGGGTTTGGGCCTGAAACCCCCTGAATCAGGGCATAGAAACATAGGATCTTTCCCAGTCCCTTATTGTCCAGGACAATATTAAATAATTATGTAAATTTATGAAATGATAAAGAAGCTTGCAGCCAAAATAATTCAATTGAGTGGTCAACTTGAATAGCTCATGAAAAGTGCTAGTTGGTGTTGAATATTCATTATACGTGTTGAACTTATTGTGTATAAGGCAAAGTTCACATAACCCCATCACTTTCCATCTCAACACCTTTGTCCAGCCCCTCTGATTTTCTTGGTTGCTTGTGATTCTGATTGTTCCTCAATTTGGATCTCAGGGAAATTTATGAATTGCTGTAAATCTAGCCTGACTAAAACAGATGCATGTCCACAACACAGACTAAGGGGAATAAACAACCAACCCTCTGTATTGACCTTGGGAGAAGAGATAGTTTTAATACACCCTTGTAGGCTGCTGAGGGCTTTGTTTGTTTTCAGACGGATGCAGGAGAAAGCAAAGAAAGCTTGTAAAAAAGCTTGAGGACACTGCCATTTCTGATTTTAAAAGTTGAGTGTTTTACAAAGGAACATTCATCAGTAAGTAGACATGGGCTGTAAATGTTATTTGTGGTGGTGAAAGTATCACAGAGGAACAGGGAGAATAAGGTATTTATTGAGTGAAACATAATATATGTTTTATTTTTCATTAATTGAATTAATGATCCTCACCAGCTACTTAGGAGAACACTTACTGGGCTAGTCAAAGTTTTTCAAAGAATGGGATTCTGAATGTAAATCACACCGATCACTGCATAAACCTTTTAGTAAGGTCTAGAAGTGCTTCGTATTTCTTTGGCAGTGAATATAGTTTTTCTTTTTTGTGAGATCCAATTAGTTCTTCTGCACTGTCTGCTACCCAAAGCAAAGAGAAAAACACCAACACCTGCTGTTATAGTCCCTTAGAGAATAATCAAGTCTCAATACACACCTCATAAAATGCTAGTTAAAGAGATTTCCAGTCAATACGCAGGGCAATTGAAAATGTTGTAGTGCTATAAAGATGTTTTTTTGCTGCCTTGCACATCATGAGGCAAAAGTGGTTTGTTGTACAGCTTGTTAAAACCTTTTCCTACTGTAATTTTCTTCTGGTTCAATTGGATAGAAAATAAGAAGCACATGACAGAAAACAACAGCACAATGTTCTATACTATAGCTAAATTGGACCAATGTTCTGTTTTACTCAGGGTGAAGTTCAATTTCTACTCTAAAAGTGTGGATATGGTCACTGAATGAATAATGCTGTAGCCAAAAATGAACAAGGAAGTTTTTACGGATTATGTCTCAGGCGATTGCAGGAGCTGCATCTGAGAGCATTAATCTAGTGTATAACTTGCAGAGCATGCAAAATGCAAATTGCTAAGTATATTACATACAAGTAAAGTATGGCAAATATACTTTTTCAGACCAGTAAAAAGATAAATGACCACATTTTTACAAAGTGATAAATCAAAGCCGGATAGTATGATAGTGGAGGAATTAAAGTCCCTGGAGGGGGGTCCATTGGAGTGACGCCACCAACTTTGAAATTACATAATTTTCAATATTGTAATTAATATTATAAATAAAATGTGTTTTTATTACAAGGCTGATACCCTGCATGAGTCAATGAATTAATCCATTTATTGAACATACAGAATAAATGCACTGATCGTAAAATATATCTAGAATTTCAAAGGCTTTTGCATGCTCAACATTTTGAGTTGATCTGAGATCAAATTTGTGTGCTTTTTTGCTTATCAGAAGAAGCATGAGGGTCCTCACTGATCATCATGAAAGAAATATTGCTTTCAATCTTGCATTCTAGTCTCTACTTAAGGCAATTTGTTTACCTTGAAGTAAGCAATATATCTCTCCACTTACAAGAATCATGTCTGGAGAATGAGACGGATATAGAGCGAATCACATTGAGTGAGCTGCATGGAAAGTGGACAGTCATGCAAAGAGCTTGCTGTGGGGAGCAATGTGCCAAGCAATAAACTTAGAAGATGTTTTACTTGATGTTAGCAAATGAACAATACAAGAGTTACACATACAGTAAGCAAAATGCCTAACAGTGGAAGTACCCTGTTGCAAGAAGGCTAGCAAGAAGTTCATTCATCAACTTGAGACCTTACACTGCCATTCTGAGCACATTCAGGATTTCTGGTATAGGCAGTAAGGCAGTCTGAAAAATCATATTGCATCAAAAAATCTCTTTGCTATATTGGCAAGTGTTGGAAACTGAAATACATCTAAAGACTTTGTTTTAACTATAAGCAATTTTGCAACTACATGTCAACTAACTCTCAATAGAGTATTAGTAGACTGTATGCTTAATATCTGCTAAGACTTTATTTTGATGCTCCCAAAAGACATTCTACAGACTATAAGTAACTTTTCAAGTACATGTCAACTTATTCTACCTACCCAAACCTTAACACCTAACTCTAGCCTCATTGTCTACTACAGCCGATTTATACTTGGTTATACTGTTTTTAATAAAAAGTGTTTTATCCCACGCTCCCATATGTTTTATTTAAGTGTTAATGTTTTCAATAATTGAATTGTATCTGGTCTCCTTTTTATTGTAATGTAAATGTTTATTAAACCAGAAATATTTGACAACATTAAGGGTAACTGGAACAAGCATTTACATTAGATTTTATAATTATTTATTTTTTTCAGAACACCTCTGCACACCCCTGATCTACTGATGCTTATCTATTACAATGCTCCCTTACAGTCAAGACGCAGCCTCAGCGTTTTTAGACACAGTATTTAAATACCATTTAAATACTTCAATGGGATATCACATATGGGAGCGGGATGGTCCCATCACACACTCCGCCACAGCATTTGTTTCCTATTTTTGCGAGGAATTTGCTGGTCCGACAGGTGACACCCAGGCCAGGGAACAGCCTCATCATCTACAACAAGGAATAAAATCTTTAATAATATGCCTTAATAATATGACGTTTTGCATTCTCGCAGCAGCCAGTGGCTAGAATTAGCCCACACTGTTGACACCGTACTGCCAGGGTTTATACTGCTCTCCGAATCTATCTCTAAATTAACAATCCATCCGAGTGCCGCACCAAATACAGTCATGTTTGGCGTTTCAGTCTTGTTTTGGAGTTTTCGAGCTATCAACTGCTGTTTTCACAGCACCCAAATTTCTGTTTGTGTTGTTTGTCTGACGGTGGGTTGAGGGCGGAGAAAATGAGTGCTTCATTGATACAGGCTGCACCAGCCCTGTATCAGTATTGCCGAGGTTATTCCCCTGTGTGCTCCGGCACTGGTGAGAGTTTTGCACGTAGGTCGTAGAGCCAGTGACAGTAGCCGATATGAAGACCGGCTTTTACAGCCCATACTTCATTGTGCCCAAGAAAGGTGGTGGGTTACGGCCAATCTTGGACCTGCGTGCGTACCCTGAACGGTGCCCTTCACAATCTTCCGTGCAGGATGCTAACACAGAGACGCATTCTCCAATGCATCCGTCTCCAAGATTTTGGTTTGCAGCGATCGACCTGAAGGACGCGTACTTTCATGTCTCCATCCTGCTAGGAGACAGGTCATTGCCCTGCATCTTTACGAAGGTCGCGGAGGCAGCCATCGCTCCCATGAGAGAGCGTGGGGTTCGTATCCTCAACTATCTCGACAACTGGCTGATACTAGTAGAGTCAGCAGTTGTGCGAACACAGGGATTTACTGCTTCGGCATGTCAGCCAGTTGGGCCTTCAGGTCAACTGGGAGAATAGCAAACTTGCCCCCGTGCAGAGGATCTCTTTCTCGGTTTTGGAGCTGGACTCACAGAGGAACGTATCCGGTTGGTGCTGAACTGCCTGAACGTAAGGTGTCCCATTTGTCATTTTTGTCATTCACGAGCACCCCCTTTGTGGTGATATGTGCCCTCGATGTGCACTTTTGCAGAGCTCGCACTGAAGCAAGCTTCGCAGCAGACTATTTCCCGACAGTCTAAATGGTGTTACATCATGAAAGTGCAGACTAGGAATACCACAAGTGTTTATGACGTCATTAGGGATAGGGCCATTGCTTCCATAAGAACCATTTTACACTGTAAAATATGATCAGTTGACAAACCCATTGCCTTAAAATTATAAAGGTATAAATTCCAACGCATAAACTTGCCAATTCCACATAACTTAATTTTTTCAATTACGCATGACGTTTATTTATACTTAATCTTAAAGGATTAGTTCACTTCAGAATTAAAATTTCCTGATAATTTACTCACCCCCACGTGATCCAAGATATTCATTGTAAAAAGGTTAGAAGTTATGGGAAGAAGGCGGCATGAACCGGCGAACAATCAAAGAATTTAATAACAAAATAAAACAAAAACAAAAACGAACTTAAAGACAGCAGTCCCTCACGGTCGATAAAACGGTCGCCACACATAAAACAAAACATCAAATAAAATCTAGGCCTGGCCTCTCTCGATCTCCACTGTCGTCTCCTTTTATGCTTCCGCTCCTCCGTGAGAGACACGAGACCAGTGCGTTCAGGTGCCGCTCATTAGTAATCACGCCACTGGCCTTACGCCATTCTCTCACAGCCCTCGGCAGTCTCCTGCTAACCACATTCATGTATTTCTTTCTTCAGTCGAAAAGAAATTAAGGTTTTTGAGGAAAGCATTCCAGGATTTTTCTCCATATAGTGGACTTCAACAGGAACCAACGTGTTGAAGGTCCAATTTGCAGTTTCAGTGCAGCTTCAAAGGGCTCTACGGCTACGCTATCCCAGCCAAGGAATAAGTGTCTTATCTAGCAAAACGATCAGTCATTTTCTAAAATAAATAAACATTTATATACTTTTTTAACCACAAATGGTCATCTTGCACTATAGCTGTGATGAAGGTCACGCGTGACGTAGGCGGAAGTACTGACCTAGTGTTTACAAAGTGAACGTGCAAAACTAAGTCAAATGCCCTTTAAAAATAATAATAATAAAAGGTAAAACAACGATGTCGGATGATTTTCAAGTTGGCGGAGAAAATTAGTTTTTCACCCGGCCCTACATTTTCCGCCTACGTCAGTTTACCGCTTGACCTTTCCAACGTGATTATGTATAGTGTTGGGAGTAACGCGTAACAAAAGTAATGCATTACAGTAACATATTACTTTTTGCTGTAACGCAGTAGTGTAAGGCATTACTAATCAATTTTCAGTAATATTTTACTATATTACATGTTCAGTTACGCTTGCGTTACAACACACTTTTAGTTTTAATTGTAAAAAAACAACAACAAAAAAACGCCAAGACCGCGAGACATTAACAAATGAAAAATGCAAGTAGGCTAAGTTACCTGTTCGTGGTCAGTCAATAGCCGCGTGTGGTATCCAAGTTTGTAAATAAAGACTAAATGGCAGTGTCTGATATATTTTTTATAGCGATTTATTTTTTACAGGAGTGCCGAGGCATGATTTCGAGCCAGTGGAAAAGCGGATAATGGGTGAAGAAGAAGACTGTACATTCGCGAGATGGACATATACACATTAGGCTACTCCATTTGTTCTGTGTTTTCTTTCTAAACAGTTAGGCTATGTTTAGGTGGTATTTTTCTTGTTTTCATCACACAGTCATGTTTTTGATGCGTTGGTGACGCGTTCACGTAACATGATGTAAGGAAAGCAACTAAAAGCTGTCATAGAGAACCGGCAAAAATGATTATGAATATGTCAAATATAGCAAGGAGACATTTTAATTGTTTATTAATAAAGATGAAGTTGATATTGCTGACTCGCGATCTTCGCAGTAGTGAATGCGCCAGAGAGAAATGCACATTTCATACAGATAAGCAGAGAGCAGTCCGTTTTCTTTCGTTTTGAATTGTTCTGTTTAACGGTAGACATTTCAATATATATATATATATATAGTTTTTTTTTTTTTCAGGTCTGTGAAGTAGGCTAGGCTACCTTATAGCCTACGCTGAGTTTCGGTTAATTTATGAGACTCGCTACAGTTCACGCGCAGGCGCCTCCGTGTCGTGATTATCTATTGTCTGCTATATTTACTTCTTATTTATTAAATCCAGGAAATTGGTTGATGAAACACTGATTAAAATTAAGATACAATTAGTACAAATCGAAATTCACTTTAAAGAAAGGCTTTGTGTCTTCTGTTTGAGGTCTCTGTGAAAGTTTTAAAAGTCTTTTAGTGCCGTTTCAGAGCGGTCGCGTCCGTAACGGAGAATTGTCACGTACATTGTTTTTTCCTCATAAATGCGAACACGAAAAATAAAATAAAATGAATATTTTGTGTTCTGTGGAGAGCCAACCCTTCTTCATCCGGTGGGTAGTATTACTTTTGATTTGCGCAGTGTAATTCACAGAATTTTATAAAAAAAATATTTTGCCTCCTAAAAGTTAAATATTTTTTTGTCACTTATGAATGCGTGTGTATTCCCTCATATTAAATATAAAACGCATGTGTAGACTGATATTTTTCTAATGTCTGGACTCTTTTAAGGGGGGTATCCTATGGATAAACAGACGTTTCAATATATTGGTATTAAATGCATTTTCTGAGAATTTATATTTCAAGTATATATTTCGAGTAAATTATCAGGACATTTTAATTCTGAAGTGAACTACTCCTTTTAGGCAACGGGTTTCCTCACTTACCTCAAGTTAACTGGTCACTTTTCACAGTGTAGTTAAAACCAAAATTCTAATTTGAGACAGATTTGTCACTTTTATAAATGGCTCCAGGTAGCCTATGAGATCTGATCCTGGACCTGGTGTCGCAGGATGCTTTGGAAAATTTTCAAGACAAAACTGGCAGTATATACTTCATAAATGGACGTGGAGCACACAACATTAACACTCTCATGCTGTGTCTCACTAACCTCTCTCACCACAGGGAACCAGCATTTGCCTTACTTTCAGACAACGACCTTGAGTTGTTCACCCTTCTGACTGAATTTAATATGCTACTAGTAGAGTACACAAACCAACTGCCTCCAGCTGCATATATTTTGAGTTTCTCTACCAATGGACAACCCATCTGTGCATTAAACGTAACTCAGATGTGTCCGTTTTTTATTTATAGTTTATGTTTGTCTACATAACAGATGGCCAGAACTTTTTTTATGCAAATTAGTAAGCCACATCAGAAATTCAGTGATAATAAAATCCTAGGCGTGGCACGTTGTTAATAGAAAAGAATCATAGCATGGGAGGATCAATGCCAGAATTTGAGTCCATCCTTTGCTTAAAAAAAAAACCCTGACCACCTGATCTGGAGAAATATGCTATGTTGTGCATACTTGTCATCAAGGGAATTAGTGTCAAGGTAACAAATCATTAAGGCCTTGATAATCAAAGGTATTGCTTGTGAAAGCAGATCAGGAAGAGTGAATGGGAAGTCAATACACAGTGGTGTTGAGCCAACCTCTTATTTTGAAGCCAAGGCACAAACATACGGAAATGTAATATATGTACACATATGAAATATATTGTATTAAATATATCCACATAGAAAGTGAAAACATATATGTACATATATATCTGCCCATATATAAAACCTATTAGAACTTGATTTGTACTCGGCTTTCGCCAAGATAAGCACCAACTAAGACGTAGCTTTACAGTAACCTATGCTTCTCCATCCATTTACGCTTCTTTCCAAATGGTGATGTGAATCTCCTTCTGTCTAGTGTTAATAGCTGCAGTGTATTTGCACACACAACGGCTCGAACCACAGTGCGGTCCCCTCATGACAACCGTCTGGATTGAGCAGAGTAGATTGAACTCTGCTGCCAGAATACTCACCCACACCAAGCGTTCTGCACATATCACTCCAATTTTGCATGATCTTCACTGGCTTCCTGTGGCTTACCGTATTAAATTCAAAATTCTCCTTCTCACTTTTAAATCTCTGCACGGCTTGGCTCCCCCCTATCTCTGTAATCTGCTTCACCCCTACACCCCGACCCGCTCTCTACGATCCTCTGACTCTAGCCTTCTCGTCGTCCCTCGGCATCGCCTTGTTTCGATGGGGGGCAGATCATTCAGTGTTGTAGCGCCCAAAATGTGGAACTCTCTCCCACGATCACTCTGTTCTATTAACACTATTTCTGAATTCAAATCCATGCTCAAAACTCACTTATTTTCTGAATATCATAACTCCTAAGTTGTAGGTATTTTTTTTTGTACCACTGTCATCTACCTACCCTGTTGTTTTGTCTGCTGTCTTTATCCACTGACTTTACTGTTGCTTGTCTATTGTAAAGCATCCTTGAGCTCTGGAAAGGCGCTACATAAATAAAACATTATTATTATTAATAGTAGGGGACATCTCTAGGGTCTTTAAGTGGGCACCTTCCGTCCTCAGTGTTTCGTCGACTAGCCCACGACACCTCAATAGGGCTCGACAGTGACTCTGGCGTCCCAGAGTCACCCCCCTCCGTCCCCCACTCAACTCAGCCCAGCTTACTGACCTTTACATCCCTCCTGCTGCTGAGGCTGCTCCTTTGACCTAACCACAATCTCTCACAACCTCTCCACAACCCGACCATACGGTCCAACCCGTTTAACTAAGGCTGTCAAGCCCCACTGCGGACGTTAAAGCGGTCAGTGGCAACTGTTCCGTATGGCATACTACCGCAAAACACAATATCTGTCCAAACACCAATCCTCATTCACGCAAAATACACAGGAACGTAATAACTGTAATTACTATGCAAACTATACAAATTAACCAACAGACTCATCAATTTTCAAGAATTTTTCAAAACCGTAGAATGGCGGCCTGTACACAGCCAGCCAGACTCTATCCGTCTCAACCACAGCCAGTTGCTGCTCCTCTCTGCTGCTTCAGATAAGTTCTTTACTGTGCGACGCAACTCTTGGCCACTGAATCCGACGTCTCTGAGGAACCGGGTTGTGGAGTGTGCCACAAATCCTCGACAACCCCCTTCCACTGGATAAACCCGGACTCTCCATCCTCGCTGTTCTGCTTCAATGGCCAGCTGAGCATACCGTAGTTTCTTCCTCTCATATGCCTCATCTACAGCATCCTCCCATGGCACTGTTAACTCTATCAGTTGAACAATGCGTGCTGATCCAGACCACAAAATAATATCTGGTCGGAGGTTAGTGGTGGCAATCTCAGGTGGAAAAATAAGCCGTTGATTAAGATCAGCCAGCATTTTCCAGTCCCTAGCAGCTTCCAGTTGTCCTGAGCGAGAATTGGTTTTAACACCTTTTCTTGGTGGTTGCTCTCCTGGGCGGAGGAATATTGTCTTCTGTGTGTAATTTTTTGCTAGAACAGGTGGCAACTTATTGGTCATGTTACACTTGTCTTCCAAAGCTAAAGCCAAACATCGGAGTACTTGGTCGTGGCGCCAAGTAAACCGACCTTGGCTAAGAGCCACCTTACATCCTGTCAAAATGTGCCTTAATGTGGCAGGTGATGAACACAAAGGACAAGAGGGATCCGCTCCTACCCAGAGGTTTAGGTTCTGTGGTGATGGGAGAACATCATAAGTTGACCTGATAAGGAAACTAATCCTACTCTCTTCCATTGACCAAAGGTCTTTCCAGCCCATCTTGCGTTGTTCCACACTCTCACATCTCATCCACTCTCCCTGCCTGGGAAATGGCCACGGCAGAGCATGAGGAGCTGGTGACCACAACGGCTGATCAGGCGAAACTGGAACACAGAGCACAGAGAGGTTAGGGTTGCCCTCAGAAGCTGTGTCAAAATAGTCCATTATAGCCTCCGTGGCCATAACAGGTCTGGCAAGGCAGGCAGAACCTTTCATCACGGTCTGCTCGGCTGAAACACAGGAACGGCCTCTCTGGCTGGAATGAAACAGGAAGGTAATTTAATATAGCCTCCGTGGTCACCACAAGACAGACAGGCTGTTGAGGGATGACCTCCATGGTCGTATCTGGGAAGACAGGAAGTTCAAGGACGACCTTCGTGGTCGTATCAGGGCAGACAGGGAGCTCACGGACTGGAACCAACACAGGACTGAGCTCTGGGACAGCAGCGGGTTCTAGAGCGAACTCATGGGCCTCCCTTACATATTTGTCGCGTTACTCTACTAAGGTAATTTCCAGTCTGACCTTGGCGCACTTAAACTCCTCGGTTAAAGCAGAGACTGGCAGCTGCAATATTCCTTTATTATAAAGTCCCACTCTGCTGAGGCAGCGTGGAACTCCCAACCATTTCCTGAAATATGAACTTATTAAAGCTTCCATCTTATCCACTGTTGTCAAAGAAACCTCGTACACAGTCAGTGGCCACAGCAACCTCGGCAGTAGACCAAACTGAAAGCACCAGAGTTTTAGTTTCCCTGGTAGAGGGCAGCTGTTTATGCTCTTCAACCCTTCCAATCGTACCATCTCCCAGGACTCTTCACTGGCTTCTCAGAAACTGTTGGTATTGCCTCACCATTAATGAAGAATGTTTTATCTACCACCTTGCCTTTAATTATCGAGATGCTCGTTGATTTAGAGGGCTTAAATTGCATTCGTGCCCATTCAATGTTATCGGTTAACTTACCCAATAACCGATTAGTGCAGGCTACTGTTGTAGTCATGGTTGTCATGTCATCCATGTATGCTCTGATTGGTGGTAGTCGCATCCCAGAAGCCAAGCGCTCTCCTCCTACTACCCATTTTGATGCCCTAATGATTACTTCCATTTCCATGGTAAAAGCCAGTGGAGAAATTGTCCATCCTGCCATTATTCCAACCTCTAAGCATTGCCATGTAGTGCTGAATTCTGGAGTTGAGAAACTAAATTGCAAATCTCCAAAATAGGCTATCACTAAATTTGTTATCGACATCGGTACCCTGAAAAAATCAAATGCTGCCCAAAGAAGCTCATGTGGCACTGAACCATATGCATTAGCCAAATCCAGGAATGTCACATGGAGCTCCTTCCTCTCCTTTTTAGCTGATTGAATTCGTTGCCAAATAACATTGATGTGTTCTAAGCATCCTGAGAATCCTGGAATGCCCGCTTTTTGAACTGAAGTGTCAATGAAGCCATTCTTTAATAGGTAGGTTGACAATCTCTGAGCAATAATGCTGAAGAAAATCTTACCTTCAACGTTTAATAGTGAAATAGGACGAAACTGACTGATGCTGTAGCATCTTTTCCTTAGGTATAAAGACTCCACCTGCTCGGCACCATGCTCTAGGTACAACCTGCTTTTCCCATGCCACTTTTATCAATTTCCACAGAATTCTTAGAACTCCTGAAGCACTCTTGTACACTCTGTACGGAACTCCATTAGGCCCTGGAGATGATGAAGCCCTTGCCTTTCTCTCAGCCTGCTCTATCTCTTTCCACTTAGGTGCACAGACCTCCATTTGGTATTCTGGTGGATTGATAGGTGGGATGTCTGACGGAATTGACATAGGCTCATGCCTTTTGGCATCTGTATGTGTTTCCTCCAAATATCTCTCTAGCTCAACCCTAGATGCTTTTAAAGTGCAATTCTTCTCACTGGTGAATAACTTCATTACGAATTTGAATGGGTCTTTGGGGTGGTGATGGCGCAGTGGATAAGACACATGCCTTCTGACCTTGTTCTGCTCTTTTCCATTGCTTCCTCAGCTGCCTCCTTTCTCTAACTAACCCTTCAGTTTTCTGCTGCCGTCTAGACATTCCAGGAGTAGTTTGTACTTTTTCCTTCCTTCTTTCCACACCAAACCTCTCACTTCCATATGCATAAATGATGTCCCCAAATTTATCCAGCTTCTTTTCAAATGTACCAGTTATTCTTTCCAATGCAAAGCATAGATCTGTGTTTACCATGTCCCATGCTGTTTTCTCACAAGCTCTTGGCCATCTAACTCGAGGCCTATGCCCGTTGAGGTTATTTTCTCTCTTTTGCTGGTTAATCTGACCGGGTTCACAAGTATCAATGTGTTCATCACTAACTGTGCAAACCCTCCTCTCCTCTATGACAGGGGTGATGATATCCTGCGAACTGTGGTTTGCTTCCTGTCGCTGGATTTCATTCGACTGACTTGACTGACTTCGTAAGAAGTACTGATCAATGCAAGGCCCTTGTCCCTTCTCTCTAAAGCATTTAATTTTCCCTTGATGTATCTTCAAACCCCTGACCGTTGTTGCCTTGCTCCAGCCACAGACACAAGCTTGGAGTTCAATAACTATGCTAACTGCAGAACCTGAACTAGTCTTTTGTGAATTACTCTCCATACTCATATCCGTTTCCATTCCAAAGTCGTTAACCATGTTGTCCAACATTGAGTCATCTTCCGCTCTATAGACTCTAGGGGTATTTTCCTCTTTAATTTCTCAGAAGCCTTGGGCAGGTGTCTCCAGCATCCTTTAAACACAGAGCTGGATACTGCCGACAAGGGTAACTAACCCTTACCAGGCCCATTGTGGTCTCTTTCCTCCTGTCAGCTGTCTCTCCAGGCTGTCGCAAGGTCTTTCCCTTGTTGCCAGCAGCACTATTCACCACAGTCACTGGACGTGTCCAGATCTTCATGATTTCCATTACACGAGAGTAGATGTTAAAACTTCATGCTGATTTGTACCCGGCTTTCGCCAAGATAAGCACCAACTAAGACGTAGCTTTACAGTAACCTATGCTTCTCCATCCATATAATTATCAATATACATGACATATATTTATTTGTATAAATGTTCAATATACAAACTACACATATATGCATAGCATATTGCTTACATACATGTAACATATATATGTCCCTAATATGTTTTTATATTGTCTTAATATATATTATATATTTAAAACTATATATATATATATATATATATATATATATATATATAAACATTGTGTTCACATATTTTGAATATGTTATGTTCTTATATTATGTATATTAATTGCAAAATGTTTTGCATTAATGTATGGTGTAAACTAAACAAATGTGAAAAACATGCTTTCATAAATTTCTTACATAGTTTTAAATATAGGTCATGGACGTGTACTTAAATGTACACACTTAAATGTAAAACGGTGCAGTTAGCAAAAAAGAAGTAATACAGTACAGTTAAAACATTAAAACTTTATTAAAACAGTTTTAATTTAAAAAGAAAAACTGTTAAGCTGAGCACAATTAGAAATCTACTGAGCACACAACTTCATTATATACTAGTGATGTCCGGTTCTGGAACGAATCGTTATTTTGAACCAGTTATTTTTAGTGAACCAGTACACCAAATCGGACTGAATCGTGCGAAACAGTTTGCGTCTTGCGTCAGCGCATCCACAACTAGGCTACTCACTTTCAGACACCTCTGACTCGAAATAAACCAATATCCTGGAGTATATTTTACTCCAGTAACTCCCAACAGTTCACTGAACTGAGACATGTGCTGAGAGAAGTAATGAGCACGAGCAGCTGATACTGAGCATACGCATACTACCGAACGTACAGGTACAGCCGTTCTCAATCACCAGTACAGAACCGAGAACTGTTTCTTTCGGACACAGCCGACATACTGACTAATGATCGTTGCGACGGAAGTGAATCAATCAAAACCAACTTTAGCTGGACAATAACTTTATTCTAGAGCTGCTGTAAAGCCAAAACCATCTCTGTTACTTTGATTGCCTATTATCACTGTAAAGCTGCTTTGAAACAGTCCATATTGTTAATAGCGCTATATAAATGAAAGTGACTTGACTTTACTTGACTGTTTGTTCGTTGGCCAGAGGAGATCTGGCCCCCGACTAAGCCTGGTTTCTCCCAAGGTTTTTGTTCTCCATTCTGTCACCTGATGGAGTTTTGGCTCCTTGCCACTGTCACCTTTGTCATCTTTGGCTTTTGACTTAATTAGTTGGGAACACTTAATATTCAACAATATTAATGATCTTGCCTGCTTTGACACCATTATATGAGAACTGAACTGAGCTGGACGATGATATCCCGGTTTTCTCCAGAGCGGCTATAAATTTTTTATATATATATATATATATATATATATATATATATATATATATATATATATATATATATATATATATATAATCTAAATTAATAACTTACTTTACAGCAAAAATTAACCATCACTTAACTTAATTTAGCTTTACTATGACTCTATTTTCTTCTAGAGCTGCTTTACAGCAAAAAAACAAACTTTTTGCATTATTTTCCTGTTATCACTGTAAAGCTGCTTTGAAAATATCTGTATTGTAAAAAGCTCTATATAAATAAAGATGACTTGACTTGACAGTCCTCCCAATGCTCCTCCATCCAATTCATTACTCATTGTTAAACTTCACATGCTTGTGACAGATAGAAAACAAAACAGACAGTGGTCTTTCTCACACAATTATCCCTACAAAAGAACCCATGTTTTGCAAAGGACAGATTAAAAAGACAAGCTAATTGGCATCAACCAGTAAACTGTCTGGACCACCTAAATGATTAATGACTTCATCTTTAAGCATAACCAGTCTAAAATGCTCCACATAACTGAATTTAATGTCAAATTGTACATTGTTGTCACTCATGGGTAGCAGGCATGTCAATTTTATTTTCTAATTTTCACTGAATGGAGATTCAGCCATGCATTTTTTTGTCCCTTCTAATGGGCCAGAATTCCAGGCACGGAGCTCCAGCTATAAATGTTTAACAGGTGGTTCCTCTCATATGATAAAAAAGGCATCTGTCGGATGACATCTCCCAGACCGACCGGAATGATCACAGGCCCACTAGAGCCACTGCATGAATTTTCATGGGAAAATGCAGCCCTAGACAACTATTGTGAGTGTGTGCCCATGAGTGTTCACAAGTGTGTGGAATATGAATAAGAATGTGTTGAAGCTCGGGGTTGTGGGCAGGTGTGGAGGAGATAGGAAGGATATGGTTAGCTTGTCTTTTGCTTGTCAGGGAGGCTTAGGGTGCTTTTACTGTATGGCTCCAGCATGTTAAGTACAGTTTCTGTCAGCTACCGGTAACCTTTTTTCACTATAACCTTCATGATCTGGAGGTAATGCCACAAGTCGAACACAAGCTGAGTGCCAGAGATGCACACACACCATGTGCCACTATATGCAAAGGCATGCAGCTTAACTAAAAACGAGAAAGATGATTCTAAGAAATGGAACCACTTATGAATGCGGCCACTTATCCAGATAACCTGAATAGGACAACATAATGAAGAGGGGGAGCTTAAAAGGATGAAAGAAAATAGGGCACTTTCTACATTATCTCATTGGTTAAGTTTTGATTTTCAGTCATTTCCCAGCACTGTGGGTACCTCATCTCCTGGGAATGTAAAGCTAGACATGTAGTACTCTCCTTTAAATATAATAGGGAAGCATATGCGACTGGGTCATCAGGCCACCGCACAGTCATTCATCAAACCTCTGCTTATGTAAATGCAAAAGCGCAGCAGGGAACAGCATGGTATCTGTATTCTGAGTGCCAAATTGTTCATGCTGAAAAAGTCTGATGCTTTACAAAAAATTGAGAAAAAATTATCTGCCCACTGTCATCCCTGCACACATCCTCATGATAAATTGAAGGTAAACTCTGATAGTGTGTCAGGGCAAGCAACGTATACATCATAATCCATTAGCCTCTAGGCACACAGAGCTAATCATTGTGTCTGACACTTTTTAGCGAATCAATACGCAAAGTTGTGTTTTCATATTGCATTTCCGCAATCAATTGCGATTGGATGTTGATGGAAGTTTTTATGCTGCGTGCGAAAGCAATCATCCAGGGAGTGCGGCATGATGATTAACCCTCTGGTTCTATATATCTTGTTCATCTGGACCTGGTTGTTTTTGTCTCGAGGGGATTTAAAAGAATTCTCTTAAATCAAGCCACTGCAGATCCATAAAATCATTCCATGAATCTAGAACCATAAACTATAGTTTTCTATTTCATGGACAGGTAAATGGGATTCATAAACAAAATGCAGTATTGTTTATTGCAATTCAGAAATTCATGTTTCAGAAATGAAATATGTCAAATGTTCTGCATTATGATATGTTTGTTTTTTGTTCGAATTACACAGACGGATGATAATAACATTAGCCCGTTCCCTTTTGAACTTTTTGTTAAATGTACTTGGAAAGGTGAATTAGTAATACAGAATAGGGGAGATGAAGTTTAGTTGGGTTAAAATGAGCTACTGGGTTGAAAAAATAAATAATTTGAAGAAGCTTTACTTATGGTTTATAGATATATAATCCAAAAAGTGTTGTTGAAATTGAAACAAAATGCGTTTATACAGAAGCTGTATTAGTATTATACTGTATTTATACCCTTTTAATTTACTCCAGAAAATCTAAACAAGAAGACACTGCTTGAATCACTGCTTTTCAATAGTGTACAATTAAATTTAAATGGCATTACTTATGAATCAGCTGGGTTAGGAATTCATCCATACCTATATTGAAGGGAGAGGGACAGCATTCACCATTCATAGATCCAATAGTATATCCTGATGAAATAATATATGTATTTTCAATTCTATGAACAGTCATTCATCAAATGGGTAACATTAACCTTTTTTTCTGAACACAATAATGAATAGTTTATTTATATAAAGGCTGTTGCTATCTAACTATGTTTAAAAAAATTGCAGATATTTAATGTTTAGCATACAAAATTGGTTTTGACAGTTGCAGTCCTTAAAGGTGCAGTAAGCACAGACACAGAGGATGTGTGTAACATTAAGTTTACTGTTTCACAGAACCAACATATGCTATAATGTTAAAAAGTTAGCTATAGTGATAGTAACAACCAACTCTTGCTTGAATATACTTTTGTGTACTGTATGCAAATTTAATGTTCTTCCTTGCTTGTTATCTTTGCTTTATTTTACATGAAGCATTATTTTGCTATAATAAAGAGACATCCACTCTTGCACAGCGTGTTTTGTGCATTTTGGGGGCGGAGCAATGAAGGGGGGGGGGGGGGGGGCGTGTTTGTTTGGGGTTGATTTCAAATATCAACAGTTTTTCTCAGAAATCACCTATTGCACCTTTAATGCAGCCTCAAAAAAAAAATCAAGATTCTGCGATGTAATTTATTTTCTACAATACTTCCAAGAGCAACCACTGCCAGCAGGTTAGCTGCAAACACTTCAAACATTTTCAAATGCACTTCACTGATAACTGGGTGGAAATATATCGATCAGCTAAACATCACATTTGCCTCTGCCCTCAGTGCAAGAGACAGCAACTCATCAAAGCCACTGAGTGATGATTCACACTGGCACTGGGCTGGGCTTGCAAAGCGGGATGGAGTGTATGAGGACAGATGGATGGCTTTTTTGCAGTCACAACCAAGGCTGTTAATCACAAGACAAGAGGTCCCTATGGAACGTCAGAGATTAAAGACCTCCTCCCTGAGTTCAGTCAGTCAAAGACATAGCAGGTGATGGTTAAACTGAGAAATACAGATTGTCAAACTGTCAGAGTGCCAGAACGTCAGGTTTAAGTACTGTGGGTTTGATTTAAATGTTAAATTGCCCTGAATAGAGAGACAACAATCATGTTCACATTATGCTGTCATAAATCCTCATTCATTGTGGTCTCCTACAGTACCCGTAGTCCTGTCTACTTACTTCACAAAAGAATGCATGTGTGGCGAAGCGGAGGACATTCGAAAATAAATATATAATACCCGCAAGGGGACCAAAGATCCTATAATCAATGCTAGACTACACCACCTGGAATACACCAGGAAAATAAGCCCTATACTAGGGCAAACAGGTTCATTGCCAAATGCAGGGGTGAGCAAGGATGGGTGGACTAAAATACACAAACAACAAGTCACTTTATTAAAATACAAAAGAACAAGAATGAAGACATACAATACCTAATGCCACAGTCTCACTAGTAAACCGTACCTAATAACATTTACTAAAGACACAAAGAGGAAGATAGCCAGAGGAGACACTTTGGATTTCCACCCCACACTCAATATCCAACACACACAGTGATAAAGTATTAAACGCACTATGTGCAAATACACAAAATCAAATTATAACCACAGCCAACCCCTCCCAGTCAGCGATCCAATGAAACAATGGAAAGAAAATACACAAACTACTGACGTACAAAAGATTCTATAATTCTAAAACAAAAGTACACATTCATAAACCAAGATAACAAATATATTTACTCAGAAACAAAATTAACTCAAGTTTAGACAAAACTCAAAACAATAAAAATAAAGCAAGCTTCGCCAACAAGAGCATTCAATTGAGACCCAGGCAAAGCAGCAGTGCAGTCACATTAGAAGGTTTAAATCCCCCCTCAAATAAATCACAGGAACCCTTGGACATTGTCGCACCTGCCAAAGATAAGAAACAATTACTTAGATTTAAAAACAACCTAAATTAACTTAAAATTATACATACCACAGGAGGTTTGCAGCACTGTACTACACATCGTCACTCGCCTTATGAGAATGCCGCCGCTTACGAGACAACACACTAAAAACATGCAAGCAATTCAGTCTCCCATTAACAAAGAACACTTTTTAACATACATAAACTTACCTAGCAGCTATTGCAAGAGCCAGTGCACACCAGAGAGCAAAACCAGAGGATGCATCAAACTCTCCTGCAAGCCACAAATATACTGATGTAAACATCTCAATCAAGTTCAAAGTTTGAGGTTCAAACCCAATGCTACTACACCTACCATTACTCACAACATGAAGTTTACAATGGGCAGGACCCATAGTGACGCATACCTGGCCAACAAACCACTCCCATTTTTATACTCCCCAAATTGGGCACTGATAGGCTCACAGAGTTGGCATGACACCAACCAATCACAGCAAGGGCTATACATCACCCTGCTACATTCGGCACTGATAGGCTCACAGGGTTAGCATGACACCAACCAATAACAGCAAGGGTTATACATACCCTGCTACACATGGTTTCACTTTATTTTGAAGGTCCCTTTAACGCATTCTGTTGACTATAAGTAACGTTGCACCTACATGTCTACTAACTCTCATTAGAGTGTTAGTAGAGTAGACTGGTGGGTTAGAATAAGTTGGCATGTACTAGCAAAGTTACTTACAGTCAGTAGTGTCTGGTGGAGGACCATCAAAATAAAGAGTTAGGAGATATTACACACTGTAAATATTGATTTTGGTTAATTCACACTGCCAGTGATTTTCCGTAATCTGTGAGTGCATTTACACACATCCCGTAAAGATCCCGTTAAGCAACGTGACGTCAGGATGTGACGTGTAACATACACGTCGAAAACATGTACACTAACGCATCGCGTAACGTTCTGCAAAGCTGGCGAACGATCTCAGCTTCAGCACGCATATAGTAAGGAGCTCCCTGGACTGATCCCGACAATGTTACTAGGTCCCCATCCCAGCATTGATCCCGGCATCAATCCCGGGACGTGTTTGCATTCAAACAGAAGGCACTCTAGGAATGTTATGGCAATTTCCCGGGATCACACGGGCTGTGTGAAATCACACACACGGGCTCTGTGAAAGGGGCTTTATAGTCAAAAGAATATTTTATATATATATATATATATATATATATATATATATATATATATATATGGTGATGATTAGGAGGCCATGATGGACAGAGGCCAATGGACAAATTTGGCCAGGATGCCGGGGTTACACCCCTACTCTAGGTAGTGAAGCTATTTTATTGATCTAAACTAATAAAGGCATAAAACCAACCTAGGATCATTAGAAAACATGTGCATACCATTTACTGCAGTTTTAAGCTGAAATGGCCACTAGTGGCAAAAAAACACCAACCTTGTTCCTGTTCATACCAATTATGATTACAATGGCAGATTTCTTGTCAATTTCTTGCCAATGATTTTGTTTTATTTTTACCAATGTGCATGATTTGTAAACTAATACATTTTCCCATTTGCATCACACAACCAGCTCTGTGAGTACTGTATGACTTTTCCGACTTAGTAAACTTGTTCAGTATCTCACCTGGTACAGCATTGCACTTACAATATGGCGTGAGTCCCATGAAACACAAGTCACAATGAAAGAGCTCAAATGCTTAAATTGGAACCATAGTATACAGTACTACTTTTACTGTTGTACCATAACATATTATGGAAGAAATACTAACAGTGGTATGCTAGTATGCAGTTCCAAATTCAGCAAAACACTTAGATGCAAGCAAAACTGGCATGTTTGCATCAGCAAATGTATTATCATCTCACATACATCATTTTAGTGTCACACTGGACATTTCATTTTGAAACTGCCACGATGCATACAACAACCAACATCACAAAACATGGCCAGAGTGACGTTTATCTGTTTTCGATCAAGCTGAACATGCTTTTAGCGCAAACTCACTTGAAATTTCACTTTCAAAGTGTCCCAAAACAAAAAGCAACATAATATAATTTTGCAGATATGTAGCCACAAGCATGCTTTTCTAATGAACCTGGGTGACAAAAAAGCCTAAAAAATATAAAAAATAAGTAGTGAAGTAGTGTCAACAAAAGGTGTGTGTAGCATTTTCTCTGTTGTGTAGAATCAGAGTTAGAGATGTCTTATTCCCAATCAAATCACTCTTTAGAGCTGGTTCATTTTGATAACGTATACATTTACATGCACCCTCTTAATGCAATTATAATGAGATTTAGGCAATATTGAGCTTAAACTTTACCTCTTGTAAACAAAATACTGGGAGAAAGAATCCAGGAAGGCACCGGTAACACCAAAGGGAAACACTAAAGAGGTGCAAACAGAGGAAGGAACCACTGAGGGGCTGGCAGAGGAGGCCACAGAGAATCGGAAAATTCACCCTGTCCTGACAACACTTGAGGGCTGAAGGTCCATGGCGGAGCCCTCCATGGTGTTGATCAGGGCTGAGCCAGGGGAACTGCAGACCGAGTAATAGTCAGGTGGATCAAAGACTAGAGCGAAGATGGAGAGATTGCTCATCTTATGGGTGAAGGGCTGAGACGAAACCAGAGTGATGTCTGACCAAGATGGAGCCGGAGGGATGAAGTACCCTGGCAGAGCCTAAAGCCCGAAAGACCATGGAGGAGTCAAGGGAGCAATTGGCCATGGTGGAGCTGATGGGTCGACGAGCGAGGTGGGTGTGGGCTCTGGCACTGGGTCTGTGGTGGGCTTTGGCTCAGGATCTGGCTCCGTGGCAGGCATGGGGGCTTGGTTTGTGACATCCTCTAGCCCATGAACACGGAGAGTGGAGGGGGCAATGTCCTCCCCGACCATCCCCACTGTCAGGGGGAACCAACCAGCCACAACGCCACCAGTTGGAGTTCCCCATTGGCATCAACTAAAGGAGGTGGTCCTCGAGCCCGCTCCAAAAACAATCCATCAGAGTGTTCTCTTTCCAGGGCAACCAATGACATAAGTCCCGTCTTGGTCCTGTGTTCTGTCATGGCTGGTCAGGCATGGCGATGCAAAGGACGAGAGGGGGATCTAAATGCAGCTCTTTACACTTTATTAACAACAAATAAAACTAAGAAGATTTTCCACAGAAGAAACAAACGCAACAGCTTACACACATAGGTGAAAAAAAAACACAGGATTATGAACCTAAACAAACTAAGGACTTAAATACACACATGATACTGATAAACTAAACAAGACCATAGAAACAAACTCGAAACAAAAACTAAGGAAACCGGAACTAAGATACAGGGAAATGGAACTAACAAAATAAAAGTCATTTACAAAGGAAATAGAAACAGATCAGGCTAGCTATTACAGCAACATGGCCACACATAGAAAGTTCTGTGTTGTTATATGCTTTTTTATCTTCAAGTTTCATACATATAGAAGTGCTACATTTGGACTGACATAGCTGAATCGCTGTCCCTGGGCAAAGATGCTGACAACACTGCCATGCTTATTTGGATGTGTTCCACATTGAAACAGCCACACTGTAAATACAAAATGAGATCCATATCATCTCCCTAAGAGGCCATTTTCTCCCCTGCACAGGGCTCCTCATTGTTTCATGCTCTCCGCCACTGTGGTAAGCGAGAATTGAATCAAATTGACTGCCACAAAGGGCTAAGGACAGGGAGAGCAATGAATTACCTGAAATTTCTATTTCATCTTTCCTCACATAACCTCAAACAGTTCAAATGCCTCTTGTTTTGAGTGCATTCAATGTCGTTGGAAGCTTATGTTGCCGCGTGCAATTGTTTAATGCTGTTTTTCTTTTTCAATGCATTTTGTTATTTATCTCAAATTACCTGGAGTTGAGAGCCTCAATTATGTTATATTGACATGGGTGGGAATTTTGTCTAATTAAGGCTTATATCAACTTGAGTCAAAACCAAAGGATGGGGAGTTCTTAAAGGTACATATAATTTTTTTTACACAGATACATATGGATATTTTATCAGCTTTTTCCATAATTGTTTCAATTTTAGATCAAGTTAGATCAAGCTATTCAATTCATTCACAAACTGAAATAAAATGTTTTCAATATGCCACTTGTCACAGAGTCAGGCACACATAACAGCCCCAGTCGTCACTAAATCACCAGGACCCGCCCACTCGTTCACAATCACCAGAGTACTGACTCTCTGCACCTGCACTCCCTCATCAACACACCCTTTATATGCCCCGTTCAACTTTCACTCCTTGTCTGTTCCCGTTGCAGTATATACTGCTTTGTGTGAAACTCCTGGCTAATCTACTCACCTGAGAGCATATCGTTCTGTATTCAGTCTCCTGTCCATCATCCTGATCCAGATCACCTGTCTTCGTGTTCACTCGTCACCTGCACAGAGAATCCACTCATTGCCAGCTAAGTCACCATCATTATTCTACTGGTCACCATCCTCTCACCATCATCTGGTTCCCGTTGTTCCACCGCCACTCTGCTTTTAATAAACACTGTGTGCACCTAAACCTGTCTGTCTCCTCCTGTGTTTGTGACATTTGTACACTTTTTGTTAGGATTCAAATAAGACAATTAAAATTGTATATAGACATAATTTTTGTAACAGCTGCATGAAAATATATACACCAAGTAATTTAATTGGGTTCAGAATGTAAAAAAAAAAAAAAATCAGGGATGTCAAAAGAGACATAATGACAAAGGGGGGACTGAAATATTTATAGATGACCTTCCTCTCTCAAATGTAAGGTGGCATCTACGTTAGAGAGTGACATATTCCTGAGAGGGGTGATGACATTCACCACCTTCTGAGAGAAGAGCTTTTCCTATGCAAACTGACTGCCCTCATCACCCAGACACATCACCTTGAACAACCCCATTATGTTTGACATATTCTTTTTTCCTTTTACCATTTGGGTATTCTTCTTGAGTATTACGGTTATCCTTATTATTATTATTAATAATAATAATTAAACAGAGACTTGGTTAGTAGTAATGCCATCTTCCATGGCTGACTTTTGTGACAAAACATCAATAATTCCTTTACAGTAGATTGACTAATCATGCCTATTTATTCCCCATTTGTTTCATTATTTACATTATCAGACATATTTCTCTAATCTTTGTTTAGCAGGCTACTATGAAAACAATTAACATCCATCAAAAGATTTGTGAAACACCACCACAAAGTGTCCACCACAATGATTTCAGATTATAAAACTTTATAAAAAGAAAATACTGCAACAAAATTTATATCAATTTGATTGTATAAAACTGTATAATGAGCAATAACCACACAAGTGTTCTAACCATCCATGTTCAAATACACATTTCTATAGGTGGCATTTCAAACATTGACAATCTACTATTTCTGGAAGTACCCCTATATAGAGCATATAACAATATGTTTATTAGTAATAAATACTGGAAATGAAATGTTTTATTAAAAATCAACAGCAGTTCAATTAATTTCTTTTCATTTGAATTCTTCCCCCTTAAATCAAAATGTAACAATTCAACTTACAATTCTGCTTAGTCATGTAAATTAACAACAAGTCCAGATAGAGACATTGCTCGCTAACACTGAAAAAATGACATCAGCGTCCCGATTAAATACATTTTGTCCTTGCCTGCTCAGCGACGCAGAAGCTGAGCAGACTCTGAATCGCTGAGGAGGTAATGAGTGATTTCACAATTCCCTGTATTTCATGGGTGAGAGGTACTTGTTCTTCAATCACGGCAACATCTGGTCACATAATTACAATGTGCCTCTCTGAACTTTTCCTGGAGACAATTTTCAACTCTCTAGGAATAAAAAAAAAAAATGTTAATTTGGTTATTTATACATTAGGTTGTTTTCACTCCCCTTTACATTGAGGTTACTGTGGATGATGGAAGCATGCAATCTGAGCATTAAAGGCATACAGATCATGTTGACATTAAATTCTCATAGGAATAGTGTTGCCCATCAACTATAGATTCTACCAGCCGTGACATTGGTAGGATGCTGTATTTCAAGTGAAGGGGAAAAGGGATATAGGCTCATGGATGCATGAAGCCTGTGATTTCAATCCCAATCCCATTAATAATACACAACCCTCCAAAGACACCTGTGCACATTATCCAAGCAGCAGTGCAATGTGATTTAAATTGAAGGAAATTGAAGGCACATAATTCAAGCTGTTCTTTTTTTATAGTTGACCTTGGCTTAATTTGTCTATCAGTATTCACAAGACATATTTTTTCCTCATGATACCAGTGATGATTTGGGTGCAAGACAATGAATTATGAGACCATTTTAAATGTACACACAAGCAGGCCTATAGCAATGGCAAAACAAAACTCTCATACAGCAGAAACCAACAGTTCAGGGAATGTCAGCAAAAAGGTGTGTGTGTGCGTGCGTGCGCGCGCGCGTGCGCGCATACCAGAAATCTTTTACCTTGTGGGGCCTTTTTTTTTTTTTTTACTATGAGGAAAACAGCTAATAAATTATAGGAGATTATGTTTTTTGAAAATGTAAAAATGCAGAGAGCTTTCTGTGTTTGGTAGGTTTAAGGCTAGGGGGTTAGGGGGTAGAATATACAGCATAAAAATCATTATGTCAGGAAAGTCCCCATAAAACATGAACACTCAACATTGGCCTGCCTTTTTTGAACTTGCAGCAGTGAACCTGAATGGTTCGTGATATACATTCATCAAAATGTCAACATTCTCTTAAAGAGACATGGATTACAAAGGTGTGTATTAAAGGAATAGTGAAATTCTGTCATTTACTCGCCTTCACTTGTATAATTTTCTTTCTCCAATAGAGCATAAAATAATATATGTATTTCAGGGAAAGTCAATGGGGTCCATATCTTTCAAGCTCCAAAAAGGGCATAACGGTAAAGTATCACACTCCATTGCATTTCATTGTATGTACAAAAACACCTGAGACATTCTTCAAATATCTTAATTTGTGTTCAGCAGAAGAAAGAAAGAAGTTTAGAATGGCATGAGGGTAAGTAAACCCTGATTTACTGGTATGCGCACAATGCAGTAAAATTACTGTAATTCATCGGTTTATTATTTCTTTCTTTCTATCTTTATTTATTCATTTATTTTTAGCTACTGTACATGTTTCCCAAGCCACATGATGGTATTAAAATGTAGTTTATTCTTTTTGTTTATGCTGAATTGTTTAGCATATAGGCCTACTGTAGTTTTTTATTTATACACACGCAGTCAAACATTTTAACTGTTATTATGTTTCGCATGATAACTTAATAACCAGTTGTCATGTTCTATATATAACAGAACTACTTCGTTATATGTATGAAACATATTTAGCATATTTTTTGCATAATTTCTAGTAATCAAGTCCACAAATGCTCGATTAGGATGCATTAGTGCTCAGGCACTCATGTGAAGAGAACGTGTGCAATCAGTGTTCCAGACATCAGTCGAAGGCAGACACTGACACTGAGCACAGTCTGCTAAATTTATCTGAATGGCATACAGTTCGATTTTGGCAACAAGATTCACTTTGCAATCACATCACTCCAAGTATAGTATTGTAAATACATGGTTTTGGGATGCTTAATATGGTGTATATGTGACATATCTCCACTTATAATGAAGACTATCTAATATTCTGGTGGAAAATGAGCAGTCGCAAGACGTCCGGTCAGAGACGTATATCTCTTTAATGGGTGGTAATTTGCAGCCTCAGTTAAACAGTAGTGGTTCTAAATGAAATAGAAATAACAATATTCAAATGATAACATATTCAAGATAACATTGTTCATATGGTTATATGCACAGAAGAACATAAGTTAGCATTGCAGTACTAAGTTATCCATACATTGTAACATCTAGAGTCAACAAATTTGACTAATAGTACCCACTAAATACTACTATTAGTGATATTATGTATGCAATGACTTAATATCTCACAGGTATGCAAATATAAATCACTTAACATAAGGACCGAGTCAAATAACACAGATAAATGGTGTCACGTTCTCTGACACGTGATCTCAATAGAAGCAATTGTACAGAGATGATATAATCATCATATATCCCTATTCTATCATAAATAATCCTATATAGGCTACATACTCAACTTTACTAAGAACTTGAGATTATATGCTCACAGATAGATATTTAACTCTCTTTTACATGTATTTACCTCAGATAATCTCTGCGATGCAATAAACAAATGCATGCGTCGTAACATCAAAAGATATCAAATTACGGGTTTAACATCAAAATAGTAATACTTGAAATACAACTCGCAAGAGTTAATCAATAACTGAACAAAGATTACTCACTGGTATATGAACGCACTCTGTCAAACCGATCTAAACAAGCAGCATAACTCCATCAAACTTTCTCGTTGTATGCGCTATAGACCACGCCCCAATGACTAAACTGCTCCGTTAATGCACGTCTTCAATCTCTTAACCTAATATTAATTTAGCCACAAGGGGGCATTAGTGTCTCTTTTATACATCTAGTACAGATTGGAGAGCCTTTTCAACAGCCGCCCCCACATTTGCTCTGTAAGTGTGTACCTTAAAAAAGGCACAATTTGGGAACAATAGTAAGGGTAATCAGTCTGGCAGATTAGGGAGGCTGATAAAACGGGAAATTGGGCGAAGGTAGATTTTGTTCTTTACGTCAACCTCGGCCACCCTGACTCTACCATCTTCTCCAGGGAAAACTTTAGTAACTTGTCCAACTGGCCACAGAGCCCGAGGGAGCTGCTGGTCAACTATCATGACAATAGTTCCAGGTGTTAAGTTTCCTGACTCTCTGTGCCATTTTTGGCGTGACTGAAGTCCTGGTAGGTAATTGCGGATGAAATGTTTCCAGAAGTGGTCTGCCATAATCTGACTATGCCTCCACCGTCTTCTACTCAAAATCTCTGATTGTGGATACACCACTTGGGGTAAGGATGAGTCCAGCCGCCCCATAAGCAACATATTAGGAGTGATTGGGTCCAAGTCAGCTACATCAGACGAGGTATAACCGAGAGGTTTAGAATTGAGAATGCCCTCAATCTCAACAAGTACAGTTCGTAGGACTTCCTCGGTTACAATCTGATCTCCTATAGTAGCACAGAGGGCAGTTTTAAGGGATCGAATTTCCCTTTCCCAACAGCCTCCAAAGTGTGGAGCACCAGGGGGGTTGAACTTGAATCGAATCTGTTGGCTAGCTAACTGCTCTTTTAATGTTGGGTGAAGTGCAGAGAAAGCTTCTTGTAACTCTCGATCACCACCCCGAAAATTCGTCCCATGATCTGAGATGATCTCAAATGGCTTCCCCCTACGGGAGATTAATCATCTGAAGGCCATTAAGAATGAGTCAGTGTCTATGTTGCTGAGGATGTCTAAATACACAGCTTGTGTTGTTAGACACTTAAATATAAGCCCCCATCGTTTCTCATTCCTCCGTCCAATTTTAACGAGTTAGGGTCCAAAGCAATCTACTCCCGTTGAGTAGAAGGCAGGTTGCAATAAGCGCAGTCGTGATGGGGGAAGGTCAGCCATCTCCTGAGTGCTTGGCTTACCTCTCAACGTTTTACAGCCTAAACAAGATCTTTGATGTTGCCGAATAACTTCCCTGCCCTTTAAGATCCAGTATTTACGTCACACTTCTGCGAATACACGTTCTGCTCCTGGATGGTGCAATTTTGCATCAAAATCTTGAATGATCAACTTGCTCAGGGGATGTCTAGAGGAAAGAACGATAGGGTGAATTGCACATTCCTCTAATTGTTCTGTCCTTCTGAGGCGACCACCAACCCTAAGGAGCTGCATATCACTATCATATTCCGGAGCAAGGCACCGGAGACGGCTACTCGTGGGTAAAGGTTTACCTGACTTAAGATGTCTGACTTCAACAGGGAAACTTTGGCTCTGTGCCAGGCGGAGGAGAGCTAGTTCTGCTTCTTGATATTCATCTGCAGTCAGAACATCATTATCCTCAGCCGCCCCATGCAATACCCGGGCAGTAGTTTTGAGCAAATTGTCATAGGACTGGAACTGAGCACAATCAGGCAACGCTGGATTTATGGCTGGAACAGTAAGCCCGCAAAAAGTAGCTCGTTTCACCTCCCCATCCTCCCTCTGTAGATTGAGAAGTGGACTCTGAGGCCACTGATCTGATTGCAGAAGGAGAAAAGGTGGACCCTGGTTCCACCGGCTTGGATTGGACAACTCAGCCAAAGTTTTGCCACGTGTGATGTCATCGGCTAGATTTGTTTTGGAATCTACATAATGCCAAGCCCCTGGGTCAGTTAATTCCTGTATCTCTGCAACTCTCGTTGCAACAAAAACCTTAAATCTACATAAGTCAGCTTGGATCCAGGTTAGCACAGTAGTTGAATCAGACCAGAGTGTGACATGCTGGATTGGAATGCTGAGCTCTGACCTCAGAAGTTTAGACAGCTGAGCTCCAGTTAAGGCAGCACACAGCTCCAAACGAGGGATTGACTGCTGCTTTTTTGGGGAAACTCTTGAACGGGCAGTCAGGAAAGCTACTTCTATGTCTCCCTGGGAACTCTGTGTCCGTAGATAGGCTACGGAGCCGTAGGCTTGCTCTGAGGCATCGCAAAAGATATTTATCTCTCTTAGACATTGGGTGTTGTCTAACTCTGCAGTAATATAACACCTGGGGAGAGAGATGAGTTGGAGGTCTGGCAACTCCAATTCCCATGCCTGCCAGGCGTGGAGTAACTCACTTGGTAGTTGGGGATCATCCCATTCCCTCTTCTTGTCCCACAGTCGCTGTACTAATATTTTAGCTCTGGTAGTGTAAGGGACAATGTAACCCAATGGGTCATATTGGCTAGCCAAGACCTTATAAATGTTGCAGATTGTGGGGACTGAGTAGTCAATGGGACGGTACTTGTACGACAGTGTGTCCGATATGCAGTGCCAGTGTAGTCCAAGTGTGGATTCTTGAGCATCTGGTTGACCTTGTGTCAGCCACAATTCAATACTGGTGGACCTTGCATGAGATGGGACATGGCTCAGAACATTAGGGAAGTTACTAGCCTATTGTCTTAAATCAAACCCACCTGTAGCAAAGAGGTTTCGCAACTGTATCACCAGTGACTCTGCTTCTTCCTCAGAACTGAAACTTTGGAGGAAGTTGTCCACATAGAAGGATTTCTCAATGCTTTCAAGGACATCTTCTCCTGGTTGACTATGATCCATGATGTGTTTCTGTAATGCAAATATTGCACAACATGGACTGCATGTCGTCCCAAAGGGAAGGACTTGCCACTCATAGACTTGGGGAAGCTCTTCTCTCTTGAGATCTCTCCACAGGAAGCGTAACAGAGGGCGATCCTCTGGCAGTAGACGCACCTGATGAAACATTCCCCTGATGTCACTGCTTAAAGCCACGTTTTGCTCACGGAACCTCAGCAGAACAGACATCAGGGTAGGGCCTAATGTAGGACCGGAAAGTAAGAGTTGGTTCAGGTTCTTCCCTCCGTGCTGAAAGGAACACTTGAAAACGACTCTGTTCTTTCCGTTGTGCTGAGTCATATGGTGGGGGATATACCATGATTCAGTTGTCTGTTCTACCTGTTCTACCTATCACTGAAGCATATCCTTCCTCCTCCAACCTCTTCATCTCTGCCCTGTAAGATGCTGCTTGAGTTGGATCTTTGGCTAACCTCCTTTCTATTCCTCGGAGACAAGGCAGGGTACTATCCTTTGGGGCTTGCAGTATGGGCATGTTCTCTGTGGTGGTGTTCACTGGGCAGCTCTCAGAGGGTCCATGATCAGGGGAATCATTTGTCTTTGTGGTGGGTCGAATATTAACCTCATGGAGGACCAACAAGTGTCTGCAGTTACAGATCTTGCAAAGAGTTCTGAGATTACATTTTGCAGCTTGGTGCCCTCGCCCACAACGCCAACAGCGATTGTTTGTTTGAATCCATTTCACTTTCTTATCTCTGTTCAACTGACTGAAACTAGTACAGCCATTCAAGTAGTGATCATGTCCATCACAATATGGACATAAGATATTTTTCTCTCTGGACTTAGACTCAGTATCCTTCACTGGCATGGATCTTAAGACAGTGCATTTCTCAGTACCAAGGAATATACTTGTTGGGTTGGTTGGACGTTTTGAATCCTTAATTTGTCCCTTTCTGCTCATGGCTACTGGCTTACTCGTGGAAAGAGAGAACCTGGAATGATCTTCTTGAACCTGCAGCTCGAACTCTAGCCAGGCTGAGAAATCCAGTAATGTAGGGATAGATACTCGGTGGGGATAGATAAACATTCTGAAGCTTGTCTGCAGATCATGTGGTAGCTTACACAATAACCTTGACACGTGGGATCCGCACTCCAATTCAACATAACCCTTCTTGCCCAAGTCATGAAGTCATGTCTGACCCGATCATCTGCAGCATCATTCACTTTTTTAGGCAGCTTTGATCGGGGTAAGGGTACAGGCTTAGCTTCTTTGGCACTTTGTGGAGGATGAAGACGAGGCTGTGGGATTGGTGAGGACATACCTGTTAAATGATGACTGGGCTGGTTGCTTCCCACTAGCCGTTTCATCTGTGATTCTAGAGCCTCATTCCTTTTTTCTAACGGTCTCATTTGTGCATTTGTATAATGCCGCAGTTCCTCATTCTCTTTTTTAAGCTGCTGGAACTCTGCTAAAACTACTGATGACAACTCAGGAGAGGAGATGTTATGCTGCTGTTCATCTTCCCAGATAGAGCTCCATTCTATTGGCTGCCAAGGCTGAGGACTCGGTCTGTGTTCATGGCAGGTGGCAGCTATGTTGAGTGAGGCTGCTCCTGGTGGCTCATAATCTTCACTCAGTTCAGGAGAAGAAGTGTCTGCTCTGTCCCATGATTGTAGCCTTGGGTGATATCTGGTGACCTCAAAGTCTGATAGGTAACTAGGTAGACGCACTGATCTCTGGGGTCTGACAGTGGGCTCAGTAGATCTAGGTCTGGTATCAGGATCACTCTGATGCATATTACTTGTGACAGCTCCTAATCCGGCTCGAAGGACCACTTATAATGAAGACTATCTAATATTCTGGTGGAAAATGAGCAGTCGCAAGACGTCCGGTCAGAGACGTATATCTCTTTAATGGGTGGTAATTTGCAGCCTCAGTTAAACAGTAGTGGTTCTAAATGAAATAGAAATAACAATATTCAAATGATAACATATTCAAGATAAAATTGTTCATATGGTTATATGCACAGAAGAACATAAGTAAGCATTGCAGTACTAAGTTATCCATACATTGTAGCATCTAGAGTGATATTAGTGATATTATGTATGCAATGACTTAATATCTCACAGGTATGCACAGGACCGAGTCAAATAACACAGATAAATGGTGTCACGTTCTCTGAAACGTGATCTCAATAGAAGCAATCGTACAGAGATGATATAATCATCATATATCCCTATTCTATCATAAATAATCCTATATAGGCTACATACTCAACTTTACTTAGAACTTGAGATTATATGCTCACAATTAGATATTTAACTCTCTTTTACATGTATTTACTGTTATGTATGTAATACTGCTATTCCCCCATTGTGCCTGTAGGTGGCACTGCCACTTGTATTAGTTGTGTTCCTATATAATAAATTCAGAAGAAGTAAAGTATCCCTGAATGTTGGCTGTGTTATTTGAACGTGGTTTGCCACAAGTGTTTTATAGATGTTATGTCAGTGGAAAACATAACATATTTGGCGACGAGGTGGATTAAAATTACCACGAAGCTACTTCAGTGAATCGTGAGTAGTTAGGCGTAACGTTACTACAACTTTTATATTGTTTTCTCTGCGTAGCTAAAGTGATCTAGGTTAGCTAGGATGGCTGCTACCATTGGTCACATGGAAGGTTTTGATGAAAGCGTCGAACCGTGGACCACTTACATTGAAAGATTTGAACACTTCATAGAAGCCAACAGTATTGAGGCAGACAAGAAAGTGCCTGTGCTACTCAGTGTGATCGGAGGAAAAATATATGGACTACTCCGAAGTCTTATCGCGCCGGACAAACCGGGAGAGAAAAGCTTCAAGCGCATCACAGACACGCTACAACAGCACTTCTCTCCGAAGCCCCTGGTCATCGCGGAGCGTTTTCGTTTCCACCGGCGGAATCAGGAGAGCGAGTCGGTGACACAGTATGTTGCAGTGCTTAGAGGGTTGTCAGAACACTGTGAATTTGGGGGACATTTGGATGATGCACTTCGCGATAGATTTGTGTGTGGCTTGAAGAGTGAGGCTACTCAAAAGCGCTTGTTGACTGAGTCTGCGCTGACGTTTCAGAGAGCGGTAGAGTTGGCGGTCTCCATGGAAACGGCGTCACGTGAAGCACACCAACTCAGCGGATCACTGACGGTAAATGCACTGTCTTTATCAAAGAGTAAGACTGCAAACAAATGCAAACGATGTGGAAAGACTAACCATAGTGAAGATGACTGTTGGTTTAAAGACAAAAACTGTAATGCTTGTGGAAAAAAGGGCCATATCAGTCGCGTTTGCAGGACAAGTAACGTTAATGATGAAAGAAAAACAAAGAGTGGAAACACAGCAAAAGCTGCACGGCCAATGAAAGCATTTAAGCAGAAAGGCTTTATAAAAAAAGGAAATGTACATCCCCTTGATGCTGATGCAGTGTCCAATGATGATGACACAGACTCTGATTTAGCTCTGTATAAACTGTCACAGCCAGGAGAAAAGTCCAGTATCACTGTGAAACCAGAAATTGAAGGTATGCCACTGGAAATGGAACTGGACACGGGCGCAGCAGTGTCATTGATTTCAACAGAGACTTATGATCGAATATTGAAACACCTGCCCCTATGCTCAACGGACATTGTTCTTTGGACATACACTGGGCAAGCTTTGCGTCCTGAAGGTGTAATTGATGTGCATGTGAAAATGGGCAAGCAGACAGCTGTTCTTCCATTGTATGTCGTGCAGGGGGACTATCCAGCACTCTATGGCAGAGAGTGGTTGCGTCAGATCAAACTGAACTGGAAAGAAATAAAAACAGTCAAATTGAAGACACTAGAAGCTGTGCTGCAGAAACATGCAGCTATTTTCTCTAAACAGTTGGGAGAAATGAAGAACATCAAAGCTAAAATAACATTGAAACCTGGATACAAACCCAAGTTTTGCCAGCCCAGAGTCGTTCCGTATGCTCTTCGTCCGAAAGTCGAAGCGGAGCTGAACCGTCTCACTGAAATTGGAGTATTGACACCGGTACAGTACAGCGAATGGGCCACTCCAATAGTCCCTGTTGTAAAGAGAAACGGAGATGTGCGCATCTGTGGTGACTTTAAGGTGACGGTAAACCCTGTCTTACACATTGAACACTATCCATTACCGCGCATTGAGGACCTGTTTGCTTCATTAGCGGGAGGACAATGTTTCAGCAAATTGGACTTGTCACATGCTTACCTTCAAATGTGGGTCGAGGAGGAGTCCAGGAAGTTCCTCACAATTTCCACACAGAAAGGGCTATTCCAGTACAATCGCCTTCCGTTCGGGATCGCTTCGGCGCCAGACATATTCCAGAGAGCTATGGACCAAATATTACAAGGTCTGCCTAATGTCCATTGTTACCTGGATGACATTCTGGTTACCGGGCGGACTGAAGCTGAGCACCTGGAAAACCTGGATGCAGTCCTTGGACGACTGGAGCAGTTTGGCTTGCATGCTGAAAAAGGGAAATGTGACTTCTTCAAGGACTCACTGGAATACCTGGGTCACATAATTGATGCGGAAGGTTTGCACAAGTCACCTAAAAAAGTAAGTGCAATTGTCAATGCGCCAATTCCATCTAACATCACACAGCTGAGATCATTTCTCGGCCTGTTAAACTATTACGGGAGATTCATACCCAATCTGGCAAACATAGCGAATCCTCTGAATGCCCTGCTGTTTAAAGGGAAACGTTGGCAGTGGTCTGCAGAGTGTGATGCTGCATTCAAAAAGGCAAAAGAACAACTGGTGTCACAAAATGTCTTGACACACTATGACCCTCAGAACGCCATTCGGCTTGCATGCGACGCATCACCTTATGGCATTGGTGCCGTCATTTCCCACATGCTACCCAGCGGTGAAGAAAAACCAATAGCCTTCGCATCGCGCACACTTAGCAAGGCAGAACAGAATTATGCACAGATTGAGCGCAAGGCTCTGGCCATAGTGTTTGGGGTCAGAAAATTCCACCAGTATCTCTACGGACGGAAATTCACGCTTTTCACAGATCACCGCCCCCTTACTACGATCTTTGGGCTGCAAAAAGGAATTCCGTCTATGGCGGCAGCGCGGATGCAAAGGTGGGCATTACTTTTGTCTGCGCACAACTATACAATTGAGTACAAAAGAGCTGAGCATCATGCAAATGCTGATGGTCTTTCCCGTCTGCCATTACAAGTAGAGCACAGTGAGAAAAAGGATGCCGTAGAGCTGTTTTACCTCGGACAGATGGAGAAACTCCCTGTCAGTGCCACTGATATCCGACGTGAGATTATGAGTGATCCGGCCTTGTCTACAGTCGTCGAAATGGTCATAAAAGGGACTCAAGCTGTCAACCTGACTGGTTATAATGAAGTCTCACCTTTTATCTCCAGACGCAATGAGCTGTCCGTCCAACACGGGTGCTTAATGCGAGGCATGAGAGTTGTTGTTCCCCTTAAGCTGCGGAAAAGAGTACTGGAGGAACTGCACACTGGTCATCCAGGAATTGTCCGGATGAAAGCCATTGCTCGCAGTTATGTGTGGTGGCCTGGGATTGATGTTGACATTGAACAGTGTGTAAAAATGTGTCAGTCATGTCAACAAATACAGAAAATGCCATC
This sequence comes from Siphateles boraxobius, assembly GCF_051911475.1. Lineage (NCBI taxonomy): Eukaryota > Metazoa > Chordata > Actinopteri > Cypriniformes > Leuciscidae > Siphateles > Siphateles boraxobius. Next base: position 8,038,929 of record NW_027508699.1, on the reverse strand, counting down.
CCAAGCACCCCTCCACCCATGGGAGTGGCCAAGCAAACCATGGGAGCGCATACATGTAGATTTTGCTGGGCCATGTGAAGGTCACATGTACCTAGTCGTGGTTGACACACATTCGAAGTGGCCTGAGGTGCAGTTGATGACATCAACAACTGCAGAAAGAACAATTGAAGTTTTGCGGGATCTCTTCAGCCATTATGCTCTGCCTGAAGTCCTGGTGAGTGATAATGGACCACAATTTGTCTCTCAGGAGTTTGTGACTTTCATGAAGGCCAACCATGTGAAACATATCCGTTCCGCCCCATATCATCCAGCAACCAATGGGCAGGCTGAAAGGTTTGTTCAGTCACTAAAACAAGTACTGAAGACGTCTAAGGGCTCTTCTACTCTTCAGAGACGGCTGGAAACATTCTTGCTGACGTACCGCAACACACCACACCCGACGACAAGAGAGTCCCCTTCCTTGTTGTTTTTGGGACGACAACTGCGCACACGTTTGGATGCCTTGAAACCCAGTGTGACAGCTGCCGTGCAACTCTCACAGACCTCCCAGGTCCTCCGCAGAGTTGGCCGTTCGAAGCCCAGACAGTTTGGAGTCGGTGATGATGTGCTGGCTCGTGATTACAGAGGGAGAGAGAGATGGACATCAGGTGTGGTGACGGCTCAAAGTGGGCCAGTATCTTATACTGTGGATGTAGGAGCTTCTGAGGAATGGCGACGCCATGCTGATCAACTCTTGTCCATTCCGAAGCAAACAGCTGAAACTCAGGTGACACAACAACCTGACATCAGTGATGTGTCTGTTCCTGTACAGACCTCTGTTGATGACACTTCTTCAGTACCACCAACAAGGGAACAAGATGTTAACAGTGACACATCAGTAGAGCCTCAGATAAACCATGGCAAACTCAACATTCCATCAGTGCAGGTCAGACGTTATCCAGCCAGAGTGATTAAACCGCCCAACCGTCTGACATTATAGAGCCATGAGACACCCCTGCTGGGCTGAACTGTAATTAGTTATGTTAGTGGGCCTTTTCTGACATGGGACAGAATAATCCCCGAACTGGCTCGAGGCAAGAGGCAGTCTACCCTCTACCTCTAGAAAAAAATAAATAAATGCATAATTTTTGTGTAACTGAGAATGCATTGTTTTCTTTGTTCTTGATTAAGAGGGGAGGAAATGTTATGTATGTAATACTGCTATTCCCCCATTGTGCCTGTAGGTGACACTGCCACTTGTATTAGTTGTGTTCCTATATAATAAATTCAGAAGAAGTAAAGTATCCCTGAATGTTGGCTGTGTTATTTGAACGTGGTTTGCCACAAGTGTTTTATAGATGTTATGTCAGTGGAAAACATAACATTTACCTCAGATAATCTCCGCGATGCAATAAACAAATGCATGCGTCGTAACATCAAAAGATATCAAATTACCGGTTTAACATCAAAATAGTAATACTTGAAATACAACTCGCAAGAGGTAATCAATAACTCAACAAAGATTACTCACTGGTATATGAACGCACTCTGTCAAACCGATCAAAACAAGCAGCATAACTCCATCAAACTTTCTCGTTGTATGCGCTATAGACCACGCCCCAATGACTAAACTGCTCCGTTAATGCACGTCTTCAATCTCTTAACCTAAAATTCATTTAGCCACAAGGGGGCATTAGTGTCTCTTTTATACATCTAATACAGATTGGAGAGCCTTTTCAACACCACTGTTCTTCAGTTATATTAATTGGGGCGGGGGAGGGAGGATGACCCTTAGAAGACCCTAACCCTTGTTGTAAGGCTAAAATTGGCAGTAAAGGCCCACTGAAGTACCTTGGAACACACAGCTTTGTATGATGTGTTGACGTAATTTCCACTGAAACAGGAAGCTAAGGCAGGATATATTGAATGCCTCCTCCCTCTTTTCAAATAGCCAATAAAAGCATTTAGTTTACCTCCCAGACTGCAAGTCGTACTTGACAGCATCATGGAAGCAAATCCGAGTGCTGTTGATATGTTGGATTCAATAATAGAGGTGTGAATAAATTCTAGCCATTTCTTTCTTAACCAAGGTACAGTTGGAAAATGGAATACAACTCTAGCAACACACATCTCCAACCAGTGGCGTAATTTTGTTTTAAAAAGTGGGTGTGACAGGTGTGTGGTGTGTGGTGTATGGGGTGTGTCTGACAATGCTAAATCAGATATATGTACAATAACAATTTTCGGAAAAATAACATTACGATGTCCAGAAATCAATTTCAATAGTACATTGGGTTTAACTTATCATTTAATCAGATCTACTAATATATATATATATATATATATATATATTGTGAGTGCCAAGAATTTCACGTGAATAAATAAATAGATCTGCAATTTTGAAATGTCTACTTTAATGGTCTTGTGGTAGAAGGTTCTGGGTTCTAATCTGCACTCGTATCGTTTTTTTTTCTTCTTTTTTGTATTGTGATTTCACCGGAATGAATAAAGAGTTTCCGCACCTGCATCCGAGTGAAGACTGTGCGCGAGCCACAAGAGAACACTGTATTCATGCAACTGATAGCAGCGGCAATGAGCACTCAACAGCTTGATTTAGAAAACAAAACAAATGTCAGCGCTAGAACACCTCTTATTTAACAAACGAATGAAATAAATGCCCTGCTAGTTAACTGGAGATGTTTTATTTATTTGTATTAGGTACATCCATGTTGCGCCCGCGCTGTTTCAAAAAGTGGTCGGGACAATATCGACCCTGGCAAAAACCCATATTGCTCCATGATACGTCAACGGTCGTTTTCGCCAAGTGGTATTTATAGCATAGGGGGCAGGACACTTTAGATTCTAGAGAGCATTTGATTGGACTGAAGATGTGATGAAAAGCTGTAGTCCGTGGTGATGTCATAAAAATCAATGATCCATTTTTGCGGAAGTGGGGAACTGTAAGTTTTGAATGCTTGTATCTCCTAAATGCGAATTTTGTAATTGTTTTGGATCACACCAGCTTTTTCATAATCTAAGGCTAAAATATTCATACTAAAAGCTAAAAAAACTTACTTTTGATTTCAGGGGGCCTTTAACATTGCTATTTTCCTGTTGAACATCGCCACCACGTCAAGTTCGTACTGGCCAAGCTGAGAGAATACCATCTTTATTTCAAAGCTGAAAAGTGCTCATTCAACCAAGCCTGCACCCAATTCCTAGGCTATATAATCTGTGCTGAGGGCATCAGAAGGTTTATTCAATGATGTAAGTAATGCAGAATGACCAAGTCACCTCATCACCTTCCGGCCAGAAAGCTCCTCCCGCTGCCCGTTCCCAGACGTGTATGATCACACCTAGGGGTAGATTTTATGATTTAGATTTTCCAAAGCCTGCCGACTGATCCCTCTTCAAGGGCCTAGCCATGGCCAGGGCACCGCTGAGCTCCTGTTCAAACATGTTTTCAGAAACCTTGGCATTCCAGAGGATATAGTATTGTATAGAGGGCCCCATTTCATCTCTAGAGTGTGGAAAGCATTCTTCTCTCTCCTAGGTGTGACCATCAGCCTCTCATTGGGTTACCATCCTCAGACAAATGGGCAGATGGAGAAGAAGATCCGGGAACTTGGCTGGTTCCTACAAACCTTCTGCCACCACCGTCACTAGACCTCCTAGAACTAGAACTCTCTGCCAGCCGAACACAGGGTTAACTCCATTCCAGGGCATACTAGGCTTCCAGAAAACTCTGTTCCACTGGACTGGGGATTCTTCAGAAGTTTCGTCTGTCAAATATTGGTTCCGTTAGAGGGAGAGGATCTGGGAATGCTGCTCATCACCCTCTGCAGCAGGCAGTACGCCATCAGAAGGCCTACAATGAGTTACACAACCCCAGTCTTCCAACCCAGGACGTCAGGATGCACCTGCCCTGTAAAAAAAACTCAGTCCCAGATACATTGGTCCCTTCACCATTCTGGAACAGGACAATTCAGTGACATATAAGCTGCAACTACCTCCTCCGCATTCACCCCACCTTTCATCATGTATCCCTACTCAAAGTCTACCACCAAGCCGGCAAGTAAGAGCACACAGAGAAGAAAACCAAGACATAGCTGCCGGCGTGAAATGCCCTGATTGAGCCAGAACGATGGAGACCTACAGCGGAGCCTTAGGCAGTGTAGATCAGAGCAGAGCTGGGAGGGTGAATACTGAGGTTGAATCAAGGATGCTGGAGACCAAGGCGATGGGAGGGATGGAGAACCAGGGCTGTTGCAGGCTCAGTGGACCAAGGTGGAGCCAGAGGATTACTAAGGCAGAGCTGAGGGCTCAGAAGACTGCGGCGGAGCAGTGGGAGCGAGGACCAATGAGGAGCCATATGGAAGGAGGGACCCTGGTGAAGCCAAAGGCCCAGGCGCAGCCAAAATTCCTGAAGTCCATGGTGGAGCCAGGGGGGTCAACAGACTAAGGTGGAGCTGAAGGGATTGCAACCAGTGGGATAATGAACCACAGTGGAGCTGAGGGGTTGAAGAGCTGAGATGGAGCCATGGGCTCTGAAGACTAATGGAGCCAGAGGAATGTAAGCCTTGGGCTGTGGCCAAGAGTCCTTCGACCACAGTGGAATGGGCTGGCCATGAGTGGGGCTGGAGGGCTGAGGAGAGCCAATAGATTAGGAGGATGTGGCGGAGCTAGGAAACTAGGTGAGGCAATTGGAGGAGGTGGAGCCAAGGAACTGGATGGAGGCAATGAAGGAGGCAAGGCTAGGGGATTGGGCAGAGCCAGTGCAGGAGAAAAAACCAGGAAACTGGATGGAACAAGTGGTAGGGAATGGCCAAGGAGGTGGATGGAACCAAGGAATCTAGCAGGCCGGATGAGAACAGCGTAGAACAAGAAAGTCATTGTGGGGTGGGTTCAGGGGTGGGAATGAGCGCTGGTCATTGAGCGCCTGCTCTAGAATTTACATAGAGTGCTCAGAAGTTGAATCCTCTTCCTCACCTACTGTGAAAGGGGAACCACAATGGTAGAGTTCCCACTCTACAAACTCGCAGAATGTCCCTAGAGGACCATCCTCAGGCACACGTGTCTTTGCCCTACATAGTAAAAGGTGAAAAGGCACCAATTGGGATATTGTCCTCGAGGGTGTGGCTCCCCTGCTCAAGGAGGAGAATTCATTCGGCTGGTAGATCCATCAAATGGTCCAGTATTCTTTCACGGTGCAGGCAAGGGAAGAGTAGCAGAGGATCTAATTGCAGCAGTAAAATTTTTTAACAAAAACAAAGAAGATCATCAAACTAAGATAATCTGACAGTTAAGTATAAACACAACAGTTTAACACAATGCCAAGACAATACTGGACAAACTAAAGATAGAAACAAAGGGCTAAATATACCAGGAAAAGATGATGAGTAATCAAACATGGCATAGGTGAAGAACATAATCAAATACCATTCAAACAATCACTATAGAATCACTAAAGAAACTCAGAAAAACGGGAACTTAACTTGGGAAATATGAAAACAGAAATAACAGAACGTAATAAACTTCCAAATAAGTGTCCTGGAACATAGGTGCACTAACAGAATGTGACAGTAACATACTAGTACTATGTCATTTGAACTGTGTGTTTATATGTCTAACAATAAACCTGTGAAATAAACAAACAATAAACCTTCTATTGGCATATTAACTAGGCCTGACCAGAGACATATTTAAATTATTCAAATTTGTAATATTATGACAAACAACACTAAGTTATTATATTAATTATTTTATTCACCATTTCAGCAATTTAGGAAAAATATTGACAAATATTGGCAAAATATAAAAATAAAATGAAGACCATTTTAGTATGTCAAAGCAAGAAAAAATATTGTATTTTTTTTATTATTACCTATGTGCTTCTACATGGGAAAGTGAAATAAGAAATCATTGCAAGATATTTCTAGAAAAAATGACAATAAAAAGGATGATTTATCTTGAATACACTATGACTTTTTAACTGCCATGTAATACTAGTAAAGCAAAGGATAAGACACATGCCTTTGGTGTGAGAGACTGAGGTTCGAATCCACTGCGAGACACCAATGTGTCACTGAGTAAGACACTTAACCCCTAGTTGCTCCAGAGGCGTGCGACCTCTGAAATATAGCAATTGTAAGTCGCTTCGGATAAAAGGGTCAGCTAAATGAATAAATGTAAATGAATATTAAAAAATAGAAGGTAACAGTAAAATGTTTATTTAAAACGTATATAAATAATTTTAACAATTTATTTGATTTGTTCTACTCTATTTCCAATAATAATAAAAAATACCAAAAATCAAAAAAAAGAAGAAATCCAAGGTACTCTCAATTGAAAAAATTAAAAAGCCTTTATTATGGCTAGGTCAAATGCACTTTTTGAATTGAGAGTGCCTTGGAGTTCTTATTTTGATTTTTGGTATTTAGTTTCCCATCCAAAGAGCACCTCTATCTTAACCAAACTTTTGAGTCCAGGAAGCGCTCCTCTACCCCTTCCTTTTTCCAATAATTAAAAAAAATAATTAGATTTATGTCTTTGCAAAGCTCAAGTGGTAATTTAGAAAGATTTTGTGGCTGTGGGACTTTCCTCCTGGTATTATCCTGTACCTCTGTTGACCATCATCAGTCAGTGCATTATTAAGTGGTGAATTGATCTGTTTATCTGAATAGAGGAGACCTGGAGTGCAGAGGAGAAAGTAAAAAAAAGTGTGCAAGTGAGAGAGAAAGAGACTTAAAGGATTTAACACTCCATTTTAAGTGCATAATATACTGAAGGCTCACACATACTGTAGGTGTGCAGAGAGACAGCTAAACAAAGTGGCTTTAGGTGAAGTAACTAACACTATTGATTTCAACAGCCCGTTGACATCCGATGGAGTGGAAGAAAGCATGTTTTTTATGTCTTCCACGATAGAAAGACTCAGGGAACTTTATTTGTAGAATTGATTTATTCAAGAGTGATTTAGTATTGGTTTATCCTCTTCTTCTTGATTGTTGTGTGATCCAATAATCAAATGTATGTCCCAATGCTAGAGAAGCGATTTCCAATGTAAAAGAGTAAATGGATCCTTTTAATACCAGCCCAGCATGCAACGTTAAACATGTTGTGTACCGTACATATTCTACCAACAATCAATGATGAGTGACCTCACTGTTTTTTATTTATTTTTTATTATTATTATATTGAATACTTCCAGCTTCTACACATTCTTCTGATTTTCCGTTGACAGATTTCTTAGTTTACTCATAAGGAATAGTTATTTACAAAATAAATGTGAAAATAAAAAGAGGATTAATACAGTGTTATTTATTTTTAATAAAAAAAATGCGTATTTGCATTCTTGTCTAATTTTCATTATCATTAATAAATTTGAGTGAAACATTTTTGTTTTTCTTTAAAGACATCAAAATGCAAAATATCCTTGTTTTCCAGCATGATTTCACAATCATAATTTATTTTAGACCATACGTTCGCTCACATTAAAGGCATGTATATAACGATTATCTGCTACAACATCCTTGAAATACTTTCCACAATATCCCTTTCCAGACATAAGATGATGACTAGGCTATCAAGGTAATATTACAAGTAATTATTATCACTGTCTCTATTACAGGAGGTCCTGTGGAGCTCCAACCTAATTTTCACCGGATCGAGAGGAAGATGGGTTTGTCGATAAGGTGCCATAACCACTCTCAGTCACATACAGAGGGGGCTTTAAAGAAAAGTGGCATCCCAGATGATCTCTCTCATATAGGCCACAATGATTAATTCAGTCTCTCCGTGGACATGCTGACACCTAATCCCAACTTCACGGCCATGGATTAGATGTGTCAGACCAGCATGAAAAATTAGGCTCAAAAAACTGGAAAACCAGTTCACCCTCTCTAGGGTGGGTTGATAGTTTATACAACCAAATAGATAAGAGAGGAACTTCAGACTGGAATGAGTAGAGATTTGTCATTGTGTGCTTTCCCTGCAGTGTTCGTCTACTCCGTGCCAATCAGATGTGTAAAAGACATACATGGACTCACAGGAATCCATTAAAGAACTCAGACTGCATTGCAAAACTGTAGAGGGCAGATCTAAAGCAGTCCAGTAAAATCACCTCAGTGTTTAATCTGACTCCAATTTCAAATGACTCTAAGATTTAGATTGAGATTATTATTATTATTATTATTATTATTATTATTATTATTGTTATTATTGTTATGTTAGTTTTGCAATTCATTTGGATATTTGATTATTCTGGCTATCCCATACTTTAAGTTATTTGTTCATTAGGGACCCTATGTCGCATAGAGTCTTACATCAGCCGGGACACTCTCAACTCCTCAGCTCTGATCTTAGTCAGAGTGTACAGGGTTAACTAAAACCTTTTAGTTGGCGGCTACATGCTTGCTCTTACAAAAAGAGTAGTTTTCTTAAGCCCCTTTCACACGTTGATCCTGTTGCACATTGATCCTGGAAATAGCAGTAAAATTGCTAGAGTGCCTTCTGTGTTAACGCAAACACGTCTCGGGATTGATGCTGGGATCAATACTGGGATGGGGACCTAGTAATATTGCCGGGATCAGTCCCGGAAAGCGCCCTGTGTGAACAAAAGCCAGAACCAATGGCGTAAGGGGTGTGTCGTAGTGATGACGCATGTGCCATCGCAATTACGTAGTTATCGTGCAACTCTGTTGCTCTTAGAAGACAGTTTGTGTTCGTCATCAACAAAGAAAGAAACGAAAAAATGTCTGCAAACTGGAATGAAGCAGAGACCAGGGAGCTCCTTACTATCCGCGCTGAAGCGGAGATCGTTCGACGCGTACATTACACGTCACATCCTGATGTACGTGTCTTTACGGGATCTTTATGGGATGTTAGTGACAGGACACATTATCCGTGTATTTTCCGGAATCTCTGTGTGAAAGGGGCTTTAGTCACGTAACTTGAAACTTGCTAAGTCAGAGATAGACAGAACTCAAAAGGCCCCACATGATGATCCTTTCATTGTACCTTTAGTTTGACCTATCCTGGATGCAGATTTGCAGAAACACCAGACTCCACTCAATGTACTGTCATAATGATCTCAGAAGAATACAGAATAAATCCAATATGACATTGTATTCACAGGTAAAAATGTATCATGCTAATTTCACATTTAAAAGCCAATCCAGAAATGATAAATAACATAACATAAATTGCTCAATGATGAATCTTAGAGTGAGAGATGCACACCTGAAAGGAGAGAAATACACAGTCATTGACACAGCACTGTGCAGGGGTTTTCTGGTTAGGATCACCATGACTCTTCTGCCTTAGATAACCAGACTAGAACAAAAGAGCTGTAAATATTTACTACACAAATATTTCGACCTGCCTCCCACTGAAAGCTTACATTCCGGGGAAGAGAAAACACAACTGCCTACATTCATAAGGATAAGAAAATGTCTCTTCTGGAATCTACGTGTTGCTCTAACTGCCACAGACTTTTACAAAGGATTGCAGTTCTTGAAACAAAGTTAATTATGGGACCACCAAACCAGACGACAGAGCTTCGTCATGGACGCCCTCAGCATACAGCCGGTGAGTCGCACGAATCTAGTGCTCCTCGACAGGATATACTAAGTGTAGAGAAACAAGCTGATCGGCTTACAAATCGATGGCACAAACAGGGAGCGAGACCCAAAGGCACTCGGGACATCAGATTGTCAGGAGCATCACATATTGCCGCAGTAGCATCCTCTACCCCAGATACGGCTCTGACAAGGATTGCAAACACTGGTCTCCTACCACCGCCTATACATCTTGAGAACAGATTTGAAGTATTAATGAATGAGGAATCCCCAAATTTGACGAATGTGATTGAACACAGACTGAATAAGCCAATAGCTAACACTGATGCTAACTGACGCTCAAGGGCGAGCAGACAGCGGCACTGAGCTGAGAGTGCAGCCGGGCCCAGGACTCTGATAGTGGGTGACTCCATAATCAGAAACATTAGTAGCAGGGATACAACTACGTGCTGCCTTCCACAAGCAGCAACGTCTGATGTAAACAGGGAACTTCAGAACATTCTGATGAAACATCAGACTGTAAATCGACTCATCATTCATATTGGGAAGAATGATATACATAAAGAGCAGTCAGAACTCTTTAAGAAGCATTTCAATGAACTTTTTGAAACACTTAAAAGACTGAAAGTCCAAACATTCATCAGTGGACCACGCCCAGCAAGAGGAACAAACACTGTTTTCACGGTTGCAATATAAAAGGAGTGAACTGCATTGACAACTTCAATCTTTTCTGGAGTCAGAGGCAACTGTTTCAACAGGATGGCCACCACCCAAACAAACTTGGTCCAAGAGTGCTAAAGGACAATATCTACTTCTCCATCCATCATCCTTCTGCAGTGTGTGCCAATCCACTCTACCTGAATGGCACACACTTCCTGGACACAGTATGAATGACCACAGGACTTCACTTCAGCACGTGAATCGACATGCGGTTGACACCACACAAGGACAATTATAACACCACTCAGCCACAACAACTTCTGCTCACGGACACAATCTCAGCTGAGCCCTGCCCACAGAGCTCACCACAGACAGACTATGACTTACTAGAACTGCTCCAAGATTCAGCACCCAAGGACGACTTTCTGGAAAACAGCCAGGGAAACCAGTACAGCAGATTACAGCCTCCGATAACACCAGAGCAACAGCGCCTCTCACCAGACACGTTATCCCTCTCTCCAACATCTCCACTTCTGTGCTTCTCAGAGAAAATGGAACAACTGGTGTATGCTGGAACCAAACTATCCCACTCTTTTGCAAGCCCCCAGATATCAACCAAAAAACAGCAGGCCCCGCAACCACCAAAGCCTGCGGGGGCCAGCTCGGCCTCCCCCTCCTCATGTGAGAGCTCTTCGGCCTCTGCCACAATGTCAGGGCACACACCCTCCTCCAGCGGCTCGAGGTGAACCACAAACAACTGATACCAGCTCTCAGTGATATGTGTCGGGTCCCCGCTATGATAACAGTAACTTTCTCAAATGTTTACTGAACAAGCGGGAACCCAGTGTGCCTGTATTTTTCTCTATTGCTGCTCGATTACATGATAGAAAGTCTAAGGCCATACAGCAAACCCATCTAATCTGGTGCCTATTACACGCCAAACAAAGATTGCTGTGGGGACAAAAAGTAAGACTGTTAAGTTAGCACTTTTAAACATCCACTCACTTAAAAATAAATCACTTCTAGTCAATGACTTAACCACATACAACATGGATTTTATGTTGCTTAAAGGTGCTCCACGAATTTTACGTATCATTATTTACAGGCTTCCAAAATACTCTCCAGCCTTTGCTTAGGACTTTACAGAACTGTTATCAACAATTTCCTCTGAGTTTGACTGTTTTGCCATTGCTGGAGATTTTAACATTCACATAGATAATGCAGAAACCAATAGGGCAAAAGAAATCAAAACGGTTTTAAAAACCTTTGATCTGACTCAGCATGTACATGGACCCACACATAATCGTGGACACACTCTAGATTTACTTGTCAGTAAGGGTCTAAACATTTAATCGATTGTTATTAAGGATGTAGCACTGTCTGATTATTTCTGCATTTTCTTTGATATTGATCTCTCCTCCCATTGAAGCTAGATATGTGTCTGTCAAGAAGAGATGCTTAAATGAGAACACTAGTGCACTATTTATGAAGGCTATATCTTTAACACCAAGCATATCTGCTGACTCTGTTGATTTTCTCCTTGATTCTTTTAACTCAAAACTTAAAAGTGTAATTGATGATATTGCTCCTGTGAAAGTCAGGAAGAAGAGTGGCAGACAAAAAGCACCTTGGAGAAACTCAACAGCAGTGCAAAATATGAAAAGACAAAGCAGAAAAGCAGAGCGCATGTGGCGGAAGACAAAACTTGTAGTCCATTATAACATCAACAAAGACAGCATCCATGCTTTCAATATGGAACTAGGCAAAGCTAGACAGATTTTCTTCTCAAATATTATAAACAGCAACTTAAACAACACACGCATTCTTTTTGATACTGTAGAGAGACTGACAAACCCCCCAAGCCAGATTCCCAGTGAAATGCTCTCAGAGAGCAAGTGCAGTGAGTTTGCTTCCTTCTCTGAGAAAATCAATAATATCAGAAAGGTGATCAGCACATCCTTGAGTTGCACTGGGGTCAGACAGACCCACAACCTGAGAAAGTAGTTACTATGTCTGATTTTGAAGAAATTGATGGCAAAATTTTGGAAGATACTGTACAGCACCTTAAAACATCAACCTGCGCTCTTGACGCAATTCCCACATCTTGCTTCAAAAGTGTGTTAAACTGTTTAGAAGCAGATCTTCTAGAAGTGATAAATGCCTCAGTTCTCTCTGGGAGTTTTCCAAACTCCCTGAAAACTGCAGTTGTCAAGCCCTCCTAAAAAAGAGCAACCTGGTTAAAACCATATTAAACAACTATAGACCGATCGTGAATCTTTCTTTCATAGGCAAGATCATTGAAAAAGTTGTCTTCAATCAGCTGAACAAATTCTTAAGCTAAATGGATACTTTGACAATTTTCAATCTGGTTTCCGATCGCATCACAGCACAGAGTCAGTGCTCATAAAGATAATAAACGATATTCGCTTAAATACTGATACAGGCAAATTATCAGTACTGGTACTACTCGACCTCAGTGCTGCATTTGACACTGTCAATCACAACATACTTCTTAACAGGCTGGAAAACTGGGTCGGGCTTTCCGAGATAGTCCTAAAATGGTTCAGGTCATACTTAGAAGGGAGAGGTTATTATGTGAGTATAGGAGACCATAAGTCTGAATGGACATCCATGACATGCGTAGTCCCTCAAGGCTCAATTTTTGCGCCACTCCTATTCAACCTGTACATGATCCCAATGAGCCAAATAATGAGACAGAACCAAATCGCATACCATACCTATGCAGACGACACACAGCTCTACTTAGCCCTATCGCCTAAAGATTACAGCCCCATTGACTCCATGAGCTAATGCATTGATGAAGTAAACAGTAGGATGTGTCAAAACTTTCTTCAGTTAAACAAAGACAAAACTGAAGTCGTTGCATTTGGAAACAAAGATGAAGCTCTCAAGGTGAATGGATACCTTCACTCTACGGGTCAAACAACTAAAAATCAAGTCAGGAATCTTGGTGTGTCTCTAGAGTCAGACCTTTGTTTCAGTAGTCATGTCAAAGCAATAACTAAATCAGAATACTATCACCTAAAAAAAATATTGCAAGAATTAGATGCTTTGTTTCCAGTCAAGACTAAGAGAAACTTTTGCATTCTTTCATCACCAGCAGGGTGGATTATTGTAATGGGCTCCTCCCTGGCCTTCCCAAAAAGACAGTTGCAGCTCATACAGAACACTGCTGCTAGGATTCTGAGCAGAACCAGAAAATATTAACACATCACACCAGTCCTCAGGTCTTTACACTGGCTGCCAGTTACATTTAGGATTGATTTTAAAGTATTATTACTGGTATATAAATCACTAAATGACCTCAGTACATTGCAGAGATGCTCACTGAATATAAATCCAACAGATCACTCTGATCATAAGGATCACATCAGCTTGAAATACCAAGGGTTCACTCTAAGCATGGCAAGTCCGCTTTTAGCTCAATGCCAGCCGCAGCTGGAACCAGCTTCCAAAAGAGATCAGATGTGCTCCTACAGTAGTCACATTAAAATCCAGACTCAAAACACTTCTGTTTAGCTGTGCATTTACTGAATGAGCACTGTGCAACTGTTCGTCCGACTGTTTGTACTGTATTTTATTTTTTATTCAAATCTGTTTTAATTTCTCTGATTTATTTAGCTTATTTTAATTTCTTCTATGTAAAACACTTTGAATTACCACGGTGTATGAAATGTGCTATATAAATAAACTTGCCTTGGATATACCTCCTGAATCCTGCTGACTGAGACCCCAGCTCTGTAAACTTCTCTATGATTGCCTCGTCGGCAGAAAGAAGAGGTCAGAATGTGAAATCATCCAACAGACATGGGGCCCAAACCGTAAGGTGCAAACACCAGACTTTCAACCCTCCATTAGCTCGCTCCATTAGCAACGCAGGAGCATTAAAGAGGGATGCAGCCCCAGGTGAGAGATAGCTCGCAAGTTGCTTTTCAACTGGGGCATTGTCACATATTGCTGCTCTCACAGTCTCTTTACATATGAATAGTTTGACTACATGGGAGAGACTATGAGCCGAATACAAATCCCTCCATTATGTGGAGATATAGAAGGAATAAAGGGCTTACAAACTTATATGTGGGACAGCGGGAGGAGGTTGATTTTTAATAACACCTGTTTCAACTCTCTCTGCACCTAATTCCTCAGAATTAGACTCGTCACATCAATGTCAAGTCGGAAGCGGCCACAGAGCGGCTTACTGAACTTTCATGAAAGCAACAGAGAGAACAGGAGCCCAAAAATGGAAAAACTCCCTCAATTCTCATCCCTCAAGAGAGGGTCAAGCATGGGTGGAGCTTCCCACACCAAACACAACACAATGAATGCATTCAGCTGTCTCAAGAACCGAACATGCTCTGTACAAACGCTAGATTCATATCCCTCTATAGAGAATCAAGCAATAGGATAGCCTTTTACTGCAAATCCATCGACATGATTGTCTTAAATTCCCTCAAGAGCCGAACACGCTATGTGCAAACGCTACATTTTTATCCCTCCGGAGAAAGTCAGGGATCCAGCTTCCTTGAGAGTCAAATGCACTCAAACAGACTCTTATCTTACACACGAATAGAAACAAACGGCTTCTGAAAACAAAAAAGCTGATGTGTAACTCGGGCATCCTTTTATACTCACACTGACATTATGGACTGCCGTCTACCAATGATTATTGGTACTAGAAGAATAAGTACACTACTAGAAGGATGAGGACACAAGGAATACGGTTAACAGACTTGATTTATACACCTGTTGCAATATCCGATCTCATAGAAGGCTTCAAGATCCCCACAGAATTGAAAACAGGAAACAGGGAATAACTGGAACAGAAATAGTCTCTTGAATACTCTAACTCAGAAGTAGACTTGGTGGTAAATCAGGGCTTGAAGGCAGACACGAAAGTACTTAGAACTTGAATGCAGATACGTAGACACTTGAATGGAAATACCGATCCGAAGACACATGAACTGAGAGCGGACTAGAATAAACTTCCAACTTGAATGCAGAGAAGAGATACGAGGTCCATTGATGCACAGAAGAACTCGGAGAATCAGACTGGAGAATCCTGAAGCTCCACAGCACACAATGGCTGCTTGGAAATACACACAGGAGAGTGGTTAGTGATAAACTTGAGTATACTTGCTGCGAGCACAAGGGAATCCTGGAACCAGAGAAGCATGAGGAACCAGGTGTTACAGGGCAGCAAGGACGAAGCAGAGAGTGAATCCAATCGCAAGCGCTTTAATAATCCAACAAACAGGTAATCCAGGGTAAACTCAGAACAACACGGAACAAGGAACCGGAAACAACGCAACAGCAAACAACGACCGACCAACATCAACTGAAGAACATGGGTATAAATACACAGGCAAACAAGTTAAACAAGATAATAAGGGGGCGTGGCTAATCAGAACCACATGGGGAGACTAATCAACAAAACGGGGAACAGCTGAACATGAAAAGACAGGGAAACACATGTCCGACAAGAACAAGGAACAAAACACAAAACCCACACCGTGACACCGGGTGAGCCACACGCGTCACTAGACGAGACTGGACAGAGAACAATGGAGAGACTGAAGCTTAAATCCTGTGTGCAGCGTGGTAAGTTCGTGATGCAGTGCAGGTGGTGAGTAATCAGTATTCAGGGGATGATGAGCGTGACCAGGTGTGCTGAGTTGATGCTGGTGGGGTGTGTCGTTAGGTGTATACGTGACAGTCACATGGGTCAATTATTTGAAATTGAGATTTATACATCATGAAGCTGAATGAATAAGCTTTCAATTGATGTATTGTTTGTTATGATAGGAAAATATTTGGCCAAGATACAACTATTTGAAAATCTGGAATCTGAGGGTACAAAAAATCGTAACATTGAGAAAAATCGCCTTTAAAGTTGTCCATTTATGTTTGCGATTGTGCTGCATTCACTGACAAAAATAAATGTTTTATATATTTATGGTAGGAAATTTACAAAATATCTTTATGGAAGATTGATCTATACTTAATATCCTAATGATTTTTCGCACAAAAGAAAAATCTATAATTTTGACCCATACAATGTATTGTTGGCTTTTGCCACAAATATACCCGTGTGACTTGTGACTGGTTTTGTGATCAGGGTTACATATGTAAAGTAATGCACTTACTACTAACTAAGCATATTTTTCTTAAAGAAAGGCTTTCGAAAGGTTTTCAGTTTAACAGCAAATGCAAATGCACAGAAAATTATTCAAGTTTGGATTCAATTACATAGCTTGGGAAAGGGGAAGCAGTGGCAAAGAAAATGTGCTTAAAGATACAGTCCATGTGTGGCGAGTGAATTACTTATCATGCATATGTGCCATATTGAGGCTTTGTGTGACATTTCAGAATTATCTAAATGCAAAGGCCATGAATCAGAAAACAGGCTGATTCAAGCTGATGTACCCATAGCCCCTTAAGAGAAGATCCATGGTAATCCACTCTGGTAGTGCTGGGAGGGTCTGACACACAGATGTACAAACCTGAATGTGTGAACAGGTGATAAATCTGGCAAACTGAATTATGGTTTAAATGCTTTCAGCTTTTATCCTGCCAAGCAATAAAATTACCCTAAACATGTATGCGTTTTAATCTGATTTATCCTGCGATCAATACATTTCATTTTGTACCTCCAGCCAGATGAACAGGCTTGTTGAGTAAACTCTGATTAAAAAGCACATTCTCTTTGGCAGATAATATTCATACGTCGACACAACAAGAGAAAAGCTGTGCTAAGGGGATTGGCACCCGACGCGGTGTGAGGCTTTGGGGATAGATGTGCGCATGTAGACAGAGCCTGTGGCTATACAGGATCAGTTGTGTAATGCAGACTGGACTTCTGATGTTTTTAATAATAGGAAGTCACATTTCCAGTGAAAAAAAAGACAGCTAACACTGAACACGGTTCACTTGGGAGCTTCAGAAAAAAAAGGGAAGTGTTGGAAGAGGTGGTTTGGGAGGACATCAACACTTCTTATCTTTAATATTTGATAATAAGATTCAGAATAACATTATTTTTGCATCAAAGTGTCCCATGTCTGTTGTGTAATATGTAAAACATGTTTACCTTTTGAATTTAGGGTTGAAAGACCGAAAACAGGAAACGGTAGCTGACGGTAGATTTGATTAAGCAGCAATCAATCAGCTTGTCTATGTGACAAAAAACATCTGGTGCACAAGGAAACATGCTCTGAATTTCTTTATGAAAGTTATGTATGCAGACTGTTGGTCTCACATCTTTCAGGATCAGTGTGCACTTACAGCATAGAAGATGTGTGTGTGGTGTCTTGCAAAAACAATGTTGCCCATTCTTTATGAGACTATAGTGATATCCATTCTCTCTCAGGGAATGCACTTGTGAAAAATCAATACATACTTTAATACAGGCTTATTGCAGATAAAAGTAATATGTATAATACAAAGTTTTGATATATTAGGAATGAGGCATTGATAATTCTAATAGTTCTCTATTGCTTTTTGACATTTTGCAGTTTGTTATTGTTCTAGTTATTTACCTACAGTAGTTAATGTAATGGAAGTCTCTCACATTCACAGAAAATAGATTACTCCCGCAGTGCAAAATAAGGTCAATAAGGTTAGGTTATTGATGCACTGAACAAAGGGGTAGTATTTGAGCAGTTAGTAAGAACTGAGGAGATAAAATGCACACCACACTTCCAGCACACAAACTCTATGCTGCAGCTCATTTACAGTGATTTGTCCAGCAGTGGCCCTGGGTGGCATCAGTCCTGATATAAACACTAGTTTTACACGTATTTGTCACTCCCTGTTGTTGCGGGTGTATTATTGACATGTAAAAGTCTAGACCCTGAATATAAGATCACCCCTTTTTATCAGATGAATTTCCAAGAAAAAAAAAAAAACTTTTTATATTCGTAACAATACAGTATTTTATGAAGATATATTTACGACATAAGATATAGCACATGACATTTCACGATAATCTATATGCTGCTCTAGAAAGGTACTAGTGAAGTTTTTATATCACTCATTGCAAAAATCACAAAATTAAAATCAAAATTGAAAGACTGAACCGATGACATACAATTGAGCCGAATCCTCGGAATGAGTCGAGGCCTCAAAAATAACCTTTGAATCCAAGCCTAATGAATTGAAATCCACTCATATTTAAGTTTGATGGTTTGCAACCCATTAAGTGTCTCGTGTGGCTGCTCCTGAAAGGGTTCACTTTAAGTAAAAAAATAAAATAAAAAAATAAAAAGCAAAGCAAAAGAAGAGAAAGCAAAAGGTTCCCAAGCATACACATACACACACACACACACACACACACACACACACACACACACACACACACACACACACACACACACACACACACACTGAACAGAGCTGATGAGCTGATGCACAGTTGGAGATGAGGCACGAAACATTCCCCCTTAAGACAGCAAACACAGCAAGCACTGCACCTGAGCTCTCAGGAATACTGCATTACCAACACCAACAATTGATGAGCTTCGAGCATTGCACAACAGGAGCAGTAAATACAACAGAATTATTCATGGACGAGACTCTGAGAGGACATCTTCAAGGTAACAAGGCTCATTTTCTTGAATATCAAACCATAACTTAAAAACCTGGTTACCTTTACATACTGATACTGAGAAGATAATAAAGAGCAAAAGAAAAAGTAACGTCAAACCATATATACAGATAACTGAATTAAGGAGTACGTGTAAATGGAAATAAAGAAAAATAAACAGAATTGACATTGGGGTGAACTGACTGCTGTTGTTGTGGCAGCTATTAATCTAGCCATCTTTCTGTCAGGTGTAATGAGAAACCAGTTGTTTTTAAATGACCTTTCCAAAGTAACATACTCTGCGTTCAAACTTGCCACTACCCGGTAATCACTCACTATTGATAGGCCAAATAGCTTGAAGAAATGATTAAGAAATAAAATGAAAGTAGCAAACTGAAAGTGTGTAAGTAGGATGAGAAAAGCGTACCTTCAAATAAGTGAGCTAGAATGACTATGAAGGCTAAGCTTATCTGATTTTTTTGGAATCTGAAAAGATATAAGATGTGGTCATTTGATGGGATGCTACTAAGATATTATGACAATAGCCATGAGAACATAATATTTAAAAAATGGGTCTTTAGGAGTTTCTTGAAAGCCGTACGGAACAGTGGGTAAAGGTCAGTCAAGTGAATTTGTGCTTCTTTGGGATGGCACCATACAGTGGTGGAGGCAGGATATTTTCATAGGGGTGGCCAGGCAAGGGGCAGCAACCAGTCTAGGGTGGCATTGATGTGTTTCATTTTTTTCTATGTAAAAATTTGTTTGACTAAAAAGTGCTGGGCTGTTTTAGTGCCTACAACACAACTAAATAAAATAAAACTGTTCTCCAGGCATAATAAGAGAAAATAAGCAAGCTCACACTGCAGTTAAAGTTTGATTTGCTCAGACAGCTTGATTCTGGTTCTTAAAACCCCCAAAAGCTTGTTCTCCATCATTGCATCCTCATGGTTGAGGCATGCAGTTAACTACATAGTTGTAGCTGAAGTTGCCCGCACACTGAAAAAATGCAATCAGTGTTTTGCATAAACACATTTATGCATAATTATGTATAGCACATGTGTAGTTTTACAAGTAATCAATTGTTTAATTTTGAAGGTTTTGCCAGAAAGTGGATGTGAAAAAGATTTACATTAACATTTTAGATAATAAAAACAGGAAGTACAATCTTTGCACAGAAAATTTCCCTGGGCATCTGTGAGGGTCCTGGAAGTGGGGATGAAGGTATCTGCCTGCACCAATATATACCTTTAGTTTGGATTCCTGGAGTACTAAACTAGAAACAGAGAGGTGGATCAGTAAACAAACCTGACAATTCAGTCAATTTGAATGATATGCCAGTGGTTATTGATCACCTTTTAACTCAAAGGACTGAATGTAGATTTAAAAACACAAGAGAACAACTTATTTTTGGAGATCAAATTGGTGTTACCTGGCAAAGAACAAACTTTATCTAGTGCAGTGTCTAACCACTTGGTTGAATTTCCCCATGATCTAAAGTCACTGTAAAAGGTCTGGGCTTTAACTTTAAAATCGTCCTAATTAGAGCAGATACGATAAAGGCTCATGAACTGACTGTAAGGTAAGCGACGTTTCAAAGACATAGGATACACTCTTGGCATGTAAAATACTATTTTTCGCCGTTTCTTTTCCATACAAAGAAGACACAAGCTGACCATTAATGGCAGAAATGTTTGTATCTAAAAATGTATATCTGTTGTACCCACATGATAAGTCAACTTGATGGATAATCTAAGGAAATTCATATACAGTATCAGGCAAAATTTTCAAAATCACTAACAGAGCCTTTATAAGTCACAAAACAAGCATAAATGTATCTTTTAAACAAAACCAAAATTTCAATAAAAGGATTAGAATTACAGATGTATTGGTTGTAACGACTGAGACAATCAGACACATAACTATTTGTTACATTTAACAAATAAGCTTTAAAGCCCACTCTTAGGAATGAAACATTTTATTGGCTCACACACCTCCAGAGGGTGTGACATCTTCATGCTTTAAAAATCACTGATCACAAGATCTCACCTCTTAGCCTCTTAGTCCTTCCTGAGAAGTCCTGATGTGAAGATGATGCTGAACTGGAAGTTTTCTAAGGAGCCCAAACTTGTGCCAGGCTGCGGCCTTGTCTTTCCATTCACCAAAGATCCTCTGACTTCCACTGGTTCTCTCTCATCAAGACCACGTCAGCAAAGATCAACTGGAGCCTCAACAAATTGCCTCAGGACAGTTTAATTCAAATGAAACTGATGGTTTGCTCAAGGCTGTTGATCTGCTGAATTTCAAACAATGCTATAACTTCTTGCTTTCCTGTATTCTGTTTCAGCTCTCTTTCCCTTGGTAAACTGTATGCATGTATGTATGTGTATGTTAGAGTAGTTTAAATCTCAGGCTCTGCTGCATCGCTCGATTGCATTACTCCTGGCTCGATTGCTCCTGTCTGCCTGCTGCTGCTGCTGAGTTGGTTCGCGTCTGTAAGCTTCGTATATCTTTCTGTTTTGAATCATTATTTACTATCACTTCCTGTTGTTTATACTGCTAAATATATCTTACTCAACATCACATTAACCTTACATCGCTAGCTTCAATCTAAATCGTTGCTAGCACAACACGCTAGTAATTCGCTAGCCTGTTAACGTGCCATCAGTGCGCTCTTTACCTATTTATTTATTTATTTTGCTTGTGCCTTTATAAATCCATCAAACAACTGTGGTGAGTATCAGTCAGTCAAACAAACACGGTGAGTCATGTCATCTTCTCCTCTTATTGTCACTTGCACTTCATGTAACATGTATACACCTCATCACCTCTGCTCTGGCTGTCTCGCTTGTGGATTTTCTTTCTCTTTGGGTGAAGGAATCGCCAAAAGGGGCATCTAAGGCTTTCTTTTTACAAGGAGGGGACTCATTTGGAGCTACAATATAAGAAATGTATTTCAAAATATAGTCATGTTTAATACAAAACGACAACAACAATCTTTTGTTGGTATCACATGAAACACACCTGTGGTCTCTTCATTGAATCCTGACAGCTGTGTGCTTGAGCTTCCCTCGTCTTCCTCCTGATTTCCCATTGCTTGCATCCATTGATGTAAAAATGTGTGAACTGTTCTGCTCTGTAAGACTGCACCCAGAAATTTAGAGGAAGATAAAGAACAGATGAGATTTGAGAGAGGACAAATGAAAGGGAGAAGAGAAAAGAGCAGAGGAAAGAGGAGGGGAGGAGAGGGGAAAGAGGAGAGAAGAGTTACCTGGTGTGACACTTTGCCTCAAAAACCAGTTTTGTGTAGACCTGTTCTCTGTCCTCTTTTTCCAGGTAGGGCAGTTCTTTAAATCGCAGGTCCAACGCTGATGCTGTTTAAAGAACAAGAATATTGGATTCATTGCATTATTAAATTAAGTTGACCTGACATTGCAAGTGATAACCACCTCCTCATACAAAAAATAATCAGAAGATTAAACTTTAGTATGTTTAAAAGAAATGTAGCACAGTGATGCCACCATGAACTAAGAATTGTATTGCAGATATCTTGTTTACTTTTCCATATGAAACAAACTCAACTGAAATTCAAACCTGAAAACGCAAAGGTGTGGCATTTTACAAATTAATACAGTCTAATAGCCTAAAATATTAACCAAGTTGATTTTAATTAAGACTCCAAATTAATTACCTATGTTGAGAGCATCTTAGGTGTCTCTGTAGCGTGTGGATAGGTCATTGGCCATCACCCTCTTAATCTCTGCAACCAGGGTTGAGTCGTCTTCGCATGGTTGTAGGTGTTTCAGCAGTTTTGCTTGAAGAGGAGCAATTACAGAGAGAGTTGGCTGGTCTTCTTCACACATCACAGTGGTTGCCATTTTGACAGGACCCATCAACTGAACAATGTCATCCATGTTGGCAATATCACTCTCACTCAGTGTGCCTACAACTGTGACCCATTTTCGTAGATCCTTGGACATCAGAGTTGCCATTATAGCTGGCTGTTGTTCCGAAAAAAGTTCAACTGTTCCATCTGGTGATTATGTCTTGGATCAGTTTATGTTTTGGTAAATCCATCAGAGTTTGTTTTTCCTTTAGGGCGTGACATGCGATCGGGCTGCGTTGAAAATATCCAACAATTTTTCGCACTTTCCCCAACAACCTGGTAGCACGGTCCACCCCCAAACCCTTCTGTGATGCAAGGTTGAGTGTATGTGCGAAGCAGGTAATGTGTGGACTGAACTGGGCTTCTGCACCGGCCACAATCATGTTCCTGGCGTTATCTGTGACGATGGCAGGATTCTTGTCAGAGATTTTCCACTCCATGCAGGCTTCACGCATTAACGCACCAATATTTTTTACCAGTATGGGCTTCATTTAAAACTCTGGTTTGCAGAACAAAGGTCTCCATTTTCCACTGCAGATCAATGTGATGAGAGGTAATTGTCACATACCCTTGATTTGAGCATGACGTCCAGCCATCCATCGTTATCGCTACTAATATCAATATAAGAAGCCTAATATAAAAGATATTAGAAAAAGCAGTATCCTCACAACTGTGTTCCTTTCTTGAAAGAAATTATATCTGCGAGGATTTTCAATCAGGATTTAGAGCGCACCATAGCACTGAGACAGCTCTCATTAGAGTCACAAATGATATGCTCATATCATCCGATCGTGGTTGTATCTCTCTATTAGTGTTACTTGATCTTAGTGCTGCATTTGACACCATTGACCACAACATTCTCTTACATAGACTAGAAAACAATGTTGGCATTAGTGGAATTGCATTAGAATGGTTTAAATCATATTTATCTGACCGCCCAGTTTGTAGCAGTAAATGAAGAGATGTCTTATCTATCACAAGTTCAGTATGGCGTACCACAAGGCTCAGTTCTAGGACCGCTGCTGTTCACTCTGTACATGCTACCTTTAGGAGATATCATTAGCAAACATGAAATTAGCTTTCACTGTTATGCTGATGATACTCAGCTCTATATTTTTTCAAAATCGAACAAAACTTATCAATTCACAAAATTATCGGAATGCATTGTTGATATAAAAAAAATTGATGAATAGTAATTTCCTACTACTAAATTCTGAAAAAACAGAGATTTTAATTATTGGACAAAAAACTTCCACACGTAATAACCTAGAATACTGTCTAACACTTGATGGCTGCTCTGTTAAGTCTTCGTCGTCAGTAAGGAACCTGGGTGTGCTCTTTGATACCAATCTTTCATTTGAAAGTCACGTGTCTAGTGTCTGTAAAACCGCATTTTTCCATCTTAAAAATATATCTAAATTACGTCATATGCTCTCATTGACAAATGCAGAACAACTAGTTCATGCGTTCATGACATCAAGGCTAGATAATTGTAATGCTCTACTGGGTGGTTGCCCTGCACGCTTAATAAACAAACTACAGCTAGTTCAAAATGCAGCAGCTCGAGTTCTTTCTAGAACCAGGAAATATGACAATATTAGCCCGGTTCTGTCAACACTGCATTGGCTCCCTATTAAACATCGTATAAATTTTAAAATATTGCTGATTACTTACAAAACACTAAATGGTTTAGCTCCCCAGTACTTGAGCGAGCTCTTAACGCATTATAGTCCATCCCGTCTATTGCGATCTCAAAATTCCGGCCAGTTGATAATACCTAGAATATCAAAATCGACCGCTGGCGGTAGATCCTTTTCCTATTTAGCACCAAAACTTTGGAACAATCTTCCTAACATTGTCCGGGAAGCAGACACAGTCTGTCAGTTCAAATCTAGACTTAGCATACACAACACAGTATAGACTTCTATAATTCAATGTTCGGCTGCATAGTTTAGATCAGCCGGAACCAAGAACACTTCCCATAATCATGATGTACTTGGTAAATCATAAGAAGGATGGCATCTACGCTAATTTTAGTGTCTTTGTTTATCCCGAGGTTTACCGCAGTCCGCCAGATCAAGGCCATATCCAGATCTGATGAAGGACCATCGCATGGACACGACGACAACGCATCCCTGAAGTGCCAGCCTCATCAGCCCTGTGAAGGCCTCATGGACACCTCAACAAACTCATCTCCATACCGGCGTGATGACTCCGACTCCCAACCAGATGGAACTGGATAAATATTGTGAAAGTTCTAATCCAGTCTGACTTCTGACCTGTAATGCTACCTGAATCATGATCATACACTGTTTGTTCGTTGGCCAGAGGAGAACTGGCCCCCGACTGAGCCTGGGTTCTCCCAAGGTTTTTTTCTCCATTCTGTCACTGATGGAGTTTTGATTCCTTGCCACTGTCGTCTTTTTCGCCTTTCTTCGCCATTGGCTTTTGGCTTGCTTAGTTGGGGACATTTAATTTTATATTTAACAATATTATTACAACATTATTTTCCTATTATCTCTGTAAAGGTGCTTTAAAATACAATCTGTATTGTAAAAAGTACTATATAAATAAAAGGTGACATCTTTATAACAAATGGATCTGTAGGAACTCAACCCTTTGTTCAAGAGACTTACTTCATGGGGGTGGAGTACTAAGCCAGTGAGATTAAAAATCAAGTTGTCCTTTGGCCAACACCCCTCTTCTGACTTGTGATGTTCCTCCTCTTACCAGAACATAGGTGAATTAAGAAGGTTTAATTGTTGTTTTAAGTCCGCTCCACTGTAAGAGGAAACAATTGAAGCTCTGGTTTCAGTAATTTCTTTTTTTTTCTTCTTTAATTATTTCTGTGTATATTCAACAACTAAGAAAATGAGATCTAAAGAGGCCTTGTTCAGTCCTTTGAGTTCAGAAATTCAAAAGGTGATCAACAACAACTGGCATATCTTACAAAGA
Organism: Siphateles boraxobius; assembly: GCF_051911475.1. Taxonomy (NCBI): domain Eukaryota; kingdom Metazoa; phylum Chordata; class Actinopteri; order Cypriniformes; family Leuciscidae; genus Siphateles; species Siphateles boraxobius. The sequence continues at coordinate 8,013,275 of NW_027508699.1, read as the reverse complement.
GACTGTGAATTGTCAGGTTTGTTTATTGATCCACCTCTCTGTGTCTACTTTAGTACTACAGGAATCCAAACACACATGAGTACCATTAGGAGACAATATTACACTTCTCCAGTTTCTCGCCATTTTTAAGTTTGCAAAACATTATCTTTCTGATTTTAAGTTCCTGGGCATTGAGTGGGTTCTGTCCCATAGGAGAGGTTAACCGTCATATAGAAACATCTCAAAAATCCAAAAAGCCTCTCTTTATAATAAAGTCATTGGAATAAATGAAAAGATGAGTCTTGCATGTTTTCTTTAAAGTCCCCCTGTGGAGAAAATCCAGCTTTTATTGTTGTTTATATGACTATGTGGTGTTGTTAATATGGTTTAAGACAAACCATGTACAAATACATAAGTCAACACAATGGCTGAGTATTTTCTCCTTAAAACTGCAGTATACCAAAGACAGTCTCAAAAACACATTGCTGGTGTTTCTGAAGTCAGAAACTACCTTGTTACCAATCACGTCAACGTGATCATCAACGAGTGGATCTCTGAGCTGGTGTGAATAAGTAGAGGCGGGGCTAATTTGCATATTCATAGAATCACATACACAGGTCCTTCTCAAAAAATTAGCATATTGTGATAAAGTTCATTATTTTCCATAATGTTATGATAAAAATTTAACTTTCATATTTTTTAGATTCATTGCACACCAACTGAAATATGTCAGGTCTTTTATTGTTTTAATACTGATGATTTTGGCATACATGAAAACCCAAAATTCCTATCTCAAAAAATTAGCATATTTCATCCGACCAATAAAAGAAGTGTTTTTAATACAAAAAAAGTCAACCTTCAAATGATTATGTTCAGTTATGCACTCAATACTTGGTCGGGAATTCTTTTGCAGAAATGACTGCTTCAATGCGGCGTGGCATGGAGGCAATCAGCCTGTGGCACTGCTGAGGTGTTATGGAGGCCCAGGATGCTTCGATAGCGGCCTTAAGCTCATCCAGAGTGTTGGGTCTTGCGTCTCTCAACTTTCTCTTCACAATATCCCACAGATTCTCTATGGGGTTCAGGTCAGGAGAGTTTGCAGGCCAATTGAGCACAGTAATACCTTGGTCAGTAAACCATTAACCAGTGGTTTTGGCACTGTGAGCAGGTGCCAGGTCGTGCTGAAAAATGAAATCTTCATCTCCATAAAGCTTTTCAGCAGATGGAAGCATGAAGTGCTCCAAAATCTCCTGATAGCTAGCTGCATTGACCCTGCCCTTGATAAAACACGGTGGACCAACACCAGCAGCTGATATGGCACCCCAGACCATCACTGACTGTGGGTACTTGACACTGGACTTCAGGCATTTTGGCATTTCCTTCTCCCCAGTCTTCCTCCAGACTCTGGCACCTTGATTTCCGAATGACATGCAAAATTTGCTTCCATCCGAAAAAAGTACTTTGGACCACTGAGCAACAGTCCAGTGCTGCTTCTCTGTAGCCCAGGTCAGGCGCTTCTGCCGCTGTTTCTGGTTCAAAAGTGGCTTGACCTGGGGAATGCGGCACCTGTAGCCCATTTCCTGCACACGCCTGTGCACGGTGGCTCTGGATGTTTCTACTCCGGACTCAGAATTTTGGGTTTTCATGAGCTGTATGCCAAAATCATCAGTATTAAAACAATAAAAGACCTGAAATATTTCAGTTGATGTGCAATGAATCTAAAATATATGAAAGTTTAATTTTTATCATTACATTATGGAAAATAATGAACTTTATCACAATATGCAAATTTTTGGAGAAGGACCTGTACTAAATGAGGCAAGGCTGCAGAGTTACATTCAAGCTATTTTAAGGCATGAATAATTGTTTTAAAAAAAAACAATAAAAAAAAGTTTTAAATATGTAATTTTGGTGATCAAAGATGAGTTTTAGGGGATAAAATTATCTTTTGTGTGTGTGTGTGTGTGTGTGTGTGTGTGTGTGTGTGTGTGTGTGTGTGTGTGTGTGTGTGTGTGTGTGTGTGTGTGTGTGTGTGTGTGTGTGTGTGCTATGTTTGTTTTGTTTAGTTACACATATTCTTTTAATTTTTGGAATTGGTTTTGGTAATTCCCCTTCATTGTTTAACCTCAGCTGGTGACAATTTGTAATTGTGCTTACAAAAGAGTAATGTTGCTGTTTGTTCTATGAGCACTTTAGAAAGCTATGGGCTGAAACATCTGTTTTTAATACACTTTGCATTTTTTTTCACATGCAAGTACAATTAAAGATACATTTTTGATAGACCTTTTTTGGTCTGATTGCTTTTTTTTTGGTCTTATTTTGTTCTACGAACTGATTAGCTTTTCTTATTTGAGCGCATACAATTCCTTTTGATGGATTACTATATAGTTAAAAGATTAGTCAACATTAATTGAATTTGATATAATCAATGAATTCTTCAATAATTCTCAGTTTGATTGTATGATCTGTTTCAAAACCTTACAATTGAATGTTTGATATTCTATTAGTTGTCAAAATAAATTAGGTGGAAGCAAGGCAATCAATGCCAGAATGTAAAATTAATTATTTTATGGACATTTAAATGAGATTTATTTTCCACATTTAATCATGTTGCATTAACTGTTCCACTGTCTCGTATATCTACTATTCGCCGGTCACTGTTGAACTGCTGAAGTTCACTCAGTACCTGTATCTTTTCTGTGCCCGTTTGACATGCACCTGGTACTAGGGAGAAATTGCTGTACATACCTGAAACATATCATATTACTGTGTGTTTTGGTCGTAAAGAGACAGTTCTACTCAAAATAAACGCAATTCTTAAAGATGTATTTATTTTTGCTATTTTTGCCTTTATAATGATAGGATAGGTGGGGGAGAGAGACTCAAAACTCGGGTCGCCCGAAGCACAACAGCAATATATGTAGGCGCACTATTGACGCTGACTAAATAAACACAATTCTTGTCAAGAAAAAAACCCGAAAACAACACAGAAACAGCAATTGTGAGCAGAGTGGCCAAAGGTGTGGCCAAGCAAATTCTGCCCCCGGGCACCACAAGGCGCTGTTCACTTGCAGAACGCAAGCTTCATAAGTAGTGAGTTTAGGAATAAGGGAGCAGAACCAGTGGTCATTACGTAGGCAAACATCAGTGACTTGAATTTGGTGCGAGTGGCTATTGGCAGCCAGTGTAAATTGGTGAAGAAAGGTGTGATATGCACTCACTTCAGGTCATTAAAGACCAATCTCGCTGAAGCATTCTGGATCAGTTGCAGTGGTTTTGCAGTACTTGCTGGAAGGCCTGCCAGGAGAGCATTAAAATAGTCCGGTTTGGATAGAACAAGAGCTTGGACAAGGAGTTGTGTAGCATGCTCATGTAGGAAGGGCCTGATTTTCCTAATGCTGTGCATGGCAAATCTGCCATTCTAGCAATGTGGTCTGTGAAGTTTAACTGCTCATCAAATCCCAACTCTTACCCCTTTTCCACCAAAAAAGAACGGGTTCGGAACTGGTGCTGGTTCAAAGTTGGTTCGGAGTTGGTTCAACTTGCGAACCTCCTCAGAACCTGTTTGTTTTTCCACTTCTAGAGCGCCCAGCGAACGACGTCGTTACGTCACTGTGTACGTCGCTTTACGTCTCAGCTAGAAACGCTTGCAAGTACAACATTACTTTGGGATTATCTCTAACTCGTGAACCAAGAAGGCTTTAAAAACAATTGAAATATGTAAGTCTTTTAATCTTTTCCTTTGATATGTAATCTTTTCTGATTAGTTATGTACACCTAGCTGTCTTGTCTTTTTTTTCTCTCCGTTTATTTGTTCTATTTTGTGACTGTTTTCTTCTTTGCTTACATAATGTTTTCAATAATTTTTTTTTTAAAAAGCTAGAAACGCTTGCGCCAACTTCAAGCATAACAATTACAATGGCGGACTACATCGTGTTTCTGCAAATGTTTCTCCTGGCTTTGCGGTCAGAAAAGATGTTTAGGACACATCTAAACCCGCCCCCAGCCCCCGACGTAAGCCTGACGTGGTAAAAGAACGGTTCTCTGGTTCTAGTCCAGCAAAGAGTTGGTGCCGCTTTGGAACCAGTTTTCCTGGCCGAGAACCGGTTCTTTGGCTGTCGAAACACAAAGAACTGGTTCGCGCGCAGGCACCGGCTCCGAACCGGCTCTCAAAACGCTTTGGTGGAAAAGGGGTATCTGAGGTTCCTGGCTGTCCTGGAAGGAGTTATGAATGATGAACCTAGCTGAATAGAGAAATTGTGGTGAATTGTTGTATTGGCAGAGATCACAAGCTGTTCTGTCTTCGCAATATTGAGTTAAAGGTGCTGGTCCTTTATTCAGTCCAAAATGTCTGTCAGGCAGGCTGAGATGCAAGCAGCTATTATTGGATCATCTGGGTTAGAGGTTAATTTGTAATAGGAAAATCCATGTTTCTGAATGAAATATCCTAGTTATGTCATGTAGATGGAGAAGAGAAGTGGTCCAAGCACTGAGCCCTGAGTCCTTCCAGCAGTTAGATGTTGCGACTTAGACACCTCACCCCTCTACAACACCCTGAAGGACCTACCTGAGAGGTAAGACTTGAACCACTGGAGTGCAGTTCTTGAGATGCCCATTGTCATGAGGTTTGACAGGAGAATCTGGTGGTTAACCATGTCAAAAGCAGCAGAAAGATCCAGCAAAATGAGATTGATGAGACTTGCCAGTCTCGTGGCCACTTTTGAAGCCAGACTGGTTGTTGTCCAGTTGGTTGTTCTGTGTGAGAAAGGTAGAGAATTGTTGACTCGCTCAAGTGTCTTAGCAATGAATAAAAGAAGGGATACTGGTCTGTAGTTTTCTAAAAGTGCTGGATTTAGAGTGGGTTTCTATGGGGTTATGCAAGCCTTCTTTAAATGCTGTGGGAAAGGTAAAAGAGTGAAGAGTGGTGTTGACGATGTAAGTGAGTGCAAGTATAACTGAAGAAGAAATGGCTTGAAGGAGATGAGTGGGGAAAGGATGGAGACAGATAGCAGAGTGATTGAAAAGGATGAGTTTGGAGAATTCTGCCTCAGAGCTGAGATAAAGAGGGGAGTGTGTGTGTGTTTGCTGTTAAGATGCGTTTGTCAGTTTATGGTGTGAAGGTTGTTGTTTTATTTATAAAGAATGTGTTAAAGTCTTCAGGGGGAGGACAAAGAATGGAGGAAAAGCATGTGAGAGACAGAATAATTGTTAATTTTGTTGTGGTAGTATGTCATTTGAGCAGTGGAGACATTTGCAGAGAAGGAAAAGAAGAGTGACTGATACAAACTAAGGTCAGTTGGATCTTTCAATTTGCACCACTTCCAATCTGCCACCCTGAATTTAGAATGATGCTTGTGGAGAACATCAGATAGCCAGGGGGCAGAGGAGGTTGTGCGGGATGGCCTGGATGAAAGGGGGCAGAAGTTGTCTAATGAATATTTTAGACTGAAGCAAAGATCATCAGTAGCATTGTTAGTATCTAGTGATGAGAACTGATTAGGGGGAGGAAGTGTGGATGAATCCATAGAGGATAGGAGGGAGGGTGAGCATGAGCATGTTACACCCGAAAGGTGACCTGTGGAGTGGAGTGTGTGTTGTGTCAGGAGCCAGGTTGTGGTTAAGAGTGAAGAAGAAGTGATCTGAGGTGTGCAGTCGAGTAACCAGCGTATGATCAGTGGAGCAGTAGCGTGTAAATAAGGACCAGTTGGTTACCTAATTTTGGGAGTAGCTGCAGTAGACACTCTCTCTCCATATATACAGTACATAAGATTTAATATGTGTCAAAAGCTAGTGTAAGTTTTTAATTTAAAGATTTTTTTAAAGACAAATCAATAGCTAAATTTGCTTATAAGTTACTGAGCTTGCTATTTGAATTGATCGACAGAGGGAAAATTAGATTACATAAGTCTGTTACCACTCTCAAAAATGCAGCACAGCGAAAAAAAAAAAACTTATTTCTTAGGGTTTCAGCAGGGTATTTTGCAAATAAGATGGTTTGTGCATGCTGTAATAATCAGGTTGACAGGTATTAATAATTTGCTGGGGTGTTGGGACACTGAACAATAGCCCAGAACACAAAGATGAATGGTCTAAGGCTCCGAAAGTCTGATCAACGAGCAGCCAGAACAGAAGCAGGAAGCACAGAACAGACCGTCTGCTACAGATGCACGTTAAAGGGCTGTTTCATACTTCATGTGGGTTCTTGTGTCTACAGTAGGTCAATCATACAAGCATTGATTTCTAAATCAATGAACAATATTCTTCATAAATACTAGTTTTTCCCTGAAGATTTGAGCCGGAATTTCTGATAAATGCCACAATAGTAAAATGGTCAGCTTCATAGAGTATGTTCTTTGCTCCAGTGATCAAGGGCTATTTGTATTAAAGGTATAGCACAGGGGTGAGGGGTGGGGGGGATGGGTTGGGGTAACACTTTCTATGAAGCCCATGCTTATAATGAATTATAGCCCCATTTATACTCATTTATAAGTATTACTATTCTATAAATATATTTATAGACTCATTAAGACCTATACTGCATTATAAGAAAAGTTATAATTATATTTATATTATTATTTACAATTACTTATAAGTCATGCATTTGCTTTTTCATCGTGCATGCTCATAATCCATTAGTCAAGCCAAGTCACCTTTATTTATAAAGCGCTTTTTACAATACAGATTGTATCAAAGCAGCTTCACAGTGATAACATGAAAATAATACAACAAAGTTTGTTTCTAGAAGAAAATTGCATCATCGTCCACCTTATGTCACGCGGCGCTGGAAAATAGTCAAGGATTCAGATGCGAGTGAAAAGGTATTTATTAGATGAAGAGAAGGACAGAAACTCAATAGACCGGCAGCATCCACAGGGATCGCTCAATGAATAATAGTAGACAGTTCACAGTACTCAGTGTAGAAGTGGCAGATAATCCTCAGGCAGGCTTGGCAACGCAGGGACTCAGTGGACGGAATGCCGATCAGTGTAGAGAAGAAGAACCTCGGGAAAATGTCGAAGAAGCAGGACTGGAACCGGGAACAAGGCACAGACCCAGGAGAACCTCCACAACCATCTGACAGAGACAAGACGAGTGAGCAAACAATATATAGGACATCCTCATTCAGAACAGCTGGCGCTGATCGGCTCATCAGTGGAAAACGAGCCAGCTGATGAGCCGCGCCCATTCACTCAACACACATACACATAGCGAGAGAGAGTCAATGAATCCATGAACCGTGACACCTTAAGGCAGATCAATAATATTGTTGAATATTAAATGTCCCTAAGCAAGCCAAAAGCCAAGGCAACAGTGGCAAGGAACCAAAACTCCATCAGGGTGACAGAATGGAGGAAAAAAAAACTTGGGAGAACCCAGGCTCAGTCGGGGGCCAGTTCTCGTCTAGCCAACGAACGAACAGTGTATGATCATGATTCAGGCAGCATTACAGGTCAGAAGACAGATTGGATCAGAACATTCAAAATATTTATCCAGTTCCATCTGGTTGGAAGTCGGAGTCATCACGCTGGTATGGATACGAGTTTGTTGAGGTGTCCATGAGGCCTTCACAGGGCTGATGAGGCTGGCACTTCAGGGATGCGTTGTGGATGGGTCAAGGTGCAGGTCCAACAGGGGCGATTCTAGGGTCAGAGCTTTAGGGGTGCTGAGCATCCAATGAGCCCGACTGCCACCACCCACCCTCTTTTCACACAAAATCAAAAAATATGGCTATTGAAAAATACCTTTATCATTTTAACATTGGTTCAACTAACTCCAAAATACAGATATTTTTCTTTCTTTTTTTTTTGACCTTTTCAGAACACCAGCTTAATTGTGAGAGTTCACACAGACAGCCCCCTGTAACAAACACAAAACCTTCTTCACTCAGCTGGTTTTCCTGACCATTAACTCCATGTGCCTCCTTTTGTATCAACAGTCATCCGATTGGTTAGATTAGATTCAACTTTATTGTCATTGAACAAAGTAACAGGTACTTTGACAACAAAATGTAATTCATCTTCTGTAAATTATTTACAAATGGCCATCTCTAACATATCTGGTTGCACGCCTGTCTGACCTTTCATAAACCAATATAAGTCATCAATAAATAATAATAAAACAAGCAAATAAAGAAAAAAAGAAAAAAAAGAAGGTAAAACCAAAAAGTCCAAAATATCCAGATTATTTACAGAGGTCTTGAAAATACTTAGAAAGTAAAGATATAAAAAAAGAAAGAGAGGGAAATCTTTGAAGTACTTCCCCTGAATCCCCATTTGGCTCAACTTTGGAAGAGTTAATCTATGTCGCCGCACTTTGAGGGTGGCAAACCTGTCAATGACCCTTTGGTGTTCAATTTTTTAGTCAGCCACAACTGAAAAATAACAGATATAAATCTAGGAATGAATAACAATTCATTTAAAAAGCCACAGTGAGTGTTTTCACACATACTGGTGGTATAAAGTTACAGATATGTCGTTTGTTTTCACTCTGGTCCAAACGCCAGTGCCCGGTTGCATAAAGCACCTTAAGTGTAATTCTCTCTTAAGTTCGCCCTTATGTTTCCCTTAAACCTAAGGGTTTTGCAGAAAAAAACAAAACTTAAGTGTTACTTAAGGGTTTCTTTAAGTGAAACGCCATAAACACTTAGAATTTCCCTTAAATGCTGTTTTTTCACTGAAGTAATCCCTTAAAAAGCATTAAGTGCTGCATAAAACCCCTTAACAGTCATTTCCCTAAGTATAACTTAAGGTTTGGAAATCGTAACCTTAAGAGTAACGCGGACAAAAATAAGACGACATTGCTGAATTTATGGAACCAACTGAAGATCATTATGTGCAAAGAAGAATTTTTAGGGATAGGGAGAACCCTTTGGACCATCTTAGCGATGAAAAATTGCTGCAAGAATACCGATTTGATCGACACGCAATGTACAGCAATAAAGTGAATCTTAAAAGCGTAGTCTTGCTTAATCTTACCAGTTTTGTTGGCTTCTTTCTTTTAAGCGCTCAGCTCACTTTTGCGACCACAGAGATGTTTTCGTATTTTTAAAGGACTTCCTGAACCGTCCTCTTCACATCAAGATTCCTTGCATTGTTTTTCCGTTATTTCTTCCCACTGTTTCTGTTTTTTTTGCAGCAGCAGTTACATTGGGATTTAGTTTACTTTTGAAAATTGTTTTTCTTTCATCATATTCGTCAAGAATAATGCATTTCTCCTCCTCTGTCCAATTAGGCTTTCTTTTTTTGTTTTCTTTATCCATTCCGATATCCTAGCCTACTTTATTTGATGAAACTGCGAAATTGCTAGTGTTAGTGTTTTGCGTATCTATGGCAACAACAGACTTTTATAAGGTGAATCCAGGATCGCTGTCGTGAAACACTTAAATGTTTCCCTTACTGTTATGGTCTTTAGTATTTTCTCCACCAGGTGGTGTTCTATGTTCTGGAGGAGCGTCAGGAACAGGTGTGGTGAATCTCCGGTGATCAGGTGTGCTGGATTACTGGCTGATTGCGTTTTGTCAGGAGATGGCGATTACAAAAGGACTGACGGAGTTGGACTGGGACATTGGCTCTTTCCTCTTAAGTTCCAGATTGAATTATTTTTCTTTATTTTTGATTTATGGTTACTGTCTTGTGTATGTTTTGTCAATTAAATGTTAATTGTTAAATTGAGTTCCATGTGTGGTCTCCCCAGTTTTATGTTGCTTCACCTTGATTTAGGTGAACGTAACACTTACCTAAGAGAACCGTTTAAGCGATTATATGCAACACGAGTATATGCAACACCCTTAAGTTATTCTCTTAGGTACGGGGAAATCGCCCCTTAAGTATCATACTTAAGAGAAAAACTTAAGGTGCTTTATGCAACCTGGCACAGGGCTTCATGTTTCCATGACGACTGACCAGAAAAGACGCACGTGACGTCATGTTTACATGACTCCCGATTGTTAAATGAGTATCATATTAACGATAAACTTTAACAACAGAGACACACGTACACACTACACAGGTACACAGTTTATTTGTCGCCCTGCTGTTTTTGTTTCACGCTCTAGCAGTTAATAAACAACTGCATGTGTCTTGCGGAAGAACATTGTAACCGGCACTACTTCTCTCTATGGACGAGTCACCCAGGTCCTTTGGACTAAAATAGTCAGAAAATAAACACTTGTTATAGGTGGACCATGGTGATTAAGGATACTGACTCCAGTACTCACCGATATGGTTTCGGAATCGGAACAACTCTAGGTAACGTTAAAAGGAAAGAAGTGTGCGAGACAGCTTTGGAGCAACTTATTTGATTCACAATACTTAGTGACTCCAGTACTCACCGATATGGTTTCGGAATCGGAACAACTCTAGGTAAAAGGAAAGAAGTGTGAGACACAGCTTTGGAGCAACTTAGTTGATTCACATTTCACAACACTTCATAACGGGTTCTCACTCTGCGTGTGTTTCGCGCTGGATGACGTTCGTGCTGAGCGGTGCAGGTACAGAGAAGTAGAAGAAGAGAAGAGGATGACACCATTAGCTAAGCGGGGCCAGGGATGTTTTCATTTTCATCCTTAACACATACATTTTAAACCACAAACTACGGAGTATGTTTTGGACATTATTTAACCATGTCAAAGACGACCAAAATTTTAGAATAACAACATTTCTCGCCCATGAGGTCCACCATCTGATCTGGATACGGCCCGGATCTGGCTGACTTCAGTAGACCGGGGCGGCAGTGGCTCAGTGGTTCATATAGGTTGTCTACAAACCGGAAGGTTGGTGGTTCCATCCCCGGTTCCACCTGACCAAGTGTCGAGGTGTCCATGAGCAAGACATCTAACCCTAGTTGCTCCCGACGAGCTGGATGGCGCTTAGCATGGCTGACACCACTGTTGGTGTATGAATGAATGAATGGGTGAATGTGAGGCAATATGTAAAGCGCTTTGGTGGCCATGGGTGTCACGACACGCACACACGGGGAATAGAGATCCAAAAAAGCAGTTTATTTAAAAGGGTAATCCGTACTCACAACCAGTCCAAGCAAAGGTCAAATTCCAAAAAGGCAATCAAAAAACATAAAAGACAAACACTAGAAATAGGCTCGAAAAGACCACGGAAGTGTGGGGACAATATACAAGGACTCCGTGACAAACACTGAAACAGACAGGGTATATATACACAAGTGCAAACAAGGTGACGAGAAACAGCTGTAATGCAATGAACAATCAGTGACAGACAGGATCATGGGAAGTGTAGTGAGTATGCATAGACACCGTGAAAACTGAGGACCTCTAGTGTTTAACCCAGGGAATAACCAGACACTGTGACATAACCCCCTCCCTACGGAGCGGCTACCAGACGCTCCATCCGACCCGGGTGGTACAGGAGAGACAGGCCAGGGGGGAAAGAGGAGAGACAGACCAGGGCAAAACACACAACACGAGAGTTCAGGAGGGAGGTGGAATGGTGGAGGATCAGGGGGAGGGATGGGGGGCCAGGTCCATGAATGGGAACAGAAACAGGGGGTAATGGTTTAGCCGGGGGCAAGGGCGAAGCAAACAGTCCATCGGGCGGCCAGGGCGAAGCAGACAGTCCATCGGGCGGCCAGGGCGAAGCAGACGACCCATCGGGCGGCCACGGCGAAGCAGACGACCCATCGGGCGGCCACGGCGAAGCAGACGACCCATTGGGCGGCCAGGGCGGTGAAGACCCCTCGGGCGGCCAGGGCGGTGAAGACCCCTCGGGCGGCCAGGGCGGTGAGAGCTCTGGGCTGGACGGAACCAGTGGTGGATGGAAGTCTAGGCTGGATTGCACCACCTCAGGTTCCATGAAGGATCGAGGAGGAGAGTGATACCTGGACTCCCCTCTAGTACCTCCTCTCCTATGACCTCCGCGGTTCCCGGAATATTTTGCCAGCCGGGTTCCCTCGAATGACTCTCTGGGATGATCTGAAGGGGGTGTGGAAGCTTCCTTCAAATCAGCTTCCTCAGTCAATCGGGCCCACAGTGCAAAACACTCAAAGATGTTAATGCGAGGAGGAATCTCTTTAGGTTGAGAATTCCCCCTCTGCTGTTTCTTCCCCCTATCAGTGGCTGGAGACTTAGGAGACCCCATACCGCTGGATCTCTGCATGACGGAGTCCTTGTGTCACGACACGCACACACGGGGAATAGAGATCCAAAAAAGCAGTTTATTTAAAAGGGTAATCCGTACTCACAACCAGTCCAAGCAAAGGTCAAATTCCAAAAAGGCAATCAAAAAACATAAAAGACAAACACTAGAAATAGGCTCGAAAAGACCACGGAAGTGTGGGGACAATATACAAGGACTCCGTGACCAACACTGAAACAGACAGGGTATATATACACAAGTGCAAACAAGGTGACGAGCTGTAATGCAATGAACAATCAGTGACAGACAGGATCATGGGAAGTGTAGTGAGAATGCATAGACACCGTGAAAACTGAGGACCTCTAGTGTTTAACCCAGGGAATAACCAGACACTGTGACAATGGGTCTGTTGAAAGCGCTATGTAAATACAGTCCATTTACCATGTCCATTTACAGTCCTCATTTAAACCATTTAAACCCCTATTTAGTCCCTTCCAGACAACACATTTACATCACCAATGTAACATAACATGTCTTTATTTTCCTTGGCATTTAAATTCAACATCACTGAGCAAGGCAGCAGGCATCATGCAGATCACTATTTTTGAAACAGTTCTGACTAAGTCCAACTAAAATCCAACAAAATAAATAATGAACAAATGAAATATAAAACAACATGAAATTAGTTTATTGGCAGCCTTATCTATTAAGAATATATTACACCAAACACTTTCATATTTTTAGAAAGGATGTGAATTAAAACCACTACAGCAGGCAATAAATTGATAAATTCTGTTAAATTAAAATTTTAATTTACCGAATTATCCATTTGTTTTCTGACAGGGAACACATGGAACGAATCACCGCTCAACATTTTGATTGACAACCTACTAGTGACCGTGTTTACTCCTTTCTTTTCAACCATTGGATATGATTTTAAAAACGGCTGTTGTATTTGTAGGCTACTTCCGACGAAGTGCTGTTAAATATAGGTGAAAAACTACGGCGCAAAAATAATAAATAAAATGCTTTCTTAAAAAGGCAAAAGAACGCATGCATATTTTCTTAATATGATAATTAAAAACAAACAGACTAATACAAATGCGGGACATTTTCTCAGTATGCGATGTGGGGGACAAGGGGTGAAAATGCTGTGCGAAACAACACAAAGCGTGACGGGTGGTCACCCTACTCACACAACAGAAAGAATATGTTGAATCTCACATACATTCAGCGTTAGGAAGGTTACTTTGGAAATGTAATTGCTTACTGTTATAAATTACCCCTTATAAATGTGGTTTGGATTATTTTATTTGGATTACTTTATCAATGTAAATCAATTTCCTTTGAATTTGATTAGTTACTAATTAGATTACACATTTTACCTCAGTAATACAACTAAATACAATTACATTCATTTTGTAATTAAATAACATAATTTCATTACAGTTAACTCACTCCTCAACCCTGTATACGTTTTGTTCTAATATATATATATATATATATATATATAAACAAATGTCCACATAAAATTGTTTTTTTTTCTTCTAAAGATTTACGAAAGTAATTCTGGGAGTCATGTTCTATCATGTTCTGAGTCATGTTCTATCATGTTCCACAAAATTACAATTACAATAAATCAAACTTAATTATTTGTTCTGTGACTAGAGCTTTTAACATTCATTGCTGGGGGAAAATAGTTCCTGTTAATGTAATCTGTATAAGTAGTTCAGACTAATATCATTTATAGAATATGTAATGCAATCATATCTGACATATACTGTAAAGCTTCATTGTTAAACACTTCACTTAAAATATCTATATGAATTTCTTAGAATTTGTTTTGAATTGCAATTCTGCTTCCTTTAATTCAAAATGTAATTCTAGATCCTGTTTTTGACATAAATTCAAATTCAAGAATTGAATTGGAATTTGGGAGTCATTCTCAATTCAATTCTGAATTGTGCACAAGCCTGCTGTCTGAACAGAGAGTGCCAAGAGGTTAGGCTCTTTGTAAACCTCCTTGGAAGATGGCCTGAATACAGAATATAGTTTGGCCTCCTGTTGAGGCCTCCGTTCTTCAGAAGCTCCGGTCTATGACTATATTCCCTTAAAGGTGTTCTTAGGAATACCAAACTCTTGAGCTTTGTCTGTAAAGGGTTTTATAGCTTGGGCTCCTGCCGTAGGGAATTTGTAATGATGCTGGTGTTTACCTCAGGGATGGGGACTCCTTTAAGTCTTGTCTTTATGTCAGCCAATAAGGCACTCATCCCTTCAGCATGGCGGCGTGGGTATTCATTCCCCAAAGTGTCCTCTAGGGGCTGCAGTGCGAGTTCCCTTTCAAAAGGGAACGTCTCAGGTTACACATGCAACCACGGTTCCCCTTCATTGAGAGGCGCTCACAATGCACGCAAATAGCCCCCTCAAGGCTTGAGTGTGCATGCTCCTGACCCAGGCAAATAACACACATATCTAGGTGTTATCGGGTGACCGATAACGCTGACATGGATGAACACACTTGCGAAAGTTTTTAGAGCTAGTGCTTGCCATGGTTGCTTCTTTTAGATGCACGTTCATACAAATGGTCTCCTGAAGACAAGAAAGAGGATGACGTATTTCAACAGGTACCCCTTTTATACTCACGGTCACACCTGTAGTGACGTTATCGGCTGTCGCCAGCCAATGTCAAGTTCATTGTCGTGTTTTTGACTCAGTTCTCAGGGAACCATGGTTACATGCGTAACATGAGATGTTCTTCCTGGTTCTGTTGGCTTTCACACAGCAACATTGATTTGCCAAATCCAGGTGATTTGTTCCAATCACCTGGATTTCCTAATTAGCACAGTTTTTCAGCCAGGAGATAGAACTAATTAGTGAAATCAGCTGGCTGAGTTAATGGGTAGAATAAACATATGGCAGGACTTTTACTTTCTGACCCCTGGAATTGACACCTCTGAACATTTCAAAGAATATACGATTGATCACGGAATGGGGATGTAGTAACATTGCCGGGATCAGTCCCAGAACGCGTCCCTGTGTGAACAAAAGGCAGGGATAATGCCATAAGGGGTGTGTCGTAGGGATGACGCTGAAGCTGAAATCATTCGCCAGCTTAGTGGAACGGTACGCAGTGCGATAGTTTATTATCGAATCAGAAAAAATGCACAAGTATGGTTTCTTGAAAGAGAAATCGCAGATCATAATCAAACTTAAGACGCTGTGGAGACATTACACATCACAGAAAATCACTGCCAGTGTGAATTAACCAAAATCAAACGATTCCGGGACAAATCCCAGGACACATTATCAGTCTATTACTCATACAAAATACAATAGCATTGTACAATTAAATGTACAGCACCGTCATAAATTTAATAAAAAAGTAAACTTTTGTATATTCTTTATTCATCATCATTTAGTAGAAGTAGTTTAAAAAAATTGTAAAAAAAAAATCTTGCTCCGACCAAAGTGGAAGTTCACGTCATAATTACAGCTTCCCCACTTGTAAATAAGAACGGGAAGGTTTGAATGCACCATTAGTACCACTAATCAGTCCCACTATATATATATATATATATATATATATAGAGAGAGAGAGAGAGAGAGAGAGAGAGAGAGAGAGAGAGAGAGAGAGAGAGAGAGAGAGAGAGAGAGAGAGAGCTCAACTGATCTCAGACTAAAAAAACGATCTAAGGGAGGAAACGTGCCAGGTTCTGAAACAAACTGGTAACACTTTACCGAATAACACGAATGTGCGGCAACTATGAATGTGCCGGTGGGCAAATATGTTGTATGCACCCCTTCAATGTCAAATTTGAATAGGAGGAGAACATTTGGCATCTAACTCAAAATAACTGCTTTCAACAGATCAATCTTTATCCATAATAAATGTGTTTATGTATAACAAAGAACATTCCATGCAAACCCCAAAAAAGCTGCATCTAGCTTATAATCTCTTGTTTAGGATAAACCAAACAAACAACAAATTTGTCTTGAAGTATTGGAACACAGTGCAGAAAAAGTGCAGCTATTGAGCTATTGTGTATCAAAAATTTAAAAAAGTTAATGAAAAAATATAAAAAATAATTCAATAAAATAAATAGAACTGTTGAGTGCCTAGCTGTATGTAACATAGGGATCCACTGGAGGCAAGTTTGTAGAACCCAAGTGCAGTTTATTCAGAAGATTCAAAACATAAAACAACATACAAAACAAAGACCAGGGGCCAGGGTGGAGCCGGCAGTGTAGGGGACCAGGGCGGAGCCGGCAGTGCAGGAAGCCAGGGTAGAGCCGGCAGTGCAGGGAGCCAGGGCAGAGCCTGCAGTGCAGGAAGCTAGGGTAGAGCCGGCAGTGCAGGGGGCCAGGGCAGAGGCTGCAGTGCAGGGGACCAGGGCGGAGCCGGCAGGGCATTAAGCCAGGGTAGAGCCGGCTCGGCCTCTGAGGCCTTAATCAGGTACCTACTGCCCCTCCCCAAAATGTTCTTGGCACGAGACTCTGGCGTGGCGGCAGCCATCACGGGACGAGACTCGGGAACGGCGGCGGCGGCCATCTTGGGACGAGACTCTGGAACGGCGACCATCTCGGGACGAGACTTTGGAATGGCGGCGGCCATTTCCTCCGAAAACACATACACGGCAGGCATGACGTGAACAGTTTCTGGCTCAGCAGGACTGATGTGAGCAGTCTCTCAGATCAGGCATGATGTGAAGATCAGTCTGGTCAGGCATGACGTGAAGGAACTCAGGCTCGGCAGAAATTATATGAAGAAACTCAGGCTCAGTCGACATGACATGAAGAAGGTCAGGCTTGGTCGGTACTGTGGAATACTGTGGTTCGTCATCCGCAATACCCACAGTAAATGAGGAACCACTCAGCAACAAGGCATAGTCAATGTATTGGGTTGGTAATCGAGACCGTACCGGTTCGTTCAGCCCAAAACCAAAAATGTCCTTTAGAGCCACATCATTAAAATCTACCTGATGGCTGAGTCCACAAAAGTCCTGAAAATAGGACTCGATGGCCTGGTCGCCTTGACAGAGGTTCAAAAGACAAAGAACTGTAGCATGGCCACCACCACTTCCAATCCAGATGCCAATCCATTCAATAGGTCATTATGAAAGCAAAATCACTAAACAAGACCAATTTTTATTTATTATTTATTTATAGAGGTTTATTAACCTCTTAACACAGTATACCCCATTTCCCCATGATATATACTTACAAGACATTTGCCCACCGGCAACTATAATTACCGCTTGGACTTGACTAAGTATACAAAAAACTATAGATCTCTTGTAAGATTTGTTTTGTTTGGATGATTCTAGAGATCTTCATTAATAATGTAGATACATGTCAACCAAAAATACTTATTAGTAAAATGAAAATTACCTTTTTTTTGGGGAGGGTTTGCCTTCGCCATGTTTCTTGGAAGAAGAGGTAAGTTGACAGCTTCATGTGACAGGAAGGAAATAAAACCTTTTTTTATCCTTTATTTGGTTGTTTGAAGAAATAAAACATGGATAATATCTATAAAAAAATTCTTAAAAAAGGAAAATAACAACTATACACTGATACACTATACACATAGTTGCCGGTGGGCTTAAATGGATTCCAACCCTATAATCAAACACTAATCAAGGTCTTCAGTATTACTAGAAAGTTACAGGTATGTGAGTTTGACCATTGTTGGAGCTGAACTCTGCAGGAAAGTGGATCTCAAAGACCAGAGAAGCCCTGCTTTTCAATAAGTTCCACTCGTTAACATTAGTTAACGACATTAGTTGCATTTACACACAAATGCAATTATTTTAGTCATCCACACACTGGTCGCAATATTCTGATACTCAGTACTATTACCTGTTGTTCCTCTACTCGTGTGATTCTTATTCAGTGCCCTTGCATATGTTGTTAAAACTTCTAATCTAGAACATTGCGTATTAGCATTAGCAAACATCGTAGCAATATTAGGACCAGATATATGAGTAGTCCTATAGAGTCTCATTTTAAACAAGTTGGCCATTACGTCAGTGCTTTACAATACATTGGTATAGAGAAGGTAAAACAACCCTTAAGAGGAGGTGATTATGAGAAGTTGTTAAAAAGAGAATGTTTTTGGATTTATACTTTAAATACTTTGTCACCATCAGGGCTGAATGAGGATTTTGATATTAAGCCTTTTCTATTGTGATTTACTTATTTATTCACCTGCTGTTAATATTATTACTAAAGTTTAACAATTAAGATCTTGTAAAACATTTTTATACAGCTTTATAATGTATTATATCTTACTAGTAAGAGAATGGAATATCGAAAAATAGTATTTATTTATGTTTACAGTGTTTATTTACCCTTGTGGTTTATGTATACAGGTCCTTCTCAAAAAATTAGCATATTGTGATAAAGTTCATTATTTTCCATAATGTAATGATAAAAATTTAACTTTCATATATTTTAGATTCATTGCACACCAACTGAAATATTTCAGTTCTTTTATTGTTTTAATATTGATGATTTTGGCATACAGCTCATGAAAACCCAAAATTCCTATCTCAAAAAATTAGCATATCATGAAAAGGGTCTCTAAACGAGCTATTAACCTAATCATCTGAATCAACTAATTAACTCTAAACACCTGCAAAAGATTCCTGAGGCTTTTAAAAACTCCCAGCCTGTTTCATTAAGGCGGGCATACACTGTGCGAATTTCGTCCGATTTTGAGCCGAATTCTGACTCGTGCGACTCTTTTTCGGGTCGGGCCGATTTTCAGCTTTGTCGCGCGTCGTTTGTCGTGCAGTGTTCGTGCAGTATACAAGGGGAAACGAGAGGCGATTAACCTCTCCCGATCGGCAATCGGATGGTCGGATGAATTTCTGGCATGTCAGAAATTTTGGTCGCTCCTCGTGACTATATCGCACAGTTGAAGCAGAGCTACGAACCGATTGCCCTAAACTCAGTGTTTTGTTCCATCACTGCGCCTGCGCGACAACAGATTTTAACCATTTCAATCTGCAGAAAGAAAAAAAAAACGAAAAAACTAGCTACAAATTATTGTTGCTTACCTCCAGTTTGTCCAGTTATTACCCACGTCTTCCAAGCTGCGATGTAGCACCGTGCCTCTTTTATTAATTTGTTAAACAATGTTTTTGAAATAAACCTGTTTTTATTTTTCATTGATGACTAATTATTGCAGTGTTCGGACATATTATAGACTGCTAATATAATTATATGCCTATTCATTGTAATCGACCTAAATGTTTTAGTCAATTTTCAATGAGGATCCTCATTGAAAATTGTCTAAAACATTTAGGTCGATTACAATTAATTATAGGCATATAATTATATTATTATTATTTTATTATTCCTCGAGGAGTAAGCTTCTATGTAATATTTTATTATCCTCACAGCGCATTGCGGTGATGTGCTGTGAAATTACTGCGTGGCAATTTAATTCTAATAGCAGATCAATTTAATAATAAAATTAGCCTTCCCTAATACAATAATACTAATAATAATTTAATACATAAATTGGAAGTGCTAAATCATATTCATATTCATATTGATAGCTGATGCTTGTTTTGACAATATCTCTGGATAGCCTACATGACATCGTCTAGGCACAACCCAGCACGGGGGTTTATAGCACATATTTCACACGTATAGTGTGAGCAGTCAAGTCGCAGCTCGACGTTCGGACCGTATAGTGTGAGCACATAAATCCCGAGCTTTGGCTTTACATCGCATGCGATTTACTCGTTCAGTGTGAGTAGGTACCTTGCTGAAATCGCAAAACTGCCTTTACTCAAAACTGCAATAATGGGTAAGACTGCCGACCTGACTGCTGTCCAGAAGTCCATCATTGACACCCTCAAGCAAGAGGGTAAGACACAGAAAGACATTTCTGAACAAATAGGCTGTTCCCAGAGTGCTGTATCAAGGCACCTCAGTGGGAAGTCTGTGGGAAGGAAAAAGTGTGGCAAAAAACGCTGGACAACGAGAAGAGGTGACCGGACCCTGAGGAAGATTGTGGAGAAGGACCGATTCCAGACCTTGGGGGACCTGCGGAAGCAGTGGACTGAGTCTGGAGTAGAAGCATCCAGAGCCACCGTGCACAGGCGTGTGCAGGAAATGGGCTACAGGTGCCGCATTCCCCAGGTCAAGCCACTTTTGAACCAGAAACAACGGCAGAAGCGCCTGACCTGGGCTACAGAGAAGCAGCACTGGACTGTTGCTCAGTGGTCCAAAGTACTTTTTTCAGATGAAAGCAAATTTTGCATGTCATTCGGAAATCAAGGTGCCACAGTCTGGAGGAAGACTGGGGAGAAGGAAATGCCAAAATGCCTGAAGTCCAGTGTCAAGTACCCACAGTCAGTGATGGTCTGGTGCCATGTCAGCTGCTGGTGTTGGTCCACTGTGTTTTATCAAGGGCAGGGTCAATGCAGCTAGCTATCAGGAGATTTTGGAGCACTTCATGCTTCCATCTGCTGTAAAGCTTTATGGAGATGAAGATTTCATTTTTCAGCACGACCTGGCACCTGCTCACAGTGCCAAAACCACTGGTAAATGGTTTACTGACCATGGTATTACTGTTATCAATTGGCCTGCCAACTCTCCTGACCTGAACCCCATAGAGAATCTGTGGGATATTGTGAAGAGAAAGTTGAGAGACGCAAGACCCAACACTCTGGATGAGCTTAAGGCCGCTATCGAAGCATCCTGGGCCTCCATAACACCTCAGCAGTGCCACAGGCTGATTGCCTCCATGCCACGCCGCATTGAAGCAGTCATTTCTCCAAAAGGATTCCCGACCAAGTATTGAGTGCATAACTGAACATAATTATTTGAAGGTTGACTTTTTTTTGTATTAAAAACACTTTTATTGGTCGGATGAAATATGCTAATTTTTTGAGATAGGAATTTTGGGTTTTCATGAGCTGTATGCCAAAATCATCAGTATTAAAACAATAAAAGACCTGAAATATTTCAGTTGATGTGCAATGAATCTAAACTATATGAAAGTTTAATTTTTATCATTACATTATGGAAAATAATGAACTTTATCACAATATGCAAATTTTTTGAGAAGGACCTGTTTAATGTTTATTGTAAGAATTCTTTTGTCACATGACTTGAATTATTTGTCACCTGCTTTTGAGTGAGTCTAATTAAGGTGATCACCTGTTTTCTATAAAGAGTTGATTTTATTCCACATGGGTTTTGTGCCTGATGAAGACCTGAAGGTTGAAAAATTGTGCAATCAATACAATTTGTGGAGGTGCTATTTTCAGTGTGTGGACTTCTTTTTACTTTATTAATGTTACCCAAACACCCTCACTTTGTAGATAGTGTAGGCAAAATTGTGCTACATCAATTGTCAAAATTTGATGCAACATTGCATTAATATTTTAAGGATAAAGTAACGCCATAATGCACTGAGATGAGCTCAGTGAAGGTGACAAATGGAGAGCGAGGAAATTTAACTGTATTTAGTAGAGAAGTGTCAATATTTCAATATTTAGATGCATTTAAAAATGCATTTTTTCATCCAATATTTCTGTTTAGATAGTTATGTTTCACAGAGTAATGAATTAACCTCAGATATATGCTAACTTTATAGCTATGCTAGCTGAGAGGTTGTATCCACTTGCCTTCTGAGGGACAGTTAGAAAAAACTCTGCCTAAACAACCCCAATGATATTTATGAGCAGGACCAGGTGGTATCTGCCAACTTTCTTTCTTTTTTTTGGATTTTGGAGAAAATAAATATTCAGAATGGATTTTAAAGGCAAAATAATAGAGATAGGAGTACTACAGCTCTGGGATAAGAAAGAAAAATAATAAATCAAGTGACATGGGGTATGTTTAACTTTGCAAATCCACAGTATGGACCTAATTACAAATATGTTTTACTTTAGACAGAATATTTATAGACAGCTGTCCACATAGGCATTAGAAAGTCAGTTTGAGTACGCAATCCATTAAAACTCCCGGGTGGTCCATGAAAAACGAGAGTAAAAAAATCCACAATAAGGCTGTCAAAGTATAATTATTGTTGTCCTTTCACAATATAAATGAGTCTGCATTAATACAATTTATAGCTGCCTTAATATTTTTGTATTCTTTCGTATCACAATCTTTGAAATGTGTTCAAGAGGAAGAAAGAGAATATGAAGACAATTCCTTAGAAAAAGATAAAAAATAATAATTTTAATAAAAAATACATTTATGTATTTATATTATATACTATAAATTTTGCATCATTATGCTTTTTTACAAATTTAGGATACCAAGTTTCTAATTTTGAAAGCTATTTGGAAAATGGAACTAATGAACATGTGAACGGGAACACAGGCTTATCGGACAACTCACTTTAAATTACAACAGCATAAATGTAAGACTAGGACTAGCTTCCATTCTTGACTGAATCTTCAGATGATCAGCAGCAGGGTGAAGAATGGTGTTGCATCATGCACAATACAGAATTTGCCAGGGTAACAAATACTATAAGTCCTGTTCTCAAATTGCCAGGACAAAGGAGAGGACGGTGGACAGCGTACCATGATGAACACCCACACATACGATATTGAGCATTCATAAAGTAAGGGTGCTACAGTCAACACACAACACAGTTAGACTGACATTCAGTTATACAGGCTGTCTTATACTTTTAACATTTTTGTGGACTCTTTTACAGTTTTTTTGTTATTCGTTGGTCACTGTTAAAGCAGATCTATTCATGTAGAGAAGCAGTTTGAAACACCTTACTGCGGATCTTTAAGATCTTTTGCATGTGTTGTTGCAACAAAACGTTATAATGCTTTATGAAACTTTATAGGAGAAACTAATTGATTCTAGTGCTGTGCCAACCACATTGAAACAAACAAGTTAACAGTTGTGATTTGTAAAAAATTAAAAGGTTCAGTCACTTTAATTGTGCTTTGGAGGTCTCCTGATGCATTTTCAAGCGTTTTGTCTTTAACTTTCAGATTGGAAGCATTGTGCAAATAATAATACAAATAATAAACTGTTTTGTGATTTTACTGCCACGACAGCAAAATCAATTGGTTTAAAATGATTCGTGAGCAAAGTACAAAAATATTAATACTAAAGGCAGAGAGAGGGTCTTAAGTCTGTCAGCATGGGGACAGAGGAGGATAGTTCAACATGAAGGGCTTTAACATAATACATCAGTTTAACATACTGTACATACATTTGAAATAGGTCAGGTTTCAATAACTCTTATTCTGTTACAAGTGACCCACACAAAACAAATTAAATAAAAAAAACAAATGTAAAAGGAACTATTTGAATCAGATGCACATACCTAACCAAAGCATCTGACAATATATTCATACATACAGCTTTCATAAGTCTATCTATTCACCTCTCGTATAAAATTATGAAAAATGACAAGCAGCACCTTGTTTTCCATCTGTTGCTATCCACTGGAAAATAAAAAACGGGTTCCTTAAAATTTGACCTGTGTGAACCTGTATTGCACCCCAGAGAGACATTTGTGGAGGAACAGTCACTGTCTTCTGTCTTATGCTTGTATCACACACACACAGACACACAGACACACAGACACACACACACACACACACACACACACACACACACACGATCAGGAGGTAAAATGTGCTAGGATAGATTCCTGGTTGGCCCTTAGTGTCCCCTCTGTGCTCTCAACAGTCTTTTAGAGCATGAGGATTTTTTCCAATCCATCATCGTCTGCAAAAAAGAAAATAAATAATTGATGCATAGACATTTTGACAAAAACTTAAACTAAACTAATGCACAGGCAAGATAACAATAAAGGACTTCAATACGATATAATCAAAAATGGGAGCGATGAATTAAATTAAAAAATAAACATCATAATTAAAACTACACAAAAAATTGCAGGAAAGCAACTTGTAATGAAGCCCTGCAAAACTAAGTAGTGAAGGTGTAAAAACTTTTTTTTCTTTTACAGGCAGCAATAAATCAAAATGTGCTGACTTTGGAATAACACACACAACACTATTTTTTTTTTTTTTTTGTAGACTGAGCCCCCTCTCGGGATGTTTTCTTACAGCAGAAATGTCTACAACAGATGGACATTGAGTATAGGTACTGAAAGTGATTAAATTTAGTATGAGCATTCCCTGGGGCATAAATGTTACATTTAAGATTATTGACTGAAATTAATTTAGAGTTAATGCACCATCTCTGTACAGGTATCAGGAAAACTGCCTGAAGGCTCAGCAAACATATTTGTCTCTTCTTCCGATTCGAGGGGTTATTTTCTCTGTAGTCTGAGTACAACTCACTCAAATGTTGTAACTAATGGCACATTAATTCCATGAAAGTTTTTAAGCACCATGTGACATGGTGTTGGACAGCATTACAAACTGTTTGATGAAACAGAATGAACATTTGTGAGGTATAGAATAGGCCTTGCCCAGGTATAAAATATGATTAGTGTATGGCAAATCCATTTTTGTCATCTGCTGAATGGAAATAGAATAGTTTGGAATTTGGTGCTATGAACATAAGCTTTCTGGAAATTTACAGACTCATGCTGCAGATGAGGAGTTTATAAGGGAGAGGTTACATATTCAGTAGGAGGCAGCACAGAACAACAAAAAAGAAAGACTGTCCTACCTTAGCTTGACCGAGCCATAGGAGTCCAACAGTTGTGTACTAGCTAACTCCAGATTCCAGTCACACATCTCTAGAATCGTATGACACTCCACCCTCGTCTTCAGCCCCAGACAGAAGAGCTGCTCCACCTGGGAACCAAAGAAGGGGAAAATGAAGAAGAGTAATTTAAGGCATTAGGTTCTAAATGAACATTATGGATATATTTTCAAGGTTAATTACTTACAAATTAAATTACAAATACAGCTGCAAGCAGCAATTAAGGGGCCAATCACAAAGAAGGCACAATAAGTCATGCAAGCATGGCTAAGCATTATGGAAAAATCCATTATGTTTTGCCGGCATAGTCTGAACATGATGCGATTCGATTCGGTCTAAGAAGAGTTTGAAAAAGTAGGGTTTTAAAGAAAATCAAAATGGCAGATAAGAAATTCCGCCAACTATGCAAAAATCGGTATTTATGTTGTCGGCATGACCTAAGGAATCTATCTATTAAGACCTCCAATAAGCTAATTTAATAAAAAGTTATTAGCATTTTTGGAAATGTAATTATAACTTTTGACCACAAGGTGATGTTGCCACGAAACGTTTTGAGTACCTTCAGGGCATGGTGCCAAAGACACATACGGAGTTTCGTAACGATAAGTCAATGTGTTCGTAAAATATAAAATTCTGTGACATAATTCAAAATGGGTGATATGGGAAAATTGGATATCGTTCGACTCAGCGTGTCCATATCTAAATAGAACAGTTTTGTGATTTTTAGCCAAACTGTCCTGAAGTTATAAGCAAAAATGTACATTTTTCATATCTCCTGACCACTAGGTAGCACAGCGCCGAAACACTGCAGGTATCCTCAGGTCATGGTTGTCATAATACAATAGAATAGATATGCGGAGAATATAGCCTTACATTCATTTTGGCAAGCTCTTCTTTGAATTTGTTTTTTATCTTATTCGAAAACAGTTTGACGAATCAACTTGAACTCCATAACTTTTTGTCAGCCTGGTCTAAAGATGATTCAATTTTCGGGAAAATCGGCCAAGGAGGAGTTTGGAAAATACAAAATGGTGGAATCCAAATTTGCTATGGTGACTGTTCAGACTGTCCTCTATCTGTGTGCCAAATTTCATAACTTTCCCACAAGCAGTTATATGGGCTGCCATAGACTCAAGAAAGAAGAAGAAGAGGACCTTTGGTGCTTGGCCACTAATTAGATTACAATTAACCAGCCAGTGAATCAAGACAGCTGTGATGGCTGTTACCTTCAAGTAGTGTACAGCCTTTTGCACATTCCAGCTGTGATTCTGTAAAGCCACCTGACATTCTTCAATTGTTACTCCATGGACAGCCTCCTGCACCTAAACAGGGCAAATCCAATTTATGACGTCAAATCCATAGATTGCCAGTAAGATTCCAGTAAAGGAGTGTTTTGGAATAATCAGAGAGAATAAATGTGAGCCAAATTCAATATTACTTAATTATATAATCAATTTTTTTAACAGACAGCTCTGTTTCAAAACCGTTGAACTACTTTTCTGTGCTACAGCCTATGCTGGCAGTCACTAAGGCCATTTCACAAGTTCACACTTACATATAATCATATAAAGTAAAAAATATGCGTATTGGGCGTGCTGTCTGAGGAGAAGGCTGCAAGCTAAGAATTTCGCCTGAATCCAGAGCAGATGTAATTTGCAAAACAACGCAGAGCATAACGAAAACAATTTTAATTGAATTAAATAACAAAGAAACCAGTTTGACCACTGGTAGAGTGGTGTGGAGAGTAAAGACAGTGTATTTAGCGTTTAACACGATTTAGAATTGTATACGCGTACAAAAAACGCATACAGCCTCTTCCCAAATATAATTACCATTTTCTTCTGCTGTTTTGGATACATTTTCTCAGGGAGCACACTGCTAAGCATTCTGGGACTGTCTTCGCCCAAAATGATATCTTGATATCTATAAACAACTAAATAAGCCTAAAGCATTTTTTTTTTTTTTGCCGTAATGAAGTTATCCATGTAGAAAACTCACTAGGTTATGGAACAGAATTATGGGCTATCTGCTTGCGGCACTATTATTAGATAATTGCTCTGGTCAACAAGAAGTTCTCTCAATTATGATCCCATACTTGACAGCCCAAGTCACTCATGAATCACTATTCTGACATTCAAAAAGAACATGACTGCTTATGTTGGAAGCACACAACTTTTTCTAAAAGTTCTGAAAGAGAACCACCAGTAATAAAAAGGATCTGTTTAATATAAACCTCAAAATCTCTCACCAGTCTGACTCTGTCGTGGTTGCTGGTGCTGTCAGCCCTGTTAAATGAGCCATCAGAGCTTACTCGGCACAGGCTGTGAGAGTTCTTTAGCCCACCTCTAAATCCAGAGCCTGTCAAACTGCTGTTGTTATTGGAGGAGAAATTGGACTTGAGCTCCCCTTGTTGATGGACCATGGGCTTAACAGTGGCTGTGTTTATCTGCTTCTTCTCCTCACCGCTCTCTGCCTTTTTGAAGAACTTATCGTAGCGGTCCAGATACGAAGGCCTCTCAGGCAGGAGGTAGTAATGCGTGTTGCTGACCTTCTTGCCATCACGTACAATAGGCAGAATGCAGGGCCCTTTGGCTTGCTCCTTATCTTTGCCCTGTGCCTGGATGACCTTGGGAGCAGCATATTTGGGATCAGAGGCGAAGCTCTGAGTGGTTGGCATGAGTTTGGCAGGTGAGGTGGAAAGGTAGGATGGGCCGCAGATGGAGGCGGCTGAGCAGAGGCTGCTGCGAGTCTGAGGGGAGCCCACATGTGGACTTGGTGTGCGTGAGCCCGACTGAGAAAGGGGGTCTCGAGGGGGAATCTGGGGTGGACGCTCCATATCCTCAATTCCTGAGACTGGGGAAAGCTCACCAGACCAGCGGGCATAATCGCCACCAGCACGTCGGACTGGACGGGGTGGTATGGGGATTCGTGGAGGTATCTGGGGTTTGTCTTCAGAAAATGTTAGGACAATCTGGCGGTGCGTCTCCAGACAAGGGCTGGTAGAGCTCACAGGTACATTGAGGTGCCTCATACACTCCTGCTGCAACTCTTGGAAGATCTCAGCAGACTGAGAGAATGTGCAGGCATTACTCTGCCTGCAGGGCAAAAATAAATTGTCTTCTACATGAGGTTTGCACTCACTGGTAGGAGTGCAGGGAGTACGTGGAGAGCATGGTTCATCAGCTCCACGTTCCACACTGTTGATAGAGCTCACTTCAAAATCATCCTCATCTTGTGCTACATCGTCATAGGCTGGGGGTGGAGGAAGGGGCCGGGCGTCCCAGTCCACCACTGGGGTAGGGTGAAGGGGACGGGGTAGAGAGCGTGAGGGGCTCTGAGGAGGAGTTCTGTCCAAAATGTTCTCTGCTTCAAGTGCCAGTTTAGCAAGGGTTGGGATCTGGATTTCCATCACAGGAGAGGGTGAAGGTGTGATCGATGGAAACTCCTCTCCAAAGTCTATGAGAGAGACTTCTGTGGGAGTGCTACCCCCTGGAGTCCGCACACCGTATGTCGAACGATCACCTAATTTGGTAGCAGAGACCCAGGTGGCTGGTTTGAGCTTAAGGCCCTTCTTCTTCAAAGAGAGTCGCCGAAGACCTGATGAAGTTTGGTCCTCATCCTCAGCAACAACATCATAGCACGGTTCTGGTCACATGACAAAAACACAGGCAAACAAATTTGAAGTGTTGAGCATGAAATGTAATGTAATGACAGATGAACTGTTATAGAGATAAATATTGAGCATACACGATGAAGAGCCATGAAGGTGATAGTATATGTCACATTCCTTCAGAGAAACTAATAAACACGTGGCATACCCCTTTTTCACCAATATTTGGGTGAGAGCCAGTACTAAGCGATTCAACAAAGGGTCTAGGTTTGGCAGGTCTTGTTGAATGGGAATGCTAATGTACAGACCTCTTTGGTGTATACATAAAAAAATGGCTGTGCTAGAAATATCCGTTCCAAAACGAGTCCAAAAGTGCTATTAAATCAGTAACTAGTAACAAAAAAACAACAACAACTATTTGCACCCACTATAAATCAAGAAAATGTTCTATATTTTAAGGACCAAATGTAATATACATTCAATCTTCATTCCACAAGCTTTTTGCCGCAGGTACTCCAGGCACTTTACTTTCCATGTTTAATTGACAAATTATTCTGTTTACTAATACTATAATTGAATTAAGGGCTATGATTAATCATATGATTTTTTTTACTCTATATTTAATGACAGTTGACTGATACACCAAAGCTTGTGACGGCATTACAGTATCTTTATGCCATTTTTTTTTTATTTTATTTTTTTTATTAGGACGACTCAACAGGGGAAACAGGAGTAGGGCTCAACGCTAAATATTTTTTCGGTCAGGCCAGTGGTTAAAATTTTCAAATGCCCTGTCAAAAATGTAAATGAAAATGTCAAAAATGTTCATCACAAAAATAATAAAAAAATATAATAGTTATTGTATTTGTTGTTTTTAACCCATGTAACCTTGTATTCTGATAAATAAGGCAACGATACCAAAATGGTATAACCATTTTGACAGAGACAAATCAGACACAAGTATTTGTTATACTTAACAAATAATCTGTAAAACCCCTCACCAACAACAAAACAAGGTGTCTGTGACAACCCCCAAAGTAATAGAACCAGGCATCTGGTAGCCATTGTTTTATGACTTAAAAGAATGCAGAGCTCCAAAGTCATTTTAATTAGGCCATAGGAAAGACCCATAGCCCTTAAAACAGAATTTCCTGCATTCAGTTAAAAATTAACAAATCTATAAATGAACATGCATCCAGGACATTGTGTGTATGATTATTACGTTCTTGTGTAGTGTCTCTTGAATGTTATCTTGTTTTATGCATGTTTTACAATAGAACCAACAGTTAATGTAACCCCACTCATATCGTGTCTGCTATCAAATGTTTGCTCATTTAACGACTCACATTTTGGTGGACCCCAACACCTCAGAATGCAGTGTGTGTTTGTTATATTAATCTGAGTAAAAATGGACACAATCTGCCAGACCCTTTCTAGCCATGCTTCATAATGGCCATAAAACCTCCCAACCTTTCTCATTGGTCAAGCCAACACTGAGAGGTGTGACTTTTCCTAGGCTTTATAGAGCATCAACATAAGTTCCTCTCTCTCTTCCTTCTCCTAGTTGCCCTGTGTGGCCTCTCCAGCCCAGGGCAATCTGCACTCCAGCCATGTGCTTCCTCAGGAGAGAGAGCTCTCTCTCAACTATAACAGTCAAACTAACCACGCAAGTATGTCATAATTTCTTTAATCGACGCAGCAGAAATTGATTGCAACTTCCATCGGACCAACTCAAGGAATCATCAAGACCCACTTCAGAACAACAAAGTCCTTCAACTTCAAAGGCAATGCAAGTGTCGCATATTTTAACTAAACAGAGGGTTAAGCACTAAAATCCTCTTAACAAGGTGCTTTCAAAAAATAAGCTGATGGTTCTTTTCATGGTTAAATTACTCTTTTCATAGCTTCATTCCTTGTTTCCGTTTTTGGTTCCATTCTGTCACTTTCCATTTTACCCATGTATTTGTTATTGTGTGCGTGTTTGTTTAGATTAGTTGTGTTTGTGATTGAGTAATTAAACTTGTGCATAATACATATTTGGTTCTGATTCTCTGCTCGCAGCAAAGTTAATGCATGGTGTTGTTAGACGCTCTAAGTGCTGTACATGCCAAGAAATAATTATTTTTCTGTGGCCATGAAGAATACCCTTTTCTTAGAATTAATAATCAATACTAAGTGTTCACTGGAAGAACTGATTAATTGATTGCAATATTAATTAGGCTACATTAAGTTAATCAGATTAACTGATCCAAATATTCATAATTAATCATAAAAAGTTATGATTAATTATTCATATTTCCTCTTTGAGCTAATTTTCTACACCAGTGTAATTTCACAATTCTTGATTCGGATTTCGAGCATTTCGATACAGATTTGCAGATCCTTGTTGAGCACCAGCTCCGTAACCAGCATTATTTTGGTGAAAAATAGGTATTATGGGATCAGACATTTACCAAAAATCATACAAAAAACAGATAAGAACTGAAAAGCTGAAGCAATTGGGATAGAAGCAGAGGGAGAAAGGGGGCAAAAAAAACAACAGCAACATACAATACAGATGTGCAGTAACTTTGAGGAGGGGTGCTAAGAGTGAACTGAACTGAGGGTCCACACTTACTTTTAACCAGCAAAGACGGCTGAGGGGGCCGAGGGGGAGGCTCCTCTGTAGAGCAAGCAACCAAGTGAAAGATAGAAAGCATAAGCAAAGAAATTTTGCAGGTAGGAAAAAGAAAAAAAAAGAAAAGAAAAAAAACAGAACATAACAGAAGTGAAAGTGCCCAAAGCATGATGACCTGTATAGAAGAAGCAGTTAACTGAAAAAAAGCAAACATATTTTTGTTTGGGAATTGAGTTATTTTAGAGTCAATATTTTTAAAGTAGGGTTTTGGATTACAAGGATTCCACACATTTCTTTCTAGCCATTTATGATTAATGGATAAGACGTATTATTATTATCATTATTTTTTAATTAGAGTCAAACTAATACATCATTAAATTATTCAGAGCATTTTCAGATCTGTTTATATGCTGTTTATGTTCTGGAGTTTAGCTCAGCAGCATTTACAAATTTAATGACAGATGACAGGGCTCTACAGTGCAACCATTTTGTTCGCATATGCCCCTAAAAATCGATACGTGCGAACCGGAAAAATGATTAACGAGCACAATGTGCGAGTAACTACAAACTACCATAATCCCCCCACCTCGCCCGCTGCACAGTACACCTCGCTGCAAATCGTTCAAAACACCCCGCCCCGAGTAGCGGGCAGGATGCGACGCAAAGCTGGTGTCAATCATATGAAAGTTGTTGAAACTCTGGCAGGGAAAAAAGCCAACTAGTCACCGGAGCACCGGGAGAGATCCCGGTGTGCGGGTTGCTCGGTGGACGCTTGAGCAGCTCATCACAAAAACAAAGACAGAGATGTCAGCAGCTGGAGCGGTGAAACAGAAGACAGCAGGGAGAAGATAAAGAGGTTTTGAGTTTGCTAGCTGGCTATTTAGCTATATCAGGTGCCTTTTGTTTAAACATGTTCAACTTTTCATAAAATTGACGTGCTCGTCAGTTTCACTTTTCGTAAACTGACCAATCACAGCCTGGATGGGGCATTAAAAAAAGTTTGACGTGCTACAGTAAACTTTCAAATGTTGAACTGAAGATGGTAGCATTAACAAATTAGAGACCAATTTAGGCCATTTTTCTTGCACAAGGATTTAATGAATGAAAACAACTCACAAATATGAAACTGCTGTTTTGTCCGACTGGAATAAATATTATACCTGTGTTGAGCTATATAGCATATTATTACATAAAATTACAATGCATATAGTAAAATTAAATCATGAATATAT
This sequence comes from Siphateles boraxobius, assembly GCF_051911475.1. Taxonomy (NCBI): domain Eukaryota; kingdom Metazoa; phylum Chordata; class Actinopteri; order Cypriniformes; family Leuciscidae; genus Siphateles; species Siphateles boraxobius. The sequence continues at coordinate 7,981,052 of NW_027508699.1, read as the reverse complement.
TAACATACTAACAGTATACTATTAGATTAAAATTTAACTTTTTATCTAATGTTATTATAATAATATAAATACTAATACACACATTTAAAGTAGTTTCTCCTCTATGTTGTGGAAATAGCCTCTGCAGTGGAAAGATGCAGAGATGCTGGCTATCGGCCATTCTTTCGGGCTTGGACTGCTTTCTCAACAAGAGCAAACCATTCGAGAGTTCACTCAAAATTGAGGTGGTCTCATTTAGTGTGGATAGGAGGACAATTTCCATGTTCATATATGCCTACACAAACAATGTCCACACACCATCAGTTAAATGCTCTATGAAAATGCTCTCAGACTGATCTGTGAACCAGATCGTTGAAGAGACCACATTCAAAATAACAATTCACTCACAAATTGAACATTACTGTGGCTAACAAAGTAGTTTTACTTTGAACACTATCTAGCCAATGATTTGTTTGTTTGCGGAGCATAATAATAAAAAAAAAAAACGAAAAAAAACACACACATTCAAAAGTTTCAGTTTTTTCTAAAGAAGTCTTATATACTCACCTAAAGCTGCAATTTTTTGATAAAAATACAGTAAAACAGTAATATTATAAAATATTATTACAATTAATATAATATTAATATTTAAAATAACGGTTTCCCATTTCAATATACTTTTATTTATTATGTTGATGGCAAAGCTGCATTTCCAGCCGCCATCATTCCATTCTTCAGTGTCAGATTATCAGTGTTGAAAATTTTTGTAGCTAAAAATGTTGTGGGAAACAACACTTTGTGTTTCTTTTTTTATAGGACTCTGATGAAAAGGAAGTACAATAGGCCTTGAAACAATTTTAAAATGTTTTGACATTTCCATGTTTTCTATGTTCTATGTAAGTCATTGGCTTACTCCTAGCACGTCCAGGGAGTTGAGTTGGTCTGGCAGAGTTCAAATCCAACCCTAGCACATCTGGAGGATCCATGGGATTCCCGAGATAAAGACTGCAAAAGCAACAGAATGACAGAAGCATTTAGCAGCCAATCAGTGTCTATACAAAACCATTTCTTAAATCTAACACACAAAAAACAACAGAAAACAGACTCTAGAACCCTGCCAAAAGAAGATTTAATGACACTGTATTACCAAAGTTGTAAAAAGACATTTCAGATTTTAACAGCCACCCTTATATTTTACAGGATGTTTTATGGCAGTATTTACAGCTTTGATATCCGTTTATACAGCCAACTGTGTGGTAAAGACAGTGTACTGTGTTCTACTGCCACCTTGTGCTGATGAAGCAAAGTGTTTATATGCTGTCATTATGTGCAAAGACTTGGGCTGTGGCTCCATCTAAGTGAATGTGGCACTTTACTTATTGGCCATGACAGAAGCATTTGTTATCCAGCGTGTGATCAGCAAGGTTTCATCTTTACAACTTGCGAGTTTACACTCGTGCCCACTAAAAACTACTAAGTATTATTTCCTCATTCATCTTAAGGAGCCTATTGATCTATATTATTCATTAAAATGTGATGTGGTTGTGTGAAGTAATTAAAAGAGAAGCATGATTCCAGGGGAGGTTATCAGAACATGAACATGTTTTGCAAGAACACTGGTAACACAAATAAACGCTGTCACTGTGATACAGACCAACATTTACACTAGGGATAGACCAATACATTGGTCAGGACAATTAATCAACCGACGTTAAGCCGATAACCATATCTATGTGGCCAATTAATACATGAGCTTGGATAAGAATAGCTTATCATAAACTCTTTAAATATTGACATTGAATAAAAGCCTTTTTAAGCCATTAGGAAAAAAACACTGGAATAAAAAAGAAGACTCTTTAACCATGTCAACTAGACTGTCCCCTGCGAAGGCCTCCTCGGCCTCCCCCTCCCCTTTCCCTCTGTACATATAAAAACGTTATCAAAATGATTCCCGTTCACATGGATCCGATGTGATGTCACTTTGTAAAGGAAGACTATGTGTCCGCGCACATATGCATATAAATGCACATACCTATAGACTAAACATGTAATATGCATGATCATGCAGTCACCGTTTTCAAAGATTAACGTTTTTGAAGTTTACACGGATATGCAAAACTTGTTTCAAGTTATTTAAAAAAATCCTATTTCAAAGTTTGCGTTCACAGGTCATCAAACACCCGCTGTCGTGTAAATGAATGGCCAGGACGTTGTCGTGTAAGCATCCCTTAAAGGTATTGTAGGTAGAAATCCACAAAAATACTTTTTGTCAAAATTTGTTTAAACTGTCTTTATATATCAATGCATAATTAAAATGTAAGTACTCTGGAAAAGAAATTATAAAAATCGAGTGTCTGTAGTCCTCTTAGGACTACAATAAACACAGCTCATTATTCCATTAACTCCCACTCCCTCCCTACTCGGCTCCTTCCAAAGCCACGCCCCCAAAACAAATGAACGCGCGATCCCGGCCATTCGCTCAGCTGGAAGAGTCGGACGTGTTTACCAGCTTTACCAGATGTAGTGACATCATGTCAGAATCACAAGTAATAAAATAACTAACTTTATCAGTATGAATATAAACAATTAACATGGCTGTTAGTACTCACTATCCAGCTCGCATAACGATACTTGTAAAGTTTAAAATATTTTACTAGCTCGTAACGGAATCAAACTCAATATAAGGCAAAGCTATAAATAGCTTCATTGATACAAGTTTGCCGTTACTATCAGTTACACTGTGATGAAGGTGAATTTGTAAGATTCATAACATAAGATTGTTTACAGATAAACTGAATTACATACACTCAAACACCTTCTCACAACTGCATTGCAGACCCAATAAGATAATATAACACACACACACACAACATATATTGTATAGCACATACAGATACAACATAAATACATATGTAAACATATGTAGAGCATATAACAACAAACCAAACGTGAAAACACGGAGTAGGTAGAGTTCACGGTGAAAATAGGAACACAGTTTAGGCAGAGGGTAAAGCTAGGTATAAAAATAGATCCCCTAAACTTTTTAACCTAAAGTTAGATTCGGCGAAATTAAATAAAACAGCTTTCGACTGCAGATAGGCCTATTGCTTATTTATCGTCTCAAGTTCCTCAACCCTGGCTCACTAACAGTAACGTTATACTAGTCGACACCAAAGTTACACTGTCATAGCTAAGCCAGTACCGTTAGTTATGCTACGTAACGTTAGGTAGCTAATATTAGGTAGTTAGGTGTGCTAGTGATACATGCTTCATGAAAAAATAAATGCCATCAAAATGAAAACAGCAAGATTACCTGTCCAGCAGAAATAAAGCCATCATGGAGTCACTTTTCAGCCCCTTGAGATCACTCAGTAGTAGCCGACGCTGGAAAGCCACGCCGACTCTCTTATGATTTCTTTATTTATCCAAAGACTTTTTGTTCATAGCCTTTTCAAATACTGTCTTCCTTTTTTTAACTTGTTTGACTTCGCTGCCTCTATATGCAGGTAACGTTACTGAGAATTGTGACTGTTCTTTCTCTGCCATAATTGTTTGTTATTACTAGCTTCCGTTCCTTTTCAAACGGGTGCGCGCATTTGGGCTCCTCCTGTATCAGCAGAGGTGGTATCCATGGTAGCGAGGGAGAGTGACAGTCGCCCCAGCCAATCATTTCTTTCGTCCCGAATGGAATAATGAGCTGTGTTTATTACAGTCCTGAGAGAACTACAGACACTCGATTTTTATAATTTATTTTCCAGAGTACTTACATTTTAATTATGCATTGATATATAAAGACAGTTTGAAAAAAATTGGAAAAAAGTATTTTTGGGGATTTCTACCTACAATACCTTTAAGTTAATAACTAATGATTTTTAAAACGGAAATGAATCACTTTAAACTGGACAATGATTTTCATCTAGAGCTGCTGTAGAACCAAAACAATCTTTGTTCCATTCATTTCCTATTATCACTGTAAAGCTGCTTTGAAACAATCTGTATTGTAAAAGGCACTATATAAATGAAGGTGACTTGACCAATTAAAACTCATATTTCAAAGAACACCACTTTGTGAAAATAAAGAGTACACGTGTGAGGTTACATTTGAGGGACTCACTCATCGATTCTGTCAGGAAAGCCCCAGCAGCGGTGAGGATTAGAGTCTCCATGGCCTGTGTGAATGAAGCTGTTCTTCAGTGGACGGCTTATGTCATGAGCAGAGAGACCTGCAACTGACGTGACAGTGTTCCTGGGAAATTGACCAACCTTCAGAGTACGCTTGTTCTGACCTCTCCACCAGTAGTTCTCTGCCCTGCGGGGCACACAGAGACCATTTTTAAGACAAGTACTGGAACAGCTTTCATATGTGGCTGCTTCATTAAAAAGGTGCCGATAGGGTTGTGAACTGAGAACCAGTTCTAATTTATTTCAAATGTATTTTTAAATACTACAACCAACTGTTGGTGCAACCAGTACAGTCTGATTCCTGACAGAGTAAATCATCTGAGCAGATTCTTGTTGGCAAATCAAACACTTATGAATCAGTCTGAGAAGTTATTTAACCAGAACCTTTAAATGTATTACAATTCCCCTCCTTTGGTGTAGACCAGTGGTTCTCTTATTTTTAAAATTACTTAAAATAAGACATATCAAGCATTAAAAAAAGCTAAAAGAACGTCTCAGGTTACGCATGTAACCACAGCTCCCTGAGAATAGGGAAAGAGACATTGCATCCCCTATTGCTATTGGGAATGCCTCTGGCATGACCGGGTTCTGAAGTATGAGTCTAAACACGACAATGAAGTTGACATTGGCAGGCGGCAGCCTATGACATCACCACTGGTGTGACAGAGAGTATAAAAGGGCACCTGTGCAAAACGTCATCCACTTCTTGTCTGAAAGGAGACGTCTGCAGGCATACCGAAAACATGGCAAAGGGATGCAGTGTCTCGTTCCCTATTCTCAGGGAACTATGGTTACATGCATAACCTGAGTCATTCCCTTTCGAAAGGGAACTCGTGCTGCGTCCCCTAGGGGTCGCAATAGGGAACGGAATACCTACACTGCCATGCTGAAGGGATGAATGCCCTATTTACTAAGCTAAGTCAAAGGACTCAAAGGAGTTCTCATCCCTACAGTGCACACAAGCAACGGGATCATAGGCCGGAGCTTCTCAAGAACGGAGGCCTCTAAAGAGAGGAAGCCTAACGGCGTTCATATTCAGAAAAGCATCTAAGGAGGCTAACAGAGAGCCTTTCACTCAGAACTTCTCAGAGAGTGCTTGCAACTTGCAGTGCTATCCTACAGGAGCTCTGGGGGACCGAAGGCCTCAATAAAATAACCCTCTAGCGAGAGAAGGCCTAGCGATGCTCGCAGTAGCCAAAGAGGCTCACAAAGAACCACTTGGCAAACAACCTAGCCAAGTTCTAGGAACGGAGGTCACAGCATAATGACTCTCTAAAGCGAGAGGAGGCTTAAAAACGCCCCACGCTCATGGTATCTTGTAAGGAGGTTTACAGAGAGCCTACAACTCACAAATTACTATCCTAGCGGAGCTCTCGGGAGCAGAGGCCTCAAAAAGATAACTCTCTAGGAGAGGAGGCTAAACAACGCTTGCTGTAGCCAAGGAGGCTCTAAGCCTAATGACTTAGCAAACAAGTTGGCCGAGCTCTAGTAGTGGAGGTCTCAGCATAATGACTCTAAAGTGAGAGGAGACCTAACAACGACCCATGCTCAGGATGTCTTGTAAGGAGGCTCACAGAGAAGCTACAACTCACAAATTGTTATCCTAGCAGAGCTCTGGGGAACGGAGTCCTCAATAAGATAACTCTAGCGAGAGGAGGCCTAACAACGCTCCATAGTACAGGAAGTAACCAAGGAGACTCAGAGAGAGCCTAACGACTCAGCGTTGCTTCCTGGTCGAGCTCTGAGGACGGGGGCCTCGTCATAAAGACTCTCCGAAGTGAGAGGAGGCCTAACTATGTCCTACACCCAGGACAGCTACCAAGAACGCTCACAGAGACCCTAGCTACTTGATTTTGCTACCCAGACGGAGCTCTGAGGAGCGGAGGCCTCTACAAAGCGACTCTCCATAGCGAAAGGAGGCCTAATAACGCTCCATAAAACAGGCAGTAACCAAGGAGGCTCAGAGGGAGCCTACCAACTCAGCGCTGCTGCCTGGTCGAGCCCTGAAGATGGAGTCCTCAGCATAACGACTCTCCAAAGTGAGAGGAGGCCTACTACATCCTGCACCCATGACAGCTTACTGGGCGGCTCACAGAAAGCCCAACTACCTGATATCGAGAGGAGGCCTTCTATGTTCCACACTCAGGACAGCTTCCAAGGATGCTCGCCTAGAGCCTAACAACCTAGAACTGCAGCTCAGGCAGAGCTCTGGGGAGTGGAGGTCTCAGCAGAAAGACTCTCTATAGCTAGAGGAGACCTAACAATGCACCGGTTTAGGTGCATTAGCCAAGGAGCCTAGCAACTTGGCCCCTGGCTGAGCTCATGGGACAGAGGCCTGAGTACTAAGTCCTACGCATGTCAAGGCGGCTACATAATAGGGCCTTGAAGGATGACTCTCTATAGTGAGAGCCTAGCAACACTTAAAGGTAGTAGTGAAAAGGGTCAAGAAAGCCTAACAATTTGGCATTACTGCCTAGTTGAGCTCTAAAGGCAGAGGTCTCAGCATGACAGCTCTCCAAAGCAAGAGGTGGCCTACTATGCCCAACGCTAAGAATAGCCATGAAGAAGCCATGAAGCAACTTGATACTGCTGCCGATGCGGAGCTCTTAGGAGTTGAGGCCTCAGTCTGGTTGACAGCATTCCACTCAAAAACACAAATCCACACAATGCGCGCATTTAGTTCCCTCAAGAAGTAAACGCAAGCTCGTCACTCATGTACAAACAAACCGTCTCCTCGAAGACAAAAAAGACGATGGTGTTTTGCACAGGTGCCCTTTTATACTCTCGGTTGCACCAGTGGTGACGTCATAGGCTGCCGCCTGCTAATGTCAAGTTCATTGTTGTGTTTAGACTCATGCATACACCTGTCATGTCGGAGTCATTCCCCATAGCGACCACTAGGGGAGGCAGCGCGAATTCATTTTTGAACAAAAATCTAGATATTTGTTATGTTAGTTCACCACCTCAAAACCGTTTTTATAAATTTCTATGGTACAAGAGCTCACCTGCCCTCTATGATGGTAATGACATCATTCATCTGGATTTGAAGCTTGTCAGGTTCATCAAAGTCCTGCAGTGCCCTCATGTCCGTAGGCATGGTTTCCACTAGAAATTCCCTTAGAGCCAAAAAGGTTGGCCTGTCAACTGGTTTTTGAGCCCAACATTGCATCATGACATTATAGATGTCCTGAGGACAGTCCTCTGGTTTAGGCAGCCTTTCACCCTCCTTATCTATTTTGTGGAGGATCTGTCAAAAACACACATTAAAAAAAAAATTGTGATTGACCCAGTAAATTAATGTAATAATGGGAGGATTACTATTAAGCAACAAATTCAATATTAGGCTCTAAATATCAGATTTTTGGGGTTAGGGCTATGCGATTAATCAAAATTGAGTTTCTGAAAATTCAGAAATTATTATGAAAATATGATAATCTATATAAAACAATTATTGTGCATAAAACATAAAATTGTTAGGTGACTTGGGCTGTCACGATTTCTCAATTAAAATAGAGTAATCGATTTAAAAAAATCCTTGATTGCGATTTACCCATGTCGAGTAACTGGTAAAATACTGGTAGTGGCCATTCGATGGACGAAAATCCATGAACCGCATAAATAGACAGTTTTCTAAGGCTGCACAGTTTATTAAAACCAGGGCTGCCCCCTAATAATCTCAGGGGAAAAAAAACTCCACAGGAAGTGAGAAGTCACGCAGTCCGTGAGGACTTTAAAAGGCAGGTCCTTGTGGTCAGGAAATCCAAAACTTTACATGGCTGCTTGCTCAAACGTTAACCTAAATAAATGTGCGCTACTATTAGGCGATCCAAGTGTACATGTGGAGTGTGTAAGGCAGCTAAAGTATAGCGCGCTTTACTGCAGGCGTCAGTGCGATCACTTGAATTTTTTCAAATTAAAATACACCATCATTTTGGTCATACAGATAAGAGTAATAATTCATTCGAAAAGGGTCTATTTTTATTTGTGTACACATTTAATATGCGCTTTATTGCATGCGTGGAGGTTACTTGCGTGCTTTTCAGAGTGGCTCCATTCACAGTAAATGTTTTTCCACACAAACTTATCATTTACATGAGTGGAGCACGTCTCAAAATCCATCTCTGCATATAATTTTGGGTTGCTTATAACATTAATCTGGGAATGCAATGTGCGCCATTTCATCAGATTTGTATTTTGTACGACTGTACGAATTCTGAAGCCATCCGATAGCTTAATGTGAGGTACAAATGAATATTTAAGTCATTAAGTTAATGTTAATGCAAACTGCTTTTGTATTCAAACAGCAAGTCAAATGTGGTTACAACAGTTACAAGATAAAACTCACTCCAAAATCAATATTCCCATTATTATACTTTATCTGTAGATAAAGGTCAATGGTTTTGCATAAAAGGAGTTTATTGCGGTTTCTAAACCATATAATCTTTCACCACGTGTCTGTTAGATCCCAACACTGAAGTAGTGAGCACTATCAATTGTTCTTCACACACACAGTAATTGAAATTTAAAATTATTAAAAGAAAAGGCTCAATAAACTGTTACATAGATATAATTCACTAAGCATCTCTTCCCCTTGTGCTTTGAACTTTTCTATGCGAAGCGCTGCGAGCTGTTACTCCATGTTGCTTCAAGCGCATCTTTCTGTGCACAGAATGCACAAAAGAACTTTGTGCCGCTCTGTATTGGAGCCTTTCATATTATAATACTTTTGTGCAATGAAAGATTATTCTGTCCTATCAATCATATGTTGTTGCCTCATTAAAAAGCAGCACTATAACTTTTAAATAAATGTATTTTCATTTCATGGTATATACTGTATGAATATATTTACTTGTTTTTCATCAATGTCTTTTATAACAATACAAAGAGCAATGTGGAACATTTTAGCTTTTATTTGTATTTCCACTAAATGTTCAGATTTTATAAAATTGTGCACTCATTACCTAATTATCCTCTGACCTAATTTATAATAGTATGTTTGCCATATACTATGCATTTAGCCTTCTCTTACTGTAGCAGTTTAAATCTTTGCAAATAAATATCTTCCTAAACTTGTTTTGACAGAGATGGTTGGTTTTTTTCAATTTTTCAATTCCTCAGAAAGTGGCCTGTGTGTGCGCATGATTCTTGGGTGTGGAGGTTTAACCACCAGGGGAAAATAGACCTGCCACCACAGCTGGAAAAAATCCTAGAGGAAACACTGATACTGATTGCAATATTGCCAAAATAATCGTGATTATGATTTTTTTTGCCATAATCGAGCAGCTTTATTTGGGTCGATGGAACATATCTGTACGAAAGCCGGTCATTCATTAGGTTGATGTTTATGACTAACTGAAAGTACAGATTGTATGTGGGGGGGGTTACCTGACTACCATTTAGTCCGAGCCAGGGCTCCTGACCGTAGGTAAACATTTCCCATAGTGTCACACCAAACATCCATGTGTCTGTGGCATGAGAAAATGTGCGTGTCTTCAGGCTCTCTGGGGCACACCTATGTGAAAAGAAAACACCATGCATAGGCATTACGTCAGTAGAATAAAATTCCGTAAATGAACAATCCACTAAGGGGAAAAATGAAATGAGGATCATGCACAGTTCATTTAATCATAACAAGGGTCACAAACAATGAACTCATTCAAATTCAATCTGAATCCTGAGCTCTGGCCTGTCACTGCATATAAACAAAATCAACCAAATAATTTTAAGCTCTCCATATCCCTTCTCTATAGATTTAAACCACATGCAATCACAAACTCTTTCTTTGTCAATATATCCAGCCCTCCAAACCTCCCTCCCTCACCAGGCGAAAGGGACTTTGCGATGCTCTTGCATGACGTAATGGTCATCGTTCTTAGGCAGTGCCCTCATCAGTCCGAAGTCTCCGATTTTGATCAGCTCACTGGAAGCCAGCAGTATGTTTCTTGCAGCCAGGTCTCTGTGGATGAAGCGTTTGGACTCTAGGTAACTCATGCCATTGGAAATCTGGATGGTGTACTGACACAAGGTGGAAATGAGGAAATGGCCCAGGGTCTTTCTCAAACGATCCAGCATGGAGCCGAGAGGCGCAAGCTCAGTCACCTTAGAGAAAGAAAGGTGATAAGTGGGGTCATTAAGGGAAGAGAGGCAGGGGGAGAAAAGGGGACAATATTAAGTTTCATTTCACAACGACTGAAAAGGTGATATGACAAGCATATCGCCACCGGAGACAATGAACACTGCCAATCAGGAATAACTCCAGAAGTCAGTGTCAGCAAATTATGAGTCTGAGAGAGCATGCAAATGTCAGGCCTTATTTTAGCCCACCCCTCCCTTCTCAAGGCCTTGATACTTTAGCACCCTGTCTTTGCCACCAATTTGTTTTAGATGAGAACACGCACGCTCACTCACCATCTTCATGGGGTGTGTGAGGACGACTCCGTAGAGACGGATGAGGTTCTGGTGGTCAAGAGAGTGCATGGCATTGACCTCACAGATGAAGTCGTCCAGAGCATCTGGCTGGTTGAGCACGTCTGTCTTCAGACACTTCACTGCCACATTGAGCTGAGGGGGACATGTTGAAAGAACAACTTTGAGAGCCAACACATCTGTCTTTACTGGGTAGAGCTCAAAGCAGCTGGACTGTTGCTAGCCTGTACACACAATCCCACAAAAATGCTAATGACTGCGTCTACACTCTTACTGGTCATCACAGAGCAACATTTTTCCCTGTGCACCTGCTTAAACTCTGGTGAAAAGAAAAAATTAAATATCAGGCATTATTCATACTGCCTAGCCCCATCTGCATTGATTCATGAATTTATGATAAATAGATCTTTACATTATTAGATGGAATTGTAGGTGGTGCATATCAATTGAGTCTTTGTACACCTGAAGTTCAAAGTAGGTGTCAGTCCAAAACAGTGTCTAATCACTGAAAATGTATATCTCTCTCATTTCAGTTTGTGCAATTTCTCCGGTATCCGGTACCGGTATCACCAGGGGTGGGAGGGATGGGTGGACATTGGAGTGTTTTTCTCTTTTCCACCTCGCTTTTAAATTGCTTATGAATGCCTGTGCGGCTGTGCACATTTTACTTTCTATTAGCGGCAGTTTGGGGACAGGAATTGCTTGAAAGGAGAGTTCATTATTAATGAAAAACACTAACAAAACAAGCATGGCAGCCTCATTCTTGTGGTGCGCTTGAAGGTGTGTGTGTGTGTGTGTGTGTGTGTGTGTGTGTGTGTGTGTGTGTGTGTGTGTGTGTGTGTGTGTGAGTCCTCATAAACCACATAAACCAACGTGTGTGTGTGTGTGTGTGTGTGTGTGTGTGTGTGTGTGTGTGTGTGTGTGTGTGTGTGTATGTGTGTGTGTGTGTGTGTGTGTGTGTGTGTGTGTGTGTGTGTGTGTGTGTGTGTGTGTGTGTGTGTGTGTGTGTGTGTGTGTGTGTGTGTGTGTAAATTAGAAGTGTTACCTCCAGATGCTGCCACCTTCATCAGGCAAAGTTTACAGATTGCCTCAATGTTTGCAGGTTCTAGGGCTGGGTATTGTTAGGAATTTAACAATTCGATTCGATTTCGATTCCTGAGGCTTCGATTCGATTCGATATTGATTTATTAGCTTCGATATCGATTAAATAATTAGCAAATGCACAAGTAATTAAGTACCTGAGTATATTTTTAAATAATGTGTGCAGTATTACCAATGTTTAAGAACAAATTGACCCCAGCATGTTTCCTGTCATGGTTTATTTAGCAGAACAAACTGTACAATATTGTACATGTTTTGAATACAAACCACAACTGTAACAAACAGGTGCTTTATTAACACACCTCTAAAGTGTGTTAACTGTAATAGAAAGTATATTTCTTTCTTCCTATACATTCAAGTTATAAAAGAAATGTAAACAGAAACACAAAATGTGCATACTCATTAAAAAAAAGCGCTTCGTGAGGCACACGCGCTCACATTTGCACACACGCGCAAGGACTCTCGCTCTCTTCCTCTCTGCTGTGCGCGCGCTACGCTGTTTAGAGCTCGCGGGCTCTAGATTTCGGGAGATTTGAACTAATTTGCGTACATCAGGGAGCCGCTATCAATATGCTGGAGACTCCCGGAGACTTATTGTTGTTCTTATTATCATTTGAGGGGGGCTTAGGAACATTTTGGGGTAGCTTCAGCCCACCTAAAATAGGCCTAACGACGTCCCTGGTTGATGGTGCAGGCTTGAACGGAGTGCAGCTGCTGTCCGTCATCTTGGTGTTTTGGTAAAGCGCGTCTTGTACAACGCTGAACGCTCTCACTAGAGTGTTGCCCACAGCGCTGCCACTGGCCGGTGGGCTGAATCGATTCATAGGATTTGATGAATCGATATTGAATTGAGAAACAAATAATTGCAATGCATTGATGTTCAGCTGTTCATTTTCAAGCCTTTTTATTAACATATCTGGGAATATTGATAAATGAATCATGATTCATTTTGTGATTCCAGAAGTTTCAAGTACTGTATGTATTATCCTCAATGTGTGGAAACAATGTGAATGTACCGAAATGTGTCTGTGCATAAACACAATGTGCGATCAGTGCATCGAGAGTGCACACACATGGTTTGTTTGCGCATCTATATAATGGACTCGCGCATGCTTGCTGTACGACTCCTGTACGTCAGCGCATTCGTCTTTGATTGCAATCCTCATCCATCAAAAGTTTACTAGCGAGACGCTGGTTTGCTTTATCACTTACTGGATCATTAGACTGAAAACATTCCAGGCTTAAAATGATCTGATCGCAAACAGAGAAGCGAAATTGGGTTTAAGGGATAGAATAGAAATTTCCACCTACCAGGGTTACAGATACTTGTGCCAATCTAGATTCTCAGTGTGATAAACTCCAGACTTATAAGATCATCTAACTGCATGACAATTTACATTAATGATGCAATTTCACATGCTTCAGTCATTTACTTGCATTCAATTATTTTAACGCGTTAAGGATTTTGAGTTAATCGCATGCGTTAATGTGTTAACATTGACAGCCCTACTTTAAATATTTGAAGTCATCCTGTGGCGTTGGATGAGCGTGTCTCAATGTCCCATGTATGAAAAGAACAGTTGATATAAATCTCAGCTCTGCCCTGTCATTTCTCTGTATAGTGTAAAGGAGCAGTATTTGATCAGCACAGATGGCCACAGGAAAGATGTTCCCACTCAAGTCCCATGTGGAAAGAAACCTTTGGTGTGCAACACACACTATCACTACAGCCGCCAGCTCAGTTCACACGACATCTGACCCCTCATCAGCTCATTAGAGGCCCATCTCTCCCACAAGCCTCCTCTAGAGAACACAGCTGCAACAATGAGACCGAGATCAGCCCTGAAACAGGATGTTCACATGGAGTCTTGAAGTGAAAGGTGGGACCACAAGTGTCTGAAAGCTTGTGTTGATCTCAGTTTCTGATTGCGACAATCAACGTTCCTGGCAAAAATGTACAAGTCATTAGTTTGTGATGTGTCACTTGTGATGGAGATAAAAAAAAAAAAGAAATAGATACTCAAGTATCAACAGCATAACCTGAATCCTTGAGTCGTGTTAATTTCGTTAACAAAATCTATGATGAAAAATGGTCGTCAACCAGCTTTTTTTCCCATGACTAAGACGAGACACTGACAAGACTACATAAAGGTCATTTAAATGATAACTGTGACTATATCAACATATATAGTTATTATTGATAAAAAAAGATAAGGCTAAAATGAAATTAAAAAACAAAAATCTTTATTTTTGTCGGGGATAAAAAAAAAGAGGAGACAAAATATTACATGCTGCTTAACATGAGCGTTCATGTTTGCGGTTGCCAAATGTCAAGAGTTGAAATCCCCCAAACAGAGCTTTTCTGTTACATTTCACTTAGTCTTTGCAATCTTTGGCAACCATGTGCACGCACTCTCTCTGCACTGCAGAATATGAGCAGATGATCTGAAAACAAATTAAATTGTCATTCAATCAGAACTGTAATAAATCCAAACATGGATCTCGACTATATTGTTTGCGATTGTGGTTCCTGAATTTGCTGTTGTTTTAATAGTGAAATTCCTAATAGTAATTACAAACTACATTAATGTTTTTCTGTTTTCATTTTTGAGAGAAGTTTCTTGTTTTACCAGTTTCCATAAATGTAGACCGAGAGTGTTAATTTCTTTGATAAATAGCCTATAATAAATCCGTACAGTAGAGGTAAACAACCATGCGTATGAATTTACATTCTCCTGATTTGTACTTCAAGGTGAAAGTGCAATAATTCTGATAAATTTCTATAATAAATTTCTCAAATGACAACTATCATTGTGATTATAATTTTGAGTTGTTATTATTATTTATTATTATTATTGTTATTAAGTTTGTATCAGTTTAACCATTATGCAGCATGATTGAAAATATGACCAAGTTTTCATTCACTAAAACTAGACTGAAATGCCCAGACATTTACCTCCGGTTTCACAGAAAAGGCTTAAACCTAGTCCCAGACTAAAATGCATGTTTGTGCTGTTTTAACTGAAAGCAACTTGCACAGACATATCTTAAAATATATCAGTGCCATTGTTTTGTCTCAAGATGGACATCAGATTTTTTTCTAAGGCATGTTTATAAAATCTACTTAAATGTCCTAATTGAACTAAGGTCTAATCCTGGCTTAATCTAAGCTGTCTTTGAAACCAGGCTTTTGTCGGCTAAAAGTTGACTAAATAAAAACAGGACAAGAATGCCTAAATAAAATAAAAACTAAGTACATTTGACACAGGGCTAAGACTAAGACTAAACTGAAAGAATTAACACTAATCTTGAGTACGCCCCAGTGCATGACTGAGCTGGTGCCTGAATTCTGAATCTGGTGTTTTCAACAAAGCCCCCTCTGTTTTTTTCAAACACTTTCATCCTTTCTCCCCTCTTCCACTCACCACTTTTCCATTTGGCGTGAACCACTCTCCACGTTTGACCACGCCGAAGGAGCCGTCACCCAGTTTCTCAAAGAGGGAAAGGTCTTTTTCGCCGATGAGACAGGTGAGTGTCTGTTGCTGGCCGTCCAGCGGTGGAGATGTGGGGGAGGGTTTTCGGAAGGTACTGGCTGGCTGGGGATTAAAGTCTCCTTCTGGTCTCTTCCCACTGAAAACCTGAGGGATAACAACAACAACAACAAGGTCAAGATCTAGAAGTGACAAATAAAAGCCCTTATCAACACACATAACAAACCATCTTTTAATTGTGCACAGCTGGCACTGCATGTGGTTACACTTCTGTGTACCAGAAACTTGAGGATTGCCTGGCTAGTCTCTATTCCATTACGGTAATGATAACAACTAATATGGAACATCCCAAAACAAAAATGAAGGACAGCAGTAGAAATCACAACAAGAGAGAGAGACGGCGATTCTAGACAGAGCTACTCTTTCCAATTGCTTATCAGCTCTTGAGGCACTTTGTATGAGGAGCCTGTGGGTCGGCCGAGGAGAGCTGAGCTATCAAGAACCAGGGTGTGGGCTGAGGTAAGCCAGGGGCTGTAACTTAAAGGACAAGGAGGATTGGCAGCAATGGAAGGTGAAGGAGTGAGAGATAACCCTAACCTTAACCCAGTGTTACTCACTGCGCGGCTCGCGAGCCTCCTGCAGCTCGCCAAGCTTTAGTTTGTGGCTCGCATGGCAGCAAATAATACAGTGGTATGATAATGCAGTCAATACAGATATTTCATAAAAACATTAAAAACAAGTAGGGTTATAACATAACCCATTAAAAAACTCAAATTCTCTGCTCTATTACAAATAATTTATATTCAAAAAATACCCAAAACAGCGGCATTACAAGATGGAAATATAAACTATAAAAGATATTTAAAATTGCTCTGTCCTTACGTCCATGACACTTGCTACGTTTACATGCAACCAAATAATGCATTAGCAATCGGATTGACGACTCAATTGGACTCAAAACCTTCATGTAAACACTTTAATTCAATCCAAATTAAATTTCGATCGGATTGAAAGGGGTGGTTTATTCCTTTTCTAATCCGATCGAGAGGACATGTAAGCTCTTGATCAGATTGAAAACCGAAACTGAAAGGACTGCGCTTGTGCAATGACGCTGAAAAAGCATAATGAGGTAAGATGCACAGAACGAGCTGTTCTTCCTGTTGAGTAAAGTGTCACATAAATGTCCCGTCATTCTAAAATTCTCCTTTCACTCAGCATCTGTGAAGTGGAGCAAGACAACGTCCCACCAGTCCTTGTTTCAGATTCTCATCCACAGACGACTGGTTTTGGGCATTTTTACTGCGTGATAAATATCAGCACGGCAAAACGGTTCATGTGTTCATTGTCTCCAAATTATGACCAGTATAAATGGATATGACCAATGGATAAGTATTAAGTCTGCTGTTTAAAACAAATAAAGAACCAATGTAGGAGAATGGTTCTAAGTGTAAACAGCGGGAAACTTTGTATATTTGTCCAGTGTGCATGTCAAAACATTTAGTCCGATTTGAAGCTTGTGACATATAAACACGCACATCAACCCGATCACTTGTTTAGCGTTAATGTAAACACTACATTCAGATTTGAATTCAGTTTGATTGAAACAAAAGTTGTGCATGTAAACATAGCCGTGACTCACTGCGGAGTTGCCAGTTTTGTACGTCTTTCCGAATGTGCTCTTGGATGGTGAGATACATGATGGGCTAATGTATAAAAAAAAAAAACTTAAGATCATTCAAGATATATTCTGGGATGAGCTTTAAAGGTCCCATTAAATGGATTATTTTATTATTTTATAATGTTTCCTGGTTAGCCCTTATGATGTTAGTATGTTTTTTAGATTAAAAATTTTCATAATTTAGAAATAAAAGGCATTTTCCTAGCCTGATTTTATCCTCAGATTTGAATGCTCTTTTTCAAGGGGCGTGTCTGCTGTGAGACTTCAGTGTAAACGCCCACTGCTGTGATTGGCTGACATGCTTGCATATGAAATGGCTAGCATTACATGTGGAACTCTCTCGTAAACTTTTACTATTACAGCTATTATACGTTTTTACTATTACAGCTATCGGGATTTCCGAATCGTGAGTAGTTTTTAAAGTATTTAGACCTATTCCCATCACATAAAAGGTTGCAGTGATGACTGAGCAGATGACACTGTTGATCGCGTGAATAAAGATCTTATCATTACAACGCAGTTTCTGCACTCTCACTAATGCTTTCACCAATGCAAACATGATGTAAATACAGTAAGAGCTTCGATGTGCAGTGTAACGGCATCATTGATTTCATAACGAATTTTGGCAAGTATCCAGATAAACTCGCGCTGTGTGATTGACAACTTGGGCGATTGGAAAGGGATTGTTCTTTTATCGCTTTCTGTATATATTTTAATCACAGTTTAAATAAGATTATTTTCATCCTACTAAGAGAAACAGTGTGAAGTTGACATTTTAGTCACTGGCTTGATTTACTGATTCATAAACAGTATTGAACAATTTTGAGAGAAAGATTATCTATCTGAACATGTACAATTACACATCAGAAATTCACTTAACCCATTGGTTCTTCAGAGGCTCGGATGAAAGAACTAAAAAAATACCATTGTGTTAATTTGTACATCCAAACACTGAGCAACTGCCATGCTTCGCTCGTTTGCAAGCAATGATGTCTCTCGAGGAAAAAACAATATCGCGCTCGCGTAGGTCATTTTCTCATGGGTGGACCAAATTCTTTTTGTGGGCAAAGCAGAGAAAGGGGAGGTAACCTTTCCCCGTATGACGTCATACGGGGAGGATTCAAGATCAGTTCGTTTGAGCATTCATTTTCTCATAGGCAGAGAAAGATAGTCAAAGCTCGGTTTACACCGATTGAAATTTTTAGACACTGGGGGACCATACACAGGCTAGGGGAACTCATATTAATGTTAAAAAACCTCAAAGTGAAAATTTCATGTCATGGGACCTTTAAGGAAATCATGCTTTTTTATCATTAAGGGAAATCATCTAGTCTCAGTTACAAACTTGAATGGTAAATGATAAAGAATAATTGTATGTTCAGGGATTGCAGATTGATAAGCAGACATGGTATTCATGACTGCATGTAACTTTTAATAGTCCTATCAGTGTGGCTCTCATGAAAAAAATTGTGAAGACCACTGCCTTAACCCATTAAAAACAAACAGACATATCAGACAGACAGAGATGATGCTGGAAAAAAGAGAAAACAGAAATAGAGAAGGATAGAACGCAATGTCTCTAGCCTTGAGAGTGAGAGCCTGGATTTGACGGACAGGCTGAAAATAGAAAAATTGAACTGGGACCAGAGTGAATGTAGAGGATCCAGACAGAGCCTTGAACCCCAGACTACCGCGTCATAACCGTACACATAGCAAAGATACATTAGACACTGACAAATGCCTCAATGAGTAACAAATCCAAACACAACTTTCTATCATGGTTTGGGACTTTCCAATGACTTCTACTGTTTTAATACTCAACCAATGATATCTTCTGTCCCCTAAATCCAAAACCTACCCCTCACAAAATCTTTCTGTAATTTTTACATTTTCATTAAGCGAGAATTACTAAGTTTATTAAGCCATTCCAAAGTGGGAACTTGGCTGCTCTCCACAATATAGATGTTTCAGGTTTTACTGTCAATGTAGTAATGCCACCAAAACTCAGTGCACATAAATAAATAAAAAAAACTATATAGAAGTGGTCGGGAACCTGTCACTCTTTGACAGAAATGATCTCAGAGCGGCTCCATTCACAGTAAATGCTGCTACACACGAACTGTTATCATTTACATGAGTAGAGCGCACCTTAAACTCCATCTTTGCATATGTTGAGAGTTCTAAATATTTCTAAATATGCTGTTCACTGTGATTTCAAAATAAAAGTTTAAACCCTTGCTCTGAGTTTGCATATTTTGATTTCTAGTGTCACATATTCTGGTTTAAGAAATTACAGTGGCTGAAACATTTCTATTGTGAAGAAGTGGCCAAACATTAAAGATTAAGAAAATATTTGGGTATCACTTTACAATAAGGTCTCATTTGTTAACATTAGTTTCAGTTTTTTCAGTGTTTGCTAATCCCGACCAATTTGCGTATGCACTGCTGTGCACAACACCAATCAATGGCAAACCAAATATGTTTCTACGCTACGCTGATACTGTTTGGAAATGACAAAACTGTATTTACTTACAGATCTAGTTACTTACAGATCAAAATGTTCTGTTCAGCAGCGGCTCAAATCTGAAAACTTCACATGACACACAGCTCATGTCTCCGTCTCTGTAAGTTACTGAAACAAAACACACCATGGAAAAAAACGTGAAACGCCTATTTGCAGCGCAGAGTTGTTCTTTTGCACAGTATGAAGAGAGAGACAACTAGTCGTCCAGTCCGGTGCACACAGCAGGGGTTTGCAGAGAATGCGGTTGTGACTCCCAAAACTTTACAGGTGAGTTACAGGTGAGATAGAATGCGGTTGTCACTCCCGTAAGTAAGTAAACTGTGTGTGAAACCATATTAAGGAGTCAAACACAGGACTCACAACCATATTCTAATGCTGTGTGAACAGTCATGGCAACCTCTGGTGCTCAGATACAAGGGACTGCCCAGCTAGTTTGTGGAGATGGTAAAAGAAAGAATGCAGTGGAGAATTGAAAATATCAAAGGGACTGGACTGACACACACACACACACACGCACACGCACACACAGAGTCTGGTTTACTATCTTTGTGGGGACTCTCCATAGCTGTAATGGTTTTTATACTGTACAAACTGTATATTAAATCCCCTTACACTAACCCTACCTCTAAATCTACCCATCACGGAACAAATTCTGCATTTTTACATTTTCAACAAAAAAAAACTCATTCTGTAAGATTTATAAGCTTGTTTGAAGTCTCCACCAGGATAGAAAAACAAGCACACACAGTTTTATGCTGCTCAGGTGGAAACTTGAAAAGTCCTGACCAATTAATTCCATAATAAACCATGTTATCTATTGTTTGTTGCATTTTTTTAGTTGTTTATGAAGCTAAATTAAGTTATCGTTATCGAAATATTATTGAAAAAATAATAGTAAAATATTAGTTTTTGCATTGCTCTTTCAAAAATGCATTAAAAAAAATTTCACCTCTTTGGTGAAAAGGGTTTTCCGACCCCTCCAATATAGATATCCATGCATATTAAAACGAAAGCAACATTTGAAACAGGAGAACACTTACTGAGGATATGTGTCAACTAAAAGCATGCCCACACACACTAACAGTAGAGTGAGAAGGCAGATTACTCAGTCTGCTCTTGGTGCCAGGAACGGAAACAAACAGGTGTAATTTTAGAAAGCTCTCATCCAGGCCACTTCCTGTAGACCCAGGCCAATGCTGCAACCAAAGCCTCCACACAAGGGAGGAAATCGGTGTGTGTTTTTTGTTTCATTATTTGACATGTATAAAAGAGCTGAGTGGAGGTTTAAAAAATATTGAACGTATACATCAACCTGTGTGCATGTGCTACTTTCTGTGTGAAAGTAGTACATGTAGTAGAAGTAATGATATACACTCAGATGTGCAAAGATTTCACCTTTAGGGGTACTAAAGCTTTTCACTGGGGCAGTACCATCAAAGGGTCAACTCAGTACCAGATTGACCCTTAAAATGTTCATAGTAGTAACTTAAGGGGACATATTACTACTCAAAGGTATTATTATGCACTATTTAGGGTCAAATAAGGTACAAAGTTGTCCCTTTAAGGGTACTGCCCCAGTGATAAGTTGTTGTACCCCTAAAGGTATATGACTTTTTTCACTTTTTATCTGACAAAAGAACTAGAAAATATCTGTGTGTTTGCTTCAGTTAACACAAGTGTGCAGTTTCTGGTGCCAAAGGTCAAGATGTCCTCTCATCCCACAGACAGAGGAATTTGCCCAGCAAATAATTTAGACGAGCAATCATTCGTCCGACCCTGCGTATATATCACTCCCACATACACAGTTCCTCTCAAAAAGCCCGTAAATGAGCGCACACAGTCTATCATCCTTAAATGTATTTGGGAGTAGGAGATTAATGAAGTGGCAAGTCAAACAGAGAGGAAAGAGACCGATTCATTTTGCGGTCTCTCTAATTATAGTCCTGGCTCTTTGTACACTGTTACAAATGGGATAACACTGAAGCACAAATACATTCTTAATTCATAAGACAAACACAGAAAAAGAAACATTGTAGTTGTATTAAACGAAGCAGAGCAGGGCGGACCGACATAAATAAACAGAAATTAATAAATGTGTGTTATAATGCATTAACTGCTGTTACTATTTATTCAGGTTAAAACTGACTCTGGCTCCAGTGAGGTCTTTGGTCAGCACTAACCAGACATCTAGCCCTATGAAAACAAGTCTCACACCGAGGTGGCGCTATAACCGGCCACACAGAAACAGCTCAGAGCAAAGAATACATTTATTCTGGTCAGTTTATGGTTTGTTATAAAAATATTTTGGGCATAACAAGCCGCTGCTTTTACACAGTCTGATTTAGTTCCTAGCTTATTTTTTCACAGCAAACCAGCATTAAAGGGTCTGCCAACCCTAAAACAGACGCACCAAATCCTCCTCCTTCGTCCTGTCAGTCATCTCTCCTTACTCTTGTCACGTGATGAGTGAAATCTGACTCTTGCAGCACTGTGCAGCTCATGCTGTATGGAGCAGAGCAAACCATTTCATTTTATTATATTGTCCAACTGAACCAAACGTTTTTTTATTTTTCTATAAAAAAGCAAAGCGAGTGTGGGGCGGTGCCGTGTAAAACCAATAACACATACTACCACAGCAAGCCTACTGCCAAGTAGATTCAAATGGTTCAAGCTAAAAGTGAAATAACAGAAATATTTTAAAGCAAGTACAAGGGGTTTTCATGAACATTTAATTGATGACACAAAGAAGTGATTCCCAGAATCAAACTTTCCAAGCCCACCAAACTTCCCTCAAACTCATGACAGAAGGTGTGGGTGTAAAACTAGCCCATTGACATGGTCTTCAGGAAACATATTGACCAAATAAAAAGGTCTGTTAGTATCAGTCCAGTATTAATTATATAGGGTTCACTTTATATAATTAAAATAGTGTTGAAAAATTATCAATGTATCATCCATAATTTATTTTGGCAGAATGCAGTAAACTATGCTTTATAAATTTTAGTCTGACCTACAGAATCAAGCACTAACTTAATTTCCTCTGAATTCTGAATCTATCGTCAAACACGCGCATATGCTTAAAATGCACACACAAACCCCAGAGAAAGGCCCACATTGTGCCGATTTATTGCTTGTGTCTAAGGCCAATTTGAGGCTCTTCCTGCAGCATTTGATGGACCATTAACCTGGTTAGTGCTTTAGTGAGTGAGCGGCAGGCCTGAGTGGAAATTTCCTGCTTCAGCACTCAGTGACCAACTACATAAGATAAAAAACAACAACAAAAAAACATACACACACATAACACATAGAAATTGTTAAGACAGAGAGGGCTCAATTTCTGAACTGCACGGCTCCATGAACAGTGAGTTATCTTTTAAGAAGCATCATGACTGACCTCTGCTTGACAAAATCAATCGCATAAGTTATGTTGTGCAAAAGATGAAAGGCTGCTGAAATAGTCTAGTTCAAGTGCTTTAAATGTGTATTTCTTTCAGGTTCAATAAGACATTTGACAAGTGAGAGAATGTAAAGTGGTTGAGGGACAATGTGAGCTGAATGACCAATGACTGAAGTGAAGTCCTTGTCCGGATGTGTGTTTGTGTGTGGGACCTGACCTTGGACTGGAAGTCTCAGTAATCTGTCAGTACGTGTGAGGAAGGCTGATGACATACCTTGCTCATCCAAGACTTGCGCTTACACATGGTTTTTCTCCTCTTCACCACCTCCCACAGACGTCTTTGCCCTATCAAAGAAAGCAAATGAGAGAATGTTGTTTTATGAATATTGCAGGTTCAAAACAAGTTCAGATTTATCAACAGTGACATTGTGACATGCTGACAATTACCACTGATAAAAAAAAGAATGTATTCGTCAATCAAGCAAACATTGTGGTTAGAGTAAAAGCCTTACAATGTGTATGAAGCAAACCAATGCACTTGAATAAAAATTAAAATGGACATGGACAATGTTTAGTAATAGTGCAATAAATTGCTTACAACCTGTGCAAAGATGTGAAGCTGATAAACCTTGTAATTGTCGAATGATGTGCAAGGACACTAGAAAGGGTTTTCTGTTTATCCACCCTAAGGAATTACTTATTTAATAATGAATTAACAAATGTATCCACATAGTACAGAGTTGTCTCAAGGGAAATTTAGATAAATTACAGCTCAAATAACATTTTTGTACAAGTTTAAACTCTCCAGTGTGCTTTGTCCCCGGAACTCCTTTATAAACGATTACAATAAGTGATTTTGCTTGATTTTACAAACTGAAGAATGAGTCAAATCACCCTCTGTAAACAATCCTGTCAATGCAACTTAATCCAAAAAAATCATTTCAACACTTGACTTCTAATTTCAAATCTATTTCTGCAAACAGTTCCTGTTTAGATACAAAATTTCTTGTCTTTGGAAGAGGTAAATGTAGGGGCTTTTTCAGATCTTTCGATCTAATGGCCGAAATAAGCTCACGGAATTTACATATGATTTACAGAGACGACAGAAAAACATACGGCGAGTATCAGCATTCGTTTCTGCTCTCATAGACGCAAAAATGCTTCGAGTGCGTGTTAGAAATCAGGAATGGTGAGAGAACATCGCAGTACAGCTTGGTACGTTTTTCATCTTTAAATCAAACTTGGGTCTCCAGCCGACAAAGTTTAATCCCGCCTGGCTAGCGCACTTCCATAATGTTTACTCATTAGGTCAGTAGGCGGAGAGCAGACGGTATCTTGTGGCTGTGACCACATGAGTGTTTACACAATGAAAGCAATCCGGTCAAATGCGTTTTTAACTACCTCTGGAAGTGCTCAAAAGTGAACAAGTTCAAAACGTTTTAGACCCCATTTACACCCGTTTTTAGCGTCGTCCACTTGACATCCGATTTACCAAAACGCATCTTAATACCAGGTGTAAACAGGGCCTATGAGAAATTATTAAACCAATTTAGACCTGGAGACCTTCGGATTAAGGTGCTGACTTCGGTAGACAAACAGAGGCGCGTTGTCATTCTTAGATCAAGCTTCACAAAGCTCTACCTTTTGTGAAAAAAATTAAAATAAATTAAAGTGAATCATTAAAGCCAATAATAATTATAATATATTAAAATACTAGCATGTCAACAAGTTAAGTTTAATTTCAAGTTTAAATAAGTCAGTAATACAATTAAGAAAAAAGAAACATTAAAAGTAATAGAATAAAGCTGATTAAAGCTACTAAACGTATTGAGACAACACTGAATTTTTTTTTTTCAGTGTTGCTTTGGCAGATCTATAGTCCGCATTTACATGACTCATGTACAATGATCAGACCTAAAAGGAAAATCATCACAATTAAAATAATAAAAAAAATTGGTTTGCATCTTTGCATAAGTGTCGATGCCGGATCTCTGTGTGAAGTGCCTTGTGGAAAGTATTATTTGTGATAAAGCTACAAGCAGAACACCTTGGTTGGACTCACCGGGCCGGCCCATACCAATCTTCTCCAGGTCCTCATTCTTCACATAGTCAAAGTGTGAGAGACGTGTAACGTTGAGCTCATCACGGATGCGCAGGAAGTACTGCTGCAGTTGCACTTCCATCAGCAGCTCCAGCAGCCACTCAGTGCCCTCCTCACACTGCATACTGCTGCCCAGCTTCTGCACAGAAAGACACACACCAATCAAGTCCACAGAGCGATTCCCCATAGGCAATGACTCTCCCGAAACACCAGAAGCAAACATGTTCAAGACATTCCATAAATAAATTAATTAAAAAATAAAAAATAAATAAATTCCCTAACCACTAAAGCTAGCCAAAAATAAAAATTGGTGTCCATCTTGACAGCAACAAGTGACAAAAGACAAAAAGTTTGATTGAGCATTTAACATGCTATTAAACATGATTCAGCTTAGAGTATGCGGCAACAACAGCTAATAAAAAATTATACAGTTGGCTTTCACTGTTCAACTGTGTTGAACATCTGGTAAGCACACGCACACACAAACACACACACACCTGAAGTTCATAAAAGACAGATGGCATTGGCCCTGGCCCAGGCCACATGTGCTGAGTCGCTCTCTACGCTTTTTAATTCATCCCAAAAGGAGCATCTCCTCACCTCCAAAACCAGCTAACACAGGCCTAACCTTTCCACAGCAGCTGCTGCATCTCCAATTCCACTTCTGACCCAATTAAAAACGTTTCCATAAAAATCATAAGCACTCAATTCCCAAGTCCCAAAGTCCTTATCACCTTTCAAACAATGAACATCCACGCTCCCTTTAAGCTTCTGTTTTGTAACAAGGGGAACAGATGAATGGAACAGCAAACGGATGGAAGACCACTGGCACTGGTGCTTGGAAGCTCTGGGACAACTAAAAGTGTGCTACTGTTTTCCATAGTCTGCTTTTGTGCTTGTTCTTTTTTCTGTTGGAGCATATTGGACATCAGCTGCTTTCAATTTTCAATCTCTCCCTCCCCCTGCACTCCTTCACACTGGTGTTCTTTCACTCTGACACACTTTCTTTCTCTGGAGGCCTTGTGGTCAATCACGTCTTAACAAAATTAAGGCAATAGGGAGGAAGCAGAACAATCTTGCGATCAGAGAGACTGCAGTACCTCCTTGCCTTTTTGAATGACATTGTGCGCTTGTGTGATCATGGAAATTTTACGCTTTTGTTCTTGAGACTTTTACATACAATGCAACTGCATATGGTCTGGGCAGCGAACTATATCAGGCTGTTAAGATTGCATACTGTAAATGTCAGAAGGCTTACAATAGCAATACAATTGTAAACATGGGTTTGTGCTTTGATTGAAATGCTAAATCCATGTGGGAAACTGCTTCAGATGCAATCAGTTCACTCAATATGCAATGCCAAAAAGTGAAGAACAAGCTGCTGTGAGGGACTGGAGGGGAACATTTCTCTTGATGTGTTGAAATTGGGGCTGTTAAATCAAAGTTTTTAATCAAATTATTTACATATTATGCCAATGAATTGCAATTAAATACAATTTCTGAAAAACCTCCTAAATTAAATTAATTCAAAAGACAGTGCACTACTGTGAAAGAAACAAACAAATAATGGGGAAAAATGAATTTAATAGTCAATATATTGTTTGTTTATTCAGTCACTGGCTTACAGTCCACAACAACCCAATCAACTGGGTTGTCAATTTGTCAAAGTTAGACTAAGAGGCTGTTCACTTCACACAGGATGTGTCATTGTGTTCTGTCAGTGCTCTTTTTTAAATAGTTGGTCTATGTGCAGACAGAAGTCTTCAGATGCTGCTGATTTGTGAAAGAGGCGGAAGCTTGCCAATATATGCGTGTAAAACAAGGGGTTACAAAGTCGACAGGTTTCTTGATTGAGTGTCAGGAAGGTTAGAGAGCATAAGAAGGGTTTTGTGGCCAAAGTGCTTCCTCTGTTGATGCATGAAAAGTCATGGGTCATAGGGGTCAGGGCCCTTTTGACATTCATTTAACCATCAATAACTTTCAGAATGTAGTCACACACTGACATTTTTTGTGAGGTTCTCTCCCTTTCATTCTTTCTTTAACTACAAGTATGAGCATTACTAATATTAGAGCCCTATTATTTCCACGATGCAGAGATCAAAAACATCCATACAAATGTAATTTACTGTATATTGCTGAATGTCACAAATTTGACAAATTTTGAAGTAAGAATCCAGTAAAAATTAATCTGAAAACAAAGAATTTAGGAACTCATTTCATAGGGCCCCATAATAGTGATGCTTGCATTAGCAAGTGCCACTGAAAATAGCCAAGTAGGAGTTTATATTGACAAAATAGAGGATGACAAATCCAAATAGCTAAACATCTACAAGCAGCCACATCCCTCCCCACACACTGAACTTCCCAGCAAAATTTCACACTGGGAACAAATCCAACGTCATGTCTAAATATGCCAATAGTTCCTCTCTACTTTGCTTGTTTGCAAACTTAAAGGTCTTGGTGTAAAAGTTCAAATCTCTGAACTAGGGGTGTGCGATATACCGGTAGACAGATAAACCGAGGTTTTGGACCATCTTGCTGCACAGTCACACACTATTTTAGACTATTTTGCTATCTTACCATTTGAATGCGCTTTTAAGCCTACAAGGTATGAGAATTTAAAAAAAAGTTTAAAAGTTATGTTTCATTGAAAGAGAACTCATTTCAGTATGTGCATCTGAGAGATGATTTATATGCGCACACACCTTGAAACGCGCGCACAAAGCCCCAGCTCATAAAGCATACGAGTACTGAACTGAGTTATTTTTGGCGCTTTATTGGGCTTGAACGGTGAAAGACGTCCAAGACAGTTGAAGTACCTGTCAGTGCCAGTGCTGCATGGTCATGAAAATGTACCATTTGCATGTGTTTTTAAGCCTTGCCAATTTAAGCATTCAAACGAAAGAGAACTCGTGCGAGCTGTGTGAGAAATTTTGTAAGCGCACACCCTAAGCGGAGGGTGTGTACTTAATTTTTGCTCTTAATGTTAATCAAACTACAAAAGACAAAGAAATCACTCCCTGATCTTCACTGAATAACTTTAATACGGATTTAACTTTAATTTGTACATGAAGATTATTTGCAATTTATATTAGTTATTTTAGCTGTGGTATCGAAATTGTAATCGAGAACTGTTCAATTTTTCTGTTATCTAAAATGTTGGGTGTCATAACCTTATTACAATAGAAGGATACATGGGTCAAAACCAAACAAAAACAATAATTATTTTATTCACTTATTTAATCATTGAATTCATTGAATTGAATCGAATTGAGATCTAGTGAATCGGAATCGAATCAGGACACCTGTATCGATACCCAACCCTACTCCCTACTCTCACCATGAAACTTTACCAGTTGATTACTCGCATGAATAGGAGAAAAAAATGTATTGCAAGTTTTCTGTAATTTTATTAATTAATAATAAGTATAATAAAAAGTAATTTCACTAATTTGCATATATTTTGAAGCTACTAATCTGACCTCTGAAAAAAAAAACAAGGTTACAATTTATTTTGGCATTTTGTTGATGTATTCAATGAAAGGACATTACTAGAGGGGATTATGAATATCTCCTTTTGTTACCCTGTAAATCAGAAAATACTGCCAATAGCCTTAAAAAAAATGATTTCCGCCCTATTTTTAGGCATAAAATGTCATATAAATCAGGCCAAGAAAGGTATATCAAAAAATCCCTCAGGACAAACCTTCACAATATAGTTAGGAATATGACTGTAAAGTTTGGTGTATGTATGTGCTACAGAAGTGTAAAATCTTCACTCGGAGTGTGAGAAAAAAAATCATTATGAGAGTTTTCTATTGAAAGGCATGAATTAAAGACAAAATATGCTTTACGTGTATGTCCATGCATCACACTGTTTAACATCCAAAACTCATTATTGCTTTATCCATTACTGATCTTAACATCCAAAAAAAAAAAATTCAAAACAGACACATCAACAGTCCATCAGACAGGTGAATATGAATCTGCCTGAGGGACTCGCAACCACTTTAGGATCCCAAAATTACAGATTTGTTTAGTATTATATAGTAATTATATTATACAAAAACTGAAATGTGTTGTGTAATGTAATTGTTTTGTATATACACTCACCTAAAGGATTATTAGGAACACCATAATCTTACTGTGTTTGACCCCCTTTCGCCTTCAGAACTGCCTTAATTCTACGTGGCATTGATTCAACAAGGTGCTGAAAGCATTCTTTAGAAATGTTGGCCCATATTGATAGGATAGCATCTTGCAGTTGATGGAGATTTGTGGGATGCACATCCAGGGCACGATTCTCCCGTTCCACCACATCCCAAAGATGCTCTATTGGGTTGAGATCTGGTGACTGTGGGGGCCATTTTAGTACAGTGAACTCATTGTCATGTTCAAGAAACCAATTTGAAATGATTCGAGCTTTGTGACATTGTGCATTATCCTGCTGGAAGTAGCCATCAGACGATGGGTACATGGTGGCCATAAAGGGATGGACATGGTCAGACACAATGCTCAGGTAGGCTGTGGCATTTAAATGATGCCCAATTGGCACTAAGGGGCCTAAAGTGTGCCAAGAAAACATCCCCCAATCCATTACACCAACACCACCCGCCTGCACAATGGTAACAAGGCATGATGGATCCATGTTCTCATTCTGTTTACGCCAAATTCTGACTCTACCATCTGAATGTCTCAACAGAAATCGAGACTCATTAGACCAGGAAACATTTTTCCAGTCTTCAACTGTCCAATTTTGGTGAGCTCTTGCAAATTGTAGCCTCTTTTTCCTATTTGTAGTGGAGATGAGTGGTACCCGGTGGGGTCTTCTGCTGTTGTAGCCCATCCGCCTCAAGGTTGTGCGTGTTGTGGCTTCACAAATGCTTTGCTGCATACCTCGGTTGTAACGAGTGCTTATTTCAGTCAAAGTTGCTCTTCTATCAGCTTGAATCAGTCGGCCCATTCTCCTCTGACCTCTAGCATCAACAAGGCATTTTCGCCCACAGGACTGCCGCATACTGGATGTTTTTCCCTTTTCACACCATTCTTTGTAAACCCTAGAAATGGTTGTACGTGAAAATCACAGTAACTGAGCAGATTGTGAAATACTCAGACCGGCCTGTCTTGCACCAACAACCATGCCACGCTCAAAATTGCTTAAATCACCTTTCTTTCCCATTCTGACATTCAGGTGGAGTTCAGGAGATTGTCTTGACCAGGACCACACCCCTAAATACATTGAAGCAACTACCATGTGATTGGTTGATTAGATAATTTATATTAATGAGAAATTGAACAGGTGTTCCTAATAATCCTTTAGGTGAGTGTATAGTGTGTAAAGTATAGTATATATGTGATGTATGTATATAATGTCAGAGCGCGTCACGTGACGATTCTGAACGAATCACGTTGTCAGAAATTGGCATCAGCCAATGAGATTGCACATTTCAAGTTAAATCGCCCATTTTACTTTCATGATTGGTTGTTGATGAACAGGAAATTATCATATTTGGATCCGACAGCACTGCAAAGGAAAGAGGGCTTTCTAACGGTGTGTGTGATGACAGGATGCCGGCAGCTCTCGCAGAGCAGCACGATGATTTAGAACGCCAACTTTTGATGAATTTAGGCGAAATCTACACACCCAAACAGACAGTGTAGTAAAAAAGACCTAAATGTGTATTTTGGACTTTTTTTTCAGCACAAGTCTCTCCAGTGAAAAAGATTAGAGGGAATGTGTGAAATAGAGAAAGAGGAAACCAGGCCTCTTTAGAGACTTCTAGAAAAGTGTTCATTGAGATGAGCAGCTGATGATGGAGAGGGAAAACACTTGCCCTTTGGGCAAAGTGGGTCAATGTGTAGTTGCTGCCAGCAACATGTCTGTCAAAACTACATAGTGAAATCTGTTACAACCTTGTCTTTAATATGAAGGCTCGTAGTCTGACAAATCCATCTGCTAATTCAAGCAACCAATGAGTCCTCACAGCCACAATGGCAACGCATCCATAAAATGTCTGGCTCAATTGTGATTTTTTTGTGAGTCTGAACCCCCTGATCTTGAGATTGATGTGTGGTCATGTAGGCTGCATCCAATAACTTTTTTTCAATACATCCTGACAAGTAACATGCTAAATGGGAACTGTTTTTGGACTGTTGTGAGTTTCTGTGAGTATAGTTAGATGCTGTAGTAAATGTCCTTCATGATTCGGAATGGATTATTAGAGTAGATTTTTTACATTTTCTATTTTTTTTAAATGTGAATCAAGTGGCAGTTTGCATTCTTATATTCCATCTGTGAAATTTTTTATCATGTGCACATTTAATCTGGTCATGTGCACATGCATAATATGCATATGTACGGTCATTACATTGTCAGCTTTCATAGTCTTGCACAATGTGTTTTGCATTTTAAGATGCTGTTACATTAAAAATAGTTGTTTTAAAAATAAATATCTTGAGATTTCAGTATTGTGTTTAACTTTGTCTTGCTCCTTTTTGTGTCCAGTTCTTTAGTCTGAGCTACAGGCGCCGTTCCAAAACTGAATTCAGCCTGAATACTGCATGTGAGAATATTATCTTACATTAATATTCATAATTATATGCATCATGGTATTATCATTCTAAAAATACAGTGGTGCCGCTAGGATTCAGAAGCTTGGATATTACCCAAGCACAGGTACACTACAATGCTAGTGGCAACAAGTTAAGCTTGTGCAGTGTGAAGTGTTAGAAAGCTGTTGCCTCTAATCCCAAGGGAACTATATCCATGGCCCTTGGACTAAGGCCACGAGTTACAACCAAGAGTGGTTACACCCTTCACACAAACTTAAGAAAAAACATTACAAGAATGATTTAATAGATGCACACTGAATAGTATACATACATGCCAAACAAAAAAAACACAAACACAAAGAACCTGACTGCTGAGACGGCATACAGTACATAAATAAAGGGTGGACTGTTAGGACAAGTTATGCAATGTGAAGGTCTGATGTATTGTTGGGGATAAGGCTCTGGTATGTTCTGATGATATCCATGCACACAGCTAAGCTCTGGCACATGTGTAAAGGCATGGTGTGGTTTCACACCAACACAGATGCTGAACTAACACTCATGCACATGTCAGTCCTGAAATTCCCAGGTCCATTATTCATACTGAAACCTAGCATGCTCTGCACAAGAGAATAAAAACCAGACTTACTCTGTACACATGGAAATGTGCAAGAAAAGGGAATGATTTTTTGAGCTTGTCAAAACGACGCATCTTGAGTTCTATGAGACAATCCACAAAAAGTGAAGCTAAGCGTCCAAGACACTTTTGTTGGAGAATAAGGTCCGAGATGAAGAGACAGCACTCCAAAACTGTGAGGGTCTCCTCAGTTTGAAGGTCTCCTGAAGTTGAACAGCCCACGTACTACATTCCATTGCGGGCAATCCGCATTAAGCTCCTTTAACCGAAGATCAGTGCTAGTCTGGATAACTTGTATGCAGGGGGGACCGTGTGGGGAAAGGCAAGAAAACACCACAGAGAGAGGTTTTCCAAAGGGAACTGTTCACTTGGCAGCCTAGTTAGAACATCTCAAAACCAAGTTTACACTGAGGCTGTGGAGCGAGTCAGAAGGAGTGCAAGGTGAAGTCCTAATTGCAAAAATATTTTGCAGAATGTACTGGAGTCAGTTTCCTCAGTTGCTAATTCCTCTATCCATTTGCTCAGTCCACCAACCAGCTATTAATAGGACGGTTTCTTCTATTCCCAAATCCCTCACTCAGATGACAGCCCCAGTGAAAGTGATAAGAGAATCAGAAGAGCTGCAAAGCCCAGACAAAGTCGTCCCTTAGTGCTTCTGTGGTCTGCTTGGAAGAGGTACTGACTTTTTTTCATCTTTTTACATGTTTGTGTCAGAGGGGACGCGTTGTTCTGGAGCAGGAGGAGCGTCTAGGACTTTCTCTTTTTCTCTCCCCCTAGTGCGTGACTGTGTAATTCCTGCAACTCGCAAACAGACGCTGGGGAAGTGCCCCTTCTCTTTCCCTCCCTCTCACTCTCGCTCTCCTCCCTCCATCAGCCTGTGCCCGGGACAGAGACTCTTTGGTATTCGGATGGAGGAGCATTTGATCTTGAGCCAAAAGGTCAGATTTAACTGCAGGACGGAGAGCTCATTTCCTGTGTTCCTCCCATATGTTGGGCTTTTAACAAATCCCCCTCCTGAACACCACCATATCCCCTCCTATCTCTGGCTCTCCCCACATCTTTCTTTTATATTCACTCTCTCTATCCCACTCTGCTCTCCACTCCCACATGGCCTGACTTTTCTTCTTTATTTGGTTCGTGGCATTCTCCTTCTTCAATCCCTCTAAAAACGTTATCACAACCTCTAGTAAACAAACACATTCAGAATGTGTTCTCTTTCTTTGTCTAGCAGAATAAACCATGTTTTATTTACGTCCTTTCTCCCTCCTTCCCTCCCTCATTCCCCATTCGTTCATCAAGCCCACAGATGTGCAACATTTTAAGGGATACACAAAATGTACAATGCCGGTTGAACTGTGTTGTTGTTTTTTTCCAGGAGCAAAAGGGAAGATGAGGTGAGCAAGGACAGATGCAGTAAAGCGGGGCCCTGTGTGTCATAAACAGTCTGCCTCCAATTACTGCTTTGAAACAAAGAATTTCCAGCCCCGCTTCAGACCAAGCGGCTAATGTAGAAGGAATTTTCTGGAGACTTATCGAAGTACAAGCTTTATTTAAGCAAGAGAATGGGAAAACAATTTGTAGTGCTGGCACAGCTGTGAAGGAGGGGAAAGTGTGTGTCCCTGTGACTGAGCTCAGACAGTTTGAACATTTAAACCAGCTGTTCACTGTAGACACTGTAGGTGTCGTCGTGTCTGGTCAATTTATTTTACAGAGGTTTTTGTTGTTGTCCCTTGCCAAAGTGACCTGTGACTTACTCATGGGGCGTATAAGTAGGGGTGTTGAAATTGGTCGTTGTAGCGATGCATTGCGATGCGGATGGTTCTGCATCAATGCAGTAATAGACAATAATCAATTACAGCCTACTGACGTTTCTCTGACATCATTCGTCACATACGCGCTTCTTACGCTAGCATAAAATGGCGGAGGGAGGCGAAATACAAAAGCGGAGTAATACAAAAAATGCACCCACTATTTTAAAATGTACAGTGTGTGCGAGCGTGTGCATGTGTGCGTGCGAGGCTGCAAGCGTGAGGGTGCGCGCGTGTGAGCGGTATTGTAACTTAAGTACACTTGACAGTTTCATGCGCTTTTAGTATTTACTAGTGTTTGTTCTAAATGGTCCAATACTCTGCTGTGTTCAGACTTAAGTTCAAACTTAAGACTTAAGTTTGATATTTGCTGCAGTAAGGTAGTGAACTTTCTTGGAGCAGATACAATAAAAAGGAGTTGATATATCAACTGCTTGTATTCAGTGATGAAAATGTAGGTATGTGCAGTAATATTGAAAAGTGAGGATGCAACATATCATCTATTGAATCGAAGACATGATAATTGTAATTGAATTGAATCGTGAGACCAGTGATGATTCACAACTGTAGTATTAAGACAATATTTACTGTAAAGCTGATGTAAAACAAAACGCACTGCGAAAAGTGCCATACAAATAAAACTGATTTGACCTGATGATAGTTCAACAAAAATTAAACATGTTTTCATGAAATATGGTAAACAGAAGTTTTGCATCAAACAAGTTTAAGATTCTGTTTACCCTATTTGATACGCTTCATGTATGTGCGGCGTTGACCAATGTTTATATGCAAAAAAGCCTAAACTAAATATGTTCATCATATAATGTGACCATATCTTTTCAGTACACTTGGATTAAAGTGCTTTATTAATATGGATTACTTGTACAATGTTTTAATTAACGTTTTGAAGCTTGAACATTTCAAATAGATGGGGGAAAAAATGAGAATATTAAAAATATCTTCATTTGTGTTCTGAAAATGAACAAAACTTCTATGAACAACAGACAGAATTTTTATTTTATCTTGCATTATAAAAATGTAAACACCAAAGAAACAAGGTGATGGTGTCATCATCAAGGAACACTTTCTTCTATGTGCAGTAGTGTATGTGACCTGTAGTTACCACCACTGCTTTGCGCATTTGGACCGGGTGAGCCAAGCTCACACTTCACCTCTATATGTAGCACATCACAGAGAAGACAAATCCCCCCTCGCTCTAATGTCTGCCTGCAGGATTCTACGATGGTCCATGTCAAACCAGTATCAAACCTGATTAATGGAATCAGAGCCCGACTCTTTTAAACCCATAAGACTCAATGTTTTTTACAGAAATATTTCTCGTAGTGGTCAGATGGATCACTTGTTTACGGGCAGCGGAGCTCAAATGAACCACCAGAGGGCAGCAATACACAGAAGGGCTAGTGACCTGTGGCATTTGAATGACACCCAGTAACGTCAACACTTCAGACCTAGAAGATACTTTACATTTACTCATAAATTGGCTAAATCAATATGACAGAAAATGCTTTACATTTAGCACGACCCTCCCAATAGCACACAGTGAAGGGATCCCAGATTATTTATTCTCCCCCAGAATGCAGATGAAAAACCCATAATCTTCTCTAAAGTCCAGTAAGCTCATCTGGAAATGTCATGCAGACCGAAGACAGATAAAAAAAAAATTGGACACAGCTAAAAAGACAACACATGCTTCTGTTTACATGCTCCCATTTAGCTTTGTAAGTGATACTGAATATGCAGCTAAATTCTCCAGCACACAGCTTTAAAGATGTTCATAAAACACAGTTTTCTCATAACTTCCAAACAGTATTTCAGAGAAACAATATTCTGAATATTCTGCAATAAATGTAGAGCATGACTTGATTTAATCCACTGGGATTTAATCGGATCAAGCTAGAAAATGAAAGTACTGAATTATAGTTACTTGTTTAACGGCAAGATTAACACTCTTTCTAACGAGTTGTCCTCACAGACAAACACATGCACCAATTCCCCTGTAATGATCCCTATATAACCTCCTTCACACAGGATCCTTCACATATTTTTCCTTCTGAAAAATCTCCAGAAAAGTTCCGGTAACTTGTCAAGCATTGCATGATCTTGTTCATTCACACTACCAGAGCTTTCCGATTTTCTTTCATTCACACATCCTGGAGTCTCGTAAAGATAAAGTGACCTGCTCTTTGTATGTGTGTGTGTTATCCACTTATAAACAACTGCACTACATACTAATGTATTTGGGTGTTGCACAGAACCATCTGCACAGATGGTGAGCAGCTCAGGTTTCATTTGCAGTTATAGTTATTTTATAGTTGCACAGTTTACAAAGATGCTGGGATTAATTCCAGTGAAGATATTTAGGTCTGATTCAGCATAAAATTGTTCTGGATATTGGCCTGCATTCACACAGTGCATTCAAATTATTTATTATTTTATTATTGAATAAAAATGTCAAGAACAGCATTTATTGGAAACAAAAATCTTGGTGCCACTTTTGATCAATTTAATGCATCCTTGCTGAAAAAAAAAATTATTTTTTTTTATTTACCAGAAGTCTTTACTGGCCTCTGACTTCTGAACAGTAGTGCGTGTGTATGTATATATTGTGTGTATATATATTGTGTGTGTGTG
The DNA here is from genome assembly GCF_051911475.1 of Siphateles boraxobius. Taxonomy (NCBI): domain Eukaryota; kingdom Metazoa; phylum Chordata; class Actinopteri; order Cypriniformes; family Leuciscidae; genus Siphateles; species Siphateles boraxobius. Next base: position 7,944,524 of record NW_027508699.1, on the reverse strand, counting down.
TATATACATTATATATATATATATACATTATATATATATATATATATATATATATATATATATATATATATATATATATATATACACACACACACACACATACATGCATACACACATACATACATATATACATACATATGCATACATAATGTACTATATATACACTATACTATACTAGCATAGCAAACAATGCCATGTAAACACCAGATGCTGTTGTTCAGACTAAAAAAACGACAACAACAGCAGAACAGTCTCTCATCTCACCTGCTCTCTGGCCAAAGACCTGTGTGTGCGAGACGGGAAAAGGAAAATTTAGAGCACCCACCACCATGCTAATCAGAGTACCACACATCACATGACGAATCATCCACATGTGGGTTACTGTAACGTCTTACAGACACACTGACACACTTAACAGAAGTGTGAGCGTCTACTTAGTGGTTAGTCAGTGTTTATCCACCTTTGAGCATGCAATTCTGACAGTACACTGATGCAATAAGATGAGATGTGGAATGGACAACAAAACCAATGAAAACATTAAAAATAGATATTCAAAATAGGTAACATCAACAAAACTGTTATCAGTTATCTAGGCAGTCTGTAATACCTCGTCCTCATCGCAATCGCTGGGCAGACGCTGGTATTCTGCCACGTCCCCCATGTTAAGGTCAAACGAAGAGTCCAGCTGTGTTGCTCGTCCACTTCAAATCGACATGGATGTGGCCTGATCTTTTGCGCACAGGTGACACCACTGATTTTTTCTCCTCATAACAAGCTGCTGCTCCTGGTTCCTCTATATATCTGGTCAGTGTGTATTTGTGTGTGATGCCACACTATCAGTTAGAGGAGTCAGTCCATCACATCCATAAGCATTTCCCAACTCTATTGTGTACAAAGCAGAAAGCACATTCTCTCTCACTCAGCTGTTTTTCAATTGGGCTCCTTCATCTGAAACGCTCCATCCCTCCCTCTCTCCCTTTCACAAACAGCTGTGTGCGGTGGGAGGTTTTTTTAATGGAGTCCTGATGGCTGGGCTCATGCCATGGGCTAATCCCTTGTTATTGTTGTTATGTTTTCTGTCTAATTTCTCCCTCGATCTTTAAGCCCTGGCTGCCGGTCTCCGCTGCTGCAGTGAGTGGTTGCCCCCGACAACAGTGGCTACCTCGTCAAGTGCACTCACCAGTGAGCAGTGGGCTTGAGGCTCTCAGCCAATCAGAATGCACGCAGGCGCTGCTTGATGAAGAGGCTTTAATCCGGCAAGCGAGAGCGTTAGAGAGGGAGAGAGAGAAACAAAAATCAGGGCCATCTGGGAACCCATAGTCCATGCATTTAGATGATGAATCCACCCAGAGGTGGTCCGTTTGCTTCCTCCTGTCTCCTAATCTCTCCACATTTTCTCTGAGCAGGCTTAATGTGCGGCCAATCTGCTGTTTTTCAGCCCACCCAACCAGCGGTCTTTGCTCATCTGACCCTGGGAGGCAAAGACTGAACTAGGATACCAAAACAGCTGCTGTCAGCTCACAGCGCTCAGTATTAATGCAGATTTCCCCAGCACATCTGGAGAATAGAGTTAGCCTATGTACGTCCAGGTAAGTTTTTAATGTGATGTTTTCCTCATAACAGAATTGAACACTGCAGTCTCAGTGCAGTAAGCTATGAGAGAAACATTTCACCCAGGTGTGAACAATACAGTACACTCTGTTCCTCTGACAACCATCACAGACACACTGCCAAGCCACTCTCTATTTCTCTCTCATCCATCCAGAAGGTTTCATATGTAAATATCTGGGTCCTTCCTTTCCCGGGAAAGCTCATTTGAAACCACCCCAACTATCCATTCAACGATTGGTCAACAGGATGCCAGTAAGCGCTCTTCAACTGGGAGTCCTTCCCATGATTCTTCGGTGCAGTTCTTTTTCTTTTTATAAGTTCACTAAGGGATGGTTGAGACTGTTTGCTGGCCTGCGACTGCACATTATTGGTCCTATATACATGCTAAACTACATACTACACAAAACAACACTATGTTTTAGTATTTTTATGTAGGAATGCATGCAAAAATAAATAAAAAAAATTCTACATGTTTGTTGTGTATTTGAGTTATCTATTATAACGGAGCTCTGTAATTCAGTTGGTCTCACTGTTTTTTGTCTACAAAAGGGACAAATTGCGGTTTGTTTGATAAGCACTGAAGAAATCTATGAACTTAAATGTCCGCTCACTGGTCTGTTTTTAACTTTCTGCACTTTGCACTTTTTCATAATGCTAGTTAAAAATATTAAACATCCAGACCTCAGTAAAAACATGTTTTGTTGGTGTGTGTTTGTTTATTCATTCAGTATGCTGACAACATCTGCTGAGGCTAAAAATTTCACATTTAAAATGATTGATTTTAGTCTTTAGACAAAATCTTATAGAGTATTAATACATGCATCAATTATGGCAAGAATCGTAATTACAATTATTTTGGTCTATTGAAATCACCCTTTTTTGATTGTATATTTTTTAATATGAGTAATTTAAAATTTCACAATTATCGATACTTCAGCGAAAACTAATATTAGGTTAATGTAAGTAAAAAGTCCTCACGAACATTACATAAGTAAACAGTCAGCAATAAAATAAGAACAAAGAAACTAATTACAAACAATACTGACAAAAAAATACAACAGAATAAAAATACAAATTAAATAAACAGTGCTTTAGGTTTTTCAGAAAGATGTACTAAGTAGTATTCAGATAAGTATAATAGCCAACAACAGAAACTGAATAAAGCAATCAAATGTAAAATAACACTGATGTATAGTTGTAATCGAAATAATTCAACCCCCATTGAAATCAGGTTTATATGCAAAATTTAAAATTTACATACACATCTCTGCTACAAATGAACACTTAAAGTTTTTTTCTAGGACCTACCATTTTCGTACAGTTGCACTGAAAGTGACAGAAGTCTAAATGTAACAACTTACCCCATATGCGGGGTTAACTGTAACAGACAGAGGGGTTAGTTGTAACACTTGTGTGAAACACACATCATTCAGTACTATTGTATCTGTATAGTTTGATATTGTTTGTGCATCTGTATAGATAGATATCCATACATCCATCCCTAATCCAATCATCATTCTGTTATGGATCAATATCATGGATAGAGATATAGGAAAGGGCTGCACAGTTTTGCAATAAATAAATAAATAAATAAATAAATAAAATCATCAAATATTGTAATTGCAACCTAATTACATTTGTGTGTGGCAGCTGCATGTAAAATTATTATTATTAATAACAATAACAGTAAAAATAATAAAAACGAGCTTAAAATAAAATTTTAAATGGTTTATTGCATTAAAAACAGGCTAAACAAGTGATCAATGCATAGTAAACTAAAAAAAATAATAATTCCAACATTGTTTGTGAAAGTCCAACAAAGTTAAATATATAAATAAATACTCAAGCCTCAAACGTTGTGTGGCTCCCGTTTTCATTTGATTATCATTGTACACTTGGCGGCTTAGTTGTAACACTGTGCTACAACTAACCCAGCTGTGTAAAAAATATTTTAAGCCTAGGTAACAGTTGCTAGGAGTTGCTGACATGTTTCAAAACGGTGCTATGTTTTAGCCAACAAGACAGTGATTAATGTCAGATAAAGTTAGATTTGGTGACGTACACACCACACTCAGAAACCGAAAGAAACCTATGGCACTTCAGCACTGCATTGTCATCAAGTCCAGGCGAAAGTCCTTCGTCAGATCTGGAAACGGCCTGGATCCGGCAGGCTGCGGGAAAACCTCGGGATAAACAAAGACACTAAAATTAGCGTAGATGCCATTCTTCTTATGATGTAACGAGTACATCAGGATTTAAGGGAAGTGTTCCCAGTTCCGGCTGACCTAATCTAAGCAGCCTAATATTGAATTATAGAAGTCTATAGAGTGTTATGTGAATGCTAGGTCAAAGTGATGTGTTTTTAGTCTAGCTTTGAACTGAAAGACTGTGTCTGCTTCCCGGACAATGTTAGGAAGATTGTTCCTAAGTTTTGGTGCTAAATAGGAAAAGGATCAACCGCCAGCAGTCGATTTAGATATTATCACCTGGCCAGAACTTTGAGATCGCAACAGACTTGAAGGACTATAATGCGTTAAGAGCTCGCTCAAGTACTGGGGAGCTAAACCATTTAGTGCTTTGTAAGTAATCAGCAATATTTTAAAATTTATACAATGTTTAATAGGGAGCCAATGCAGTGTTGACAGTACCGGGCTAATATGGTCGTCCTTCCTGGTTCTGGTAAGAACTCTAGCGGCTGCGTTTTGAACTAGCTGTAGTTTGTTTATTAAGCGTGCAGGGCAACCACCCAGTAGAGCATTACAATAATCTAGCCTTGATGTCATGAACGCATGAACTAGTTGTTACGCATTTGTCAGTGAGAGCATATTATGTAATTTAGATATATTTTTGTAAGATGGAAAAATGCGGTTTTACAGACACTAGACACGTGACTTTCAAATGAAAGATTGGTATCAAAGAGCACACCCAGGTTCCTAACTGACGACGAAGACTTAACAGAGCAGCCATCAAGTGTTAGACGGTATTCTAGGTTATTACGTGTGGACGTTTTTTGTCCAATAATTAGAATCTCTGTTTTTTCAGAATTTAGTAGTAGGAAATTACTAGTCATCCAATTTTTGATATCAACTATGCATTCCGATAATTTTGTGAATTGGTGAGTTTCGTTAGGTTTGGAAGAAATATGGAGCTGAGTATCATCAGCATAACAGTGAAAGCTAATTCCATGTTTCCTAATGATATCTCCTAAAGGTAGCATGTACAGAGTGAACAGCAGCGGTCCTAGTACTGAGCCTTGTGGTACTTCATACTGAACTTGTGATCGATAAGACATCTCTTCATTTACTGCTACAAACTGATAGCGGTCAGATAAATATGATTTAAACCATGCTAATGCAATTCCACTAATGCTAACATAGTTTTCTAGTATATTTAAGAGAATGTTGTGGTCAATGGTGTCAAATGCAGCACTAAGATCAAGTAACACTAATAGAGAGATACAACCACGATCGGATGATAAGAGCAAATCATTTGTGAATCTAATGAGAGCTGTCTCAGTGCTATGGTGCGGTCTAAATCCTGACTGGAAATCCTTGCAGATACCATTTCTTTCAAGAAAGGAACACAGTTGTGAGGATACTGCCTTTTCTAGTATCTTTGACAGAAAAGGTAGATTTGAGATCGGCCTGTAATTGAGTAATTCTGTAGGATCAAGTTGCGTTTTTTTAACAAGCGGTTCAATCATAGCCAGCTTAAAGGTTTTTGGTACGTATCCTAGAGACAAAGACGAATTAATGATGTTAAGAAGAGGATCTATGACTTTTGGAAGCATCTCTTTCAGTAGTTTAGTCGGTATAGGGTCTAACATACATGTTGTCGATTAAGATGAATTAACGAGTCTGCAAAATTCTTCCTCTCCTATGACAAAAAATGAATTAAATTTTACCTCAGGAAGACTATAATACACTCCCTGATGCGATGCTGTAGTTGTCACAGTGTTGGGTTTGTGTTCCCCAGGTGTCCACTAGAGGTCCTCGTTATCACGGTGTCCTTCACTATTGACTTCATTTCCCAGCATTCTGTCTGTCACTGTCACTCATCAGTTCATTGCACACAGCTGTTCCCCCTCATCATTGTTCCCAGCTGTTCATTGTTAGTCTTGTTAGATCTGTGTATATATTCCCTGTCTGTGTTAGTATGTGTACGGATTTGTTGTTTAATGTCCCCACACTTCCGTTCCTGTTGTTGCTTCTTTCTCGTGTTTTGTCGTTTATTCTTGGACTGTCTATGTTGGAATTTGACCCTTGCCTGGACTGGATGCGAGTACGGATTACCCCTTTTAATAAATACCTGCAATTGGATCTACGCTGTCTGTGTGTGTGTGTTGTGACAGAGACAGAACGAATCAGTCACAAAGAGATCCAGCATGATGGGGTTCCGTATCCTCCCTCCTACCACGGAGAAAGAGAGGATGGGCCGTGTCCAAAATTTGATGAGCTTTCGTCAGCAATGCCTGCCGCTGGGTTGCATAGCCCAGTCATTTTGGACGCTCTCGAGGGGAATGGGATACAGTGAGGCAGCATTTAAAGACATTTTTAATACCTGTCTTGATGACCCATTGCCGGGGTGGGAAATGAAGGGTCTGGAAGTCTTGGTCAGTGGGATGTATTGGAGCCTCGCTATGCCGACGCCGTCACGAGTCCGGTGGTCCCAGTTCCGGTGGTCCCGAGGCCGGGGGTCCCGAGTCCGGTGGTCCGAAGGCGGAGGAGGAGGAAGAAAGAGACGTCCACCGTCACTTCTGCCGATTCAGAGACTGTTCACGCTCCATCTGCCCAGTCAGAGACTGTTCACGTCACATCTGCCCAGCGAGAGATTGTTCACGTCACGTCTGCACAGCGAGAGACTGTTCACGTCCCGTCTGCCCAGTCAGAGACTGTTCACGTCCCGTCTGCCCAGTCAAAGACTGTTCACGTCCCGTCTGCCCAATCAGAGACTGTTCACGTCCCGTCTGCCCAATCAGAGAATGTTCACGTTCCGTCTGCACAGTGTCTGTTCCAGGGCCGGAGCCAGTGTCCGTTCCAGAGCCGGGGGCAGAGCCAGTGCCCGTTCCAAAGCCGGAAGCAGAGCCAGTGCCCGCTCCAGAGCCGGAGGCAGAGCCAGTGCCCGTTCCAGAGCCAGTGCCTGTTCCAGAGCCAGTGCCTGTTCCAGAGCCAGTGCCTGTTCCAGAGCCAGTGCCTGTTCCAGAGCCGGAGGCAGAGCCAGTGCCTGTTCCAGAGCCGGAGGCAGAGCCAGTGCCTGTTCCAGAGCCGGAGGCAGAGCCAGTGCCTGTTCCAGAGCCGGAGGCAGAGCCAGTGCCTGTTCCAGAGCCGGAGGCAGAGCCAGTGTCTGTTCCAGAGCCGGAGCCAGTGTCTGCTGTTCCAGAGCTGGAGGCAGACCCAGTGCCTGTTCCAGAGCCGGAGGCAGAGCCAAGGCCTGTTCCAGAGCTGGAGCCAATGTCTGTTCCAGAGCCAGCGCCTGTTCCAGCGCCAGAGCCAGTGTTTGTTTCTGTGTTTGTGTCTGTCCTTGTGACCATTTCTGTTCTAGTGACTGTTCCTGAGCCGGTGTTTGCAGTTCCTGAGCCGGTGGCTGCTGCTCCAGAGGCAGAGCCAGTGCCTGTTCCAGAGCCGGAGACAGAGCCAGTGCCTGTTCCAGAGCCAGCGTCTGTTCTGGAGCCGGAGGCAGAGCCAATGCCTGTTCCTGAGCCGGAGTCAGAGCCAATGCCTGTTCCAGAGCCGGAGGCAGAGCCAGTGCCTGTTCCAGAGCTGGAGCAAATGTCTGTTCCAAAGCCAGTGCCTGTTCCAGTGCATGAGCCGGTGTCTGTTCATGAGTCGGTGTCTGTTGCTGTTCCTGTGCCATGGTCGCCCTCGCCCTGGTCTTTACCGCCCTGGCCGCCCGAGGGGTCTTCACCGCCCTGGCCGCCCGAGGGGTCTTTACCGCCCTGGCCGCCCGAGGGGTCTTCACCGCCCTGGCCGCCCGAGGGGTCTTCACCGCCCTGGCCGTCCGAAGGGTCGTCTGCTTCGCCCTGGCCGCCCGAAGGGTCGTCTGCTTCGCCCTGGCCGCCCGAAGGGTCGTCTGCTTCGCCCTGGCCGCCCGAAGGGTCGTCTGCTTCGCCCTGGCCGCCCGAAGGGTCGTCTGCTTCGCCCTGGCCGCCCGAAGGGTCGTCTGCTTCGCCCTGGCCACCCGATGGGTCGTCTGCTTCGCCCTGGCCGCCCGAAGGGTCGTCTGCTTCGCCCTGGCCGCCCGATGGGTCGTCTGCTTCGCCCTGGCCGCCCGATGGGTCGTCTGCTTCGCCCTGGCCGCCCGATGGGTCGTCTGCTTCGCCCTGGCCGCCCGATGGGTCGTCTGCTTCGCCCTGGCCGCCCGATGGGTCGTCTGCTTCGCCCTGGCCGCCCGATGGGTCGTCTGCTTCGCCCTGGCCGCCCGATGGACTGTCTGCTTCGCCCTGGCCGCCCGATGGACTGTCTGCTTCGCCCTGGCCGCCCGATGGACTGTCTGCTTCGCCCTGGTCGCCCGATGGACTGTCTGCTTCGCCCTGGCCCCCTGGCTAAACCGTCAACCCCTGTTTCTATTCCATTTCATGGACCTGGCCCCCCATCCCTCCCCCTGATCCTCCACCATTCCACCCCCCTCCTGAACTCTTGTGTTGTGTGTTTTGTCTTGGAGCGTCTGGTAGCCGCTCCGTAGAGGGGGGGTTATGTCACAGTGTTGGGTTTGTGTTCCCCAGGTGTCCACTAGAGGTCCTCATTATCACGGTGTCCTTCACTATTGACTTCATTTCCCAGCATTCTGTCTGTCACTGTCACTCATCAGTTCATTGCACTCAGCTGTTCCCCATCATCATTGTTCTCAGCTGTTCATTGTATGTGTACGGATTCGTTGTTTAATGTCCCCACACTTCCGTTCCTGTTGTTGCTTTCTCGTGTTTTGTCGTTTATTCTTGGACTGTCTTTGTTGGAATTTGACCCTTGCCTGGACTGGATGCGAGTACGGATTACCCCTTTTAATAAATACCTTTAATTGGATCTACGCTGTCTGTGTGTGTGTCGTGACAGTAGTACACGGTTGCATAGTTATAATTTTGTCCCTAATATTATCAATCTTATAAGTGAAGAAGTTCATAAAGTCATTACTGCTGTGTTTCTTGGAAACTTCTGGGCTTGAAGCTTTCTTTTTCGTTAGTGTAGCCACTTTTCCAAATAATTACCTTGGATTGTTTTTTTTTTTAATAGGGTTGAAAAATAAGCAGATCTAGCAGCTTTTAAAGCCTCTCTGTAAGCAATCGAGCTCTCCTTCCATGAAATCCGAAATACCTCTAGTTTTGTTTTCTTCCAGTTGCGCTCCATTTTTCTGGCTGCTCTCTTAAGGGCCCAGGTGTGCTCGTTGTACCACGCCGTTGGACTATTTTCTTTAATCTTCTTTAAGCGCAACGGAGCAACTGTGTCTAAAGTGCTGGAAAGGAGAGAGTTAAAAGTTTCTGTTGCAATATCAAGTTCTTCTAAGCTATCTGGGATGCTGAGACGATGAAACTGATTAGGAAGATTATTGATAAAGCAATCTTTAGTGGCAGAAGTGATAGGTCTAACATACTTGTAACACGGAGTTGGCTTTGCAGCCTTGGCTAAATGTAATTTACATGAGACTAGATAATGATCTGAGATGTCGTCGCTCTGCTGCAGAATTTCAACAGCAACAAAATTGATTCCTGTTCTGCAATGAACAAAACAAAAAAAGTAATTGAAATGGCTCAACACAACAAATGTTTCAAGTGGTTTCCCCAACTGAAAATGCTACTTTTAATGACTTCTGCGGTCTCAATCCAACCCCCTGAATAAAATCCCTCACAACAGCACAAATCTGCAAAACAGGTGTTGTCTCAAGCACACCTGATGCCACTAATCAAGGACTTGCCCAAGTTGTGCTTGAGCTAGAACACATGAAATATCTGAACTGGTTAGGTTTGTTGAGTGTCACGTTTGACTGATGGTCAAAATATGAAAAAAAAAAAAAAGAAAAGAAATATGAAAGTCAAAATATGGATATAAAAAGAAAGCGAAGGCACTAAATGTTCCTAGAAACCGTCTAGTTTTCAGTTTTTGTAAGTTCAAAGTTAAAGGAACAGTGATTACACTGTCCTGGACAGGGCAGAAAAAGGAAGCAATCAACGGCAACAACCAGATTTCTGAGAAGGCAGGAAAAGCCCTCGAGTGACTGCAAAAAACCTGCAGCCAGACTTGGCGTCAACAGGCACTGAGGTTTCAGCTACACAGCGAGGCACGTACTAAACGCAGATGGTTTCCATGCCAGAACTCCAAGACTACACCACTACTGACACAAAACCACAAGAAAAGTCACCTCCAATTTGCTCAAAATCATATAAAATAAGCCACACAGGTTTTCAGATTCTGTTCTGTGGAGCGATGGAACAATACTAGAACTTTTCGGCCCTATGGATCAGCGGTATGTCTGGAGGAAGAAGAATGAAGCATATGCAGAAAAGAACACTCTGCCTACAGGTAAGCATGGTGATGCTCTGGGCTGCTGTGCCTCTGGTACTGGAAACCAGCAGCGTTTGGAAGGCAAGATGGATTCAAGTATGAGGAAATCCTAGGAGAAAACATCATCCCGTCAGTGAGGAAGCTGATGCTTGGGCGTCATTGGACCTTCCAACAGGACAATGATCCCAAGCATACCTCAAATTCCACCAAGGCTTGGTTGCAGAAGAAGTCCTGGAAGATTCTACAGTGGCATCACAGTCTCCTGACTTGAACCCCAAAAAAATCTCTGGTGGGATTTGAAGAAGGCTGTGGTTGCCACACACAAACCCAAGAATACAATGGCGGTCTGTGCATTTCACACCTAGGCCTTCAGTGGTGTCCACCCTGAAATAATAACTTTTAAAAGAGTAGCAGCGCACAGACTCTCTATAATTGTTGTGAAATTGTTGTTTTTATTTTGCTCCGGCAGTTATTGGGTTAATGCAGTGAGTTGGGAAGAGGCCGGTAGAGAGAAACGAGCGAGTGAGTTCGGCTTGTGCGTTATTGCTCAGTTGTTCTTGCGTCCCGATTATAAGTTCAGAAGCGAGCCTGCCTTGTCTTATCCTTCAAGGGTTACAGTCCCTTGTCAGACGTTACAATAGTATTAATGTTTAAAAAAAAAAGAAGTAGTTTCGATCATACATTTCCAAGAAAAATTAAGAAGAAAATCAGATTTACCACGGAAAAAACGGGGGCAAAAAAGCATTATACTCACCAAAACTACAGATAATTTTTTTACACAAATTCTATCCTAATTTCTTTCCTCAAAAAGACTTAAATTACTCAGTTGTACAGGTTATCTGTGCGTTTCAGTCCCAACAACCTTTTCTATCAGCATCGAGGCTAATGCTGAAAGTCGAATCTGTCCCGTCGCATTTCTGGCATCAGTTTTACTTCGCTTTAGGGCTGAGAGTGTCCGCTCGACAGAACCAGTGGACACAGGAACACATCGATCAATGAAAATCGTCGAGGAACGAAATCAATGAGATCGGCGGGACTTTTGCCTTCAAATCAGACCCGGCATACATTACAGTCAGTCAGTTCTGTTATTACCCGGACAGATCGAACAGTGTGCCGTGACTCTGCGTTAAGCTAGATAATGCTGAATAACGGATTTTTTCCAGTAGGTTTGAACCTGTTGGGGGTCGAGGAGGAAAAAGAAAAAAAAAAAAATTTGTGGGTTGAAAAACTATTAAATCTACAGGAATATATTTTAGTTTATGCAGTTCGCTAAAGATGCGTTTAGCTAGCTTTGAATACAGTAATACGCGTACTGTGCTCTGAACATCCAATCAAAGCATGAGAAAATGCCGACGTTATTGTATGCCTGCTAGATGGCCCCAGTGCAGTCAAAGCGAAATCTGATTGGATGATAAAATCTGACTGATTATCTGATTGGTTAGAGCAACAGTTTCATTGCCATTCATTTTAATCTACAGGCATTCTGAAGGCCTCAAGGCAGATTTCTTTGGCCATGGCAACACATGATGGCAGAAATATAATTATATAAAAGCTCTAACATAAACATAAAATACTGGAAGCAGTGCAACCAAGAGAAAAGCTATGAAATTAAGAGAATGGACTATTGAGAATAATTTAATACTCATTCGTGGAAAAAATATATTAATTACACAACCATTACACAAGTGCTTTCTTTCTCAACTGTTTACATTCACTTAAGACATAACTGACTGTATTTTACCTTTTATCTTGATTATCTTGTTTTCATAATCACTGGATGAATTATCCAATCATCCAATATATATATATATATATATATATATATATATATATATATTTCATAGTACTGTGATAAAGGCTATGTCAATTGGCATTGTAAAAATACCCAAGATTATATGTTAGGCCATTACGGCCAGACTTTGTGGAGGTATAGAACAAATGACCCTTTCCTTTTGAATGAAAAATGTCATTGTAATCTCCCTTGCACACCTCTTACCTACACACATTGGAAAAAAGTATGCTTTCTCCCAAAGTCTCTAACATTGACTAAGAACCTACAACTAACATCCTTCAGTATGGAGTTTGGTTATTAAGTATACATTTGTCCTCCCCCAAATCGTAACAAATGATTATTGTGCTTACTGTTGTTGTTGTTGTTGTTATTGTTATCATTGTTCTTATTTGTTTATTTTTTAATGTGTAACTTAGTTTACTTTATTTTTGTATTATGTAAAAAAAGAATTTAATGGCAGAGAAAAATTCAACTACTTCGGTTTGAAATAAGTGCAGTTGTCTATGCTGCAACACCAAAATAAAGAATAATAAAATAAAAAAAGTTCCTGAGATGGCTTAAGGCATTGTCCACACTACAATGTGAAAACACGTTTTTCTCTCCGTTTTGGCCTTCCGTCAACACTGAGACAGGGTTTGTAGCACCGAAAATTAAGCTTTTAGAAAACGCTCTCCAAAGTGGATAAATTTGAAAATGCAGATTTCGTGTTGTAGTGTGGATTGTGAAAACTGAGGTATTTAAAAACGATGACGTAAGTTTAGTCATGTGACACATATTGAACCCATAGCTATTCATGTTTATACTGGTATTGTGCCTGTTATGTGATATTCACTTTCACACAGTTGCATAAACATGTTACTTTGCACACTCTTCATGTCATAGTCCTGCAAAGATGATTTGCAATTGATGAATTTACTTGCAATTGCTTTCCTGCAGCAAAACATGAGAGAAGTTGCGTTTTAGACCAAACATTAAGGTGACTGAGTGCGACCTGGACGCATCAGTGAATGGTGAGAAATTTTGCTAAATAAAATGATCTTGCCAGAAGAATTGTATGATAACTTGATTATTTCTTGTTCTGACTGCATCATCTCAGTAACTTCTTATGAGGGTTTAGACATGCGCAGTAAGATGAATTTAACGTTTCCCTACGTTTCGGTGTGGATGAGAAACTTTTGGAAGACGCTTAAAAACGCTAGTGTGGACAGAGCGTTTTAAAACGAAAACTCAGTTTTCAAATCTATCCAGAATAATGTAGACGTAGCCTAAGGAACACAGATAAACCATAATATTGTCGCAATGGTGTTAATTCTCTTAATGTTAAATCAGTCAAAAAGCCTGTATCTGTGTTTTATTCAGCTACAGTGATCACTGGATGTCTTTGTCCATATTAGGGATTTCCTGGAACTTGTTACTCATGAGTCTCACCTTCTGCATGAGGGCGCCCTCCGGCATCGATTATGAATGAGCGGCCAAATCTGCAGGCTAATGGAGGCGGAGCTGGGTGAAGAGGTTGGTGGTTTTGCCCCATTTTACACTCACTGTTGATCGGCAAGTCCTGCAAACTTGGCTGAATAACAAGTCATTTTCGCGTAATTCAAAAATCTTTCACACTGGCGAGCTTACTTTCTTCGAGTATGGCTAGTGTCTCAGCAAGTCTAATTTACTAACCGCTAATGGAGTCGGCGGGTAATTCATTATAATAACTAAGGAATTTATATGTCTTTTTACCAATTCAATAAATATATGTCTATAGAAAGATGTGGTGTTGTTTTTACATCATGACAATTCATAAAAAATGTTGAGCAGTTGCTGAAAAGGGAAAAAACGGCAACCATAAATAGAACAAAATAGACTGAAAAGGAAGTACAGATATTAACATTAAATCAAATAATCTTCTCAGTTCTTTAATTTGAGTGTAGAGGGGGGTGACCAGGTTGAACAGCGGCTGTATTAGTGCCAGGTCACTATTCTCATCTGTCTCTTTCGGCATGTTTCAAAGCTTTGTTTGCATCAGAACTCTCTCTCTCTGAGCAGATGGCTGAAGCATCAACAGCAATGTCATTAAATCCCACTTCACCCACATTCCCTCCTCCCCCACCCACTGTTAGGGGATATTCTCCTGCTGCCAGGCCATAACCGCACACTTCAACGTGACACACAGACCAGCGTTCACCCCATACACGGTCTTCATTCTAAACAAAATCAACACCACACAAGCCCAGTACTTCGTTTCACTCTGAATCAACAGCCAGTTTTAACTGGAATGATTTAGAGTAGGACATGGCCTTACAGAAGAAACAAGTCTTAATGACATGATCGAAGTCACAATTATTTAACAAAAAGCCTAGTTAAACAGCTCTTTGTTTAACACCACATGAACTCCTCACCAAACACCAAGATGGTAGCTGCTGAAACAAAGGGAAAAGATGAAAGAAAGTTGAGAGCGATGGGAAAGAGAAAAAGTAGGTGTATGTTACAGTCCATCACCATGGTGCTTTAAGCATTCTCTCAGATCAAGCTTTAAAACAGGGCTATATGACATCCCACATGACCACTCACACAGGTATGGAAAAGGGATTTAGAGCCTATAGCCTGACCTGCATACTAAACAGGGACTGTTATAGCTATGTGAAGACTAATACATCCACACTCACATGAAATCTGATTTCCAGAGGCTGCATGTTACAGTGGAGATTAATTTTCTATATTCACGCATGTGTATTATCGGGGCCAAGCCCCGTCCAGTGGAGACTGGAGAGGATTGCTTTTTATTGATCACTCCTCTGCATATGCCACAGAAGAAGGTAGTGGCCAGATTATCTGATGATGATGCTCAGAAGTCTGCAGTACAGTATAGTCTGTTGTTTGACACAAAGACACCTAAAATTGTGCTGCTATTTTCATCTCTCATGCAGACATGCTTTTCTCAATTCTTCCCACTGACTGTATGCATATGTAACCCTGGTGCATCCCCTTTAACTAACTGAGGCTTGTATTATTTTTCCTAGCAAATAAAACAAAAATTGGCCATCAACAATTACTGTACAGTTGTTCATGGTAAAAGTCAACAGTCACTAGTGGTAATGAACAGAAGGGAAAATTCTTGGCCAAAACAAAAACAAAAAAACTAATTTTGGACACAAACATTTCATAAACATATATATATATATATATATATATATATATATATATATATATATATATATATATATATATATATATATATATTATTATTATTATTATTTTTATTTTTATTTATTTTTTTTAGAATTGGAATTACGGAACTCACATTGTGTGTTTTTAGTCATCCCCATCGGAATGATTTTTTTTTTGAGACTTAAAACGTGAATAGAGCTATGTGAGGGAGAGATGTTAAACAACCCATCATCAGCAAAATATCAGAACACCTCTATCAGACCTTCTAAAACGGCTTTTTAATAAGAGATGGCCACTGTAGAAACATGACTGAATAATAAGCTTTCACCTAAATTATTCACTGACAGAAATCCAATCAGAAAGATGGATTATTATATTTGTGTTAAATAGATTAAAGAATATGAGCATACAAGCAGTAAATTTATTATTAAAGGGACAATGTGGTTTTTTAGGTATTTTATTATCTAAAATCAATATTTTTATTCATAAATATGTCCTCAATGGTGTACAAATACCTCTGCCAATTATCTGACTTGTCTTCGTAAACGAAGAATTTATTATCTTTATATAAATGTGACGGATATGTCCACGGAGGCTTCCATGTCGTTCCGCCATCTTGTAAAACTATAATTGCAGAGAGGGTCAAAAAGTACAAGGCCAACGCGTTTCCACAATGCGTTTTCGTTCAGAGCCAGCATCACGTAACTGAAAGCAGCAGAAACGGAGGAGCAGAGCAGTGAGAGGCGCTTGTCACTGCCCCGGCAAGTTTAAAAGGCTGCATTGCACTGTTATTTTTAATGGCATACTTCTGCCGAGCCACAGGAGAAGAAATCCTCGTCGCCAAAAAAGTCCAAAATTAAAAGTAAAAGGAAACGTGACCGGAGATTACAAAAAACAAAAGTCAATGTCGGGATAGCTTTTTCCGGGTGGAATATACAGTATATTAATAAACTCACTGCAAGTTATAAAAGTATGTAAAATAATAATAATCAAAAAATAAAAATAATAAAAATAATAATAATATATATATATATATATATATATACATATATATATATATATATATATAATAATATCTCAACATAAAAGAGGTCACCAAGGTATAAAATCCATTCTTAAAATAAAGAATGACTTTTGAAAAAGGTACCCAGGAGAAGAAGAAAAAATCTCAACCAATCACAGCCCCAACATGGCCCATTATCCCTACTTCCCAGAAAGCTTTACAGCTACCTTTATCCACAGACAGGGGTGTATGGGATAGGAATTCAGGATAAACACACACATTGAGAGTGTGTGTGTGCAGGCTTACTAATCTCTGCTTTTGTGGCATCTTTCTAGAAAGCCTTGTGCAGCCATGTGAGCCAAGCTGGCATCAAGGCAGCGTGTGTGTGTATTTAACAGGTGTGGTTTAAGAGGGAATGCGAGGCGAGAGGATTACAGATCTCTAGTGAAGAGTGGAGGGGACAGGGTGACCCAGGTGTATCCTGGGGTCATCAAACTAATCCACTGAGCCTGGAGTGATGGCATCCAGCGGCATGACGCTTGAGCACAGTGAGACAGTTAGAGACTGAAAGACTATAAGCAATGTGCTATAAATGACAGACAAACAAGAAGTGATCTGTGCAGGGTTACTAATAGATGTTCATACTGCAAATGAGATTCATGAGCTTAAATAATATTAAAAGGCAGCAGGAAAAAAGGGGCTTTAAAAATTATAGTTCATTGTATTGTAAATGTTTATTTGCACTCCAGTCCAACGCCCATTTTCTTTGACCTAAGAAAGGTTGACAGCCCTAATATTAGTGACTGACAGGAATGAAAAACCTGCAAAGCATGCCTCATGTCAACAGGGCTACACACTAACTAGGTATTGACTGTGGTTCTGTGCATACACTACATAAGCAGACTCACTCTCACTCAAATTCAGTTGTGAGATTGAAAATTTAAGGGAGTCACTTCTTTAAAAACCAAAATATGTTTGAACATAAGTATTTTTAGCACTACAAATAGTGGATAATAATAACTGCTGTACTTCAGACCCACAGAAGTCAGCAAAGCATAGTCTAAAACAAGTATTTCACCTTTATTTATATAGCGCTTTATATAATACAGATTGTTTCAGAGCAACTTTTTAACTTTACAACTTTTTGTTGATGTGTTGATTCAGTAAAAAGGTAGCCCCAAAGAGAAGTAAAGTTTTATACAAGGAAACGTTCAAAACTTTTTTTCCATAAAACTTTACAAATGTTAAGGTGTAAAAGATCTTTAACAAAATGTATATATCTTACATGTGATTTGGTGCTTTGTTGGATGGAATTGGCCACATTATAAATGTATAGCTTTTTTCATATAGTAACTATATAGATCTGCTTATTTTTCAACCCTATTAGAAGAAAACAAACAAAACCCTAGGTATTTATTTGAAACAGTGGCTAAATTAAAAAAAATAAAGCTTCAATCCCAGACGTTTCCAAGCAGTACAGCAGTAATGACTTTATTAACTTTTTTACTTACAAGATTGATAATATCAGGGAGAAAATTATAACTATGCAACCGTCTACTACAGTAACGCATCAGGCAGTGAATTGTAGTCTCCCTGACGAAAAATTTGATTCATTCATTGCTATAGGAGAGGGTGAATTTTATAAACTTGTTAAATCATCTAAATCAACAACATGTATGTTAGACCTTATACCGACTAAACTACTGAAAGAGACGCTTCCAGAGGTCATAGATCCTCTTGAATCAGGATTTAGACCGTACCATAGCACTGAGACAGCTCTCATTAGAGTCACAAAAGATTTGCTCTTTTTATCCGATCGTGGTTGTATCTCTCTATTAGTGCTACTCGCTGGGGTCAGTCATGGCCTAATGGTAACAGAGTTGGACTGGTGACCCAAAGGTTGCTGGTTCTCTCTACAAGAGGGAACGAGTATTGCATAAGCTAGCTTACGCTACGGGTAAAGTCATCTTTGCTCGAGATATTGAAGCCAAAATTATCCTTAATTTTTCATTTATTGTCAACGCAGTGCAGCAGCCAGCAGACCTAGAGCAGGCCATCTTGCATGCTCATTGGTTGCCCTGCGGCAACTCCTGCAGCCTACCACTGAGCCTCGCGCGTGACGTCGTGCCCTCTACGCGTCACAGCCCGCCAAAATCTTGCCATGATAAGAGTTACACAAACAACATGGCAAATGAACAAGACTGAATCTGCAGGGCCGCCAACTATCACGAGTTCACTGTGAGAGACACAATTTTGTCACTTTTTACACGCTCTCACGCCACACATCCCTTTTCTCACGCAGAGAAAAATCGCGAAGCAAAGAGGACACTGACAACGAAAGACAAGACAGAGCAGGTTACTATCGATATGAAACAGATTCTCAGCTCTCAGATTCTGTCAATTTTATTACGAAATTCAAACAATAAACACCGTTTTGGTGCTTGTAAATGTGACGTGAAAGAACGCTGGCAGATCTCAGTTCAAGCGGCACGTGAACCGATCATCTGTTACTCTTTACATCAGGATGCCTTTTAATGACCCATAGCACGCATGTTAGTTGGACTTAAAATAATTGCTATAGAGAGGAGTATTTTGCTAAATATGATAACTATATTACACATTTATTATATTTTTACCTATATCATTAAAATAGTAAAACGTTGTTATTATAAAAAACGCATTATATTTAATTTGAGTTAATTTTAACCTTTAATAATACCAGCTGACAGGGCTCTCTGTATGTTTACAGCATTAGGTGATTTTTTTTTTTTTTGGAGAACAATTAACACATTAACGCAATCCAACTGTACCTATTTATCCAAAGGAATTTATATTGAATCAATATAAATTGATATATTGATATCAGAATCAAATCAATATTGATCAGAATCAAATCACAAGAATTTAATTGAAATTGTGAAATTTGTGTTAAGCAATAATAAAAACAGTAGCATACCTTAATAAAATTATGTTTCGTTACCAAATAATTCGACAATCACAATACACTTATTGTGATGCAAGTTTTTTGTTTTTTTTACACATCCCCCCAATCCCAATCCACCCATTTTATTTTATGTTACATTTTGATTGTTTTCAAAGACAGGGCCTTTCCTCTTGTCTTTTTGGCTTGTTTCTGATTGCACTTTAATCGAGATCAAATCCCAGAAGGGAATATTAAAACAAAATAAAGTTTTAACTTTTTTTGAACAATTTCTTTGTCATCTGCATATTGATTTTAAGTATGGAGAGAAAAAAATCTATTTAAATCGTAAATCGTATTTTTTGTGAAAAAATTGGGGATTTTTTTTTAGGCCAAATCGCCCAGCCCTATTACGTATGTAACCGAGTACGTTCTCTTACGAGAGGTTCTCTCGTATTGCGTAAGCTAGCCTATGCTACAGGAACCCATTGTCAACGCCGTGCGCGCACAGCCTCCACTTCATGAGTCCCAGGGGCTCCCAGGGAACATAGATAAGTGGGAAACATGTTATAAGCACATACAGGCTATACAGAGCGGCGTCGCCGGTCCAAATAACTATCCACCATATAGTTCAGCTCAACCAGGAGAGCCAACGTTGCGTGAGAGTAGCTTGCGCATGATAAACTGGGCAGAGTATACACACCACTCACACTGACAGAAGTCAAGCCTGCCAGGCGGGAACTTCCAGGTTATAAAAGCTAACAAATGTGGACGGAGAGGCCCAGCCTGCCGCCGCACAAATGTCTTGAATGGAAATCCCGCTGGACCAAGCCCACGACGAGGCCACGCCTCTGTTGGAATGCCCCCTGATGCCCAAGGGGCATTGCAGACCTTTAGACTTATAAGCGGATGCGATAGCTTCCACTATTCATCTAGACAGGCTCTGTTTCGAGGCGGCGAGACCCTTGGTGCGCCCACCAAACGAGACAAAGAGTTGATCCGAACGCCTGAAAGAGGCGGAGCGCGTAATGTAAGCCCTCAGCGCCCTGACAGGCAGAGGAAATTAACATGACCCTCACTATCGGATGCTGGCATAGCCAAGAGAGAAATGACCTGCGCTCTGAAGGGAGTGCCCAACACTTTAGGAACATAACCATGTCTTGGCTTAAGGAT
This sequence comes from Siphateles boraxobius, assembly GCF_051911475.1. Classification (NCBI taxonomy): domain Eukaryota; kingdom Metazoa; phylum Chordata; class Actinopteri; order Cypriniformes; family Leuciscidae; genus Siphateles; species Siphateles boraxobius. The sequence goes on along the minus strand of NW_027508699.1, from coordinate 7,924,374 downwards.
GACCTCAGAGTCATTTGGCCCGAACTCAAGACACGCCGCGCTAACAGATAGCACGTGCAAATCCCCCACACGTTTAACTGACGATAGAGCTGTCAGAAAAACGGTTATGAGCGAAAAGTACTTTAGGACCACTAAAACTTGAGTCTATCGGTTCGAAGGGGAAAGCTTATAGGGCCTCGAGGACCAAAGAAAGATCCCATATGGGAACCGATGGGGGTCGTGGGGGATTCATCCTTCTGGCTCCTCTAAGGAAGCGGATGACAAGCTCATCTCTTCCTACTGAATGACCGCGCGTCGACTCAGTGAACACTGCAACGGCCGCCACATAGACTTTAACCTGGATGGGGACCTGCCCTTATCCAGCAGCTCTTGAAGGAAGCCAAGCAACCCCGGGACCCCACACGTTCGTGGGTCTAGATTTCTATCAGCACACCATTTGGAGAACACCGACCATTTAGACGTGTAAAGCCGCCTCGTAGAGGGAGCTCTGGATTGCGTAATCGTGTACATCACTCATTCTTGCAGGAAAACGGGTACCCGTTGTTTAACCATACGTGCAGAGACCAGCACTCTGGATGAGGATGCCAGACTGAGCCGTGGGCTTGAGAGAGGAGATCTCTTCTCACCGGGATCGGCCAAGGGGTTGTGTGCGACAGCCGCATCAGCTCCGGGAACCAAGTTTGATTCTCCCAGTGCGGGGCTATAAGGAGCACCGAGTGGCGTGTTTCCCTGATCCTCTTGATTACCTGTGGTAACAGAGAGACCGGAGGGAAAGCATAAAGTGGGAGGCTGGGCCAGATTTGGGCCAGCGCATCCTCGTTCTTTGAAAAGAACATCGGGCAATGAGCGTTGTCTTTCGACGCAAACAGGTCGACTTTCGCTTTGCCGAAAAGGCGCCACAGTGACTGGACTGTTTAGGGGTGCGGGGACCATTCCCCTGGAGAAACGTAGTTCCTGGACAGTTTGTCTGGACCGTCGTTCAAGTGGCCTGGCAGATGTGCAGCTCTCAGTGAGCGCAGGAGGTACTGAGACCATACAAGCAGGCATTCTGTCAGATGGCAGAGGCTTCTGGACCTGACACCGCCCTGACGGTTTATGTAGGACACCACAGACATGTTGTCCAGGCGGACTAGCACATGGTGGTCCTGTATGAAAGGGAGGAAGCATTTGAGCGCGTTCTCGACCGCTATCATTTCCAGACAGTTTATGTGGAAGCGTCTCTCTTGGTCTGACCACAGGCCAAAGATCGGTCTGCCCTCGAAGACGGCGCCCCAGCCTGAGTTGGAGGCGTCCGTCAAGATGACCTTTCGGTGCGAGACAGCCCCCATTGTCACTCCCCGCTGGTACCAGTCGGCCGCTGACCAGGGCTGCAGAGCCAAACGCAGCTCTGAGTCACTCTGATTCGTCTGTAGCCTGAAACCCAAGCCTGGTGAGGCACTTGGGCGTTCAGCCAGCGTTGTAGCGGGCGCATGCGCAGCAAGCCCAGCTGAAGCACAACCGCAGCTGATGCCATGCAGCCTAGCATCCTCTGGAATGTCTTCAGAGATGTGATGCTGCCCTCCTGGAAAAACGCGGCCAGGTGTCGAACACAGCCACAGAGTCCAGTTCTATTCCTAGAAAGGAAACTGACTGACTGGGCAGTAAAGAGCTCTTGGTCCAGTTGACCATGAGGCCCAAGCTTTCCAGATGGCTGAGAAGCACAGTTCTGTGAGATAACAGTTCTATCTCTGACTGTGCTAAAATCAGCCAATCGTCCAAGTAGTTCAGAATTCGCAGCCCTTTCACTCTCAAGGGGGCGAGAGCCGCATCCATGCACTTCGTAAATGTACGGGGTGCCAAAGACAGGCCGAACGGGAGGACGCTGTATTGATATGCCCAACTGTCGAAGGAGAATCTCAAGAATGGCCTGTGACGGGGGACTATCGGGATCTGAAAGTATGCATCTTTCAGATCGAGAGAGATAAACCAGTCCCTCTGGCGAATTTGTGAGAAGATTTGTCTGGTCGTGAGCATGAACGGCCGTGTCATGAGAGCTTTGTTCAAATATCTCAGATCTAAGATAGGTCTTAGAGCTCCGTCCTTGTTGGGTTTGAGAAAATAACAGCTGTAAAAGCCTGACTCGCTCAGAGAAGGAGGTACTGGTTCTATGGCCCCTTTGCACAGTAGTTTGACTATTTCAGCGCGGAGTAGATGCGCTACATCCGCTTTCACTTTCGTCTCGGTCCGTGCTCGAAAGCGAGGGGGACGGCGAGCGAACTGAAGCGAATAGCCCTGTCTTATTGTGCTCAGCACCCATTCTGACACACCTGGAATAGCCTTTCATGCTTCTACATGTATAGCTAGGGGCAGAATGGACTCCGGGTTCCGATCGACGCGCTTCGCAGGCTCGGGAAACTGAACCGGAGGTGTGTGTGGGGCGCGCGCGCCATCTGATCTCGGGAACGGCGGCTCGCTGACAGCTGTGACTGTCTGTATAACTTGAGATGACCCGATTAATGGGAATGGGGAACATTTTGTGACGACATTTAGTGCGAGCGGAGCCTGGGGCGAAGTGTTTATCAGTAAGCGTGAGCACTCGTGGGCGGGCACGTGACTTACATTCATAACTTGGCCGCTGTGAGGCTGTTGCCGTGTAACAGAGCTGGCAGCGAGTAGGTGTGAGCACAGATTTGAGGGCACATTCTCTACATCTAGTACTCGAGCGGCATTTGCCAGCTTTATAAGAGTGGGCTCTGTGAGCGTGTGAGACCTGGGGCATCGTGTTTATGTGTAGGGGTGAGCACTGACTTGTGGGCACTTTTTCTACACTTAAAACACCGTCGGCGTGAGCCGGATAAACAGAATTTATACTCTTTCGGAGATTTCTCTGGGTCGCCATAAAAAAAGGCGTTTGTGTGCAGGCGAGCGGGCTGTGTTACCGACTCGTTGGCTGCTAAAATTGCGTGTGCAGTAGCCTTCTCTGAGGGGACTGACAGGACGAGATATTTTTACAGTGGTCCGGCCGCAGCGAGACCCATCCGTCTTTTCCTCTCTGATGTTGCTAGGAGGACTTTGTCTGCTCGGGCTTCAGCACAACCTTGGGCCGGGGTCCCCGGGGGGGAGGCGGCCTGCGTCCAGAAGAGCGTGATCTAGGGCGGCCGCCCTATTTACGCTGCGAAGGCTGGGGCTGAGCTGGGCGCTGGCTAGCGTGTCTTGCAGGCGACTCACGTGGGTGGCTTGCAGAGGAGCTAGAACATCGAGGCAAGAATAGGTTCATGGCCTGCGAGGTCTTCTGTACTTCGGAGAAGCGGTCGACGATCCCGTTCACCGCTGAACCGAAAAGACCAGTAGGGGAGAGCGGCTCATCGAGAAACGCGGAGCGCTCTGACTCCCTCATATCCGCAAGCGTCAGTCAGAGATGCCTCTCTGTGACGGTGAGCGAGGCCATGCATCTGCTCATTGCCTGAGCTGTGGATTTCGTCGCACGAAGGGAGAGATCCGTCGCGCTCCATAAATCGGTGATGGCGGCAGGGTCCTGGTTCTCTCGTCCCATTCGTGGAGGAGATCAGCTTGAAGGATCTGCAGCACAGCCATCGAGTGCAGGGCGGAAGCAGCTTGTCCAGCGGCGGCGATCGCGCGGCCGACAAGGGCTGAGGTGGTCCTGCAGGCTTTAGACGGGAGGGCAGACTTTGAGCGCCATCTTGCAGAGGGCGGGCAAAGGTGCGCTGCGACCGCCTCTTCCACTGGGGGGATAGCTGTGCACCCCCGGGAGAGGGGGGATAGCTGTGCACCCTCGGGAGAGCGCCGAGGAGACATGTGAGTGGAGCCTCGCGGAGAATGGTGCATTCCACGACTTAGAAAGCTCGGCATGAAGCTCTGACAGAAATGGCGCAGATCTGGAGATGGGCGGGGGGGCGGCGGCTGTGAAGGAAGCAGCCGTCTTGCCTATTGGGCACGGGCTCCTTAGGCGGTGACCAATCCAGGCCGAGTTGGTTGATGGCCCTAGAAAGGAGGCGCATGAGCTCGGCGTTCACGCCAGCCCCAGTCCTGCTGGATTCCTGGATCGAGGAGGAGGCGGAGTGATGAGAGCCCGACCACTCCTCGCTGTCCGATGCCAGGATGGAACAGCTGTCATCTGGGCATCCCCTTTCAGCTTCGTCCCCTGAGGTGGTAGCAGAGCGGGCCGAAGCCGGCGACGGCGGAAGGCTTCTCTCAGAGTCCAGCGATGCGGAGAGCTTCGTTGAAGATGATGAAATCAGTGACACAGCCTCTGAGCCTGGCTTTTATACGCTAAGCCACCCCCATTTTGGCGGGTTGTGACGCGTAGAGGGTGCAAAGCGCCCTCATTGGGCGTGACGTCACGTGCGAGGCTCAGTGGTAGGCTGCAGCAGTTGCCACAGGGCAACCAATGAGTACGCCTGCTCTAGGTCTGCTGGCTGCTGCACTGCGTTGACAATAAATGCAAAATTAAGGATTATTTTTGGCTTCAATATCTCGAGCAAAGATGACTTTACCCGTAGAGTAAGCTAGCTTACGCAATACGAGAGAACCTCTCGTAAGAGAAGAGGAGATTCTCTTCAACCTGGCATACACATAGAACATTATACATTCCTATTATTCAAATCAGTTAATTGATTATTAGGCTGTATAAATTAGGTCAGCCGGAACCGGAAACACTTCCTATAACACCTGATGTAAAGATGACTTTACCCGTAGAGTAAGCTAGCTTACGCAATACGAGAGAACCTCTCGTAAGAGAACACATCTCTTCAACCTGGCATACACATAGAACATTATACATTCCTATTATTCAAATCAGTTAATTGATTATTAGGCTGCATAAATTAGGTCAGCTGGAACCGGGAACACTTACTAAAACACCTGATGTAAAGATCACTTTACCCGTAGAGTAAGCTAGCTTACGCAATACGAGAGAACATCTCGTAAGAGAACACATCTCTTCAACCTGGCATACACATAGAACATTATTCCTTCCTATTATTCAAATCAGTTAATTGATTATTAGGCTGTATAAATTAGGTCAGCCGGAACCGGGAACACTTCCTATAACACCTGATGTACTTGCTACTAGGGCTGTCGCGATAACCGCAATAGTGCAGTACCGCGCTACTGACAGGCCAACCGCAGAGGAATGCAAGTAACCGCAGCAACCGCGAACCGCGTTTTCTTTTTTCATAAGGCCACCCTTCGTGGTTCGTACCATGTGTATTGAATGTTAAATAAGTTAATAATGATAACAAGACTGTTTATCATGGTGATTTGTACAGAGGGTTCGTGGATTTGGATTTAAGCCTAAACAGACTGAATGTGTTCGACTGAGCGCGTGCGATTACCTGCTTCTGTCTTTGAAGTCAAGTCATGTATATTCGTGAAAAGGTTGCCGTTTCCAAGGAAAGCGAAATATTTGTCGTAGGCTATCATCCTTTTAACGTGTAAGGGTATTTACCATGAATGGTGTCAGCGCTGGTCAGCATTACACAGCGCGAGGAAGCCGTGGGGGGAAAGCAGCGAGTCACGCATTGAATCAATGCCATTGGTCTCTATTAAGTGAAGCATTGCTTCAGCTTTGCCCAAAAGTGAAGCATTGCTGGCCAGCTGAGCCTTGAAAAGTGGAGCTCAAAGTTAAAAAACAATTAGCACCTTGTTTCATTACATCTATCATTTAAGGAATCAGCTTTTTTGAACGTTTTCGTTGAATGAACGGTTTAATGACTCACTCAAAGACAGTCCGTTGGCGTAACAACTGCACGCTGAGTGACAGTCTTTCAATGCGCAGAGACGCTGTTTAGTTTCGGTTACATTGTTTTTGTGTATGCTGACCACTTCATAACACGTATTTATTTAGCAACAAATAAATATAAATAAATAAATAAATGGCGGTAAAACCGCATATCGCGCTATTGAGGCCACTCAAAATTACCGCAAGGGAAATTCCTTCACCGCGACAGCCCTACTTGCTACATCCTAAACATAATGGCATCTACGCTAATTTTAGTCTTTCTATTAATTCCGAGGTTAACTGTAATCAGCAGGACACAGGCCATATCCAGATCAGATGGTGGACCTGCGCCTAGACACGACCACAACACATCCCTGAAGTGTCAGCAGAGCTTGTGTCTACTAGACTCTTCCCTGTGAAGGCATCATCGACACGCCATCGGGACTGATCCTAAACAAACTCATCTCCATACGCGCGTGATGACTCCGATCTTCAACCAGATGAATTGCATTATATAATGTTGCAAACCAATCTGATTTCTGACCTGTAATGCTGCCTGAATCATAATCATACACTGTTCTTTTGTTGGCCAAGAAGAGAACTGGCCCCCCGACTGAGCCTGGTTTCTCCTAAGGTTTTTTTTTCTTTCTTCATTCTGTCACTTGATGGAGTTTTGGTTCCTTGACACTGTCGCCTTTCTTCGCCTTTGTCGCAATTGGCTTTGGCTTGCTTAGTTGGGGACATTTAATTTTATATTTAACAATATTATTTGTTATTTTCATTATTTTCCTGTTATCCCTGTAAAGCTGCTTTGAAACAATCTGTATTGTAAAAAGCACTATATAAATAAAGGTGACCTGACCTGACTTGTCTGTGCTCTTTTATTCTTTAACTGAAGGCAAATCTGAATAACTTTATTTATTCAGGCCTCTAAATTGAACTTAGAATTGTAGAATTTAAGTAGAATTGATCATGACATCCTCGCCTTATTCCAGAAAAATCACTGATCCAATGCTGAGTTGTACTGCAACTCACATGCATGACTGTTGGGGTTGGGGTTGGGGTGAGGGTGAGGGGGTGAGTCTGAACTAGTTGATGCACGAAACCAGTACCCTGATAAACAGGTTGACTGGCAAAAAGTAATTTATGTATTTTGAAAATACAAAAATACTTATCTTAAATGTATTTAAATACAAATTACATTTGATTTTTTTCCAAAGGCTTCAAAATACAAAATAGTATTTTGTATTTCAAATACGGATTTTAAATGCATGTATCTGAAATACTGCCCATCCCTGCCTGTCTGCGTCATCATTTCCCCACTCATCTCCTTCAAGCCATTTCTCCTTTATACCTGCACTCACTCACATCATCAACACGTCTCTTCACACTGGTACCTTTCCCACAGCATTTAAGTAAACTCAGATAACCCCAAAGCTTAAGAAACCTACTCTAAATCCAGCACTTTTAGAAAAAAGTCCAGCACTTTTACAGCCGGTGTCCCTTCTTCCATTCATTGCTAAGACACTTAAGCGAATCATGTTCAACCAAGTGAACCAAGTTCCAGGTCATTTCTTGAACAGAACAACCTCCTGGACTACAGCGAGTCTGGTTTCAAAAGCAAACACTCAACTGAGACTGCTCTGCTCTTGGTTATTGAAGCTCTGAGACTGGCAAGAGCAGCTTCCAAATCCTCAGTATACTTTCTGCTGCTTTTGACACAGTTAACCACCAGATCCTCCTGTCAACCCTCATAACGAAGGGGATCTCAGGAACTAGGGTTGGGTACCAAACTCTGTACCTTTAATGGCACCGACCCAATTACGTCGGTACTACCAAGTCGGTACTACCGGTACTACCGAGTACCGAGTACCAATTCACATTAAATCAATTGGTGCCAAATTTTGGTACCTCAGAACGCATCTGGCTCGAGAGTAAGACTATTTAAATATGAATTCTGCATGTTCTGTGTGTCTCTGTGTAAATGAGTGGCGCAGGCGCAAGGTTTCATTTAACACACACACACACAGACACACACATGGCGCTCACAGTGTTTTTCAGCTTCTGCAGTCTCACTATATGAGAACATGAATGCATTTCCAGAGTCACCGAAGTTCATCAGCATTTTACAGATTCACTTCAGAAAAACGATCATTGTATCCTTAACACACGGAAACTCAAAGGTCTTCACCACAACCCGTCAAAATAAGTTTGGTTTAACTGGATAATATATCACTGTTGTACAGTAAAATTTAGATATCTCAATTTAGCAATAATACTAACATTAATAATAATAAATTATCAAACATTCATGTTGTCATTTTAACAGTATAAAGCTGTTGTGTCGAATGTTGTTTGACAAAAAAAATGTAATTTCTTATAAAAAATCAATTAAATTAATGTTTTATTTCTTCATTTGATTACTAGACTAAATTCACAACAAAACATTTCATAGAAATTATTTTTTTATTATTATTACAAAAATTGTTGTTTTTATTAATATTCAAGCATCACAGACGATGGCAGAGAGCGACCAAGGCAGCTCTGGCATAATGTCAATATCAGTTCTATAAATGTTATTGAGGTAAACAGTTTCTTTACAGTTATTGAGATAAATATGCCTAAAGTACTGAAAAAAGGTACCTTTGGGTACCGGCCCAGTATTTCAGGTACCGGTAAAAATGTGAAAGGTACCCAACCCTATCAGGAACAGCACTCCAATGTCTACTAAAAGCTAAATTATCTGCAAATGGGGAAAGAAAAATAATCTAGTTTCTGTTTGAATTAAGATTATTTTGTTTTACCCCATTGGCAGATAATTTAGCTTTTTTTTAGCAACAACTCACTTAATTTTGATTAAGTTGCTTTTCGAGTTCTTTAACATATTTAACAGAAATTTTGTCTGTGGTGCATTAGCAGGCATGAGCGCCACTTTTATGAATGGATTTTTGACTGTGTGGGTGGCAATCATTGGCATGTTATACTATATACAAAGTGACTGTGCATGTATGCGTGGGTGTGCTCTTCTGAAAACAGAGGTGTTCTCTGTTAAAGACCTGGCCTATTGCATCATATCCTGCTCTGTTATATGACACACAGTGAATTATCTTATCATTCTGTAACCTGCTCCCTCCTTCTGTTTGGTGTCATCAGTCTTCATCCCAAATCCCAGTCTGCCAAGGACCACATTAGGAGCACTCCAGGAAGCCTTGTCATCACTGACATATGTCCTTGAGGTGGGGGCACTGTAAGGCAATGCTGGTCCATTTAAATAAGTGGACAGAGAAATTGGTGGGAGTGAGCATGGGCGACACACAGGAAGTGACAGATAGAAGGGTTAAAATAACACCATGCTCTGAGCTCCTTCCTCGTACCTCCACGCAGAGCCCCAGAGTTGTCAGTCTTGGCTCTTCAGTCTCTCCAGGCATTCGCAACACCACTCCACAAGAAGCACGCTCGTTGGCTATTTCGGCACACACAGACATACACTTCCTATGAGGTAAAAATAGACTCACTTCCCCTGATGAGAGCTAAACCCCCCAACCTCTGCGAGCCTCCCTTCTGTTAAAAAAAAAAAACGCTCAGGGACATATTCTTATCGAGAGGCAGAGCCGGTGTGAACGTCACAGATTGAGTTTATCACCTTGCTACAAAAGAAACCCTAAGACCAACACTGTATATCAGAATCAAAAACCTTAAAAAAAAGATTTTCCGGATCCAGAATTCCAGTCACAAGCCAGGAGACATGAACTGTGCGACATACTTATGGTCACAAACGCTCACCCACGCACAAAGGCATTTCAGCAGGTGTATGCCAGAACCGCTCCACCTCCAGATAAAAATCTAAAAGTGTTGGTAATGAACTGTTTAAAACCCTGTTCTAATTATAGTGCCGTTTGACTGAGAAGGGAGCCATGCAGAGTAGATAAGCTAAGGTAATTACACTCGGACCATTTCCTCTCAGCAAACAGTGCTGAGAGCACAGACTGATGTTTTTCACTGACTGCAAAACTTTTGCACCATGACGAAATGCCAGGCAATCAGACAGTCACACACACATGCGCTTTGGGCTTATCTCAGACTAAAACAGCACAGTACAACTTTTGTGGTGTGTTTTGAGAAAAAATATCTCTAAATAGTCAGATATATGGGGCTGACATGTTTGCCTCCTGTTTATAAAAGGAAACAGACGACTACAGTTTTTTTTTTTTTGTATGACCCACAGTCACCATTACGGCCTGGAATAACATGACAAGCACACCCTTGGGTATGTTTGCACAGTGGAGGAGTGTAGTACATCCAAATCAGGTAAAAGAGACAGATCTCAAAGCAACTACGGGGGGGGGGGGGGTCAAGGCTACGGACCACACAGAGGGTGTTTGATTCTGGATAACACGGGCGAGCAGAGAGTCAAATGACGGAGTTCCAGGCACTTCAGTGCACAGAGTAATAAGATACAGAGCCCTCACCTTCGTTGTCCATTTGACCCTCTGCACAGCTAATGATGGATGGGACATGGGTAGAGATCATGTGCGCAGTGCAGTGATATACATACGCAAAAACACACATGCATAGACACACAATAGTGCCTGCTGCAAATGTCAGGTCTCTCATAACTGGTCAACACCAGCTTTCATTCAAAAAACAAAATTGCTACAAGTTAAATACCCCCTAGAAAAAACAACTTATTTTCAGTTAACACACCTTTATAATGATATGAGCACAATCCAGAGTGCACTTACCCAGCTGTCCGCTACGTAGGAAGACTGTTGGTTGCTTTAGCTTTATGGGCAGTGTGTGTGTATGAGTGTGTGTGTGTGTGTTGCACAGCAATAGGTTCACACACAGCGTGCAGGCAGGCTGTCTGTGCAGTGGCTGACCTCACAGGCTGCTAAGTCCATCACACCATCGTGCACATCTCCGTCCATGTGGATCCACTGCAACTGAAAAAAAAAAAAAAAAACATTGAATTAATACAGGGCTCCAGACTAATATTTGAGAGCAGTGGCACTGTATTAATAATATAATAATATAAGTTTGTCTCTTGAAAATACACATTTGACAGTAGCTTGAGCTGGAATGTGAATGTAAATTTGTTTTCAGTAAAAACTGTAAGATCTGTAAAAAATAACAACCTCACTTTAACAAAAAATGCTGACTGAGTTAGGACTCTACTTTTAATAAAATTAACCATTGGTTTTCCATAGAATCATACGTTTCATAAACGCATCACATCAAGCACCTCATTACCATGGCTAGCCTCGTAAATTGTATGGTATTTGTTACGAAAAACAGTAGCCGAAAGACATTTAGTATAAATACAAATACACAAAAACTGCTACAGCTTAACAACAGAAAATACTAATATTATACATTTCATTGCTCCTTTAATACATGTCTACATAATTAATATAATAAAATTTGATCACACATTTCTGCCACTATTGTTACAGTTAGTGAACTGTGTTATTACAGTAAATCCATGGTAAATGTTGGTGATTTGTGGATTGAAAGGCCTTCCAATTGGATCGTTCTGGCACAATGTTTCTCCCATTTTCAGTGTCAGTGTTGTTGAGAATGTTAGCAGTTTCATCAGGCCTTAAACTAGTTTAAATCACTAAGACATTTTCTGGCTTGTACTGAAGAACTCAAACGCTTCTCGCTGGATCACACAGTGATGTTTAGTAGTCGCATGATCGAGACCAGTCAGCGAGTAAACCAACGCATTCACTCACTTTTGACTGTGTGTGACCGTTACTGCACTGTCTTTTGGGCCTACCTGAAAAATCGTCCACGTGGTGCGGTTCAAACGAGCAGCACTGCTTCGTCCCGCTTTTGGTGCATTTGCCATTTAATGTTTCTGATATTCAACAAATGACGGCGCTTATCAGTTAGGCAAATTGGTAGTGGCACCACCTTGACAGATTTGGTTGAATTATTTATTAAATAAATTCAATTAAAAAAACAAATATGCCATTTTGCATCCATTTCCTCTTTGAAAAGGCAAGCTTCAACACTGGATTCAAGTGCAACTGCAGACAATATTTATTCAGTGGAACTGTAACAACTCTACAGCTCTTTCTCTAGAAGTCAGTAGTCAGTACCAGGCCTGGGCACACTAAGCCAGGGGCCTCATGTATAAAACTTTATGTAGATTTTATCCTAAAAGTGTGCAAATGCATACACCCAAAAGTATTCGGATTTATAAAACCATACGTACCCCAAACCTGCGCAAAATTCTCTTTAAAAACCCGGGAAGCGGAAGATTTTCCATACACATCTCCACTAGGGCTGTCAAAATGGCTGAAAATCTACATTCAAATTTCTTTCTTAGATATTAGCAAAATTCGAATTATATTCGAATTCTAAAGACAATACTTAGAGCCCTATCATACACCTGGTGCAATGCATGCGCCATGTGCAAATCAAGTGTTTTTTGCTAGTTTCAGCCCGACGCATTTTTCATTTTCACGTCCTGCGCCAAATTGTTTAGCAAATGCATTTGCGTCCATTTGTGCTGGTCTGAAAACAAGGTGTGTTGAGGCGCATTGTTGGCGTGTTACTATTTTGAGGTAACTGAAATAGACTGCGCAATTGACCAACAAAAACTGCTCTAAAGTCAATGGCGCAGTATTTTTTTGTTATGTAAAGAGCGCTTTAGTAACATGCACCTATAGGCGGGTCCACGACATACACTCTGCTTGTTACACACACAGGGACACGCAGCAGCACACAAACTAGCCAAATATTAAAAATAAAAGGATTATAATGTAAAAGATGAATATTGAGAACATAAAGATATGGTGGAATAAGGCTTGTCCCGTATATGGTGGTCTGTTTGCGCGCTTTAACCTCGCGCACGAGCAGATCGGTGGATCTGCTCGTTCCCTCGGTGGAATTTGCCAACGGAAAAACTGAACGCTTCTCCAGCATGTAAATAGCGAATCCGCCATGGTGTAAGACTAACTGGATTTTAAAGGGAATGGGAAATTACACTGTGATTGGTGTTTTTGCACATTACACCCAAAACAAACCCATTACTCATTAAGAGAATGGAGACAACCCTTTTAGACCAATTTTCCTGTCGTTAAACTTGCAAAAGTGGATTCAGACACACCCAAAGTGCAATTGCGCCCTGTGCGAAAAAGGTACTCTAACACAAGAGGGTGCTAGCGAGCGCAATAAGCTAAACCAAATCAAGCATCGCATCTTTTGTTGAATTGAAATGAAATTCAGCCCTGACCGATGTGCCAGGTATGGTCAAGTATATTGTTGCACGATTTTTGCCACCAACTGAGAGGGTTTTCGTCAACAGGTAGCCTTTTTCCGCCATTTTTCAAATTAACAACGTAGTCGCACCGCCCTGTATACTGGGATGAGCGAATAGAAATAGAACACATTTCAACATCATTATATGACTAAAATCCACATTAGATCGCGATCGGAAATTAACACAAACATTCGTGGGTGGTTTAAAGTGAGTTTTGAGTAAAAGTGTAATATTCATATTTTAAATTGTATAATGTTGCTTGATGCTAATTGTAGCTCAAATGCACCTGTTGCGCCAGGAACTATTCTATTCCATAATCTAATTTGTAAAAAGAATGTGATTGAAATTGAGAAATCAATATTTTCAACCCAGCCCTAGTCACCAGCCTCATGTTTTTCTTCATTGCTGCATACATTTCAAATATTTATAATGTACTCCGTCAACTCTAATGAAAAAGCCTGAGCCGATAGTATCGCTCCTGCACACTGCTGATTGTACTCTGACACCAATCTGTATGAATACACTTACACACCCACATACAGCTGAGGTCTGCTGGGAATGAGCACAGCATTAAATGGCTCACAGCATTTAAAGTAAATTTAAAAGTGCAGTAATTATCACACAGAGACACCATTCAGCTGTGTTTACCCTAGCCTGGAAATATGTTATTCTGGACAACAAGCAAAAGCACCTGTGAAAAACATACAGTATCTATCAGGCCAAATCATAGTGTAAAGTTTTGCCAAATCAAAACATTTGCCATATTTTGCCACCAAAAAAAGAAAAATAGAGCTGTTAACTTTTGCAATTTTCTTGCATACTGCTTGGTTAAACAGAGTATGGGACAAAAACAGAAAAAATCATCCAAATGTGTTTTTAAACAAAGTCAATTCAGGAACATTTGCTGACATTATTTTAACTCTTTCAAAGACAGACTCTTGAACTGTTTTCAGAAGGCATCTGGTCTCGGAATTAGGACCCAACAGAAGCCACACATGCATGTTTAAGTAGGTCATTTATAGATAAATGAATTACTAAAATTTGGGAATTTGCTGGCGAGACTATTATCACTGAAAATGTATGTGTGAGAACTAGACTCGGTTACACACACCTGCGGAAACTGAAAGTGGGATCTCTCCTTGGGCATTGTACGCCATTCTCAATATCACTCGTTATCTAACACCGACACAAAGACCCCAAGCAGGGTCTTTCACCAAAGAATTCACACCATTACCCTTCACCACTCTGCATTCATTGTTTTACTTTTTGTGATGCACCAAACACACATGGCTGAAAAATAAAACTGCATATGATTTTAAAAATGATGTGAGAGACTAGTCGACTAAATACTGCTGCTGTTAGATGACAATGGAAATACTAGTCGTTTAAAAAAAAATAAACAACTTTATATGCTTTATATTTGTACGAAAAAAGCTACCTTTCAAATTACTGTTATGTTAATGTTGTAATTTAAGAAGAAAAAAAACAATTTTGAAAAGTTTATATCTGGAGCGGAAAACAATTTCATTTCACCTTAGACCTTGCATGCATTAGTTTTCTACTAGGTGTCTGAAAAAAAATATTCTTTGTGGAGATATTGTAGCGACAGTAACTCTTCAGCAATGACAGCAAAAAACTAGGTCTGTGGTATTTTTGAGCATTTCTCTCCTTTACAGTGGTGCACTTTCGTTCCTCTCTAAAGCAGCTAAACGGTCAAATACCCACAGAAATATGTCAAAATGCCCAGCTAGGTGAGTATTTCGCTTACACAGTCGGTTATGACTTCAGTGAACGACTCGGTTACTAACGTAACCTCGGTTCCCTGAGAGGAGGGAACGAGTATTGTGTAAGTAGCTTACGCTATGGGAAAACTCCTTTTCTCGAGAATATTGAAGTCTTTATGTAAAACGCATTGCAGCTGCACAGCTGACAGCAATGAACGAAGGAAGCTCGGTCATTGGCTGTGCTGCGGCAACTTGCTCGAACCAATGACGGGGCGACTCTGAATGCGCGACCAATGAGCGCACTTCGCGCCCGCGCGCGTCAGAGCCCGCCAAGATGGGCGTGGCCAAGAGCTATTTATTGGGCGCCCCGTCATGAGAGTTCTTTAGGTTAAAACGACTGAAGCGAACTAACCAAGCACAAGCACGGCAGCTTACGCAATACTCGTTCCCTCCTCTCAGGGAACCGAGGTTACGTTAGTAACCGAGTCGTTCCCTTTCGAGAGGTCTCTCCTATTGCGTAGGTAGCTTACGCTATGGGAACACCATGCAAAACGCTGTGCGTGCTGAGCTTCGCCTTATGATAGCCAGAGGCAGGTGCCTGAGCTGAAAAGCAAAGTTATCATCCAACTAGCCGGCAGAGGCGAGCTTTATATGTGGGAAAAATACAGAGCGGCTAAAAGGCGCTCAGTGTGACACAAGCACATACATAATCTAGATACGAACTCGTAGTTCAACTAGTATCATGCTGATAGTACATTGGAATGCAATGTCGGGACCTGTAGGTTGTAGAACCTGATAAATGTGGAAGGTGAGGCCCAGCCTGCCGCCGCACAAATATCCTCGATCGGTATCCCGCTCGACCATGCCCAGGAAGAAGCCACACTCCTGGTGGAGTGTGCTTTGACTCCCCAGGGGCATTGAAGTCCCTTAGCTTCATAAGCCAGCGCTATAGCCTCAACTATCCAGTGAGAGATTCTCTGCTTTGAAACGGCGGAACCTTTCGTATGGCCGCCAAAGCATACAAACAGTTGTTCTGTCTGTCTGAATAGGGCAGAACGCTCCAAATACACTCTGAGAGCCCTAACGGGGCAGAGTAGATTAGCGTCGTGTTCGTCTGCTGGAGACGATAGCGCAGTTAGGGAGATAACCTGTGCTCTGAAGGGAGTGGTGAGCACTTTAGGAATATACCCATGTTTCGGTCTAAGGACGACCCTGCAGTCGTTAGGTCCGAATTCTAGGCAGGCAGCGCTTGTCGAAAGCGCGTGCAGGTCGCCCACTCTCTTGACCGAGGCGAGTGCCAGCAAGAGCGCAGTCTTGAGCGAGAGCTGTTTAAGGTGCACGGTTCGGAGTGGTTCGAACGGGGGCCCTTTAAGAGCGTCTAGGACAGTAGCTAGGTCCCAGATCGGCACTGAGGGGGGGCGTGAAGGGTTCATCCTCCTAGCGCCCCTTAGGAAACGAATAATTAGGTCGTTTCTTCCCAATGGACGTTCCATAACAGGGTTGTGTGACGCTGTGATGGCCGCCACATATACTTTGAGCGTGGAGGGGGTGCGGCCCGCCTCCAGAAGCCCTTGTAGAAAAGCGAGTACGTTCGTAATCTCGCATGTCTCAGGGTTCAGGCCCTTGGCATTACACCAGTCACTGAACACTTTCCATTTCTGGGCATATAAGCGTCTCGTGGATGGCGCCCGCGCCTCAGCGATGGTTTTTAGCGCTCCGCTCGTGAGGTTCCTGGGAACCCGTTGAGGGGCCATGCGTGAAGGGCCCACAGATCGGGGCGGGGATGAAATATCATCCCGCTGGCCTGACTGAGGAGGTCTGGCCTCAGTGGAATCGGCCGTGGTGCAGATTGCATTTGCATCAGATCTGGAAACCATGTTTGGTTCTTCCAGAGTGGGGCTATCAGAAGCACTGCGTTTTTCTCCTCTCCGACCCGACTGATGACCTGTGGCAGCATCGCGATCGGGGGAAAGGCATATAAGGGGCGGCTCGGCCAGCTCTGGGCGAGCGCGTCCGTGCTCTTCGTGAAGAAAAGAGAGCAGTGCGCGTTCTCCTTGGAGGCGAAGAGGTCGATCTCCGCTTTGCCAAAGGTTTTCCATAACCATTGAATCGTCAGCGGGTTGAGAGCCCATTCTTCTGGGAGAATCTTGTCTCTGGATAGCATGTCTGCCCCCTGGTTCAGGGCGCCTGGCACATGCGCTGCTCTCAGCGAGCGCAAGTTGTGCTGGGACCATAAAATGAGTCTCCTGGCCATTGAATGCATGGAGCTCGACCTGAGTCCACCCTGGCAATTTATGTACGACACTACCGTCATGTTGTCCGTTCGGACCAGGACGTGTTCGTTTTTTAGATGTGGAAGCAGGGCTCTGAGAGCCAAAGCGACCGCTTTCATCTCCAGACAGTTTATGTGTAGGCGCTTCTCCGGGTTTGACCAAAAGCCGGAGACAGGCCTGCCCTCGTAAAGGGCCCCCCAACCTATTTTGGAGGCATCTGTCGTTATCATCTTTCTCCTTGTGTTCACACCCAGACTCACGCCTGACTGGTACCAGTCGGCGGCTTTCCAGTGCGTCAGGGCTTTTATACAGCCGTGGTTCGCTCTGATTAAAAAGTGGCCCGAACGCCACGCGTGAGTAGGGACGCGGCTCTTGAGCCAGCGTTGGAGAGGGCGCATATGCAACAATCCTAGCTGGAGTACGGCCGATGCTGAGGCCATGAGACCGAGCATCCTCTGAAACCGTTTGACGGGGGCGCGCGTGCCCGCCCTGAATGATGTTGCAAGGCGCCGGATGGTGAGCGCGCGCTCTGATGAGAGACGCGCTGTCATTTGCATCGAGTCTAGAACTATTCCCAGGAAAGAAATCCTCTGGCTGGGAGATAGTATGCTTTTTGCAAAATTGATTCTTAGACCCAGGCATTCTAAATGGCTGATAATCCAAGATCTGTGTGTTATTAACTGACTCTCTGATTGTGCTAGGACCAGCCAATCGTCGAGATAATTCAGTATTCGCACTCCCCTTCGTCTCAAGGGGGAAAGTGCTGCGTCCATACATTTCGTGAATGTACGGGGAGCCAGGGACAGGCCGAACGAAAGTACTGTGTACTGGTAAGACTGTCCCTCGAAAGTGAATCTCAGAAACGGCCTGTGATGAGGCGCTATTGGAATGTGAAAGTAAGCATCTTTCAGATCCACTGAGAGAAACCAATCTCCTGGGCGTACTTGCGCGAGGATATGCTTGTTCGTTAACATTCTGAACGAGCGAATCATTAGTGCTTTGTTCAGGTGTCTGAGATCTAGGATGGGGCGGAGACCACCATCCTTTTTCGGGACGAGAAAATAGCGGCTGTAAAAACCTGCCTCGCTCATAGAGGGGGGAACAGTTTCCACAGCGCCCTTTTCTATTAGTTTGCGCACCTCGGTGCGTAGAACCTGTGAACACTCCTTTCTCACTTTCGTATCGACCACAGTCGTAAAACGTGGTGGTCTGCGAGCGAACTGGAGCGAGTATCCGTGCTTTACTATATTCAATACCCATTTCGGCATATCTGGAATGTTTTCCCATGCCGCTGCGTGTACAGATATGGGCTGAATACAGGCTAGGGGCGGGCCGCTGTGACGTAGGGACCCAGCCAGCGAATCGCCTGAGCTCCTAGATCTCAGAGGCGTGGACGCGCGCTGAGCAGCTGAGTGAATGGGCGCGTGTGTGCTTACAACAGCGCGCGCTATGTCTGTAAAACTCGCAGCCTGAGCTGGGGTTGTGTTTGACACTGTAAGGACAGTGTTTATAAGTGGGGGTGCATAAACAGTGGTAGGCACACGCGTCACTTTTATAATGTTTCCCGCTTTTACTGGGGATGAATTCATAACTGTGTGAACAGTGCTTGTGTGTAGTGGTGCGTACATGACCGTAGGCACGTGATCTACATTCATGGGGCGCGCAGCCTGAGCTGGGAATGAATTTGGCACTGTTTTGACAGTATCTGGGAATGTACACTTTGTGGACATGTGAACCCTTAGTGACACAGGCAGAAAAAGACTCTTTTTGTGTTTTCTGTGCGTCGCCGTAAAAACGGCGTTTGTTTGCAGGTGAGCGAGCTCTGTGACTGGCCCATTGACTGCTGTATGGACATTTCCAGCCGCCTGTAAGGGGACTGGGTAATGTTTGAGCTTTTGCAGAGAGAGTGGTCCGGCTTTTGCGAGACACGCACTCTCTCTTCTCATTCCTGTGGCTAGGACGGCTTTCGAGGCTCAGGGATCAGCACAATCTTGGGCCGAGGACTGATGCAGCTTGGCTGGCGGCGGCGTAGGCGCGACCGGCGAGAGCAGAAGTAGTGCGGCAGGGCTTCGAGGGGTGGGAAGCTTTGACTTTCCATCCAGTGGTGGAGGGCGGGCAGAGATGATTGGCCACGGCCTCCTCGAGGGGCGGCGTTCCCTCGTAGCCTCTTTCCTTCGCGCCGTCCACAGAGGAGAGCGACGAAGAAAAAGAAGGCTTCAGACGCGCAGAGTGGGGGGCTTTCCATGACTTGGTGAGTTCGTCATGAACCTCCGGGAAGAAGGGAGAAGGCCTTTGCCGAGGGGCCTGCTGGCGCCCCTGCAGAAACCACTCATCCAGTCGGCTTCGGGTTGGTTCTTCGGGAGAAGACCAATCGAGCCCGAGGTCCTCTACGGCCTTCGAGAGGACGCGGATAATCTCCGTATCCATGGTGGAGCCCAGCATCGACGGGGCGCGGTCGAGAGTGGAGCCCGGCCAGTCGTCCGATGTGAGCGGCGCCTTTTCTTAGTGCGCGGCTCAAACAGAGGGGTGGCGGCGATGGGCTCGCTCAAGGCGAAAGCTGCGAGGCGAGCCCGCAGTGCGGAGAGACCCAGGTCATCACATTCCGGGCATCCGCCCTTGGTCAAAGCAGCTTCTGCGTGGTCCCGGCCCAGGCAGCGAGCGCAGATGATGTGACGATCCCCGTCCGGGAGAAGGTCTCTGCACGACGCACAGGAAGGCATTTGAAACAACGCCTCAGAAAATTGCTCTTTTACAAGTGTCGCGGGCCGAACAGATGTAAAGATACTTACGTGTGTGGCACGCCGGATGGCTCAGTAGGATGGCGTTCGAAGGCGGCTGAAGGTGCCGACGTCCTCGTAGCAATCCCGCTGGTATGCTTTTCAACGGCGGCGAAGGCTTCAATAATCCGGAGGATCCAGCGAAGAAGGTGTTCGCTGAAGGAGATTAAATCTAAAGAACTCTCATGACGGGGCGCCCAATAAATAGCTCTTGGCCACGCCCATCTTGACGGGCTCTGACGCGCGCGGGCGCGAAGCGCGCTCATTGGTCGCGCATTCAGAGTCGCCCCGTCATTGGTTCGAGCAAGTTGCCGCAGCACAGCCAATGACCGAGCTTCCTTCGTTCATTGCTGTCAGCTGTGCAGCTGCAATGCGTTTTACATAAAGACTTCAATATTCTCGAGAAAAGGAGTTTTCCCATAGCGTAAGCTACTTACGCAATAGGAGAGACCTCTCGAAAGGGAACAAACGGTTAGGAAATAAGTAGCATGCGTTTCAGTATATTGGATCTGTGCATTTGGTCTAATAGTGACACCAGCCTAATATTCATGCTACTGTCCGTGTCCTTAAATGTTAGCCAAGCCACAAAAGACAAAAGAGAAAATCACTCACTCCTCAAAAGTATATTTAGTAGGATTAATCTAGATTTCATTAATATAGTGAAGAATATGAAATGTTGTTCTACATTTGATTATTTTCTGTCGACAAAAAATATTTATTCTGTTTTAATATTTATTTCACAGGAAAGCTATATTTGTTAAGCACTTGTCTCATGTTTATTGCCAGAAAATAAGGAGTTGTTGTTAACAATAGCGAAATAAATAAATAATAGGCTACTACTACATGACAAACAGAATGATTCAAATAGACCCACAGGGTATATATTAGGGATAGTTCACCCAACCCTGTAAGACCTTCGTTCATCTTCGGAACACGAATTAAGATATTTTTGATTAAATCTGAGAGCTGGATCACTCCTCCATAGGCTTCTAAGGGATTCACACTTGCCAGCCCCGAAAAGTTATTTAAGATATCGTCAGTTCTCTAGTCAGTTAACGTAGTATGATTGCGTAGTGCTACGTCACACGTAGGCTCACTATTGGCCAACGCTGGTCATGTGTGTGATGCGTGTGACGTACAGCAGAAGCTTACGCTATTACACTAGTGAACTGACTCGAGGCCCACAGAGAAGGACATGAATAGTTGAAATAAAGTCGTTATTTATGTTTGTTTTTGCGCACAAAAAAGCATTCTCGTTGTTTGATAAACTTAAGATTGAGCCACAGTAGTCACTTTGACTATTTTAACGATATCTTTAATCACTTTTCGGGGCTGGCAAGTGTAAATCCCTTAGAAGCCTATGGAGGAGTGATCCAGCTCTCAGATTTCATCAAAAATATCTTAATTTGTCTTCCGAAGATGTAAATACTGACAGAATTTTCATTTTTGGGTGAACTATCCCTTTAACACTTACTAATCTATAACCATTTAAAAAAACAACAACCTTGCTACAGTACATGTACTGTGCTGGACTAACTGGGACTGGTCATGAAACTTGCATATTGTTTCCCTATTGTTGGTTTGATTGCTTCCATTGCTTTCCTCATTTGTAAGTCGCTTTGGATAAAAGTGTCTGCTAAATGATATAATTTATATGTGAATAAAGGCTTAAATTAAATCTGATTATCATATAAAGCGAGCATGTCTCTTCCGAAAATTTGGACTAAAACGCTCAATTCATATGAATTAGTTTTACGATCTCTTTACGAACTTTTTGAAGCATCAAAGTGGTAGCTAGCTGTCAACGGAGGGACAGCAATCTCTTCGATTTCATAAAAAAATATCTCCTTTTGTGTTCCAAAAATGAACGGAAGTATTACGGGTTTGGAACGACATGAAAGTGAGTAAATGATGACAGAATTTTCATTTTTTAGGTGAACTATCCGTTTAAGGCACTATAGACATCACAGTATGACTCATGTCAGATATATACAAATATCGCCATCTAGCCACGACCTGTGACAGAGGAATGTTGTATCCATTATGCATGCATTTAAAGGCACACTATGTACGATTTTTGGATCAAAATATCCAAAAAACACTATAACAATGTTATATATTTTTTTGATTTGTGTACTTACATTATCCCAAATGTTTCTAAGAAAGTTTAAATCCAGAGAAATAAGCAGTCTTAACCAAGTCATACGCATGACCGGAAGAAGCGGAAGCGGCGTAATGAAAGCTCAATGTTCTCGATCCGTGTCGCGCTCTTCTCTCATTAGCAATCGCTCCAGCGGCCACGTTACGCTCAAACGGCTTTCGTAACGTTAATAAATCTTTAATATATTACTGGTCATCCATGAATGTGATTTCTGCCTGAGTCACGTCGTATTCTCCACCGGCTGTAGAGGTGAAGACAGCAACTCCCATGATTCCACCAAATCAAGGCGTCATCAAGCTACGCCTTTGCTTTGAATAAACAACCACTAGTGACGAAAGATTACATAGTGTGCCTTTAAAGGGAGGCACTCCAAGATATCACTGTGAAGGCTGTCATAACGGTGTACTGTATGTGTATGTGTTTCGATGATGTCAGACATGACAGAGCAGGAGGGCGGTGGCCTGGTTAGGAGGGATAGTGACAAGTAATTTGTTGAGGTCAATTGCAAAAAAAAAAAAAAAGACTACATGCCTGCGCACATATATATTCAAACGTGCATGTGCATGTTTTTTGCATGTTTTGTGCATGTGCACTTTATTCTAGAGCTGCTGTAAAGCCAAAACAATCTCTGTTACTTTAATGTCCTATTATCACTGTAAAGCTGCTTTGAAACAATCTATATTGTTAAAAGCGCTATATAAATGAAGGTGACTTGACTTGATAGTGGTCGATGGGCGGAGTCTGTGCCCAGTCACCAGTCAGTGGGAAGCTGAGGAATGCCAACAGGCGACTTGACCTGAATCATTCTGATTCACATGGACAACAAACCTCCACCTACAGCGAGGAACAGGCAGTTCAGCGTCAGACACACCAGCCCATTCTACTCTCCTGCACACAAAGAACACTTTTGTCCACACACAGACATACACAGTGGATCATTTCCTCAGCAGTCCTGGGTAACTTGTTGTGGGGACTGACAGCAGATGACTGACTTTTTCAGCAGAAAGACAAACATTATGTAATTAGAGTTCAGGGAAAAGGCTGTGTTCGGGGCGTTGTGGGAGGAAACTGCTTTACCTAACTATCACTAATCATCTCATTACTGTAGGCGAACACTGTTTGTTCCAAATAATGACAGAGCACAATTTTTAGACAAAATGACAACACACAGACATTGCGTGATTGTGCACATTTCAAAGCACTGAGTGCCACTGACATCATGGCACCACGGTGAGGGAACAGGCACTCTGCGCTCACTGTGCCACAATAGCAACAGTCATTCACTGTACTAGTGTTGTCACGGTACCAACATTTCAGTATTCGGTACCAATAAAAATCCACGGTTCTGGGTATTAAAGCTTAATTTAGATTCAATTTACATGTATTTAAGTGTATATCACAGTTACAAAGATGGAAACTGTGGTATTAAAAACACTTTACAATAAGATTCCATTTGTTAGATAACATTACATAAAATGACCTAACAATAAACAATAGTTATATACTGTAGCAATTATTATCCTTGGGGTTAATTTAAAATCAAAAGTTTTATCTTTTAACATTATTTAATGCACAATGAATCAGTGGCGACTGCTGGTCTTTCAAAGAGGGGGGAAGCTCATTTTCGGCCTACATCATAAATATTGTCCATTTATTTATAGCCTAGCTAGCCTAGCCTACTGTATGAATAAATGAACAAATGATCTAAAAGTTATTAAACTCAACTGAGGAAATTTGGGAATTAGGTTAAACTGAAAAAAGGAATGTGGTGTATAATTGTGTGAAATGTATGATGAAAATTGGCTAGTAATTTTGTCAAGCAAATACCAGGAAATAGGTTGCAGCAGTTTGCCTTTCGACTACACTTGCAAAATCTGCGATGGGACTGAGCTAGAATAGCTTCTGCGTCAGCGACTTTTTATATTACAAAATCGCTGTCAATCAAAAGGAGATGCAGTCTTTCGACAGACCCTCCAATCATCACACAGAAGCCCGGAGTCCAGGCTCGCCCACTCCTCCATTCTCCCCAGAGACGCTGAGTGTCCGGGACATAATCGCAGATTTATCCAATGACCGCCTAGTTTCGAAGCACTGAAAAAAAAACGTTCAAAGCAGCCCCATCAAAGTCAACGCTGGGCTTCAACAGGGAAATGAACTGTGACGCTACGGGAATGTATGAGAAGGAAATCGAGTCAGCCGACCTGCTATATGTAGCTGATTCTGAACCAGCTCGTCTTCAAGATAAATGCATTCTAACGCATTTTTAGTCAATAAAATGTTAACACAATAGTACATATTTGACCATTCATTTTTGACATTATAGGGGAAGCCGAGCTTCCCTTGCAGTCTTAAAGAAATCCCCACGGCAATGAATCAAGTGAACAACTATGAACAATCAAGTGTTTGTATTAAATAACATTCACAAACATTAATTAATGTTGTAAAAATATATTTTTCACTCAATGTGTTGATGTTAGATAATGCATTAAGTAATGTTAAAGTAACACTATGTAGTTTTTCAACCTTCATAATATATTTCCAGACCCTTGGGTTGAATGACTACACTAGGTTGAATGACACGTCTGCCATACCCTGACAGTGTCTGTATCGCTTTTACTGGCACTACGTAACTTCGGGTTTCGGGTAGTAACCGGAGCACAAAAAGAACTACAAAATTCGACTGCTTTACGGCATACATAGTATTTCTTCGTTTGTGATGTCTTTCATAAAATCATACATCATACTCTACCTTGTCTGTGGCCATTGTTGATTCCAAAGCCGGTGCTGGATAAACAGCGAGCGTGCCCTTGCGACAGTAGGCTGCGGTAGGCTAAATTATTTACGACAGCGGTAATGAACAATTCCGCTTCCAACCTGTAAGGTGACCGTAGAGGAAAAGTTCCTTGGTGTTGCTTTAATGAATGGTATCCTAATGTAGTGTTACCAAACTATACAGGAGATAAAATGTGTTTTATTTGACTTGACCACTTTTATTTAATCCAAAACTGTGTTCATATTTAATTTTAAAAGGTCTTTTTTTAACCTGCTAAGAGTTATTCAGCCAAGAATAAGCCTAGAACTGCTTTTAGCTGATATTCATATTGCTTGTATTAATATTAGGTTGCAAGTCTTACATTTCTGAAAAGAGTTATCTCCACTAGGGCTGGGCGATATGGAGCAAAAAATATATCTTGATATACGATATATATCAAAATGAACAAATCTTTTTGGAGTCATTCTGTTCATTTTGTTCGTGGAATGAACGAAATGACTCGAAAAAAGATTAATTAATTTTGATGAACGAGTTCGAACAGGAGAGTCACGAACGTGCATCACAGAACAGAGCAAGGCAAGCATTTGTGCTTATAAAACTTAAACTTTTTTATTTATTTTTGAACTGACCGATCGTTTCACTAGATAAGACCCTTATGCATCGTCTGGTGTCGTTTAAAGCCATTTGAAGCTGCACTGAAAGTGTCATTTGGACCTTGGACCGTTTGATACCCCATGAAGTCCATTATATGGAGAAAAATCCTAGAATGTTTTCATCAAAAATCCTTAATTTCTTTTCGACTGAAGAAAGAAAGACATGGACATCTTGGATGACATGGTGGTAAGTAAATTATCAGCAAAAGTTTTTTAAAAAGTGAACTAATCCTTTATTCAAACAGCAGTGGGTTCATTAGGCTGCTGTCACTTTAAGACCTGCTGCAACTCTTTACGTTCATTTAAGACTTAATTTAACTAATTTTAAGACTGTGATTGTAAGGATACTCGACAAAACAGCCATTTTGGTATAATTTTGTGTGTTTTTGTCCGATCAAGCACTGGAGTGTGTGCGTGTCACACAGACAAGAATTTCACAGACTGCACTGTGTTCCCTTTTGTCTTATCGTGCTTGAATGGTTTACAAGCATTTGCATGAATAAGTACGTGATCACATAATGTAACACCAAAGGATGGTGGGAAAAACGGATGTGGCGTTGTCAATGGCTCAATGCTCATTTGTTTTTGTTTGGAACTATTAACTTATTAAATAAAACATTAAATACAAATAAAATGTATGATACTGTAAATGTTCATCAAAGTGGTACAAAAGCTTTCAAAAAAGGAGTTTTAAACTATATTATTAAAAGGTTTTTACTTTGCTTTGTGGTGGGCACTCTTGCATGTCATTGACCCATTTAATTAATCTCACATTAACTTTTATGCTTCATTTCACATTGCCTGAATTGCCGAACTATGTTGAACTGTACTACATTTTCGTCCAGATTAGGGAACTGAAATTATATTATACCAGTGTACTTTGCTGGTACAGCACACAGTATAACACTCAGCCCTATAAATTAACACTTTCAAAACCATAGAATTTAAATTTTGCGACTGAACAAAAAAACTAAAAAAAACAGAACCAGACTAAACAGAAAGGATTATAGCAAGTCACTGTTGTTTGAATTTGGTCCATGATGTCACAATTGACAAGCAAAAACCATACGAATCATAAGTAAGCATGAACAATAGCTTCACTCATAAGTGCTTGAAACTATTGATAGGCAAATAAAAAGAAACAGAGCCGCAGGCAGTGAGTTGGTTGACAGGTTGCTCATGTATCTGAAAAAATGAACTTCAGGCTCTTAAATAAACACAGAGTGAATGCAGGAGTCTGTAACTATATCATGAACAATGGAGGGTAAAGCAACAGCCTGACTACTCAGACTGTGGGACAGCAAGAAATTCATCCACTTCTTTTAAAGGGTGATATACAAACATTACACACCTGCTATCAATGCTGAATCATAGGGATATGTGTTGAGTAATTCTTTTCATCACTACGTCTGTGATGAGCTGCATAACGTCATCTTTACAAGGGAGGAGGACCACTCTTGGCTCATATGTCAAGTTAATGGAAAACTACTGTAACAGACTAATAACAAATTTAAAAAAATATATAAAAAAAATAAATAAAAAACACAGTTCTCGGTACCATCCCATAAACCGTTGGAACTATTTCACAATTTTATTTAACTATTTGAAAATAAAAAAATATTAAATTTAATTAGTTTATTCTTTATATTGATAATAAATATAAGTAAATTATACATTTAAACAGCATGTAGCCTTCAAATTAGTGTTGTCACCATACCAAAATTATGACTTCGATGCGATACCAGACTAAAATACCTCGATACGATACTGAATCGATACCATTAGAAAAAAACGAAAACAGTAAAAGAAACTGAAAAATAGGACAGAACTTACAATTCATTGTTTTATAAATTAAAACTTTGTTCCTTCCCTGCTCTTTGACCATTCCCTCCCCTTTATTAAATAAAATATAATAATTAGCAAGCGTCTGGGTGTACGTCATTACAAAGATGTTTGTAACATTGACATTATTATCAATCATGTTAACATTTGCTAACCTTTCACAATTCTGAACAAGTTGGGATGACCAAAATCTTATTTCATGAAACGAGTTTAGTATTTTTTAAATGTAATTTTATAATTACAATATAGATATTCAATTTAATTTTATCTTTGTTATTAAAAATAAGCAAAAAAGCTAATTACAAACAATTTGACAAATACTATAAGAGACAAATATAATAAACAGTGCTTCATTTCTTTTGTGAATGCTACTGTTAAATAGACCTAGTACTGTAGCTGAAAAAAAAAGTCTTGCCTCTATAAATTAACTATAGACTGATTCTTAATAAATAGATATATTTATTCAGTCAAGCATTGGGTAATTGTCTATTTTCTGTTGTTTCATTAACATTAATCACACAGAATATTAGGCTGCTGGTCCGGCCCTTTAAGACCTGCACGTAGGCTACCCAATGGAACACATACGGTTTATTTTTACAAACGGTTTACGTTCACTAAAGACAAACCCAATTGTGTTTACGTGAATACTTGCCAGGACGTACATTTTTACATAGAATTTTGATTATTCAATCCAAATAATCCACGAAAGAGAACTGAAGTCGCAATCGATAATACTGCTCTTATTATTTAGAGTGATGTCACTCTTAAAGTACCGGTATTAATAAAATTTCATATCATACAGATTTTAATAGCTCGGTATCGCGATACCTTTCTAGGTGTATCGTGCAACACTACTTCAAATGTTTAAAACAAGCGTGTCGCACAAGTGCTGAAAGGTGAAGCCAAAGCGTCTCGATCGCCCACGGTGGTTGGTCCCAGTATAGGTCATAAAGTGTCGTTTAATTGGGACGTGATGGAAACAAACAATCAAATTACACTTAAAATAATTTTTTTCCAAAAATGTTCTCTGTCAGTTTAGGTATTTTCTATCACGCTGATTTAAGTTTAAGTGTTCGTTTTTTGAAATAAGTTTGATGACTTAGTTTTGTTATTTGACTTCCAGCTTAGTACTGCACAGACTCGGGTCCCGCATTCATTACCGCAGCTCCAAAATCTGCGCAATATGTCAGCGCCATATTAGGACTTTGGCGGCTTCACTTTTCACCAATGGAAGAGCGTGAAGGGGTGTCGTCCATCTTTTTTTACAGTCTGTGGCTTAAACATTGTTTATAAAAAGATCAAGTGAAAAATTAATAATAAAATGAGGAACAAAGAAACAAATACACATTACATGGAACAAGTTCTATTTTGATATAGAGTAACAAATTGTTTAACAAATTTAATACAGATTTTGTAGTGTGCAGCTGCATGAAACAAAAAAAATCTAATTGTACACAAGCCAGCAAAGAGAGCTCCTTTTATAATCACTGAAGCGGTCAATCACTTTGGTTACGTTCAGCGCCTGCTCACTGGATCTACACTCATGCAATAATCAAAAAAGCTGTCTACACTGCACAATTGAATCTCTAAATTGCATTGCATTTCCACTTAATAATAATGATTTGCGAGCATACAGAACTCTAAAGCACGCGGTGAGCGAAAGTTCTGGTCTTTTGAGCAGTGTTAAACAAATTCTGACAAACTTAAATACCTCTGATTGGCCACTGCGCTCAACAAATATGTCTGTGATTGGCTGCAATGATCAACTCTTCAAAAACACGTAGTAAATAGAAACCTTTGACGCTCTTCACAGAGCGCTTACACAGGCGTCTATCAGGGAGTACCGAATATACCGAATGCACAAATGCTGGCATCGTCACATTGTTTAAATTTCAGTAGCGAGACTTGGTACCAAAGGTCTGGTAATCTTGACAACACTAAAGACTATAAGCACAATTAATTTTAATACACAATAGAGAAACAATTAACGTGTTCTGAGTAGTGTGTTTCAACATGATACACAAGACTACTGGTTAAACCTGGATGCTACATCTACAGGCAAAAAACGACCTGAAAAGAGTCAAATGGTATAATTTGTCAACATGCTCCACGAGGCAGAGCACGAGGATTTCAATGCGAATGTGTCATTGTTTTAGTAGAATTGTCCAGTGTCTGCCGCCCACTAACAAGTGAAGATGCAACTTGGTGTTATAAAGTGACTTAAATTTAAAAAATGGTCTTAAAATCTAAGAGACAACGCTAATAATATTCTACTGCAGAATAACAACTATTTTTTTTTCTTTTTAATTTATAGACCAAACACTAGCTACGTGAAGAGATATCACACCTTTAACTGATCATGGGATGCATATACACCAGAAACTTTACATTATTGCTAGGGATAGGTATGAGTACCCGAGTACTCAAACATGACAGCGATGATTAATCATAAAAATGTGTGGGCTTAAAAAAATCTGATTGGTTATGGCAGCACCTTGTTGTCTGATATGAAAACTGACAAAAAATGTGCAGTGATGTCAAAGATAGTTTCTGTGTGTCTCTAATACTGTGCTGTGAATTTCCCGTTCAGTGACGTAATAGCAAGTTAGTGTTACATAGGATTCAGTGGTTAGCGAGGTCCACAAGTCCATAATGACCGGCTTCGACACGCTGTCTTTAATCAAGAGGAAATCCTTTCATAGAGAGCATCTATTCTTGCAGTGATTGATTTGTGCGTCGGGACGTTATACTGGGGATGAACAGAATGTAGAACATTTTACATTACATTAGAACAAAATGAATAGGCAGCAAGCCTTTCGCACTCAGCTCTTACCTGAACATGTAGATCAACTCATCTTTTTGAAAAAAATATGGAAGCTATATGTTTGTTTATGTTTTATATGTCATGGTTAAAAATTTGTTTTGCGCTTTAGCAGTCATAGTTAAATTATCCCATCTCGGTTTTATTTACCTTTCGCTTTTTTGTTGTTGTTTCAAATTCACCATTGAAAAATGATGCGGCTAAAGTAATATTGAATACAATGTTTTGTTAAACATTACAGTTGAATGAAGTAGCCAAAAGCATATATCCAGTTTTTTTTCATTTAATTTCATCATCAAAACAGAGACTTGCAATTATATAGAATAAAAAATGCGTCGTCTCTACTTGTTACAAACATAAAATTAAGGTTTCAGATTTCAGAAATATATTTGGAAAGACAATGATCAAACTTTTATGTTTGTTTGTCATAGTTTTTATCTTTTGAGGAAAATACATTCATCAATCACCATCATGTTCAGTAATTTAAGTAATTTTTACTCTGAGTTACGGATGCACCAAAAAGGCTGAAACCCGAAAATGGCTTTTCTTTATAATTAATTAATTTCTTATTTTAAATTAGTTTTTCTGTATAATTGTATTATAAGAAATTAAGTAAATCCAATCATTTATTGAATCTCAATTTAAAAAAATATTTATGCAATTTACATTATGTCAATTGACATTTAAATATGTCATTTTGGTGATCAAAGATGAGTTTTAAGGCATAAAATGACAACAGAGGGGCTTTAAGACTTAAGGACCCGCAGGAACCCTGGTATGGTGATGGTTAACTAGACTGACAGTGTGTCTCCTGAACCTATTCACTTGATCATGGCAACTGGACACTAATCTGATAAATAAGAAAAAGCTTATTCAACATCCTGGTTTCACTGCTGATGATTACAAAGAGGTATTATACTGAATGCTTGGGGGGGAAATACTTCCATTCACAGTACAGATGTGTCCCATGGTCAATCAGTCAGAAAGTGACATGACAACCCATTCAAATGTAAAATGAAAGAAATCAATACGTTGCCTCAGTGCAAACGGATATTCAACACTATTTGGTGACACAACACAACACATTTTCTAAAGGCTAAACTCACCCCATAGTTTTGGTTAGTAATAAATTCCAAGGTTAACTTATGCTAATGGACAGACAATTACAAAGAACAAATTGTCAGAGGTGAATGATGTAAGGGTCTATATTTACTCCATTTACTCTATATTTACCAACTCTACAAACAGTGATAGATGAGCCTCTCAACTTTTACGCTGAGGAGAAAATCCTTATGAAATATGATTATGTATTTCTGCTCAGCTAGCGACATTGGGCATCAGGCATACGCTAATACTTTTAGGACTGTAAATAGGACTGTAAGACAGATCGTAAACTAATGAATAATGGGAGCGCTATGTGCCCAAACTCTGCCGTTCTCAGCGCCGTCAAAATAAAAGTCACAACAAGCACGGCTTACGTCACTTCAGAGTTCGTACTGGCGGTGCGAATACAACCAGGAAATTGCCCTCAGGAAACATTTAGTTCTCGGGGAACCACCCTGGTGGCTAGTTCATATAACTACGTTTCCAGAAATACCCAGTGCGAATGGGGTCAGCAAATAGTCAGCAACTGTTCTTCTTCCTATCAGACAATTACTACATCTGCACTGCACAGATTGCAATTGTTTTGTCCAACTAATTACACTTTAAAGACATAATTTCAGCTTTGTGGTTGTAATAAACATTTACCACATGAGATAATCTATGTGAATTAGTGTAAATTATGTAAAACAAGTAAACGCAACTTAGTGCTGCCGAGCTATGATAAAAACTGAATATGTTTTATATGCCCATCTTCTGAATATGCCCATCTTCCACTAACACAAACTTTTGTAGAGTAACCTTTCAAACTAAAATGGGATGTGGGAGAAAGTTGCCTCGATGTGAAATCTGGAGCGCTCTCTGTCATCTCTCGTGTCCTGCCATTAACGGCCAGCATCTGTCGTGCCCAGCGGCCGGGTTCATGTGAGCTATGAGAGTAAAGATCAAGTCAAAGCAGGACTAGAAATGTTCTTGGCATTGGTATTACTCCGCACAAGAGAACAACATTAATGAAAGCACTTATTAACACTCAAGCAGACGACAGACGTAAAGTGCACCACCATGAGTAAACATTGGGGTCTAAGAGCTGGGAATGGGCACTGCTAAATGTTAACACCCCACAATTACATCATGGGCAAAGCTTAAAAATAAACATGATATATGAAACAGGTTATGAATAAAACACCACCGCAGACACAGAGGTAGAAAAACAATCTAGTGAAAAGGCATTGATCTGTACTCAGTCAATGAGCAGTTAGAGTCCGACCTGCTTTGAAATTGACTGGTCTAAATGCTTCGCTATAATAACGAACCGCGTACAAAAAATTGGCTGAAGGGCTCGATGTGATTTTCAACCGAGCCAACAACTCTCGCAAGCCGTTTATTCTGTGATCTCTCATCAGAAGCCGTTACCAGTTTGGACTCGGCCTGCCGTAGAGAAGACTGGCATGTGGCCACGTTTCTAAGTGGTGAAGGGATGCTTCTGTTAACCTTGGGCACACAGCAAGTGGAGGTAATCCAGGACTCACCGAGCCCGTCTAAATGAAAGCCTGCGATCTGCTGACTACACAAGCATGGTGTTGCTCATCAGCTTGCATCCTGAATTTCTCAGAATTTCAATCCTCTTTTAAAGGCTGATCTCCGTGTGATTCTCTTTTTAAATTACGATGCCGTCACTGTGAGGCTGAAACTGATCTTTAACATCTGGTGCTACTCAGTGAGGTCAAGGGTACGACACACACGGTTCGTCAAAAGCATGAGACACACTAATGACGACACTGAGAGGGAACGGTGTAGTTCTAGTGAAATTTTAGGCCTGGTCTACACTAATACTGTACGTTTTCGTTTGAAAACGCATCTTTTTCTCTAAGTTTAGGCCCTCTGTCCACACTGAGACGGGGTTTTTATGAATGAAAACAACGTTTTTTGAAAACGCTCTCCAAAGTGGATAAATTTGACAACGGCATTTTCGCATTGTAGTGTGGACTGTGAAAACTGAGGTATTTGAAAAAGATGCCGCATGTTTAGTCATGTGACGATTATTGAACCGATGGATGTGTATGTTTTGACCGCTATTGTGCCTGTTATGTACTATTCACTTTCACACAGTTGCTAAAATGTGTTACTTTGCACACTCTTCATGTCACAATCCTGCAAAGATGACAGAAAATTCACTTGCATTTGCTGTCCTGCAGCAAAACATGAGAGTAGTTGCGTTTTAGACCAAACATATAATAGTGACTGAATGCGACCTGGACGCATCAGTGAATGGTGAGATATTTTGCTAATCAAAATGATTTTGCCAGAAGAATAAAGTTGCATTTCTCTCATCTCAGGGAGCTTTTATGAGGTTGTTTGCATGCGCACTGCGCAGTAAGGTGAATTCAGCGTTTTCTGACATTTCAGTGTGGATGAGAAACTTTTGGAAAACGCTGAAAACTCTAGGACAGAGAGCATTTTGGACAGAGACGATTTTGAAATGAAAACGCGTTTTCAAATGTATCCGGATTAATGCGGACGTAGCATTAGGGTACGTTTACCCGACAACGATATGCTTAAAACGGAGAAGTTTTTCCTTTTGAGTTTTCTGCGTACAGATGACACAGATACCAAAACGATCCCAATTCACACGGAGCCGCGAGAACGACTGAAAACGCTGTATTCTGCTGCCAGGCCAGTAGATGGCGATGAAACACTATAGACTGAACACATAATACGCATGTGCATGACATCATCATATTCAGAGATTCGTTTTTGTTGTTTACACAGTGACCGCTTTCAGAAACTTGCACTTTGAAACCTGTTTTCAAAAGTTTGCGTTTTCAGCCACCTAAAACGCTGTTGTCGTGTAAACGTCCTGTGAGTGTATACCCAAAGTTCAACGGAATTCTTGCGTTTTATTAATTTATTTCGGTGTGTAATATATTGTGCTCTGCAACCGCTGTCTCATTCTCACTCATTTCTGCCTCGCGTTCCAGTCGCTTTGATTACTCAATCTCACTCGCGCTGTACATATGCATCTATTGACAACCCACTCTTAAAGGGACAGGACACTTTTATTATGACAGCACTCCACATGGCAATGGATATGTGTGTGTCTTCAGTCAGCTCTTTACTCTACGAACATAAAAGAAGAGCCGGGCGGCAGCGTGTTTGGCGGCCTGGCTTGCCTTTACATGCAGGGACACTTATCACACCTAGACCAAGATACAGGGCCTAGGGGCAGCCTTTGTTAAACAACAGTGCTTATCTTCTGCACACTGAGCACTAGTAGGAAAGGCAGAACCTTACAGGGACCTACAATACAAACACACAAGCGAGAAACTACTAAATAGGTGGCCCTCAAACCATTCATCCCCTCGCAAACACACCGAAAGTCTGCTTTCAGAAACACACACACCCCTAACCTACAGGCCCTGGATGAGTCACGCAGTGCTGTCTGCCAAAATACAAATAATGACACTTTTTATGCCAGTCATTATGCAACTTGCTCACACTTAAGTTACATTCTGCTACAATTAAGAGCAACAGCAGCAGTTATACTTGTGACCCTGAGCTGCCATACATTCTCCATCTGAATCAACCTTTTGTCCTGCGTGACTGTAATTCAGCATTGATCACAAGTGAGTCTTTCTTTGTTCACAGAAACGCAAATAACAATGCAGAGATGAGGCTGCTGCTGCTTCTAATGTCACAAATTAATGAAGATGCAACAAGAACGACGATTATCTGAGAAAGAAAGGAATGACTAAAGGTCTCTGACATATGAAGAGGAGACTGTTTCATCCAACTCTGCTTGCTGAAGCAGGGAAAGAGACACCAGAATAAGCCATATGGTTTGATGTAGAATAGATCAACTTTGATTTCAGACATTTGAGCCCTCAACACACAGAAATTATACACTTTTTGGATAAATAAAGATGGGATTGTTTCTTGCACACCACAAGAACTATTCAGAGAGTTGCATGCATGAGTTACACTGTTATAATGGTAAACCGAACACCTGTTACTAAACTGGACATGGTTTTACTGACATCTCAATCATATTAATACAAATAAATACTTACTCCGAGACTGCGGGTGAATCTTTAAGCCTTTAGGAGCCAAATTCCCGCCACTCACTTTCCTCACGCGCAGGTAAGACCTTGAGACCAGCGCGAGGAGTAAGTTAAGAAATTAGGAAACGTCAAAACAATTTCCTCTCTTTTTCCACGCCGTCTTATCCGTTAAAACCGATTTTTACAACAGTGGTAGGTATAATTTTCGATTATCTGTGTGATGATACACACGCTGTCTTTGAGCCCTACCTGTCAGAATCGGTGTTCACTCGATAACGCCAGGTGTGACTGAACAAAACTTCACTCGAAGTTGGTCCTGTGAGTGTATACCCAAAGTTCAACGGAATTCTTGCGTTTTATTAATTTATTTCAGTGTGTAATATATTGTGCTCTGCAACCGCTGTCTCATTCTCACTCATTTCTGCCTCGCGTTTCAGTCGTTTTGATTACTCAATCTCACTCGCGCTGTACATATGCATCTATTGACAACCCACTCTTAAAGGGACAGGACACTTTTATTATGACAGCACTCCACATGGCAATGGACGACACTAAACTTAATTTTAAACTCAAGTCCAGTTTTACCACCAAATAACTGGTAAATTATG
The DNA here is from genome assembly GCF_051911475.1 of Siphateles boraxobius. Lineage (NCBI taxonomy): Eukaryota > Metazoa > Chordata > Actinopteri > Cypriniformes > Leuciscidae > Siphateles > Siphateles boraxobius. The sequence goes on along the minus strand of NW_027508699.1, from coordinate 7,888,594 downwards.
AGTCTATTCAATATGTCATAGTTGTACATTGTTAGGGGAAGATGTATTGCTTTTTGAAAAGCACCTTCATTATAAAGCCTAAAAAGCTTCAGTATAAAAACGAGACTGCGTTAAATAAGAAATAGTATGTATTTGACGGCTGTTAAGGCAAATTAAATTGACAAAACCTCGGTTTAATAAATGATGGCAGTGCCACAGTCATAAGAGCTTCAAAGATAATTCTACTCTAGTACTCTAGTTCTCCCATCTGGTCATTTGAAGAATTGCAGACAGGTCCCTTCACACAAATACTGGTGATTGTATAATAGCCTACAATGAAACATCAGTTCAGTGTGCGCATTTATATAACAAATTTAAAGTAATAGACGTAACCTACTACTTTTACTGATGTCTACTATTTGTAAATTTAGCTGAGATGTAGAAGCCAATTTCTCTGATGAAAAGCGCAATATCATTTTTTTTTTAAATCATATCTATTAATAGTGTAGATGTTGATTTTTTTTTGGTGTGCTATGGCATATGCGAACTGTGATTATGAATAATGTTTCTTTAAAAAAAAAACTAATTGAGTCATAAACGTCCTTAAAAATGTGAGGTTAAACAAGTGATGAAAGAACCTAAATTTAGTGTATATGTAGTAATTTTAGATGAGAGTCACTCCACAGTTACTGTAGCTTGACACAAAGAACATCCATGGATCCAAAAGAGTCTTAGGTTTAAACGAGTTGTTCAAATGTTTTATTAATCACTTGCAGGCTTATAAAACTGAGAATCAGCACATAGCCTATGTAAAGCAATAAAACAATTATGCCCACAACAAAACTACTACTGCCATTACATTTCATTCTTCAGAAACTTTTTAAAAGATATGGATATATAGACAATCATGAAACTGCAAGTGATAGCAAAGACATTGTTGTTAGAATAATCTTTAATCTCCATTTTCATCTCTTCCACATTAAATGTTCGGGCAAATTTCATAGTTGTACATGAGTGTCTCTCTTTATCAGTCCATAAACATTATTTTCTAATTGCAACTCGATTCATATTGATGGCCATGATATGATGATAAACAGATGATACTGGTATCAAAAGGTAACCAATAAAACCAATTAGCTGAATAGTTTCAATTAAATCTCAGTTTGAAGAAGTTGAATACAATTTGATTGAAGTGAAATCCACACAAAGAAAAAAAAGAGAAAACAAAAAAAAGGAAAAGTATTTCAATCTTTAAAGCTTCATCATAATCTACAAGGCACAAACAAGTAATTGATACACTAGAAACAGAAGAAATATGAAAACCGAATACGAGAACAGGACAGACTCTTGTGACAGGATCTTACAGAGGTTTCTATAGTTTTGATCTCTGCTGTGATCCTCACCCACTCCACATTTGATTCATCCAAGGCAGAAGAAGGTAACAGCACTTGATTGTTCAATAGATTACATGACTCACAACAGATAACTAGTATGGTAGGAGTGTGTGAACATAGACGATTTGTACATCATCATGGGAAACACTGTTCCCGATAATTACATCCACACCACAGTGAAATATGAGGGGCACTGCCCTCGATATCAACACATCGGTAGGCAAAAACTACCATCATCTTCTTCGCATTATGGAAGGCACTGCTCCCGATAATTTTTCTGGATCAGGTAATAACACTGATTCAAAAGGAGGATGCCAGAGACTAATAGACACCAGTCATTTTCTTTCTATTTCTTTTTTTTTAAGAAATGCACTGTGGTAGTTTCTGGTCATAGCTTTTGAAGACAAGGTTATCTCCGTAGCAGATGCTGCTTTCACATTTCGACAGTATAACTGTCATAATTATGGAAGGCACTGCTCCCGATAATTATACATTTGTTAAAAAGGCGTTACAAAATGCTATTTATAGTGATCCCTGTCACTGATAAATAAAAAAACTAATAAATAGATATTTCAGAGCCACTTAGGAAAGCCTCCTTCTACTATTTGACAGAATTGATCTGAAATGCCCCTGAAAAGCGTATCCAACCAAAAAACTGGAAAAATACTGTGCTTTAGATGGGTGTTATCACAGGTAAGTTAGGTTACAAACATTAAAATGGCTGATTGTCCAACTGTAGCCTGTATAATAAACATCAACCTCTAAATCCAGACTGTTCAGGTATTACACCACATGTTCCTAAAATGATGAAAATAAACCAATAACACATTTCAAATTTGTGTAATCTAAACTAGATCTTAAAGGAACAATTCACCCACGAATAAAAATTTTAGATTATTGACCCTGATGTCATTCTAGCCCCTTATACATTTTGTTCTGTTCTTCACACATATTTTGGATAGATTCAAAAAGTTGAATTATAGTACACTTTTATGATATTTTATGGTGATCTTGTGTCAGTATTGAAGTTTGAAATCTCCAGTAATTTCGTGTAAAAGAGCAACCAGTACATTTTTCAAAATATCTTCATGCGTGTTTCACATAAGAGGTTTGGAAGGACATGAGGGTGAGTAAAGGATGACAGAATTGCTATTCTTGGGTCAACTGCTGCTTTAAATACTGAGGTAAACCTCGAATCATAAATTCACGTTAACAGAGCACCAATATCGTTTTCTCCTTTTTTGTCTTGAGTGGTGGTTCAGAGTTATCAAATAGTTAAAGAGGAGAGCTGAATCTGCTTGTCTAAATTTCATTATCCATATCCCAAACTTCCCCTGCCAACGCATTGGCACAGCCCTGGATGGTCCAGGTAGCGAGAGCAAACTGATTCCTGAATTGGTCGACGTCACCAGATTGGAGGTTTCCTCTAATAGCTTCGAGGTGATCCACCAGAGCTGCCAGTGTGTGCGAGCCAGAGCCCAGCACGATGTGCCGGAACGGAGTCTCCCGTGGTGACGCGTAAGGAGAGAGGAGACTGCCTTCCACCTTCACACAGACACACAGTGTTAACATCCACATGATAGGAACTTTTTTTAAATCTGTCTTTTTCATGTCACAACTGCTTGCTCTGCACTGTTTTTAAAACTGTAAATCCCTAGAATGCAAACGGTGACTTTTAAAAGATTTTTAAGGCTGGTATTATGTTGCTTTTAGCCTATTTCTATATCCTAGTGTACAAGTTGACAAAATTAATGCTCAGCAATTCATTTAAACTGGATCTAAAAATGTAGCAAAATTAGAGTAGGGTGTTCCTGCAATACTAGATGCTGCAGTTTCAGGACTGCATTTATGTGACCCTCTTTTTTTCCCGTATGTACTAGTAGTTTATACCATTTCATAGCACTTACTGTTCAAGTCTGTATTTGTATTAGACAGGAATGATTTAGTAGTTTAATGATGTAAATTTAATTACATATATTGTATATATATATATATATATATATATATATATATTAAGATATATTGTCCTAACCTACCCCTAAACACAACCACTGGTAAATCTCTTGAAATATTTAATCTAATTTGTTTCAATATGAGGCCCTATATTCTGGTTTAAATAACGTTTTGATGGAAAGACATACAGGGGACTTCCTTTTCATTAGTCACAGTTCAGTGTGGCGCTTCTCGTCTGGTGTGTGACGACTTAAAGTGCAGTTAACCGTAAAACTGTTTGCCCTAGAAACTAGTGTGTAATTTAGTATGTTAATAGATTAAAACAATATGAAAACAAATACCGGTTTACAATGTCAATTATTATTAACTATTTTTGCACAGCTAAAATAACTTGAGATGTCTGACACAGAAAGCCTTAAGTATTAAAACTTAAAATGCCCGCTCCCGCTCTTACTTTAAGGAAAAATAAATAAAATAAAATCTGTGGGTCTAGTCGGTTTATTTTAGGTTTATTGTAGGTCTCTTCTGTTGGAAACGGAAACCTCCGGTATTGCAGGAATATAGGATTGCAAAATTAATTTAAAATGTATCTTTTGTCTTCTGAGAAAGCAAAACAGAAATATTAATGACTTATCTTATCATCATATCCAAACTTTGTCCAATGATCGCGAGAATGACCCTCCTCCTAATACCACTATCAATAGCAGCAGGCCTTTGATGTATTCCATCCCAACTCTCTTTTACAATAAGAAAAATTTGTCAACTAGGGCTGTCAAATAACAATTTGAATTTAGAATATTCTTCAAAAAAAAAAATGTGTATGCAAAAACCGTGCACTCGAATTTTTGGTGTGTCAAGAGGTGCGCGATACATGATGATGACGTAACTGACGCGGTGTGTTTTTGTTAGCTTATCCAGTATACAACGCAGTGAGGCTGGGTTGTTAATTTGAAAAAATGACGGAAAAAGCCTACTTGCTGACGAATACCTTCTCAGTTGGTGGCAAAAATCGTGCGGTATGTATCCACATATTGCACAGCTGGCAAAGACATACTTGACCACGTTGACCGTCTGGTGTTTTGCGAACAATATGTGTAGTGAGTAGAAGTTGATTGCTTCTGATTGGCAGTTTGCTATTTTGTGTTCTGTTGAAGCGGGTTTCTCAGGTTACTGATGCTCTTACACAGTTTTATGCACTATTGTAACCCAGGGACGTGGGTTTGGGGGTTGGTACATGCGCTTTATGAGGCACACTGGCGCACATCTGCACACACACACAAGGACTCTCGCTCTCTCCCTCTCTGCTGCGCGCGCGCTACGCAGTTTGGAGCTTGCGAGCTTTAGATTCCTGGGCGATTTGAACTAATTTGCGGGCATCAAGGAGCCGTTATCAATATGCGGGAGACTCCCGGAGACTGATTGTTGTTCTTATTATCATTTAGGGGGGCTTAGGAACATTTTGGCGTAGCTTCAGCCCCACTAAAATAGGCCTAACGACATCCCTGTTGTAACCTAATTTTCTTTGCATGCATATTAAGGAGATTATATTGTATCTAAGAACAATTGTTACAAAATTTAATACACTTTAAAAAGTGAATGTCATTTAATTTCAATAAAAGATTGATGCTTGATTTGGTTTGCGTTTGCTTATTGCGCTCGGTTTTGCCCTCTTCTGGGTATAGGAGACAATACAGACTTTATACAACATTAAGTATTGCCCGAATTTATTTCTTAAATATTAGTAAAATTCTAAATTTAGCTTTTCCAGCCAGTTTGACAGCCCTAATGTCAACACAGGAAAGAATGAAATGGCTGGACGAGTGCCATGTTATTTACCCTCATAATGCGATTGTTGATGATGCGACACTGCTCCATGTCGTCAAGATCGCTGTTGCGGATGACGGAAACGAGGGCGCTGGCGGCACGATCGTACGACCCCTGAGCTGACAGAAGCCACTGCATCGTCAAAGTGGAAGGAAGGCGGCGAACCTTGACAAGTAAAATGCAAAAAGTGAATTAAAGCTGCTTTCTGTACTTTACAGATATTTACAGAGCCCTACAGGGACAAGGTGAAGAAAAAAAAAAAAAAGTAAGATGGGAGTAAATGCTTTTGTGTTCTCTTGCAAATGTTTTGCATTCCACTGAGAAACTTTGCGTTCCAAAAATTCTTTGCGAGCGAATGCAAAGTTTCTCAGGGGAACGCTGCGAAGGCAACACTTTTACGGGCAAATGCAAAAGCATTGAAATTTATTTTTACCTCCCATCTCATATTTTTTCCATCCCCATGTCCCTTTAGATCAGGGATGGGCAACTCCGGTCCACTGTCCTGCAGAGTTTAGCACCAACCCTAATTAAACACACCTGAACAAGCTAATCAATGTTTTCAGGATTACTAAAAAATAATTTGTCGTCAGGGTTGGAGCTAAACTCTGCAGGACAGTGGCCCTCGAGGACCGGAGTTGCCCATCCCTGCTTTAGATGCTCTGTAGATCTTCAACAGACATTAACCCCAAATTATTTTAGAGTAAACGCATGCAACCCCGTAGACTCACCATTTGACGTGATTCAATTTTAGCCCTGATCTGGGACACATAGTTGCGGATCACGCTGGTATACTTTGCCACGTTCAGCTTGAGCAGGTGGTCGTGTGCCAGCCGAAGAGTAACCAGCCCAGCCACCTCACCTGCTGTCTTGGCCAGTTTCAGAGTGGAAGAGGAAGTGTACCGGTCCAGACTTTGTTCGGTATCCTCAAAAGTGCCAAACGGGTATGACTTTGAACTCTGAAAATCATCAGGCAGATGTTTACTTCCTATCATCCATCAAGAAACTAACTGAACCTGAATGCATTTAACATCTTCAGTAAAAGCTGAATACTTACCGAAGTAAATCGAAAGGAAAGTGACGGGATGCCCGAGAAGCTCTGGAATGGATAAGCAGAGTGAGACAAACCCATAGGCTCCATTCTGTGAAGAAAGAAAAAGGTAGAACGTTTCTAACATTGTTGGTACTGGACTAGAACTATTAAACAATGTAATTCATTGAAATAAAGCTGAATAAAATAAAATGTTGCCTTAAAAAGTTACAAACTGCAGCTTTAAAACATGTATTTTATGAATCAATTTTCCAAACCGTGGCTTTGTCTTATCCTGAATCACCACAGTACACCTATAATAAGTGTTTATATTGGGACCATTTAAGACTGGTTCGGGTCGTACCGCTGTGGAGTAGCCCAGTACCTGCACGACTCGTTATAGACACAAACAGAGAGAAGTAGATCCGGCTACAATGTTCTTCCACAAGACGCATGCAGTTCTGTTTATTAACCGCTAGAGCGCCAAAAGTTACGGACTGCAGAATTAAGGGTGAAGTACTAAAATGTAATAGTTATATAAAAATCTTTAAAATTAACTAATTAAAAAAAAAGCACAGTACAAAATTACTACAACAAACTAAAAAATGGTTTAATTGAAAATATAAAGATAAAAGCTAATTTAAAATATTAAAGGGTTTGTATAATGCCCCTTTTTACAATATGTAAAATAAGTCTCTGTTGTCCCCAGAGTGTGTATGTGAAGTTTAAGCTCAAAATAAGATCATTTTGTACAGCATGTTAAAATTGTCCCTTTTTCAGGGTCAGTAAAAACGCATTGTTTCGCATGTCCCTTTAAATGCAAATGACCTGCACAGAGGGCGGAGTTTGTGTGTGTGTGTGTGTGTGTGTGTGTGTGTGTATTAACAGATCCGATTACTTCACTCAGACAAGCACTAAAATGTCAAACTGTTCTGCCTTTTATGTTTAAACTTTAAAGTTTAAAGTCGGACAGACTCAAGAAGTGACAACATGTAGAATGCAACAGGACATTTCTGTATGGTAAGTTGATGAATTTATGTCGCTGATGTGGAGTTAACTCTTCTATTAGCATATTCTGTCATGATAATCTATAAAATTGCTCGTGTGGGAACTGCTGTAAGATGCCTAGAGTGACATGCTATTGCATTTGTGTTATGTACTGTATTGCATGTGAAAATACGGATGCGACAGCTTGAGCTGAAACAAATGTGCTCTACTACAACAAGTCTTCCTCTTCTCAGCATGGACTGCGTGTTCCCGGGGGCGAGGTTTATGTAAATCTTAGGGTTGGTGATGTCACTAACCCGTGAGGAATGTCATGTAGTCCCTACCAGCTGTTTGCTGTAGTCCTTAAAAAACTTCTTTAACCCTTACTAGTCAACCCGGTTTACTAGTCAATTTCGGCAAGTGATGCATTAATGATGCATTCCAAAATAAAAAAAGTTTCTGCTCTGAATAGACACATAACACACATATATTTAGAAAGCCAACCCTAGAGAGTTTCCAGTTCAAGACTCATCATTAATCAGACTGTTATTATAAATATCTTCCTTTGCTTTGACCTTTGAGCGTCGTAACTTTGCAGATGTTTTTTATGCTAAAACAGCAACAATACTCTCTAACTAAAGTTAGAAAAGTAAAATCATAATCAACCACGCCTTTAACAATACTATATAGTATATAAATGATGTTCAAATTGTGGAGCATAAGCAGCACGGGACCAACTTACACAGACTTCTCCCAGTTGGATCCAGCAAACTCTTCGTACAAGGATTTGGTTGCATCAGCTGTAGATGAGACCTGCATGGGGAAGAAGTTCATTTTCTTTACAAGACAGATAAAACAGCTCAGGACAGGTTATAAGAGGAAAAATGGCAAACATTCAGCATTTGTGATTCTAGGGGCGTGCGATATATATTGTTTTAATGATATGTGATCTGAAATTATCGAGTATGTCCTTCACTTTAAAAAACGCTCAGAGAGCGCACGCATAAACTACGTGATCAGTCTAGTAGGTTAGACTAGTGCGCTTGTGCATTTAGATTTACTCTATTAAAATGCATTTTGAATCCCACCAAAACTCAAGATGTAAAAATGCCCCTGTATATATTTTATATTTATGTAATTTAATTTGGACACACGAAGAGTGCCACTTTCTCCAAATATCGGCACGATTACAAATGTGATATTGCTTTTATACAACATTCCAATAAACAAAAATTATTCATATTATGTGACTTACATTTTAGACACAATATTGCCCTTTTTCTATCCATTTCTCCTACGAAAATAGTTCAAAACAAAGACTAATAAACATTATTTATGCACTTGTACCTGCAGGTTAAATGCATTCATGTCACCTCTGAGCAGCATTAAACAGTCTGTGTATATCGTTAAAATCCCAGAAAATATTGAGATCTCATTTTTTGTCAATATCGCACACACCCCTTTGTGATACATTACCTGCTTCATAGTGCTCTCTAGTAAGTCATACAGCAGTGGACTGGCAGATGCTTTGAAAGAGTCAACACCTAAAGAGAATGGCAGATGATCAGCATCAACTCAAGAACAAACTTCAACTCTTCAAGAAATAACCCTTTACAAACCTGAAATAACTTCATCAAGGCTGATGTAAGAAAACGTTTTCATATTCAAGGAGGTCAGGTAGCCCTATGGGTACAAAAAACACAAAATACAAATTCACACTGTAAACTAAAAGTCTATGTTTGGAATTGCGTCCTAACATACTACAGTAGCAGGGCTGGCACCGCTCAGTCAAGATCAACGTGAAAATAGATTTTAAACGTGCCGGCGCGTTTTGCTGTTTTTTTTCCACATAGCAGCAACATAGACTTAAAATACTCCGTCATTTTTGGTCATATAAATAAAATCAATACATGATTATAAACTATAGAGGGTCTTCTTTTTTTGTGTACACTCACATTAGCATCAAAACCATGTGCTTTTGTAAAATGAAGAAAATAAACAGGGTGTGCTTTCTGCCTCTCTGTCTCCGTCAACTTTTTTTCTGGAGCACGTCTCTAAACTTAAACAAAGCTCAGCGAATACTGTTCACACAAGCATGAGCAATATATCTTTATAATCATTTAAGTTTGTACTTTTAAAATATCTAATTCAAAACTAAAATAAATATTCTCTGTTTATGTAATCTATAAAAAAGAGAGAGGTGTCAGCCGATCTCATTATCGTTCTCTCAGCTCATTATTCTGCTAATGTGACACGCCCACGGACCGCGCGCGCTATTCAGACGCAAATGATCTGAAGCAAAACATGCAAAGTGTCAACGCCCCTCAAACGCGATAACACAACAAATGTAATCATCAGATTAATGTACTGTTTCTTCTTGCGAGGCTGTGTGAGGAATAATCCTGGGACATTTACCTCAGAACATGTGCTGGTTTATTTTCATTTCGAGGAGCAACGGATCTAGCCGAGAAGTATGTTTTTTTTTTTTTATATTGTTCTAATCGCGATATCATAGTGTATGTAAACCGCAAACAGACTGTTTAAATATGAATCGCGTCTGTGAATGAATGAACTGAACAGTTTTTACCAAACCCTATTGCTATACTAAGATGGAAATTTATACTAAGTGAAAATCGACTGAAATAAGTTGAAATAACGTTAAAATGTCTTTGTATTAGCAACGTATTAGACTGCAAATTAATATTTATATGCCCTAATATAGGCTATCATAAAAACAACAAACGACATGCCTATGTTATAAACGAAATATGAAAGACAACATTTCGTTGACTAGTTTTGGATAGATTATTAACTGTTTACTGTAAACTAGACTACTGCCACATTGAATAAGCTTTTGTTCACCAATTTCTGCTCAAATGTTAAACATATTAGGCTATGTTTGTTTTGTCAAAAATAAAGTCATCAACTAGGATACTATTATAGTGTTTGTTCCAATGTAGGCTTTATTCAAACTAATGAATCCTTAACTTTGAAATATGTATGATAAAATGTATACTTTACTTTTTACAAAGAAATATTACATTTGAAATATTGTTATTTTAATTGTTGCTGTAATTGTAACCTTTTTAATAAAATAGCAAATAATATATTTACAAGGTAGATGTAAACAAAATCTTAAAAGGTCAATATAAGCCTTCTCTTCAAATTATTTGTATTGTGTTTTATTAGTGACAAATTTGGGGAGAGGATACATATCCAAAACTTTCTGAAAATACAGTATGAGAATTAACTACACAACTACTAGAAATGTTCACCTTGGATATTATACAATTTGCAAGCAAAAATACAAGTGGAAAAATACTATTTTTGTCTAGATGTTTCCAACTGTGAACCACTTTTGTAGTATATATATTTTTTTTTTCTTGTGTCCTTGTATTCTTTCTTGTGGCTCAGTGACACACCTGTGAAAAGCTCATTATGCAGGCTCATTAAGCAGGTCTTTTGTCTTCACAGGTGTGAATCAGACCATTATACATGAGTCACGCCCATTTCGCATATTGCCTTTCCAAACAAAAAGTGTTTTACTAAATTTAAATCAATGCATTGTTTTATGTGAATGATTCGGCAGGATGATTTTCAGATCATTTTGAAGCAAAAATCCTAGGCGAGAACATCCATTAGTCAAAAGTCTTGTGGACACATATTTAGTATGTTTTTTGTGGCCTTATTTCAGAGACTTTAAGTTTTAGTTTTTTCAATAACCATGCATAAACAATATTCTCTCAAAAATACAAATATGTACATATATCTTGCTCACATATTATGGTAGCCCTGTTTGTGCTATATAGAGTGAATTTACACCTTTGCCATTAACATGTTTATAAATAACTGAAAAAAGCACAAATGTCAGAGCATGTCAGAACACCTCCAGGACCCCAAAAACACCTTGGACCCCAGAGGGTTAATGATGAAATGACTATACAAACAGTCGATGAGCACCGGGTAATTCTAGGATCTTAGTTATTTGAAGTAGCCACCAGGGCGGTTCCCCAAAAACTAAATGTTCCCCAAGGCCATTTTTCTGGTTGTATACGCACCGCCAGTACGAACTCTGAAGTGCCGTAAGTCACGCTCGTTTAGTTCTTAGAACTAAAATCATTCCCAGTTCCTGTGGTGCGAACACGCCAAAAAGCGGGTACTTCCCCCAATAGTTCTAGGAACTAAAAGGTTCCTCCGAAGGGAAAGTTTAATTTTTTTAAATTTACATTTTTTTTTTTTTTAAAGGCTTAAAATGATATGCTTCTATCTGGGAATTATACTAGTATTTGGTTGTAGTAATTTAAAAAAAATGTGATTTAAGTTTGAAGAAATTAATGTAAATATGTATGGTTACTGGTTTGAGATTATTTGGTCACACAAACAACAAGGCCAATTTTGAACAGAACACAGTGAAAAATGCATTCATACCTCTAACCACTCTGTGGCCCCGACACTTCCAAATTCACCAGCACTCCAACTGCCAAACACTATGCTCCTCTTTGGCTTGAATCCATCTTGAAAAAAAGAAAGAAAGTTGCACTTATAATCAACAAGAATTATTGCAAATTAATAATTATCACTTTTACTTCATTATTGTGATTTGAAATAAATGTATGTCTTTAAAAAGAAATCACTACTTATTTGCAATGTACCATTCTGGATCATGTCTGTGATAGTTCTGGCCAACTCCACCAGTAAACTAGTGCCGACTGTGCTTCTGGCAAATCCAGGGCCCCATGCGTCCCGCTGAGCTCCTATCACCATATAACGATCTAAAGCAAAGGATGAAGACAAAAACCAAGCGATCAGGGTCTGGGTGTTATGTGGCTGACGGATGAACCCAGGCGCAGACAGTATGCAATCTCAAAACGTTTATTGTAGACAGAAAACAGGGAAAACAAAACCCACGAGGGGGTAAAACAAGGACAACTCTGACGAGGGAAGTAGTGATGTGTCCTCCCGTATCGAGACTTCGAAGCGTGTGTCGAGTAATCCGGGATGATTTCTGTGAAGCGCGTATCCAGGCTTGTGTCGGTGACGAATGTGGTGACGTTTGAAGCCTCGCGAGCCGCCTGTACCACGTGACTGCTTCAGGAAGTGGTTCGCGGTTTGGCGGTCTATTTGAAATATAAGGGCCAACAAAATGCAATGGATTCCCCCTCACATTTTGTGGACTTGGGACTTTACGAGTTTGTTAGCGATCTATTCAAGCTTCTTTTTTTTTGCGATGGAACCATGCGATGTCATTATAATCACACTGCACGTTTTACATTTATTGTCCACTTGATGGCACAATAGAGCAAATGAAGCACCATGAAGCTTCGGCACATGAATGAACCAATTGGATGGAACGCTTCAATGCTTTATGAAGCTTCATCTCGCCATCACTAGAGGGAAGACTAAACTAGACTAACACTTGACAAACTAGACTATAAACTAATAACAGAAACAGGATCAGGATCAGTAATACACTAGACAAAACTCTCAAAAGGTACTCACAGATAAGTTAGCAATGACTCACACAACGTATGACAAAGTCAAACAACGAACCGACACAGGACAGCATACACAAGGGGATTATAAAGGAAACACTAATGACAGGACAGGTGAAACTGACTAGACAATAATGACAAGACGAGGATAACAAGGGGGCGGGGTTACGTGACGAGACAACACAAGCACATGGCCCAAGCAAAAGGCCATGTGCTTGTACACAAAACATGGGTCTGTCATGATTCTGCCACCAGACCAGAGAAATCAAAAGACATGATGGCAGAATCATGACACTGGGACCAATTACTTGTTTGATGTGCTGTTTAAAGCCCAGTGTAACAGTATACAGTACCTGCATCCAAATATCCTTTAATGACTCCAAACACGTTGTGGATTTTTTTCTGAACAAGGACATTGTTCACTTCCACGGTAATATTGTCACCTTCATCGCCAAGCCTGGTATCCCAGAGCATCCGATCACTCCAGCCACCAGGTAAATCCCGACCGCCTAACTTACTGCGAACAAATGTGACAAATGCGTAAATAAAGGGAATAACAAAAAAACACATTAACAGAAAACTGATGAGAATGTGAGTGGTTCTGGCAGCCAGGATGCTAGAGTGATCTGGGTGGCTTCCAAGACATTGCTATGCAGTTGTTAAGATGTTCTGCGTTTTTTGGTGCATTGTCATGGGGTTGATAGATGGTTGCTAGGGTGTTCTGCGTGGTTGCTACCGTAGGTTGTTGCTGGCTCAAGTCAAAAGAGCCCAATTCCAAACCTTTATTATATTCCGGAGCCAGATTCACAAAACATTCATTAAAATAAAACTCTTAACTGCCATTTTATACTTATTCTCTAACTAAATAAAGTTAAGAATATTTTTGTATTTCCAAAAAGAATTTCATAAGAAATTTCATATTTATTTTTTTTAAAGAAAAGTTTAAATTCCTGAAAAGAATGTTCTTAAATTTATCATAAATAACCTCTGAAAGTTAGGATCACCTCTTAAATCCCCAAAGGTAAGACATTGAATACATTTTTAGGGTTGTTTAAAACATCAAGCATTACAATAAAACACTAGCTACATATTATTATTACAAAGGATGAGCACAATAACACAGAAGTGACAACATTGACTGATAATGTAATCAATGATTGCTTGTACACAAAACATGGGTCTGTCATGATTCTGCCACCAGACCAGAGAAATCAAAAGACATGATGGCAGAATCATGACACTGGGACCAATTAGATCATTAAACATGTGATATTTTTCAGAATTCGTAAATCAGTTAAAACTCAAAACCAAGGTCAAATAGGGAACTCGTTTATCATTTTATAATTCTGATTTAATCTTTGGCAAAGAAATTGCCAAACTGACTCTGTACAGAACCCTTTTACAAAGTCTTGATTTTGTTTGTGAATCCTAATAGAATAGGTTTTCATACTTGAATGTTCAAAAAACACTATTTTTCACATATTTTACATTGTTGCAGCATCTCTCCTATCAGTCTTTCAGTAACGCTCAGTTTAGTTCCCGTCTCTATGAAGCACCTTCTTCTGAAAAGCACGTGCTCTGATTTGTTGGCTGGATCAATGTGTTGTGATTGGTCAACCGCTTCGAGCGTGTTTCGGAAATGCCATGCCCCTTTCCATAACCTTGTTAAATCCGGGATGGAAAAAACAGCATCTATTGGACATGGTGACAACACGCTACTATCTCAACTCAACCAGGCCTCGCTCTTTTATTTTGCATTCCTTGGGCGGGAATTATTTAAACAAGGAATATTTTGACGTGTTCGTTCCCGGAAGAAAACTCCAGCACATCCCAGGAGTGGCCATCAGGAGAATCCCTGGTGGGCCGCTCATAAAAACTTTTTAATTTGTATGTGCAGTTTTAGCTGTGCACATTAATAAGTTTGATTCTAGAGCATTTGCTAAAAAGTTTCTTATTTATCTAGTTATATTAGTTTCTTATTTATCTGTATATCCCTGTCCAAGAGTTTTTTTATAGGGGGGGTTGATTGCTTGAAGGGGCTTGTCTCGGGAATTAAATCCCGAGCTGAAAATGGGTCCCACTCCGGCCCTAACTTCAGGAAGTTCAGAAACAGTGTTTACTGATATAGAAAATAACTCTCTTTGGAGTGCCTTTGTAACTTTGCAGACCCTTTTTATGCTCAAACAGCAACATTTCACACTAAAATGTTGAAAATGTAATTAAGCATAATAGGACTTATATAAGTATATAAGATTTGCCTGCTTTTTCATCCAACAGAAAACATCTTTCCTCAACAAGCTGCACAATTTTCATTTCAAACACTTAACTATCAGTGATAGTAATGAGTATATCAGTAACAGCAACAGACAGTGATAGTAAACGGCAAGAGAAATGTCACTTGCGGTCACAACTGCACCTCATGATCTCTGTAGCCTGCTTTACGGTGATAGTTTGGGCCGGAATGAGGGGCAAGCCAGAAGACTCAGTCGGGGGAAACTGTGTATGATTGAAGGAAGGGAATCCTGGAGTGTACGGATCCCCAGTGCCAAGATGGACCTTTGAAAAGAGCGTTTTGAAAGATCATGAATCAACTGTACATAAACTTTGAATAAAACAAATGATCTGATAAGAGAAAGGTTCCACAACTTACATGGCCAAAAAGAGCAGTGTCGTCATTAATTTCGTAGTTAACAGGATCTGGGTAAATTAGCACTGCACTAGCATTGAAGCTAGCAGCATTAGCCACCTGTAATAAGCAAAGGATTAATAAGTAAATATTAACAGTCTTAAAATATGAGTGAGTGAGAGCACCAACCTTTTCAGCGAAACTTAATAGTCCAGCTCTGATCAAGACAACCTTTCCATTCACATCAACATTCAGCTCTCGCAGGCGTCCGAAGTCCTCTGCTCGTCCATAATGGGCATACAGAGCGGCTCCCTACACAACAGAATCAGTCATAAATAATAAGAAAGTCTGAAACTACTGTGGTCAAAACAATTAATCACTAGGTGTGTAAGGATACCCTCATGTCACGATTCGATACACATCACGATACGATATTATTGCGATACTCCAAGACAAATGATAAAAGGTTAACAATAAATGTACTGTTGATTAAAATGTTAAATTTGATATTACATTGTGTGTAAATGAATGGGCTCGGACTTCGATATTGTTACACCCCTACTAGATATGTCTTACTGTTGCGTTTGTGTTTTAAAACATGTTTTAAGGGTTTCAAATCTTATAGAAGAGTGCATGCTAGACATACTCAAGAAAATTAACACTTCTCTCAGAGTTGAATATTTAACATGCACATTTTTTGAATTTTTTAACTTTTTAAGCCCTATTCGGACAGAACTAGTTTTCCAGGAGGACGTTAAAGAAATTTGTGTTTCACAAACATGCTTTAAATCCTGTACGAATCTGGAAGGTCTGTATATTTCCTCACACAAACTGAAGATCAAATTTCCTACTGTTTTTCGGCAAACTCAACGGTCCTAATCTAATCCCATCCGAATGTGAATGTCTGCGATTGCCAATGTTGTATTATTTATACGAACTCTTCTCCTCATGTGTTTTTGAAATATCTGAGCTACCGTTGTGCATTAATCTTCAGCATGCTTTCATTTCATTTCAACATAGATGGTATCCAATGCAACATTTTTATTATAAAATAAAGGATAGAGCCAAATCGTGGAAACTGTGAAAACTGCCCATTTTAATGTCAGATAAGAGTAAGATACTAGACTAGATTTCACTGTTCACTTATGTGGGTTTAATTATAAACAGACACTTGGGCATGGGCATGAGTCCGAAGTATCAAATTACCTTCATAAAGGGCCTTACAGGTGTTAAGTGTGTCCCCGGCTCAAAAGGACATTTATGTAATATGTAGGGTGATATTGCCACAGCCATATCACCCTGTAGCCCAAGACTCGTTGCCCACTGAGGCTATGCTTAGTGGGTTGAGCCTGGTTAGTACCTGGGTGGGAGACTCCTTGGAAAACCAACCTCAATGTCCTGGCCAAGTTCCCTCCACTGGCCCTTATATCAATCATGGCCTCCTAATAATCTCCTCCATTGAATTGGCTCTATCACTCTCTCTCCTCTCCACCTATATCTGGTGTGTGGTGAGCGCACAGTTGCTGCACACTGGTGGGGGTTGAGGAGAGACCCTGACATGATTGTAAAGCGCTCCGGGTGTGCAGTAGTACATATGAAAACGCTATATAAATGCCTCATTCATTCATGTAATGCACTCAACCACAGCACATGATCTTCTGTAACGGCCACATCTAGTAAACAGACACTCCCACACGGAGTAACGAGGAGATGTTAGTCCCGTCCGAATTGGTACATGAAATCCCAGATGTTAAGTGATAAGAATTGTAACTCAAACGTCGCTTAGAAAGCTAGTCCTGTCCGAACAGAGCTTTAGTGCTGTTTTAGCGAAAACAATTTGCATACGCTCAGATGTAATCCAGCATGGCTTCAAGAAACTAGGAATATTGCACAAGTTGTATAAATTACTTTTATGTAAAGTAAGAAGTTTTATGGTGCTCTTTTGTCAGTTGGTTGTCAACATAAATCAGACATGCAAACTCCTCAGAGTAAAAAAGGTGACAGTGTCGCGCGGGGGGGGGGGAGATGGGGGGGGTTTAATTTTTGAGATTTTAATATCCAAATGACACATTTCTGAGCGCTTTATTAAACAGAAATTTGCTGTTGTTAGCCTAAAACAACATGCTCGCCAGATTGTTTATCTAAATAGCCCTATGTTTTTAGAAATTACTGTTGACCAGGTTTTAGGTTTTTTGTCATTTCCTTGATTTAATTTTTTTAATTATTTTTTTAAATTAAAACTAACAACATAAAGTATGATATTTTTTTTACTTTGGGCAATTCTGTAGCTATAATTGACTTAGGAGCATATAAAACAAAACAGCTCCTTGGAAAAAATGAAATGTAATATAGTAGTTATAAACAAAGGTTATTTTAGTTCAGATTAGTTTGAGGGCAGCAATTGTATTCATAATGTCAAAATAAAACCGACGTCATGTTACTTGAAGGCATTATAGCCTACTATTCCTGCCAACTTCCATGGTTGCAGTTCCGCTTGCATTACGTTTGCCATTTCATGTTGTGGGCAATGTTGTGGTGGCTCCGGCGGATTATGAGCGCCCTTACCACGCGCAACGCGCCTACATTTTAAATAACAAAATTTTGGTCGGCAGGAAAAATGGCCTACAATAAAAAAAAAAAACTCTCCGGTTCTACACGATTCATGTAAATGACCCAATTGACCAAGAAAACGCTGTTTGTCACCGAAAAGCGACAAGTTTGCAGGTGTGATAAATGAACATTAAAAACTAACCTCCACTGTTGCAACTGCACTGTATGCCAAATATCCCTCGGTTTTTCCCACAGCGTTGCCACGAAACAGCACTTTATTTGAGGTACCACGATCTTGGACTTTCACATAGTGCTCGTCGGTCCAGGGGGTCATTCCAAACGTTCGGAATTTTCCCATGATTTTATTAGCAAGCGCCTCATCGCCTGAGCTTCCCGCCTGGTGACTGACACTAGAGAATTCCCTGCAAGAGGGTGAAAGAGAAACAGAAAGACCAAACAAAGCATGTTTAACTTTGAGTACCTGCTCATCTTACCATATGGACAAAGCAAAAGAGCAGTTGTGTGTATTTACTTGAGGTTGCTCTTGATGTTGTCGGTTGTCAGTTTCTTTTTCAGCAATGTCCTGAGATCACTCCAGTCCAACGAATAAACCGGTTGTTCTCTCACTGGGGTAGTCTCACTAAAGACCGGACAATCTGACTTGATTTCATTCTTGACTGTGCTTCTATTAGATAGGTAACCAATAAGGTATCCTGAAAGACGAAAACATTAACTAACCATTTTTGAGCATAAAAATGAGTTTAGCATTCTTACAAAAAAACATTTGACCACAGAATTCTACGACTGACCAATCAGAATGAAGTATTCAAGAGGGCCACGAAATAAGCTTGAAACTACACCGGCACATCGGCTTACCAATAATGAAGAGGAACAGAATGGCAGTGACAAATCCACAGACGGTTTTGGGAGAACGCTGGTTCAGCTTGCTTGGGTAATATGGACGATTATGTTGGTTTATGCTGTCCCCAACACCGTTAGCCTCCACTTCATCATCCATGTCAGACGAGAGCTTCATTTCCACATGGCTGTTGTCCCCCTCCATGTTCTGGGTCAGGTTAAAGCGAGTATAGGAGCGCGGCTCCCCATTGAACTGGGAAAATACAGTTGCAAGACACCAAGATGAAACACTGTCCTAGTTTCTCATAGATATTTTGAAGAATGTCAGTAACTAAACAGTTGATGGAACCCATTGACTTCCATAGTATTTTTTTCCTACTATGAAAGTCAATGGTGTCCATCAACTGTCTGGTTACCGACATTCTTCAAAATATCTAATGTGTTCAGCAGAAAGAAATTCATACAGGTTTGAAACAACTTAAAGGGAATGAATTATGACAGATTTTTATGACAATGAATGAAGTTTGAGCGTTTTCAGCATAAGAGGTAAAAGTGATATCAGGAACATTAAGGAGGTTTCAGCTGAAGTTCCTAAAATCTGTTTGATTAAAGAGAGACATTTAAATATGAGTGACCACAGACCTCATGCTTTATTTTAAAGAAACTGTGATTTATTTGTTCTCTCTCTCTAATGGTAAATGATTGGTTCAGTTAACTCAGTTATAATGCCATGGCAAAATAAATTTGTATGAGAAGATTGTCTTACAATTTTTGAAATTGTTGTCCTGGCTTGATCCATCGTGACCTCAAATAACTGCTGCAAGAGAATGAGAAATGTTCAGTGGAACACAGAAAAAAAGAAAAAAAAAAATCACACACTGATCACGGTGTAGGAGATAAACCTATCATAAAACAAAGATAGATTCCTTATGTCAACAATAACAGATATTATAACTTAATGTTGGTGAAGGTGCACTACACAATGTTTTGTTCATGTTTCTCTGGCTGATATGACAGTGGTCATGAACTTTGTCCTTAAATTAAATTAAATTAAAAAAAAATGTTTGAAGATTCTTACAAATGTTCTTTTGTTAATGAAAAAAATAACAGCATACGGATTTAGAACTAAATCTTGATAGTTGCTGATACAGCTGCCACACATACAATGTTATAAAATTACATTTAAAAAAAACGAGTTGATTTTATTTCTGTAGAGTGCAACGGTCAGGTTCTGGAAGTAAAAACTTTAAAGATGGCCACTACAAGGTTGTTAATCGATGCTATTTGCTTCTGTTGAAGCCGTAATCCTGCATTATTTCCGCTTATAGTTTTCAACAGCAGGATTCATGGTGAAAAACTACATTTCTCATGATGCTGTACAAAAAAACAACACCAATCACTATTAATCCGACTATGCCGTTCGCAATGCGTCATGCTACTGAAAAGTGATTTAGTACACGTCTTGTACATTTGTATTTTTTCCCCCATTTTCAACAACTTTTTTGCCTTATTTCAAAGTTTGTAGCATTCTGATTCACCTCATAGCGGATGGGCTTGTTTAATGGATTATAACACTTTAACAAAGGCTTTTTATTAAATATCTGAGAGAAATTAATGGAAAAAAAATACTTCAGGAACTGGTTAGTTTGCTGAAAAAGGGGGCGGACGCACTATTGCTTTTTCTCTCTTTATTTCGGGTACATGATTCATAAATTTCATTTGGCAATAAAATAAAATTAGCTATGCTTCACTACTGATGCACAGAAGTATAATTATTTTATTTAATAATTATATATGCATAATCATTATTGCTAATATTGTGATAGTTTCTCTCCATTTTACATCGAGTTGAAAGTTTTATGTGTATTAATGATAAAAATAACTTTTTTGCTTGAACTATCCCTTTAACATAGTCTGGTAGAGTGATATTTTTTTTTTTAATTACAAATATCCCATATTCATAGTATAAGAACTGGGAAAGTGTTGTTTAAAACACCTTTAGATTAAATCTAGCCCGTCACGCCACTGGAAACTGCTAGAAATTTCACATCAACCCTTAATCTTTTTATAAAGAGTATAATATATAAATATTATTGCATGTTTATAAAATGTATTCATTATAAAATTTAACAAGCAGGAATATGGAATAAGAGACATCTAAAAGACTGGATCTGTTTTTTCAGTGGTTGAATGTTACAAGAAATATGATAACCCAAAGCACAAAAGACAGATACTGCAAGCAGTTTCATTCAGCAAACAGAGAAGAAAAGTCTAACAATTAATTTGTTCTGAAATAACTAAAGACATAGAAAAAAGTAACACTGAAGAATTGTGCCAAATGCACCGTGAGACACATGCATGCTAGAGATAGGAAAAAGCATTAGGGCTACACCCTACCAGGAAAGAACATGTCGTGAACACAATCAGATCAAACCAATCCTCACGTCCGTTGGGGCAAGCCTGACGTTTAACCTCATACTGTCTTTTCCTCGGAAATTACACAGAAGTCTGGTGTGCCCTTTCAGGACGGCCCACTAATCCTCATACCTCGTCAATGGGTGCGTTAGCCCTCGTGCTTAACTATACGGAACTTTTATCAATCAAGGCTAAAACCATTGAAAACAAAACAATAACAATCACACTAGCAGAGAAACTAAAACAAAGTTCAGAGACTGTCTGTTACAGTCAGTCATGTTCAAGGACAAGCCAGTCAAATGTTCTTTTATGAAAAAAATAAAAATAATAATAACTCTCCATGAGCGGCTTCTCTGGCCAAAAAACCTCAATGGTTTTGTAAAGTGTGCTGTTGGTTTAATCCATTCATGCAATACACCAAGCTACTGTTTCATGTGACTCTGTTTCACCGCCACTTGAATCATATTTTTTAAGAAGTAAATGGATGAATTAGTCTAAACTTGTGTCGTTTACTCACATTTTAAAATAACCTCTCTAGACGCATACGTCAATAATGCATAACTGTACTTTTCTGGCCCCACAGATTAACGTCAAACTATTTTAGATCACGATCTAAGTTTTCCAAGAATGTGCAGACATTGTTGATTAATCTTTCCAGAAATGGCAGAGAGGATTAAACTGTAGCGAAATCATGTGATGGTCACAATGTGTAAAATCACTGTACAGTCGAATAATGTTTTGTTGGGTAACCTAAAAATATGCTTCAGTAATTTCTAAATGAACTAAAAGTTGACATAAAAAAACGATTTAATATTTGTGCATCAACTCTAAAATTAGCTCCATGAGGTAACGACTGCATATTTTCCCTTTTTTTCTCATAAAATGTTATTACCACAAAACTCTATTTGCAAATATGACTCCCTGCAATGTAAATATTGTGCCTTTCAAGCTAGAGGAGATCATTTAGATGAAGAGAGACACAGGGAAGGACAAATGCTCAGAGCTGACCTGAAGAAAATGTCACATCCACCTGCCACCAAATCACAATGGAAAAATACAAATTAGTTAAACTCCTAAAAAAATGGAAATCGAACTTTCAAACACTAGTAAAATAATTTAATATTACAATTATTTATATTAAAACTGAATACATATTTATACGGCCATTTAAAAATATCACCGAAAAGCCAGCTTTGTCGTTAAACTAATTTTCCACGTAAATCAATGTCCTATCATTTGACAGGATCTGTGTGAAGGTCAGTAACGTTAGGGTTTGCAGAGCACGTGCATGAACTCTGTAGGAAACGTCTAGTCCGCACCTGCTCTGTAGACAAGCATTTACAGTAGTCTCCACACGAATTAAAAGCGATTAGTTAGATTATCATTCTAATCATTTCACTTGTTAATTCAATATTATGCGAAATATTAGTTAATGTCAATGGTTCAAAAAAGCTATGCACCCCTATTCCTGCACCGTTACAGTAGGCTAGAAATGGTCGGTAACATTCAGAAGACAACGCATTTCTATTAGAAGACCATAAGTCTTACCAATACTCTCGAGCTCCTGTCTTACTGAAGGTAAAGTCACTACCACCTCTGCGAGCGAGCGACACACATGCACTTAATAACCTTGGGTTGGAGACCCTGCAGGACGTTCATATTGCAGGAGGCGGGTGCCTTTGCTGGTGTCACTTCCGGGATTCTATGGGAATAATTTTTCAGTAGGTTCAAGAACAGACGAAGATTTAGGCTTTTTTTTTATTTTTATTTTTTACACTATATCTTCAAATTCAGTCTAATCTCTAATTGCCATTTATATTCTAGGAGTATCCAGTAGGCTAAAAAATATGGTCATATGCTACTGAATAATTAGCTACATAAGAACTGAGTAGATAATACTAATTAGCATATATTTAATATTAATTCTGTTGATCTGCTTATTATGCATAGCGTTTTTAATTAATTATAATAACTTGTACAATGTGTCACAGATAAGTGTAAGCACTTTATTTATCTTCTCCCTGAATAAGGAATGTTTGCATGTTTAGCCTATTCTTGTTTTTGTAAGTAATGAAAAGATTGCTTTATTTTTCATAGTGTCTGCTCAGCAGACTCACACGCCAACATCTGCAACTGTGCAGGAAGAAGAAGAAGAAGATTTGGGCCAAAGTAATCTAACCTGGGAGACATTTTCCAGGAGGAGCTCAGGAAAAGTAAAGGACACAACCAATGTGGGTTTTCGTCAAAATTCAGCAGCACCTGTGAAAATACAGTGAGTAATACGGTAAAAACTCAGATTTAGTTTTAACTGTGCATGTGTGCAAATGTTGGAGACGCTTCATTCTCTGAACGCTGAAGCACATTTAAGCAACTGTATGTTGCTTTGATTACATGTGGTGTGTGTTCAGGAACACATCAGAAAACATGGCTGATGTTGTCATGTTTATCCAAATATGAAATGATACAACTTCATCAATTAGCAACAAGCCAAGTCGCCTTCATTTATATAGCTAGAGTTTTATCAATGCAGATAGTTTCAAAGCAGCTTTACAGCAATAAGCAGGAAGTTCAATGATGCAAACAGAATTAAATTCTGCTTTAATGCAGCTCTAAAAAGAAAATAGTGTCATTATTCAGCTGAAATCAGTTCAGTGTTGATTCAGTTCTGTTTAACAACTGTGGAAAGTTCATAAATTATGGAATAAGTTCAATTTATCTAAAAAGCAGAGAAAACAGTGATGTCATCATCCAGTTCAGATTTAGTTCTCATCTGATCAGATCAAAATCAAATCATAATATTGCTGAATATTGAAGGGGCAGTTCACCAAAAAATGAAAATACTGTGCTCATTTACTGACCCTCAAGTTGCTTCAAACCTGTATGAATCTCTTTCTTCTTTTAAACACAAAAGAAGATATTTTGAAGAATGTTTTTAATCAACAGTTCATGGACCCCATTGACTTCCAAAGTATTTTTTTCCATACTATGGAAGTCAATGGGGTCCATCAACTGTTTGGTTACTGACATTCATCAAAATATCTTATTTTGTGTTCAGCAGAAGAAAGAGATTCATTCAGGTTTGAAACAACTTGAGGGGCAGTAAATGAGGACAGTATTTTCATTTTTGGGTGAATTATCTCTTTAAGTGTCCTCCATCAGGTGACAGAATGTAGAAGAAAACCGTGAGAGAAAACAGGCTCAGATGTTCCTCTCCGGCCAAACGTACAAACACAATGTGATTACAACTCCAGCCTGCATCACAGGTCTTACTCCAGATTGATATCATTCAGAATATTTCATCCAGTTCCTTCTGCTTGATGATCGGGGTTCATTACGCCAGAATTTGGTGGAAGGGGAGTTGAAGCTGGCTATAAGGTCTGTACACAGAACCAAATTTCACAAGAGCAACATGTTTCTGGATCAACATCTTTGTGATCCTGGAACAACATTCCAATCAATCAATCAGATTTGAGGGACAAGTTTACAGTTTATGTCAAGTTTAGGCTCTAAACCAGGGTTTGGTGTTTCTACATCAGTGTCATTCACCCATTATTTCTCTCTGATTTTAGTGATACCTTATGGTTAGGGTTAGGTTTAGGGGTAGTTAGGACTAAATCTTTGTGGTTGTTTGAGATACAGGTCTACCATCTGGTCTGGATACGGACCGGAGCCGGCTGCTCACACTTTTCCAAGTTCATACTGCTCATAAAAACAAATCACTTTTTAGCCGAAACAACTTACGACAGGGACAGTCACCACGATGTTATGTTAAGGGCACAATGATAAAGTGTGTGTGTGTGTGTGGATAGCAATAATAACCGTTTCTTGATTATTGTTTAGTGCGACTTATGTTTCATAAGCATCTTTTACCCACTATTATGTTGCTAGTATTAAGGAAACCCCATTTTTCCAAGACACCAAAACAGTTTTCTTCACGATCTCTCTGACACGATGGGTGGTCTCTGATTTATGCCTCTATAATGAACTCTTACCGAGGCTCAGAGCGAATCCTGCACCTCTGCTGCTGGGCTGAGCCATTTCTTACAACCTTTATAAACATCCCAAGTACGATAACTTTTTCTTTGATGATCATCCACTGGAAAGGCATTTTGTAATGTACTTTTTCAGTGCAATTAAGGGGGTAACAAATGTTCTGTGAGCTTTATTTCTATGCAAGTCTCCACAGAACAAGAAGACAATGAAATGTTATTTATGTCTTCACTAAAGCTTCATTAACATGGTCTTTTTCTTGTGCCCAGACTCTGAATTAGTTTCAGTAAATCAGTCTTCATGAACTGTCCTGCTGTTCAACTGCAAGCTGATTTGCTTTTCTCATTTATTTCCCAAGAAATCAAATTCATGTCCACACAAGTACTTCTAAAATTCTCCGGTTGCACACTGTAATTCTTCATTCTAGCGAGAACAGTACAATGTTTGCTGTTAGACAAACCCCCCCCCCCCCCCCCCGCAGTCATCTCTGTTTGATAGTAAATATTGCTGCATGGTATGTGCGAGTCCCGAGACGGATATCATGAACCAGCCAGAGAAACTCATAACAGTGTTTCGCCCTCACCCACCTGTGCAACGTTCACACACTGATCGCATAAACACCTGCCCACAAATCCTGGATCTGCAGAGCAACACAAACGGCTTTCGTTCTCCCCCTGGGAACATCTGCGTGTCCTGACAACAAACATCAATTATGAGGAAGTATCTATTTTCAATGCTTTGCCATTTAAACCCAACATTTGAACCAATATCTTGTCAGATAATAGGGGAGAAATCAATATAATATAATATAATACACAAGATCTTGACTTAAAAAATGGATGCACCTCTTGATGAAAATAAAATCACAACATTTGGTGCATACATTTTTGGTCCAGATCTTGTATTGCCAATGCAAGAGTCCAGCACTCTGTAAAGTCTCCTCCAGCACATCCCAAAGACTTTCAGTGAATTTAAGCTCTGGTGCCAATTCATGTGTGAAAATGATTCTTCATGCTCCTCCCAACCATTCTTTCAAAATCTGAGCCTGATGAATCATTTAACTTCGTTTTGGAAAATAGGGTGGAAATCCCCCTTTAGGTGATTCTTATGTTCTTATGGGAGGGGGGGGGGTCATTTGGGTGGGGGAGTTTTTTTTTACAATTTCTTAAAAATAGGTTAGCTAAATGTTTGCTCACTCATTGTATTAATGTATTTCCCTTATTCCCTTATTTCCCCTTTTGTTTGTTATTTTGGCTTTAACCCCACCCTGAAGCATGAAGCACTTATAATAGTTTATATTTGAGTTATTTTTTGCTGTTATCAACCTTATTCTTAACTACTGTATAAAGTAAAAACTTG
The DNA here is from genome assembly GCF_051911475.1 of Siphateles boraxobius. NCBI lineage: Eukaryota > Metazoa > Chordata > Actinopteri > Cypriniformes > Leuciscidae > Siphateles > Siphateles boraxobius. Next base: position 7,862,140 of record NW_027508699.1, on the reverse strand, counting down.
AAGGGTAACCCTGTGTGTGTGTGTGTGTGTGTGTGTGTGTGTGTGTGTGTGTGTGTGTGTGTGTGTGTGTGTGTGTGTGTGTGTGTGTGTGTGTGTGTGTGTGTGTGTGTGTGTGTGTGTGTGTGTGTGTGTGTGTGTGTGTGTGGACTAAAAATGCAGGGAAAATTGGCATGTCTTGACTTTGCTGACCATTCTACCTCTCATTCTATGTACAGAAATGCTGCAATAGGGGCGGATATTCTTTACTTCACTGTCAAGGCCAGACTACTGGTGTTACCAACCAGATACAACCTAGCATTATGGTACCCTGAAAATTACTACCCACATTGCATAATGCATTCCAACTCTGATCACCTTGAATCAGTTGCCCATATTGTAAATGGGTGTAATATGTACAAACATCGATTGCTCCTGTCTGCCTAGCTGCCGGCTGTGTTTTGTTTGCTTCGAGGCTGTAAGCTCCGTCTAAGCCTCGTATTAGCTTTGTATTTCTTTCAGTTTTGAACCATCATTTGCTACCATTTCTAGTTGTTTATACTACTAAATACATCTTAGACAACATCTCAGATTAACCTGACATCGCTAGCTTCCGTTATTGTTAGCACAACACGCTAGTAACTCGCTAGCCTGTTAACGCGCCACCCGTGCGCTCAGTTATTTATTTATTTTTAAATTACCGAGGTGAGTAAGAATCAGTCAACAAACACGGTGAGTAAAGTCTTGTCCTGTTATTGTCACCTGCACTTCATGTTACATGTTTAGCATAGCCTTCCCCGTCGGCAATATAGGGTTCATATGTGATAAATGCAAGGAGACAGTCAGGCTGACGGAGAAGAGTTCAGAATTAGAAACACGCATCCAAACTTTAATTGAGGATAGTAGGTGTGCTAAAGCTTTAGATACTATTTTGGATGCGCCTAGCATAGTGAACCCTTTACATGATTCGGTTCCGGCTGAATTATTGCCTGTGCAGCAAGGCAAATGGGTGACGGTGAGGGATCGCTCTAGTCGCGGATCAAAAAACCACTCTTCCGTTCCGATTACCATAACAAATCGATTTGCCCCGCTCAGTGAAACACCCACTGAGAATTCTGTTGATTGTGCCCTGGTAATTGGTAATTCGATCACACGGAACGTGAAAATAGGGACACCAGCCAACATAGTCACATGTTTGCCGGGAGCCAGAGCGCATGACATCAAAGCAAATTTAAAAGTGCTGGCTAATGTTAATCGTAAATTCTCTAAGATTGTTATTCACATCGGCACTAATGATGTTCGACTCCGCCAGTCGGAGATCACCAAAATTAATATTAAAGAGGTGTTTGACATTGCAAGTACGATGTCAGGCACTGTAATTTGCTCTGGCCCCCTTCCTGTTCGAAGGAGTGATGAGATAGTAAGCAGATTGTCATCACTCAATGGCTGGCTGTCTAAGTGGTGTCCGCAAAATAATATAGAATTCATAGACAATTGGAAAAAATGTTGGGGCAAACCTGACCTGTTGAAAAGAGATGGTATTCATCCCTCCTGGGATGGTGCTGCTCTTCTCTCTAGTCATTTGGCTCATAGTCTTAGAGACAAAACATGACAATCTGGGGCTCAGGTCAGGAAGCAGACAGACTGGCTAAACCGACCGTCTGCTAGCGGCCTTGGGTCACCAAGGTCAGATAAATCCCATCACATAGAGCCTCTTTCACCTAGATATCATCATATAGAGACTGCGTCTGTTCCCCGAATTTGGAAATCCAAAAAACTTCCAAACCGATCTAAGGTTAAAAATGTAATTGATATTCAACAAATAAAAAATAGATATAATACAGATGAACAAACTATAAAGCTTGGGTTGCTGAATATCCGATCCCTTACTTCAAAAGCGCTCATAGTTAATGATATGATTTCAGATTATAACCTAGATGTGCTGTGTATGACAGAAACCTGGCTAAAACCAAACGATTACATTACTTTAAATGAGTCCACCCCCCATGATTACTTTAATAAACATGAACCTCGCCTGAAAGGCAAAGGGGGAGGTGTTGCTGTAACTTTGTAACGGCAAAAACCACAGAAGCAATAATGCAAGTGAAGGAAGTTTTAATGAAAGGATCCACGGTCAGATAACACAATAACAAGACTGGTAGCGCAGGGACAAGATGGTCAGGGTCCAAGTGATGAGTCTTGATGTGAAGTGAAGTGAGGGTCCAGGTGATGTGAGGTAATCCACGGCAGTGATGATCCCAGGGAAACACGAAACAAGACACGAGCTGACACGCCGACAGGAAGGGAAAACCACACAGACGAAGGACTTCCAACAACGATCTGACAATGAGAGTACAAAACAGTGAGAATAAAAAGGGAATGGAATGAGCTGCAGCTGGTGAGTGGATAATGATCAGCTGGAGCGCTGATCAGCTGGATCGCTGATCAGCAGAACGGAGTGGTAACGCCCACTCACACACATCCACACAGATAACAACAGAAACACGAGACAAGAAGGAATCAATGAATTTATGAACCGTGACAAACTTATAGTAATATTTTCAAAAGCACTAAAAAATCTACTTTTAAATATACTTATTTTGAAGTGTTGGTGCTTAATGTAAAAATATATAATGTAAACGATAAATCAAGTTTGAGAATTCTGCTGGCAACTGTATACAGGCCACCAGGGCACCATACAGATTTTATCAAAGAATTTGCTGACTTTCTATCAGAATTAGTATTGACTGCAGATAAAGTCCTAATTGTTGGTGATTTTAATATACACGTAGATAATGAAAAAGATGCAATGGGATTGGCATTTAAAGACATTCTTAACTCTATTGGAGTTAGACAAAACGTGTCAGGACCTACTCATTGTCGTAATCATACTCTAGATCTAATATTATCTCATGGAATCAATGTTGATGCTGTTGAAATTCTGCAGCAGAGCGACGACATCTCAGATCATTATCTAGTATGTAAAATGTAAATTACATTTAGCCAAGGCTGCAAAGCCAACTCCGTGTTACAAGTATGTTAGACCTATCACTTCTGCCACTAAAGATTGCTTTATCAATAATCTTCCTAATCAGTTTCATCATCTCAGCATCCCAGATAGCTTAGAAGAACTTGATATTGCAACAGAAACTTTTAACTCTCTCCTTTCCAGTACTTTAGACATAGTTGCTCCGTTGCGCTTAAAGAAGATTAAAGAAAATAGTCCAACGCCGTGGTACAACGAGCACACCCGGGCCCTTAAGAGAGCAGCCAGAAAAATGGAGCGCAACTGGAAGAAAACAAAACTAGAGGTATTTCGGATTTCATGTAAGGAGAGCTCGATTGCTTACAGAGAGGCTTTAAAAGCTGCTAGATCTGCTTATTTTTCAACCCTATTAGAAGAAAATAAACATAATCCTAGGTATTTATTTGAAAAAGTGGCTACACTTACGAAAAAGAAAGCTTCAAGCCCAGAAGTTTCCAAGAAACACAGCAGTAATGACTTTATGAACTTCTTCACTTATATGATTGATAATATTAGGGACAAAATTATAACTATGCAACCGTCTACTACAGCATCGCATCAGGGAGTTCATTATAGTCTCCCTGAGGTAAAATTTGATTAATTCATTGCCATAGGAGAGGAAGAATTTTGCAAACTCGTTAATTCATCTAAATCGACAACATGTATGTTAGACCCTATACTGACTAAACTATTGAAAGAGATGCTTCCAGAAGTCATAGATCCTCTTCTTAACATCATTAATTCGTCTTTGTCTCTAGGATACGTACCAAAAACCTTTAAGCTGGCTATGATTAAACCACTTGTTAAAAAAACGCAACTTGATCCTACAGAATTAGTCAATTACAGGCCGATCTCGAATCTACCTTTTCTATCAAAGATATTAGAAAAAGCAGTATCCTCACAACTGTGTTCTCTTCTTGAAGGAAATGATATCTGCGAGGATTTCCAGTCAGGATTTAGACCGCACCATAGCACTGAGACAGCTCTCATTAGAGTCACAAATGATTTGCTCTTATCATCCGATCGTGGTTGTATCTCTCTATTAGTGTTACTTGATCTTAGTGCTGCATTTGACACCATTGACCACAACATTCTCTTAAATAGATTAAAAAACTATGTTGGCATTAGTGGAATTGCATTAGCATGATTTAAATCATATTTATCTGACCGCTATCAGTTTGTAGCAGTAAATGAAGAGATGTCTTATCGATCACAAGTTCAGTATGGCGTACCACAAGGCTCAGTTCTCAGACCGCTGCTTTTCACTCTGTACATGCTACCTTTAGGAGATATCATTAGGAAACATGGAATTAGCTTTCACTGTTATGCTGATGATACTCAGCTCTATATTTCTTCCAAACCAAATGAAACTCACCAATTCACAAAATTATCGGAATGCATAGTTGATATAAAAAATTGGATGACTAGTAATTTCCTACTACTAAATTCTGAAAAAACAGAGATTCTAATTATTGGACAAAAAACTTCCACACTTAATAACCTAGAATACTGTCTAACACTTGATGGCTGCTCTGTCAAGTCATCGTCGTCAGTTAGGAACCTGGGTGTGCTCTTTGATACTAATCTTTCATTTGAAAGTCACGTGTCTAGTGTCTGTAAAACCGCATTTTTCCATCTTAAAAATATATCTAAATTACGTCATATGCTCTCATTGACGAATGCAGAACAACTAGTTCATGCGTTCATGACATCAAGGCTAGATTATTGTAATGCTCTACTGGGTGGTTGCCCTGCACGCTTAATAAACAAACTACAGCTAGTTCAAAACGCAGCCGCTAGAGTTCTTACCAGAACCAGGAAGTACGACCATATTAGCCCGGTTCTGTCAACACTGCAATGGCTCCCTGTTAAACATCGTATAAATTTTAAAATATTGCTGATTACTTACAAAGCACTAAATGGTTTAGCTCCCCAGTACTTGAGCGAGCTCTTAACGCATTATAATCCTTCACGTCTATTGCGATCTCAAAGTTCTGGCCAGTTGATAATACCTAGAATATCTAAATTGACTGCTGGCGGTAGATCCTTTTCCTATTTAGCACCAAAACTTTGGAACAATCTTCCTAACATTGTCCGGGAAGCAGACACATTCTGTCAGTTCAAAGCTAGACTAAAAACACATCTCTTTGACCTAGCATTCACATAACACTCTATAGACTTCTATAATTCAATATTAGGCTGCTAAGATTAGGTCAGCCGGAACTGGGAACACTTCCCTTAAATCCTGATGTACTCGTTACATCATAAGAAGAATGGCATCTACGCTAATTTTAGTGTTTTTGTTTATCCCGAGGTTTTCCCGCAGCCTGCTGGATCCAGGCCGTTTCCAGATCTGACGAAGGACTTTCGCCTGGACCTGATGACAATGCAGTGCTGAAGTGCCAACTAGCCTCTCCCTATGGAGGATCCCTATACCACTCTACAGATAAAGCGTTGTGGATAATTTTTTTTTTTTGGTTCGCGTACCTACCCGAAGTGATAAGATAAAATACTATTCTGCATCAAAATTTATAGGCAAGACAAGTAGTTTGTTTAGGCATGGTTTGTAAGGAATTACAAACCTGCGCACATATATTCAAACGCACATAACTATAGAATCAATTCTTAATGCGCATGTGAACTCCATCAGCGTCTATCACAGGTTCGCGTTTAAAGTCTGTTTAGAGAGAACGGTGTCGTCTTAGCGGCCCCTAATTTAATAACAAACTATAATTTAGACGGAAGTGAATCAATCAAAACTAACTTTAGCTGGAAAAAACATTTTTCAAGAGCCACTATAAAACTAAACCAATCTCTGTTACCTTAAATTATATGTTTATCACTGTAAAGCTGCTTTGAAACAATCTACATTGTTAAAAGCGCTATATAAATGAGGATATCTTGACTTGACAAAGGGTTATACACAGCACGACATGACCGTATTGTAGATCTCATTGCAAGTGCTGTTCAATACATATTTCCAAAAAATATGCCTATGTATAAACATTCCCGAGTAATCCCAGACTGGTTTAACAGCTCTGATGATTTGTTTTGTAACATCCCTAACACCCCTGATGTTGTGTTCATGGATACAGATAGAAAGGAGGTGCTAGTCCTTGAAATAGGTTGTGTTTATGATTTGTGTATATGGACATAGCCTTTTTAGATAAAATGACTAAATACCAACCCCTCCTTGCAAAGATAAGTGACCTAGGATATCCATGTAAGTTTGTGGCATTAATATTTGGCAGCCTAGGACATTTCCACAAATTGGCTGTCAGTGGACTAAGACTGGCAGGCCAACCAAAAGGAAAGTCTAAACAGCTGGCAAAATTTTGCTCTATATCTGCTGCGATAGGCAGCCTTGCTGTGTGGCGTAAGCGATGCTTTATGTACCCTTGAATGTCAAAGCTGTGTTATCTCTGAGAATATTTGAACCCTTTCTGTAAGAAATTTGATTGGCGGATTCATGTAAAGAAATCAAGTGTGTGTGTGTGTGTGTGTGTGTGTGTGTGTGTGTGTGTGTGTGTGTGTGTGTGTGTGTGTGTGTGTGTGTGTGTGTGTGTGTGTGTGTGTGTGTGTGTGTGTGTGTGTGTGTGTGTCTCTCTCTCTTGTTTTTTTTACTTTACTTCGTGGGGATACGTTTTCTGTCCTTTTAAAGTCCCCCTGTGGTGAAAATCAAGCTGTTAATGTTGTTTATATGTCTATGTGGTGTGTTTAATATGCTTTAAGACAAATGTGCAAATACATAAGTCAATACCATTGCTGAGCATTTTCTCCTTAAAACTGCAGCGAACCAAAGACAGTCTCAAAAACACGGTTTGAAATCGCTGGTGTTTCTGACGTCACAAACTTCCTCGTAACCAGTCAGATCAATGTGTGATCGTCAACCAGTGGATCTCTGAACTGGTGTGAGTGAGTGGAGGCGGGGCCAATTTGCATAATCATAGAACCACATATACTAAATGAGGCAAGTGTGTAGAGTTACATTCAAGCTATTTTAAGGCATGAATATTTTTTTTTTCCCAAAGAAAAACATTAAATGTGTCATATTTGTGATCAATGATGACTTTTAAAGGATAAAATGATTGACTAGGGGGACTTTAACATCTGGCCACACTTGGTTTGCTCACTGTGTTCTGAAATGTCATCTTTGTTTTATTTTTTTGGTGTTTGGTCTATTGAGAAGCCAATCTTTCTTAACTAAACCATGAATAAGACTCTTTGTGTCTTACTGTATGACTAGTTGAAGGCTAGCAGTCAGACAGTTGTCTCCACATCTGCGACAGACTCTTTTCAAGGTGTTTGTGTGCTGGATATGGGCGGCAGACTCTGCTGACAGCGCACAGAACACCACGACCTTCAACAAGAAGCTTCAGATACTCGCCATGGCCACGAGCTGTTCCTACAGCTGCTGCGCACATACACACGTTTCTGCTCACAATCCTTTGGCACATCTCTCTTTCTGGTGAGGCACACACCCAAGGCCTAAAATGACTTCCTCACTTTCTCAGAAGATCCTGTTATCAGGGTCCCACACGCAGGGGGAGAGGTCTGGCACACACAACGAGAGAGGGGGAATAGTGGAAGATATGCAGGTTTGCCCTTCTCTGACCCCTTGATTCCATCTAAACTGCAGTTTTCTCAAATTACAATCTAATCTATTATTTAAAAAGCATTACCAGGAGCTGCAGCAATATCAAGCAGAAAACAATGCAGGACTGACCAAAGACTATCCTTATACAGTACATAGCTTAAAAGGACAGTTCATGCAAACAATTATATTCTGTCATTTACTCACCCTAATATCATACAAACCTGCATGACTCTATGAATTATAGCACACAAGTGATATGGGCTACTATTATGATATTTTATGGTGTCCTTTTTTGAAGTCTGAAAGCTCCAGTATTTTCATGAAAAACGGTGACTACATTCTTGAAAACATGTCGATCTGGCGTGTGTTTACGTTGAAAAACAATGCCAAGGTAAGGCAGTGGAATGGTTAACGGCCCCTTAAGTGCCAAATTAAAGTGTGGCAGGTTCAAGCATATTTTTCTTTGAAAATATTGTAACCTAAACATTTTATGCTGGGAAAACAGTGCTGCTAAGTCAGTGTGTTATATGAGAGGAGTTATTTTATTAAGCGATATTGTGTTAAGAACATTTCACCATTTCTTTATGTTTGGTTTGGTCAGAGGTGAATCTGTGAGTGTTTTACTCACAGCAGAAAGTGTTGTTACAGTAAATGTGAGGCCTCAATGACATGCTGAAACTTCACATGGAGTTCACAGAGTTGAATGGAAAGTGCATGTGAATTCAGACGTCCAGTGGTAAAATTATTCGTATTTAAAGGTTTTCCTGTTTGGCTGTGGCAGCTGAAGTAGGCAGAAATGCACCTTAAGCATTCAAACACTCTGTCTTTGTCTTTCTAACACATACACACTCGTTTATTTAACTTTTTATCTTGCCACTCCATCTGTTCATTTAATTATTGTGGCTTTTTAGGGTTAGCATTACTGTTGCGCATGTATTAAAGGTTGTTCCAAACCTGTATGAGTTTCTTTCCTCTGCTGAGCACAAAGGAAGATATTTAGAAGAATATGGGTAACCAACAGTTGGTGTACCCCATTGACTTCCTTAGTGTCTTTTATCCCCATACTATGGAAGTCAATGGGGTCCATCAACTGTTGGTTACCCATATTCTTCTAAATATATTTTGTGTTCAGCAGGAAAAAGAAACCCATACAGGTTTGGAACAACTTGAGGGATTAAATGATGACAGAATTTTTATTTCTGAGTGAACTCCTTTAATGCAGCGCTTGTTGAGGAGAGGTGTGTTATTACTTTTCTAAGTGACCATGCTTAAAGGGACAGATCATGCAAAATCACCATCATTTACTAATGTATTTCCTTGTGAAAAAGAAGTGTGCTTAATTGTATTGAATGTACATGTTTCAGTATCAAAGTATATTTTAGTTTAACGTAAATGCTTGTCAGTAGAGTACATTCGACAGTACACCTTCAAAGACAACAGAAGTAATTGTGAAATAACATAAAGATGTACTTTAAACCTACTTATGTCGGTCAAAAAATACTTGTTTAAATAATTGCATTTAATATAAATTCAAGCTAATACATTTTCTTCTACTTGCAAATTACATACAGTTAAGTGTTCGAAAACATAACATTCAGTTCACACAGTATATTCACTTAAATGTATTCCTGTATAAGAATAAAACAGATAGAGGAATGACTTTTACATAAACAGGTTACTGTTATAAGGGAAAAAATAAAAATAAAAATGGAGGATAGACGTAGCTTCCGTCAATGCTGAAGCCCAAGTACGTTGATTAATTTGGCCCACCTCAACGTAAAAAAGATGCTCGCCCCCAACAGATGATGCAATCCCACTGAAAGTGAAGCAAGCTTGGACGTGTGTGTGCGTCGTGCTGAGGACTGTTTCCAGCAGATACACTATCAGCTCTTTACAGAACGGCCTCACAAAGACCACTTTTTATCAATTAAAGTGTGGTCCTAATGCAAACAGCTACCGGACAAAGGCCATCTTACAAGAATGTTCAGAGCATAATATAACTATTTTTTACCATTTTAGAAGGGTAGGAAATGCAAAGGCACAAAATTTCAACAACAAATGTTCAAAGAGAAATCTAAAATAGTAGCCTACCACAGTGGTTAATAATTCCAAACTATATGGACCATTATCAGGATATAATATTCATATTATTTACAGATGGGTCAAAACAGTCAGAGACAGGCCATACTGGCACTGTTTTTTTCATTCCTCATTATCATAAAAGAGGAACAGTTCACTTTATCAGTGTTTATACTGTAGATCTATTAAGAATTGTATTGGCATTGTAGTGGTTGGAAGAAAATAAGCAGAACAAAAATGTTCCTCAAGCTTCTAGAATGGTAAACACATTCTATTAGATTGCAAAAGATGTGAGGAGGAAAGAACGCAGTTAGAGATGTGAATTGGAAAGCAAAATATGACACTAGAAAATTTGCTTGTAAAAACATCTGAAAAATACAGCCTCCTAATAAATTATCTGAAAAATACTGGGGAAAGAGAATTTACTAAGGATATCTATTTATTTATTCATTTTATTCATTATGTTCCTGTCAATCTGCCGTCCACACTCCAATCCAGTAGGTGAGATATAATACAAAAATAGATATAATAAAGATGAACAATTGATAAAGCTTGGGTTGCTGAATATTCAATCCCTTACTTCAAAAGCACTTAATGTTAATTATATGATTACAGACTATAACCTAGATGTGTTGAGTTTGACAGAAACCTACATTACTTTAAATGAGTGCACCCCACAAGATTACTGTTATAACATGAGCCTCGTCTGAAAGGCAAAGGGGAAGGTGTTGCTGTAATTTATAGTAATATTTTCAGAATTACTGAGAAGTCTAGTTTCAAATATAATTCTTTTGAAGTGTTGGTGCTTCATGTAACACTATCTAGTGTAAATTATAAATCACGTTTGACATTTGTGCTGGCTACTGTATACAGGACACCAGGGTACCCTACAGACTTTATCAAAGAATTTGCTGACTTTCTATCAGAGTTAGTACTGGCTGCAGATAAAGACCTAATTGTTGGTAATTGTAATTTTCATGTAAATAACAAAAAAGATGATTTGGGATTGGCATTTAGAGACATTCTTAACTCTATTGGAGTTAGACAACACGTGTCAGGACCTACTCATTGTCATAATCATACTTTAGATCTAATATTATCACATGGAATAAATGTTGATGCCGTTGAAATAATGCAGCAGAGCGATGACATCTCAGATCATTATCTAGTCTCGTATATACTTAATTTAGCCAAGGTTAAAAAGCCGACTCCGTGTTACAAATATGTTAGACCTATCACTTCTGCCACTAAAGATTGCTTTATTAATAATATTCCTGATCAGCTTCATCTCCTCACAAACACAGGAGGAGACAGACAGGTTTAGGTGCACACAGTGTTTATTAAAAGCAGAGTGCTGGAACAACAGGAACCAGATGATGGTGAGAGGATGGTGACTTGTAGAATGATGATGGTGACTTAGCTGGCGATGACTAAAGTGTAGGTGTGCAGGTGACGAGTAAACACGAAGACAGGCGATCTGAATCTGGCAGACAGACAGGAGACGGGATACAAAGCAAGACGATCTCATGTGAGTAGATTGGTAAGGAGTCTGACATAAAGCAGTGTATACTGCAACAAGACCAGACAAGGAGTGAAAGGTTAACGGGGCATATAAAGGGTGTGTTGATGAGGGAGTGCAGGTGGTATCTTCCCAGATACCTTACCCCTAAAATCCACTGGATCCGTCTACGGCGCGGAACGTCAGCGTCGCGGATGCCGGAGCTAATCGCGGCCATTATAGTCAATGCTCTTAAGTCCACCAGCTGCGGACGCATCGCGTCTCAGAAGCGTCCCAGAAGCGTCTCGCCGCTCCGCTCCGCAGAGAATAGGTAGCAGGTCTATTTTCGTTGCTTGCCGCGTCAAGCAGCACAGAGCACATCGTACCGGGCAGGAAGTCAGACACAGAACGGCATAGAGGATCCGGTCGATTTTCAAAATAAAATACCCTGTGGAGACCAACACTCCGCTGCTGAAACGCGTCTGAGATGCTTCCAGTGGACTTTGACGCCGAGCTAGGGACGCATCAAAAACGTGGCGCTGACGTTCCGCGCCGTAGACGGATCCAGTCGATTTTAGGGGTTAGAACAGTGGTTCCCAACCCTGTCCTGGCGCCCCCCAACACTGCGCGTTCTCTTCGTCTCCCCAATCAAACACACCCGATTCAACTCAGCTCATTAGCCCATGTGAATATGAGCTAATGAGTTGAATCAGGTGTGTTTGATTAGGGAGACGTAGAAAACGCGCAGTGTTGCGGGGGGAGGGGGCGCCAAGACAGGGTTGGGAACCACTGCCTTATTGCGGCTAGATATTTACTCGATATTGCGACAGAAACTTTGACACTTTCTTTTCCAAAACTTTAGAAACTTTTTTCATTCATTCATTGCTATAGGAGAGGAAGAATTTTCTAAACTCGTGTAATCATCTAAATCACCAACATGTATGTTAGACCCTATACAGACTAAGCTATTGAAAGTAATGATTCCGGTCATAGATCCTCTTTTCATATCATTAATTAATCTTTGTCACTAGGATATGTACCGAAAACTTTTAAGCTGGCTATGATTAAGCCTCTTAATAAAAATAAATGCAACTTGATCCTAGAGAATTAGTCAATTACAGGCCAATCTAAAATCTACCTTTTTTTTGTCAAAATTAATAGAAAAGGCAGTATCCTCACAACTGTGTTCCTTTTTTTTAGAAATGGTATCTGCAAGGATTTCTAGTCAGGATTTAGACCGTATCATAGTACTGAAACAGCTCTCATTAGAGTTAAAAATTATTTGCTCTTATCATCCGATCGTGGTTGTATCTCTCTATTAGTGTTACTGGATCTAAGTGCTGCATTTGATCCCATTGACCACAACATTCTTTTAAATAGACTTGAATTATTAGATTATTGTAATGGTATTATGGGTGGTTGCCCTCCACGCATAATAAATAAACTACAGCTGGTCCAAAATGCAGCCGCTAGAGTTCTTACAAGAACCAGGAATTATGACCATATTAGCCTGGGTCTGTCAACACTGCATTGGCTCCATAAACATTGTATACATTTTAAAATATTGCTGATAACTTACAAAGCACTATATGGTTTAGCTCCCCAGTACTTGAGCGAGCTCTTAACGCATTATAGTCCTCCTTGCGATCTCAAAATTCTGGCCAGTTAATAATACCTAGAATATCAAAATCGACTGCTGGTGGTAGACCCTTTTCCTATTTAGCACCAAAACTTTGGAACAATCTTTCTAACATTGTCCAGGAAGCAGACACACTCTGTCAGGTTAAATCTAGACTAAAAACACTTCTCTTTAAAATGGCAAACACATAGAAAATTTTACATTCCTAATATTCAAATCAGATAAATGATTATTAGGCTGCATAAATTAGGTCAGCCGGAACCGGGAACACTTCCTAAGTGTAAGAAGAAGGTTATTCCGAGGTTTACTGTAATCAGCCGGATCCGGGCCGTATCCAGATCAGATGGTGGACCTGCGCATAGACACGACCACAACGCATGATGTAGTCAGCTGGATCCGGGCCGTATACAGATCCTGGGGTCTCATTTATAAAACTGTGTGTAGGATCCTTACTAAAAGTGTACGTGCGCCCGAAAGCCAAAAATGGCATACGCAAAAAAATATTCAGACTTATAAAACCGTGTGTACGCCAGAACCTGCGCAGAATTCACTTTATATGGAGCTTACAACGCCTAGTTTTACTATGCATATCCTCATCTGCATATCAGTTGCATTTGATTATTCATCCACGTGATAACATGTTTAACGGTACAAGACATTAGGAAAAGATGAAATACGGATGTGCCTTCACATTACATTAATAAAAATCATTTAACAGCCTATCCTTGCCTTGTTTTTGAATAAATAAATCAAATAAGTGTAAAATACATTTCAGAGAAAGTTTTTCTCAAACTGTTCCACTGGCCAAATAGTATTTTTAATTGATTTATATTTTTAATGGAAACAGATTGACCTTGTTGTGCATTATTTGCACAAAACTATTTTCTCAGACAATCTGCTATTTTCATGATAAGTAATTTTCTATGTAGTTAAAACATTAAAACACAGCATGCCAGAGGAAACTTGTTCAAAAGCATTGCATCCACAACAAATATTTATATTTATTGAATATAATTTCTTTTGTAGCTTCTCAGTAATGATTTCATGTAGTTTGTGGTTAACTTCATTAATGAGAATGGCATATTTAATCTAAATGTTTATATCAGAAGTAAAACATAGTTTAATCATTCTTATATTTATTTAAACTGTAATTGTGAACATACACTGTATTTATGATTAGGACTGAAGATATTGAAGATTTACGGGATACTTGTGGGGTAAAACCGGGTAAAACGCCCCCCAGGGGGCATAGTTTCTCTTTATCATAATTACTATAATATCAAATTTCTGTCTATCAAATCCTTATTTTACACTGAATGCAGTATAACTATGCAGTAAAATCTAAATATTTGAACAAAACATGAAAAAATAACGTCAAGTGAGCATTAGCTAGCTAGCTTGGTGGATGCACTGATTGAAGGTGGTTAGGTGACCCAATGATAAAACGAAGTGGCTTTTAATGCATTTATTGAATATATTTCACTACATAAATCTACTAATTTATAAGTTTAATATTTATTTAGGGTTTTCTGTTTGTCTTGATGATAGTGGTGAACAAATACATCAATTATCAATCCCATATAGGCCAAGTGTAGAAATCTTAATGTTAAAAAATGTTAAAATGTTAGAAATTCTGCTATTTTGGACACTCCTGAAATAAATATTAATAGGTATACATGTTGCATTACTTGTCTTTTACTTTTACAGATTAAAAACAATAGTCTGTTCTTTTTGCTGTTGATCTATGAAGCAAACTGGTTGGTAAGAAAGGGGGCATTTTACCCCGGCCACCGCTGGGTTAAAATATTTTCAGTCAAAATACTAAGTAATTATGAAGGTTGAGCAATTTTAATATTTGGTGAATAACTCCTGCCATGGTCACTCAAAACTGGGATGGCAGTTCTAGTCACATTTATGTTTTGTTTCAAAGTATTGTCACATTTTCCTCAAGGGGGGCTTTTTACCCCACTCTACCCTACTTCGTTTGTCACATACAGTTTTCGCTTAGTAGGGAATTGTGATTTCGGATACTGCCTATGTATCTGCTTGGTATTTACAATAATTGTCACGATGCACACACAGGAAACAGAGAGATCTAATTTGCAGTTATTTATTAGGGTACTCCAAAAACATAAAACAATAAACAAACTAGCACAAAGCAGAACAGACCTCAAAAAGTGACGTGATGAATAACAAGTACTCCGTAACAAACACTAAACAGGCAAGGTATATATAACACAGAACTAACAATGAAAATGGGGAACAGCTGAGTGCAATGAAGATGGGGAACAGCTGAGTGCAAATTGTTAGAAATTCTGCTATTTTGGACATTCCTGAAATAAATATTAATAGGTATACATGTTGCATTACTTGCCTTTTACTTTTACAGACTAAAAACAATAGTCTGTTCATTTTGGGCAGTGATGGGTACAGACAAGGATTGTGGGGAATGCAGTTCATAAAGTGAATGACACCGTGGGGAAGGAGGACATCTAGTGGACACCTGGGGAACACAAACCCAACACTGTGACATAACCCCCCCTCTACGGAGCGGCTACCAGACGCTCCAAGACAACAAAGACCACAAAGCAGAACAGTAAAGGCTCAGGGGGAGGGATGGGGGGCCAAGTCCGTGGAGGGGAAGAAGAACAGGGGGTGATGGTTTAGCTGGCAGCCAGGGCGGAGAAGACAGTCCATCGGGCGGCCAGGGCGGAGAAGACAGTCCATCGGGCGGCCAGGGCGGAGAAGACAGTCCATCGGGCGGCCAGGGCGGAGGCTCAGGAACAGGAGACACCGGCTCAGGAACAGCAGACACCGGCCCAGGAACAGCAGACATCGGCCCAGGAACAGCAGACACCGGCCCAGGAACAGCAGACACCGGCCCAGGAACAGCAGACACCGGCCCAGGAACAGCAGACACCGGCCCAGGAACAGCAGACACCGGCTCACGAACAGCCACAAAAACAGACACAAACACAGAAAAAAACACCGGCTCTGGCGCTAGAACAGGCACTGGCTCTGGAACAGGCATTGGCTCTGCCTCCGGCTCTGGAACAGGCATTGGCTCAGCCTCCGGCTCTGGAAAAGGCATAGGCTCTGGAACGGGCATTGGCTCTGCCTCCGGCTCTGGAACGGGCATTGGCTCTGCCTCCGGCTCTGGAACGGGCATTGGCTCTGCCTCCGGCTCTGGAACGGGCATTGGCTCTGCCTCCGGCTCTGGAACGGGCATTGGCTCTGCCTCCGACTCTGGAACGGGCATTGGCTCTGCTTCCGACTCTGGAACGGGCATTGGCTCTGCCTCCGACTCTGGAACGGGCATTGGCTCTGCCTCCGACTCTGGAACGGGCATTGGCTCTGCCTCCGACTCTGGAACGGGCATTGGCTCTGCCTCCGACTCTGGAACGGGCATTGGCTCTGCCTCCGACTCTGGAACGGGCATTGGCTCTGCCTCCGACTCTGGAACGGGCATTGGCTCTGCCTCCGACTCTGGAACGGGCATTGGCTCTGCCTCCGACTCTGGAACGGGCATTGGCTCTGCCTCCGACTCTGGAACGGGCATTGGCTCTGCCTCCGGCTCTGGAACAGCAGACATGGGCATGTCCAGGATCCGATTCAGACGCTCCAGATAGTCCAGATCCAAGAAGGCAGACGGCACTGGCTCTGCCTTCGGCTCTGGAACAGGCTTTGGCTCTGCCTCCGGCTCTGGAACCGGCAATGGCTCTGCCTCCGGCTCTGGAACCGCGCAATGGTTCTGCCTCCGGCTCTGGAACGGGCACTGGCTCTGCCTCCGGCTCTGGAACGGGCACTGGCTCTGCCTCCGGCTCTGGAACGGGCACTGGCTCTGCCTCCGGCTCTGGAACGGGCACTGGCTCTGCCTCCGGCTCTGGAACGGGCACTGGCTCTGCCTCCGGCTCTGGAACGGGCACTGGCTCTGCCCCCGGCTCCGGCTCTGGAACAGCAGACACTGGTTTCGGCTCTGGAACAGCAGACACGTCCATGTCCAGGATCCGAGCCAGACGCTCCAGATAGTCCTGGTCCAGGAAGGCGGACGGAATGTGAACAGTCTCTCGCTGGGCAGACGCGACGTGAACAGTCTCTCGCTGGGCAGACGGGACGTGAACAGTCTCTGACTGGGCAGACGGAACGTGAACAGTCTCTGACTGGGCAGACGGAACGTGAACAGTCTCTGACTGGGCGGACGGGACGTGAACAGTCCTGACTGGGCAGACGGGACGAGAAACAGTCTCTGACTGGGCAGACGTGACGTGATACATCTCCCTTTTACCTCTGCGGCGACCTCCACGGGTCCCACGGAACTTTACCAACCGGGTCCCCTTAAACGACTCCCTTCTCTCCTGCTCGGTGGCTGGGGAAGAGGTGTTGCAAAACATACCGCTGGATCCCTAAGGACGGAGTCTTTCTGTCACGATGCACACACAGGAAACAGAGAGATCCAATTTGCAGTTATTTATTAGGGTAATCCAAAAACATAAAACAATAAACAAACTAGCACAAAGCAGAACAGACCTCAAAAAGTGACGTGATGAAAAACAAGGACTCTGTAACAAACACTAAACAGACAAGGTATATATAACACAGAACTAACATTGAAAATGGGGAACAGCTGAGTGCAATGATGCAGTGATGGGTACAGACAAGGATTGTGGGGAATGCACTTCATAAAGTGGATGACACCGTGGAGAAGGAGGCCATCTAGTGGACACCTGGGGAACACAAACCCAACACTGTGACAATAATTGTATTAAAATTGGTAATAGAAATGGAGGGGAAAATCCTACGACAACAGATTATTCTTTGCCCTATAGTAGTATTGCCTTTATATCTAAGTTCTAATCATGATATAAGAAATCGTGAGGTTCAGGGAAACTATTAAAAACATTGTAAATATAACACAATAACCTGGATGGACACGTTTATAACTTAACTTTAGCGAATGACATGGTTGTCGGTGTAAAATGCATTACTCTCCACGCCTGTAGAGGCGCTGCGTCGTGTAAACCCTTACCGTGATGCAAATCCTAGTGAAAAAGACCCGCTCAGTGGAGTGCAGATAACTTGATTGGGGACCTTTGAAGGTAATTTACTGTTTACATGACGAAATAATAGTTAAACTAAACATTTGTTGAACGTGAACGTGGTTAAGGTCATTAAAACTTAATGTATATATCGGTAACAGGTTCAAAATGGTGCTCGGGCGGATCTTTCATGCCTTGATAAATAACGCTCAGGTGGTAGAGAAGCTCGCGGAGTCTCGAGCCATCAGACGGGCGGCGCAGATCACGGCCTTCGCCATCACTAAAGCCCAGATCGCCGGGAAGAACGCCTCGAACAAGCTGCTCACATCCCATACTTATCGCCAGATACGCGAGGAGACCTCACAGATGCCCAGGGATGTGGGAGAGTTGGGTCGAAGAGCTTCAAGGCTGCGGGACACGTTTGTGAAGGAGGTGAAAGAGGGAATAAAGGACGCCAACCGACAGATAAAAGACAAAAAGTGACTGATGAAGAGCTGAATTGAGTGAACAGAGAACTCATATTCTGTGCCACTTGTGAATATGAGGACAGCGTCATTGAAAGACTCAGACTGGAGTTTGTGGCCCTTAATAGACTTATTTAAATGAATAGCATTCTAAAGATTGCTTGTATGACCGAGAGTGCCATGTTGTTTGAGAAATAAATGGTTGAAATGAGTGTTTGGATTGGTTATCACGTTATTGAAACAAAACGTGTTGCCAGATTATTAATTTAAGGGATTCCAAAGATACAATGATTTGAGTTTCATGAGGACCTGAACAAGCGCAGGAGCTCAATTTCAAAAATGTAAAATCAAGGTAGATAATGTTGCTCATTTGTCTCTATAACACTTCGTCACAAAGGATACACATTGACAAATGGAGCTTAAAAAGGGTGTTTTTTAAAACCAAAATCGTTTCAAAACGGTTGTATTAAACATTTTTGAGTCATGAACAATGTTTAAACAAGTTACAGTTGTTAAATATCATTTAGAAGTGTTTAAATTAAATTGTACAGTTTTTATGTCAGGCGGTACAACCAAATAATTGTGTATACTGTAGTTGTACTACCTGACATGAAAACTGTATCAGCCAACCCATACTTGACATTAGCAGTTTTTAACAGTATTTGAGAGAGATCTACAAACCTTTACACTCTGCCACAATGATCTGGATGATGCATTATCATGTTTACTGTTATTACCTTGTCATTTCATAATAAAAGAGGCATGTTTGCAGTTGTGCCACTCTGACATCGGACAATATACAAATTCACGGCCAAAAGTTTTTCGATTATCTCAACAGCTTTAAAACTACTGATAATTACAAAAAAACATTATATGAAAGGGTTCAAACATAAAAGTCTGTTTATTTGTTTGGAAAGTTGCACAACCCCACATTTTTGGGGTGCAAGATAAAACAAATTAATATGCATTATTTAAATGTACTAAAAATGAATGGTTTATAGAATAAAGGGATATCTGTCATGAATTTATACCAATGACATTGTAAGAATTTATACGAATTAGCTACCAATTCACAGAAATTGTAAAATAATTGACAGTGTGTTGTAAAATTGTCATCATTTACAAACCCTCATTTCCATCAACTTTTGATATTTTGAAGAATGTTGGTAACCATTTTGAGGACCACAGACAGACTTCCGTTGTATGGATCACAGAAGAAATAAAATAATAGAGGTTTGGAACAGCATGAGGACGAATAAATCATACCAAACTGAACTATCCTTTAATGTGCCATAAATGGCCCTGCATTACCATAATCACTACTGTGACAACTTTCAGAAGTGTATTGATGTTTACATCCTTGCAGATGTACATATACTTCAGCACTCCATCTGAAGGAAGACTCACACCAGCACTTTGCTGTATAAGAAAGATTTTGTTTTATTGTTCTTGAATTAACCATTCTCTTGTTCGATGTGATCAATGGAATGAATCAGATCAGTAGGTTATTTACATGTTTCTTTTTTTTTTTTGTCCAGTCCCACTATGTCCCTAAAAAGCAGAGTTGTTGAGGTGGTAGAACAAGCAGTCTTAGTATAGAAAACAATCATGTCGTAGGAAGAGCAGACGGGACCTCTTCTCCTGGACGGGTTCAGAAAAAAAAAGAGGAGTCTCTGTGAAGCTTTTCTTCCAGCTGAGAGGGGGAACGGACAGAGCCTTCTTCTTCCAGCTGATGATGATGATGATGATGATGATGATGTTGAAATGGTGAGCAGAGAGGAGGAAGAGACAGAACTAGCCTCAAATATTGTGTCAATAATTGTCTTGGCTCTGTTTTCTCTGCGGTCTCCTCGCTGCCCTGCATCTTGTCGTTTGTTTCAGTTTGGGAAAATAAAGGGTGGTAACAGAAAAAGGGGAAAAATATATTCATTCTATTTCTTTTGTTAAATATCTTGCTCTAATATACATTTTACAATGTCAAGAAAATAACTCCCATCATAATAGTGCTTAAGTAAAGCTCAATATAGACTTTTATTATAACAAAATAGGCAGTTTATGGAGGGTTAAATATCTGTTAAGATCTCATTGTACAATAAATTTCTTCCACATATGCGCTGGCATTTTATTGCCTCTTAAAATATCAGTTCCTTACAAATGCCGGACTTTCCTAAATGTAAATCAAAGAGTTGAAAACATGTACTCTGTGTAAGACACTGATTGTAGACTCCGACATTCATCATCGAAACACAACGGCTCTGAAACGCAGACGATTAGAATGAGGAGAACAATAAGCATGCCAATACAACAGTCGAGGGAGAAAAATAAGTAAATCAATGATGATCAATGTGCGGAACAGACAACGAGAAAGAAGGGCCGAAGAAACACCTGGTCTTAAAAGCTACAACGTGCAAACTTTTGCCTTTTTGTGTTTCTCTCACCATTTGAATGAATCCGATGCCTGAGACTTATGCTCCGTGTTACCATTTACACACAAAAATAACACAGAAACGAACAGGTCAAACGAAAAGAGACGCGTGTCGGAAAAATCAGATCGCTGTCTTTGTCCTTACAAAGTAACCTCCCTTAAACATTAAGGAACTGTCCCGTTTCCAAACCCCTGGTAAACAGATGCCGCTCTGGCGCAGCGTTTGCTCTCTGTAAGAGTGGAAGCAGTGGAGATCTGAGGAGGACGGATCACCTTCCCTTGAGAGTCAGGAGGTGCAGATGTAGGACTGAACAGAGATCCAAGTATGTTGGATTAAGGAATTAATCTGTTGAGTGAACGCTGTCGGTTGGAGAAGCCCGACTGAGATTATCAAAAAAGAACAAAAATAAAAATGAGAGAATCAATAAATAAATCAGGCAGAGAGAAGGGGACGGTAATCTCCTGAAGGCTCATAGTTTCTCCTTGGACTGTACCCATATGTATGGCCCGGACTGTTCCTCGATGATCTGCTTGACTTGATCGTAGATCTCTTCCAAGGTGTCGCCCTGAACGATAGCTGCAATGCAGAGAACATCACAGTGAGGTGACAGCGTAGAGGAATTCATCACAGTATAAACGGACAACAGTTAGGAATGGAGGAACAGTCATCTGATGAGTCAATTTGTGACTTTATCTAGGCTTTTTAGTTAGTTAGTCTTACATTTTAGCAGTGGTGCTTTAAAAGGGATGAATTCAGAGAGCAGAAGAGTCACATGCCCCTGAAACAAGTGCACTTGAAATGCAACTTCCACAAAAACACTTTTTTTGTAGATTCATTTGTCAACACAAAACCACAAAGTTGTATAACTGAATGATATAAACATACTCTCACTTTTTTGAACTGCTTTTTTCAGCACATTTCTTAAAATGTGCAAATATTTGTGTGGAGATAAAGAATAAGCAGTTTCACATGTGCAGTCCTTATGGCAGGGGATCACGGTAAAAAGCTAAGTTACTGTAACTGTGACCGCCTGTAAGCTGTCAGAGGTTTCATCATGCGGATTGTGTGATGACAGTAACGGATGGTAAAATGCTCTTTTAGAAATTACATTTCTAAATTCATCTCTTTTGTAGCACCGCTGCAACAACCATCAAAACACAAACTCACCAAATTCATAGCCTGCTGTGACCAGTGTTCTTGTTATTATGTATAATCCATAGGTCTCTGGATATGTGTGAAGACTACATGTGCATTTACATTTATGCATTTCGCAGACAAGTTGATCCAAAGCAAATGTCATTTTATCAGTTTGTATGTTCCCTGCAGCGCTTGAAAAAAACCCCAATCTGTTCAGTCCGAGCAGAATCCGTACTTTAACGTTTCTGTTCATGCGTTCCTTCTGTAACATTACCGTTACAAACGTGTTTTGATTAGAAAAAATACTGGTTAATAATATATTTTTTTAAAACTTTTTTTTGTCTATATTAAAAACAAGAGCTTGAACAGAACTTTATACTATGAGAGACTGTCTCAGCTTCTTTGCAGTGCAAAGGCAAATAAAGAACTGGGCTGGGTTTCCCGAAACCTTCTTAACGCTACGTCGTTCTTAAGATATACCTTAAGCTGTACCTTATGGTTAATACGTGCTTCCCGAAACGTTCTTAGTTAAGTATACCTTCTGTAAGTCATACGTTCGGAAGGTTTATCTGGACCACTCTTAGCTTTATCTTATCACTGTTGACAGTTCACTCCGCTAGTGGACACATGGGGTCGTACGGTATTTTCAACATTTACAGGGAAAGTAGGTTAGTCGGTAATTTTATTGCCGTCCGAATCCAGGATGTCAGTGTTTTTCTCTCACCACCCAGGTAAAAATCCCCGGCCAAATTACCTACTGTTTTTTGACGAACACCAAGGTCGTGTGGTGATTTAATTGCCGTCCGAATCCACATCTCAAGATTACAAGTGATCACTTCAAAATTCACTGTTTAAATCCTTTTTGGTCACTGCACGAGCACCGTACGTACAATGTACACTTTTATTACTGAAATGCTGGAAAGTATTTACAAGAACAATATTTCATCACAGCTCCACCTCAGCGAACAAAAAGGAGAAAGAGAAAAAAAAGTGCGTAAACATTTCAAATGGGCCGTTATTGTGGCGGCAATATATGATCCCATTTTAAAATATGTAGGCTATGATATTATAGGCTATTATATATATATATATATTTTATCCATCAATTCAGCAGCACCGCCACGGACAGCACCTGGTAACGTCTCACGTATATCTAGGGTATATCTAAACCAGCTTCCTAAGGTTTTGTTGGGGGAACGCGCCTAGAAATGGTATACCTTTAGTTCAGTTATACCTTAAGAGTCTTCGTAGTGCGCTAAGAGACAACGTTATCGGGATCCAGCCCTGGTTCTTTGAATGAGTGCAGCATTGTCTTTATTCAAAAAACATGATATTTGTAAAGGCTAATGTTTTACGTATTTGAGGAGCTGAGAAGAGTGTCTTCGTCTGGTTTTTACCATCTGGTCATAGCCAACACAGCCAAATTTCAAACTAGCGTTTCTGTTTAGAATTTGATAAGGTTGTTTTCGTTTTCGTTTATATTTTTGTTAAAATTTCGATCGTTTTTTCATTTCTTGAACTGGTTCGGAGCCCTGGTTCCCTTGGAATCAAACCAATGACCTTGCCATTGCTACATATGTGGTGTGAGTTGTGGTAGGCTGTAGTCTTGACGCCTGTATGAGAGACACACAGAATGAGCAGACAGACCTGTGAAGTGCTCCATGAACTCCTGTTCCAGCTTCATGGCTCTGTCGTATGTCTTCCTGCCTTGTTCCTCCGTCAGTCTTTTATTCATCTCCCTGAGGACAGAGCAAACAGCATTGCCCTCTAATTACACACTGTTGTATTGCATTGCTTTTGGGTTAGTGAGTGATCCAATATTAAAAAAGTAATAAATAGATTTGATGGCGCCCCAATGCCTTTGACTGGGTTCAGTTTACAACATATGACACAATGGAAAATAGGGTAGAGAATAGACATCCCACCAGCGCCATAGTAATGTATTAGTCATTGATGGCATGACATTCTTTGTAAATACTAGTTTGATTTCTTGTCTTTTACTCACATGATGTTCTCCACTGATTTTGGTTTGATGAAAATGGCGATGGGGTAAAGCACAGCCACTTGCAGCCTCTTGATGGCGTTGCCTGATACATCTAGAATGCAGTGTTTGCCCTGAAGAGAGTATCACACACACAGTGTTTTCATCTGGTTAGCAATAAGGATGCATGTTAAGCATTAGACTCCTGTGTTGTCAGCAGTTGTGCAGCTGTATCGTGCATATTGTGCTTATTTCTCCAGAAATAATGCTAAGCTCCAATTCCTAAATAACATCATATGTAAACATTGACTAATGCCATTCCAATACTTTTTTTTGTTGCCTGGTAAATGTAATGCATGTACAGTAGACTTGGTGCTGGTAAAAACCTCACCTTTTCCGCCACCTCTTTGACAGACTGCACACTGGTTCCGTACAGGTGGCTGTTGTACTGGCCTGCCTCGATGAACTTGTGCTCCTGTATATCTCTCTCCATCTGCTCTCTGGACACGACAAAGTGGTAGTCTCTCCCGTCCACCTCGTAATCTCGCTTCGGTCTCGTTGTATCTGAGACAGAGGAGCACAAGCTACATTATTATTATTGTGGGTCTCAGAACACAGCCACCCAGTTTATGCTGTGCAACAATATTCGAAGGCCCATGAGTTTTTAAGAGATTTATTCTATAAGAATTAGGAAAAGGATCAGTAAAAAAATATTGTGTCACAATTTCTACCTGATAATGTTATATAAAAAAAATATTAAGATGATAACCATTGGCCTCAGTGACTTTTTTGGAAGCTATTGCAGTGCTTCTCAAACTTCATTGCTCATTTTGGATGTCTCCCTCATCTAAAGCCTAAGCCACACCAAGCCGACGTCAAAGAACTAGCGGTGACTAAAGCTGACTTTGTTGTCGCCTCTCGCCG
Organism: Siphateles boraxobius; assembly: GCF_051911475.1. Taxonomy (NCBI): domain Eukaryota; kingdom Metazoa; phylum Chordata; class Actinopteri; order Cypriniformes; family Leuciscidae; genus Siphateles; species Siphateles boraxobius. Next base: position 7,837,358 of record NW_027508699.1, on the reverse strand, counting down.
GCTGCGTCTCGACCAAAAAGCTACATTTGAACTCACCAAAAGGACTAAAGGCAACTGTAAACTAGCACGTGCGTTCTGCGTCTGCGTGTAAGTAAATATCTGCCTATATCAGCAGGTATTTTCATCATTCAAAAAAAGGATACTGAAACTCAGTCTGCAGATGTACAAACCGTAAACAAAGCAGTGCTTGCTTACCATTTTCAATATCAATCACTTTCTTCATTCCAGTCGGCTCATGTTATTATGAAAATATTTGTGTATTCGAATGCTCGGGTAAGATGATGTAAATTTATAACAGCCTTCTGTCTGTACCCACTTAACTTCTTCGCTCGCTTTCATCACTTTCACTTTTATTCTTGTGCACGGATTTGTTCACTAAGCTGAACAGCCAATCAAAGTTCTCTCTCTCACTGACGGCCTGGCGCCGATTCGGCCCAAAAAACCCTGACGGCGTCCGACTAGAGCCAATGGTGCGGAGCACACCAAAAAAACTGGGTGAGTGAAAAAAACGAAAAACGAGTGAGTGAAAAAACGAGTGATTGAATTCGGACACTGAGTGCACCAGAAGCGCTGCCACTTTTGTGTAGTTTGTGCTTGCTGATTCAAAATCATTTGACACTTAGCAAACTGGCAGCTCCAGTAGTAATGAAAAGATTTATATTGCACTCTGTTGTGGAAACTATCATGTATAACCCTTAATTAAACAATTTAATAATCCATCAAATAGGAGGATGATATTACGCTGTAGCCACATTGGATCAGCGATTTGGAAAATGGATGGATGGATGATTCAGCTGTGAGTGCCGTCTTCTGGCGATCTCACAATGCATTATGGGTATTCTCTAGCTGTTGAGCGTGCATCGGTTGTTATTGAGACCGTTATTGCGGTGCATTGTGGGATTGAATGAGTGCACTCGATAACATCCACTATGGTGACAGACAGCATTACAAATAGCCGTCCCTTCAAATAGTGCCATATTTCTGTATTCTTAATGCCCGTTTTAATCAAACCGCACCATGAATGGTCCGAGTCCACTGCATTTTGAAATTAATTAAAATCACAGACATTCCCCAGTTGAATAACTTCACAGGGAATAATAATTAACATTACTTACTAGTAGAATTATATTAAAATCGAAAAAAAAAAAGAAAAAAAAGATATTCAACCATGTAAATGTAGTCAAAACTGCATTTCTCATCTGACAAGCCTGCAAACCGTCCTGTAATATCCACTGCAGACACTGTTACGATGTGTCCCTCATCATATCATCTCATCAGCTCATACACACGGTGTACAGAGACTTACGGGGAACACAGGAACCGAATTTGTCAGGGAACTCCGATATCAGGTCATCGTTTACTCTGTCTTTCATCGGACCCAAGATTATCACTGGCCGTGCGTAGTTCACTGTGGAAAGACCATTCATGAAATCAATTACATTTTTATAATAATAATTGTTCATGTTAAATCTCATGGGTTAATATTGATGTTACAGAGAATCATAAGCATTTTACCTTCCTGCTGACAGACTGGCTCATAAGAGAGCACATATTCCTCTTGACCACCTGAGAAACACACACACACAGTTACACTTCAAAAAAATATCTCCGTACAATTCATCATTTGGTTTACGGTCTCGTTTTTAGACAAACAAATCCAGCCAAGCATATTATGACACTGAAATCATGCATTATAGAGTGGTGCAGGAATGACGTCAGAACCCAAAGACTAATTCGCCGCTGGTTCCTTCGAGATTTTCTTATAGGTTTTTATAATGGGGTTTTATCAATTGAACTGTGGAAAACATGACTTGAATATACTTTGACATTTTGTTCTACAACATAAATTACACACACCCAGAGCAAAAAGGTGAATTTTAAAGCAGTTATGTTTTTATTAAGTAATTAGATAAGACTGCTTGAGGTGTGAGTGTGTGCAGTGTAAGTTGTAGAACAAACGTCAAAGTATCGTCGAGTTATGTTTACCACAGGCTTTATTTTACTCATAAAGTGCAAAAATCCCATTATAAAACCACATAGGAACCAGCGGTTAACTGGGTTCTGACGTCATACCTGCACCAGTCTATTATTGAATGTGTGAAATTGCAACAAAAGCTATGCGAGATCCACTCGAGGCCGCTAGAGGTCCTCTGTGCCACACAAATGAACAGTGTTAGGGCAATGGAGTCCTCCGTCGGTATGAGACTGTCATGATGATTAAAGTGCAGCTCTTTCTGTGGATCTCAGCAGGCCTGTCTGTGCACTGAGAGTTAGAGGCAGAAATGTGCTGTAAATTAATGAACATTGTCCTTTAAAGTTAAGGGCAGAATCTGTAAGGGCCTGTGCCAGCTTGTGCTGTTTATTGCATCATACTGTAGTGTACTTAATATATGAAATATTATGCATTTATACCTTCCCCACAATAAAGCAATGTGAAATACTGTACGTTAGTGCAGAATAAACTGGCTGTTTTTGTTAGTTATTCACATGTATGAAAGATCACAAAGAATACTTAAGGAAATCACAAAAAGTACAGCTTCAATGAAGACTTGATTTTACAGGACAAGCTTTTGTACTGCAGGGTTGTGCTGATACAATCTATTACACATTACAACTGATCAGTACAGGTCCTACATTGTATGACATCATTGTCTAGCAAAACAATTATTTACAGTATGAATGAATTTCTGTGATGGAGCTTCATTGCACTGAACTGTAGCTGTACAATGTCCATATCATTGCAAACTACATTAATGCTGAAGAAATGAAAAGTTAACATTTACTAAAACATGTCAGCATAAAATAAATTGCTACAAAATTAAATATATTTATTTATTTACTTGCACTGCTGTTCAAAAGTTTGAGTCTAAGCTTTTTTTTTTTAAATGTGTTTGAAATGAGTCTCTTATGCTCACCAAGGCTGCATTTATTTTAACACAAATACATTAAAAACTGTAATATTGTGAAATATTATTACAATTTAATTTGACCAAAAAAAAAAATTTACTCCTGTGATGTCAAAGCTGGATTTTCAGCATTGCTGTGAAACTGTGATTTTCCATCCAGGATTTTTGATAAATCGAAAGATCAAAAGAACAGCATTTATTTAAAATAGATAACTTTTGTAACATTATAAATGGCTTTACTTTCACAATTAAATGTAATTAACTATTACATACTTTAATACATCATTACTAAATAAAGGAATTAATTTCTTTCAAAAAAGAAAGAAAATATCTCAAAGCTTTTGAACGGTGATACAGCAGAACAAGTGGAGATATTGAAGAAGCTACGTAAAAATTTGAACCAGTGGCCCAGTAACATTTTTAGAGTGGGCCCTGCTTGCATCAATTTTTTATTATTTATGTTTGCATTCATTAAATTTGCCACAATTTCATTGGTGATGATCCATTATGATGCCGTGACGCATAGAATCGTGCCTGGAAGTGTCTGGTATCATGCAGTAGCTGGTAATGCCCTGCTCTAATGCACCGTCTGCAGTGCTGATCACAGCGGTGTGTAATATCTTCAGTGGCTTTGATATAACACTGTGACTCTGACTGTCTCTGACAGAGAGAGGGCAAGGGCTGGGTAGTGATGGGTGTGCACTGTTGCTATGGAGACTGGCGGAGGGCTCACTGATTGATTTTGGTATTGTATCTGTGTGGCTTGTGGAATATTACCCAGCCTGCCTCACTGCAGTGCTGCTCTGGTGAAGGGGGTGGGGCGATGTAAACTCTTGAGAAGTCCAGTTTTTATATTGTATTATTAAATTGGATCTCCCATACACGTTAATTCACAGCAGAGAGGAAGAGAGAGAGAAGAACGGTGTTAAATGTGAAAGAAAAGCAGACGAGGTCGACGGATGAAGGACTCAAAGAGGAACTTACGGTAACTACTCTCACTATCACTGGCATTAGAGGTGACATGCTCTGAAATCATAACAGAGGAGCATGGATGATGAAAACCAACAACAGGAGCACATGCATGAGGTGACTTCACATAAGAGTGGAAGAGCAAGTGGAGGAGTACAGGCACACACCACTGAGGGACACAGTACACCTTCTGAGAATGTAACTGTGTCCCTCTCCAATTTAAAGACCACATGAAATCAAAACTTTAGTCCATTTATGTTAGTTTTGAGGTCATGTGCTACTATACTCTTAAAAGTTGACAACGTTAACTAGCGCAAACTTCAAACTGGTCGACGATCCCCAGGGGAATGCAAGCTTGTGCTTTGTAGAAAATAGTAAAAAAATTGTTTAAATGTTTATTAATAATAATAACATTAAATAAAACAATAGTTAAAAGTACAGAGTTTGACATTATTACGAAATCATAAGATTAATCACAATTATTTTTTTATTACCAGCCATAGTTTCACATCTAAAATAAATGTTAGCATAAAATAGCCTATAAATTTGAATAACATTAGAGAAAAACAAATGAATCCTTCCTAGCAGCAAATATTAATCTAAACAACAGAAACAGGGTATTAAGCACACTTTCACGCAACGTTTGTCTATAAATGTCTTACATTTTTAAAACATTAAAAATATTTACAACCCATTTTGTATACGCAGGCACATTTAAATTTTTGACCAAAAAAAAGCTCTCTAGACTGAGAATCCTTTCTGAAGGTGTCTTTGTCCACATTAGTGTGGTTTTATTGAGTTGTGATCTAAACTTAAAGCTAATGGATGACCCCCAATGTCCTGTTTCAAAACAAAATCCGTCAATGTCATTGTTCAATTGCAGTGGCAAGTTACCAAAACCAATAAATCATTAAATGTTTGCATTTTTATATTGTGTAGGGGGAAAACAATTTGTGTACGGTTTTAACATGTTTAAACTAGTACATATTTAATCGAGTTTGAGAAATTTCATGTGCAACAAAATCTGCATGTTCCCGCCATACAGATGTATCCTGGGATGTAAATGCAAAAATATAACATTTTTAGAACAAATAACATGGTTGTATTGTAATTTCTATTTAATTTACCAGGAACAATTTAATTAAATTGTTTTAAAAAAGCAAACATTTTGTTATATTTTTTCATAAAACGTTGTTTCTCCCAACTTCATCTCAGTGGTGTTACAATAATGGATGTTGTCCATTTAAGAAAAGGGGGAATTGTAACTGGACTACTTACTGTATGTAAAGGTCATTGCAGGGGTGGCATGGTGAGATGATTCTCTCTTATTCATTTTCACAAGTTTTGCTAAATTTATAACAATTTCATGCATCCCCCTTTATTAGAGTCTGTAATGTGACATTGATAACTGCTAACAAGTTTTTACATATTTTAATCTAAAATACAGTCGTATTAATATTTCTGAAATGTCCCCAGACGTTGAAACCATCATTATTGGAGCAGCCTTCATTTTAGAAAGGTCTAGATCTGTGCTAATCTGTGTTACTGTCTGTGGTGGTACAGTCTTTCATGGTAACACCGCATGACTCCATAGGAAATCCACAAACAGAAATGTTCTATTTAAAAATCGTAGAATTTGCGGTAACACTATACAACAAGGTCTCATTTGGTAACATTATTTAATGTATTAACTAACAAACTAACAATGAGCAATACATTTAATACTGTATTTATTTATTTTTGTTAATGTTACATAATTAAAATGCAGTCTGTCATTGTAATCTATTGGTAAATGTTGAAATTAACATTAACTAAGATTAATAAATGCTGTAGAAGTGCAGTTCATTATTATTCATGTTAAACAAAGTAGTTAACTAATGAAACCTTATTGTAAAGTGTTACAGAATTTGCTTTAGGACATTCATAATCACATAATTTTATCACTCTTATCAGGTATGGCTGAAAAGCAGCATCTGTATAGACAGCGTAGTAGACCTTGTTCTTAGTCTATGATGTTATATTACGTCTGTGGTGTTACTTCAAAAATATATCTGAATTTTCTTTCTTTCATTGCCATTTAATATAATTTTAAATATAATAAGTTTTGAGACCTTAAAGTGATAAAGGTACCAAATGTCAGGGTTCTGTCACTTTGGTTTATTTCTAGGTTTTCTGACAGAGCCCTGACACTCCTGTATTGTCTTGTGTCTGTCTGAGCGTGTGGTTTCAGGCGTGCTCGAGGCTTGCGCTCTCCGGTCAGTGTACATCATTTCATGTGTGGGTCGTGGTGTTTGGATTCCATCACTTCGGTCTAGTTTGGTTTTGGTTTTGTGACGGGATTCGGACATTAATGCTCCTTGTGTTTATCTTCTGTTGTGTGGGCACGGGATGAGTATTTGCTCTGTCTTGTTTGTAAGCGAGTGGTTGTTTCGAGTTCACACGTTGCGTAGCAGTGAAAAACACCAGCTGCGTGCTTTCATGTTGTCGTGTTCACACAGAACACGACAACATGAAAGCACGCAGCTGGTGTTTTCCTCTGTTGTCCTCTGGTGTTTTCCGCACGCAGCTGGTGTTTTCGTCCAAAGACGCGGCTTACCAGTGTCTCTTTAGCTGTGTGTTCGTGTCTCATTCTGTTTGAGCACATGGCTTGTGATTTAGTTTGCTGACCATGTGCTTGTGTTTTAGTCACGTTTGCTGTGATCTTGTCATGCGTTTCCTTGTGCCATTGTGCACTCCTGTCTATTGTCTTAACTCCGCCCGTCTTGTTACCTGGTTATTGGTTTATTTGCCCCACCTGTCTTCCCTCGTCACCTGCCTTGTTTGCTCCCAATCTAGGCTGCATCTGAAAACTGATAAATGCTGCCTTCGAAGGACACATTCCTAGGTCGGAAGGCATGTCCGAATGCAATGTTAGTTTCACTTCCTGTCTCCTGAGATTCCTTCATCTGACCGATTTTTGAAGGCAGCATAGATGTGTACTTCGCTGTCTTTGATATCCCACAATCCTGTGTTTTTCATTCTGTGACAGTTGAGCTAGAAAAATAAAAATGGTGTCCGAAAGTTTCGGTTTGTGTGTTAATGTAAATTTTTGATCAATGTTTTCCACTTATGATATAATTCCTAGCGAGAAATCACTAATGTAGTCATTAATTTTCACCGAAGCTTGCTCTATTTTGCTGTAGATCATTAAACCGTGAAGCTGCCTCAGAAGTCTGTCCCAAATCAGTTTCGTGAGGTACCTTCATGCGCAAACGCTGCCTACAAAGTCATTGGCTGATAGGGCAGCGAGGCAACAAGCTGCCTAAGTTTTTGGATGCAGACCTGTTCTCCTTGTGTTTGCAGTCCTATGCCAGTCAAGTCAAGTCTAGATCAAGGTCTGTTTCCCCCCTCAGGGTAGGTTCTTTTATTTTTATATATTTATTATAATTAATAAAAACCTATTGCTTTTTGAGTCCTAGCCTCATCTCTTCATCCAAACCTGACACCAAAGACCATTATAAAGTTGCATCATCCTACTCATTTTAGAAAAACAGAAATTTTCTTCAAAAATTGGTAACACCACAGACATAAATGTTTGTGGCACCAGTATTTGATTTACATTTCTAAAAATGAAAAAAAAAAACATTAAGCTTTCATTTTACTAGACATATCATATATTAAAACAATTTTTAAATATGTAGCAATGCATTTTATTATTTAAAAATAAAACATGATTTTACAAATTTGTTGTCTTGTTTGCCACCGTAATTGAAAAAGGACTCAACACAGAAATAGATTAGCTTATGCGAATAGATTATATACAGAAAGGCTCCCTTAATGACTGAAGCTGTCAATCACTTCAGTTGCAGCGCACTAACGCTGTGGTAAATGCTGCAAATTGCGCTGTAATTAGAAACCTTTGACATTCTTAACTCTTTAAACTACAGAGCGTGATAAGCAAGGGCCCGTTTGAAAGCAGCTGTCTATAAGTGGGTTCCAAACGAGTCGAAATAGTCTAGGCTATTGGACCCACAGTCCACCCGTGCCCATCGATTCATGACCCGCACCGCAAATGACCACGTAAATGTTATTCCACCCGTTACATTAGCAGTTCACACGTCGGGGAAACTGTAATTAGATCTAAAGTGTGTGATGGCAAATAAATATCAGATCAATATAGAAAAAATTTATTTTTCTCAATAGAACATCATGAGAAAATAAAATGTGCAGATACTGAATGAGGGGAGATTCCATAGAGAACGGTGAGAAAGACAGTAGAAAACAACCTTTCACCTCCACCATCAACAACAGAAAGAGAAAACAGTTTTATTCTGGTAGTTTAAGCGTGTCTGGAGAAGCTCTTGAACTCTGGGACAAACTAAAAGTGCCCTTGAGAGAAAGATCAGCATGAATTATGAGAGTAAAGAATGAGAGATGCGAGAGGAGGAGAGATCTGGTCCAGAGGTGACCAAGTGGGCATCTACATGGGGAACTTACTCAGGCCTTTGGATAGCAAGTCATCTGGGTTGTCCTGTGGAGCGGTCAGGAAGGGAGCAACGAGAGAGACAACAACCACAAGAGTACATGGGTTACTGAGACACTCTGAGGCCTGGTCCAGTCACTGGACACAGCAGGCACCAAGCGTTCTCTGATGCCTGCGGTGTCCAGTGGAGCAGTGCCCACCTCTGTCCTCATGACCGGCTGCCCTATTCTCACCCAACATTGCGCTGTAGTGCCGCTTTCTGTACTTACGGTCCACATCGCTTGTTTCCGGTTCACTCGCCTCCTTGTTCTTGTAGAAGGTGAACTTGCGGGAAAAGAGGTTCTTTTTACGCTTGTCATTGAGGGACTGCTGAGGAAGAGAAGGAAGGGGAGGGCAAAAGAAAAGAAGGGAAGGGAAAGAGGGCTGTCTAATGTCCATATGGAAAAAATAAAAGATGATTGTTTTGCTCTTGGCTTTGTGGACCTCTGATGACTTGATCAAATGCCACTGGCATTACAAGTGATTCAAGATACATGACGATCAATTTCTCATAGATAGGGGTTTACTCAATTAATGGAGGACGTCACAAAGTAAGAATTGTACATGAAATTCATGATGAATTGAAGTGGACAAATGAATGGATTTTGAGTCGAAGACTCAAAAAAAGCTAGCAGTAGGAAATCTCGAAGCATTCAGATTTGCATGCAGAGGGTAAAAAGCATGTGAAGGCTTATAACTGCTTTGGTTGTGGCAGCATGCCACAAAACAAAGCAAGTTGGGCTGATTTATTTTTCAAAATATAGTATGAGCCTGTATATATAAACAGAGCCTGTATGTGAAATTATTTAAGTAATAGTAACTACATGGCTCTGTTCTTCTGGGTGCGTTTCTTTTCTTACTCCGTGATCAGTTAAGTCTGGCTGTTTGCACTGCAACACTGAGAGTTACTGGAGAGCATGGCATGGTAGGCAGAAGGAGAAGAGTGTGAGGATGAAGGACAGGAGAGGAGGAGGTGTGGCATACAGAAGGACGAGCAGTCCGACATCAATGGCAAGCGTATTTGTCCTTCGTTTTCCTATCATGCATGTTTGTCGGCTGTTAGATAATCTGGTGTTTTGACTTCTATGCCTCATAAATCAGTTATAGATGTATTACTGTATTGTTATATGTGTTATATATAACATATGGCCGTTTTTGGGCCTGCAACACTTGCAGCTATGCATGCTGTTAATTTAGACCGGACCATTCATATGGCAGACTGATTAGTAAACGTCATCCAGAACATTACATTCCACTGAATGCACTGACTGAGCATTATTAAATGTGAGTTAATATAAAATGGTCGAACTTTCACAGAGGTAGGAACATTATCCAACACTAATTCGTAAAGTAATTTAAAATGCATTTCAATGTCATTCTAGATACACAATATAAGCAACAAAGAAGTTTAGTTCTAATACCTAGTGAGTTGCCTACTTCTAGAGCATTGTAGACATCATAATCCTGAGGTTATTCCATAAGGAAGGAAACAACATTGTGTTGCTTTCTAAGATACCTTGTTGTGGCCAAAATCAACATGTACACTACCAATGTGATTAATCAAATTTTTGGGGTCAGTCATTTTTTAAAAGAAATGAACACCTTTATTTAGCGAGGATGCATTAAATTAACATTTTTGTTACAAAAGATATTCTTTTCATCAAAAAAAATGAATTATAATATATTATGCAGCACATGTGTTCAATATTTATTGAACATAGTAAGCAGCACATCTGTTTTCAACATTGATAATAAGAAACATTTTCTCAGCATAGAATTATTTCAGAAGAATCATGTGAAATTGAATACTGGAGTAATGGCTTTGTCAGTACAGGAATAGACATTACAAAAAACATTAAAATAGAAAAAAGTTATTTTAATTTGTAATAACATTTCACAATATCATAGTTTTTCAAAAACGACCCCAAACATTTGAACAGTAGTGTCTGGTTTGCAGAGAATACAATTCCAGGACACACTGTGAGCTCAAAACTTTATTCAAGATGGCAGACAAGTTGAGAGAAATGTCGATTAAAAGAAAAGTTTAGAAAATCCTAACATAACTTGACCCAACAACTTTGACCCAAATTTACCCAATATTTAAGTCTGCTAGGTATTTTTTTGTCTTTATTACATTATTGTCAAATTATCTTACAAAATGAACAACAAAATGTAAGTGTCAAATCTTTTGTGTGGTTCTTTATTTATGGAAAATTATGGGAAAAGTGTTGGTCTTAAAAGTCAAAGCAACTCACTAGGTTTTAGAACAGAATATTGTTTGTATCTTAGTAGGTATTGTATGCATGTATGAAATGGTTCACTCACCCCTTTTTCTCGTGACTTGGAGTTAAACTTAACCGTCTTTAACCTGGCTCTCTCCTTCTTCTCCACTCTATAGAGAAAACACAAGGATCTCAGATAACAAAAGCTGTTCTCCACTTTAAACCCATGTTACACTGCATTCTTCTTCATCAGGACAGATGAAGAGGGGTTAAAAAAAAGAAAAGTCTTTTTGTACCTGCAAATTATTCGCAAAATATTACTTGTTTACCTACTTGTTGATTTAGTCATTTATTTAATAATTTACTTAATATTATTATTATGGAAAATGAAATCATTGTCTATTATTTTGCGAGCAACTGGTGTAAAAGAAAAATGCCACGTCACAATATTGAAAATATTTCCATTCTAAACCAAGGCGGTGAACCAGTGAATATCACACAAGCAATGTGCAAATTCGGCTTGTTCTCTGAAAAACGATGAGAGATGAATCAAATTCATTTTCTTAATATTTCTCTTTTGGCCCATAATGAAAAAATGAGAAGAGAAGTATTTTGTGTTAAGTTGTTTTTGTAAAGAAGAGTGAGCTAATCAAACCTATCTTTTATCATCCTCGCTGCGCATCGGTTATATGGTGATGCTCTATGAAATTTTTTTCATAGGGGCAAATTAATTGTAAAATGAATTTAATAACAAAAGTAACATAATAATAATAATTTAATACATTGATTGGAAATGCCAAATCCTCTTGACATCTCTGATAGCTGGATGTTTTTGACGACACACAATATAATCATCTATCGGTGCAATCCATGGGGGGTTATCGTGGGCCCTCGTGCTACCCCACTGTGAAGGGCTTAACGAAGTCCACAAGGCACGGCATCAAAACGATTAACTGTTTTATGCAAATCCACATGAATGGCCCGTTCAATGTTCAGTAGCCTACTACAATGGCCAAGAATCTCTTCTGTCTCATGGTGTTTTTCATGAATGTTTTCAGTCGGCGCAAGCAACAATTTCACATGATGCGGTGTTCATCAGCACAGTCAAAAATAACTTAAACAGGTAGCCAATGTTTACTAGACTGTGCTAACCCTAGCTTGCGCCATTGAACGGGTCATTCATGTGGATTTGGATCTCGCTTAGGACACGGTCTGTGGAGGCCTGACTAAAATCTCCAAAGAGCTGACGGCTTACATCGGGAATTCTCATTATCTACACGAGTGACACTTGTCTGCTCAGTTACCAGTCCTCCATAAGCAATTTCGGTTTTTGTTTTCTTCGAGAAGTAATTATCCGGCATATTGGGGCAGTTAGCCATTTTTCCGATCATTTATTTTTCCCTAATAGTCATACTAACGATGATAACTGAAAAGTAACCAATTGCTCTTATTTTGTTCTTCTCCCTCCTATCAACGTGGAGGTGTACATATATCTGAAACTCCATGACTACAAAAAATGTATGGTGATATGGGGGGGGGGGGGGGGGGGGGGGGGGCGGGTCATCCCATGCAGGTGTAAACGGGGTCTAAAACTTTTTGAGCTTGTCCACTCTCAACCACTTCCAGAGGTAGTCGAAAAACACATTCGACTGGATTGCTTTTGTAGTGTAGACGCTCATGTGGTCATATGTGTTCGCCAACTTACCTACAGCGTAAACATTATGGGAAGCGCAAGACGGGATTTAAACTTTGTTGGCTGGATACCCAAGTTTGATTTGAAGATGAAAAACGTCCCAAGCGCGATGTTCTCTCTCCATTCCTGATTTCCAACACACACTCACATCGTCAGTGTGGTCTTCAGCTGTCAGAGCCTAAACGAAATCTAACGCTTCTGTATGTTTTTCTGTCGTCTCTGGGCGTGTTTATATGTAAATTGCGTGAGCTTACTTCATTCATTACATTGAAAGATCTGAAAAGGTCCATACATTTACCCGCCTATAGACCGTCCCCTCGAAGAAATCAGGACAGAAGTGGTTGAAAGTCGACAAAAGTGATAAATTAAAACACCAGGCGTAAACGAGAATGTGTCTCCCTCGTCTACTTTTAATCCGATCAGCCAAAATGCATCTTTTAAACCAGTGTAAACATGCAAAGACATGCACTTTAGGCTACAGAGGGTAAGTTATCAGCTAAGCACTCAGTTGCTGGAAGATTGTGATTGTGATATTATTTGGTACAAAACAAAGTTTACAAAGTAAACCTTAACAATCCTGTGTGCGTTTATTTGTTCGTTTTTTCATTTTTTTAAGCTTCAATCTCTCACCTTCTCTTGCTGGGGATAACGCCCATTTCCTCCACTTCTCCTTGAGGAGTGACCTGCCGTGCCTGCCACCACTCATCATCTGAAGCGTTCACCACGTGCAGGATGTCCCCAAATTTGAAGTTCAGGCCCTGGCTAGGCAGCCCTGAATCCTTAGTTTTATCATAATCAAACAGTGCCCTGCAGAAAACAGTCCAAATAAGACCACAGGAAAAACACAGACTAGATACTTGATGCATTATCTGAGTGCATGTGGTGAAGTCTGACAAGAAGCTTTAAAAATTGCTGGCCCATTTAAATCAGGAGTTTCAAACTCAGCTCCTGGAGGGCCACAGTCCTACTGAGTTCACTTCCAACCTTGCTTCAACACACATACATGTAGTTTATAAATAAGCCTGAAGGACTTGATTATCTGGAACAAGGGCATTTAATTAGGGTTGAAGCTAAACTCTGCAGGGCTGTGACCCTTTAGGAGTTTGACACCCAGCTTTACAATGAATGTGTGTGAACTGTAAATTTTTCAAATCAATTGTGAAATTTATTAAAACCACTACATTTAGGGCCTGTTCACACCAAGATAACAATAAAGATGTAGTTCTAAAAATCGTTTTAAATATAAAAGAATAGTAGAGTCCACACCACAACTACATGTGAAACTCGAAAAATTTCAATATTGTGCAAAAGTTAGAGTATTTCAGTTATTGAAAAATTGCATGATTATATGCATGATTATACTTTTCAGAGCGCCGATTTTTCTGCATTTAAAATCCTTTTTTTATTGATTTCATGTAATATTTAAATTTTCTGAGATTTTGAATTTGGGGTTTTCATAAGTTGTAAGCCATAATCATAAAAATTATAACTTTTGCACGATATTCAAATTTGTCAAGTTTCACCTGTATAATGATAACGGCACAGAGGAACGATATCAATGGAATCACTTTCAGAACGTTTTTTTTTTCTTCCTGCTGGTGAACGATAAAAAAAATTGACAGCCAAACAGAATCCATCCTGCTTTAAAGGGCTTGAGCATTTAAAGTGGCAGATGACAAAACTGCAGCACGCGCTTAGAATAAACAGAACATTGGTGTGGACACTGATATAGGTGTCATTACAGCTATCGTTCTTAAATGTAAACGGGCCTTCAAAGTTGGTATGAAACAGAAATTTCAGCTTTTTTTCCCCTAGCTTCAGTGACGAATATCTGAGTGAAACAGCTTCTTGAATGAGAAAAAATGTAGGGCGGCACTTGATATCCGTCAGGAATTGATTGTACCGTTGGATCGCTGTTGTTAGCTAATTGCTGCGATCTCATGTAAGTGACAGGTTGCTAGAGATGTTTTATTGCCCTTGTGCAGTGCTCAAGTCATCAGAGAAGAGCTGTCACTGCGAGATTAAAAAATAATGATGTGCACGAATAAATTGTTTATAATAACTGCAATATTCCCCCCAAAAATAAGAATTGTCAATTTTAATTTCGTGGTGACTTTACATGCTGGTGACCAGTCCCTTGTAACATATTGGTGTATATTTGTCCAGTACCTGACGTATAGTGATCTCTTCTGATTGGTCCTCAGGGATCCTGAGCCTGAACTGATGCTACTGTTCATCATCTGCTCTCTTAGGTCATGGATCTTGGCTTCAAATCGGCTGTACTCTAAAAACACAAGGTCACAAACGTCAATACTCCCCATCTCACAGAATGCTGCTCTTGAATGCAGTCATGAGACATTTGTGTGTATAATAGATTACACAGAAGAATATTTGTGTATAAAAAATATTCTTTCAACAGAACACATGATCAGATATATACCAATATATACACGGGTGGTGTTTTCATGATACCATTTTATTGCAAAAACATTTATTTACAGTAACATATCTAATCTAATCAAATCTCCAAAGAACATGGGATTTCTGCCTTTATGGGGTTTTAAAAAAGGACACTAGTCAGTTAAAAGCACATTTACTGGCATTGTTTACATTTATAATAATGGTCTGTAGGACGAGTTGTATGATTCAATATCCAAATCAAATTTTTACGAGTTCTATTTTAGACCCTGACCTGACTTAATGACTCAAATGAGTCAATTGATGGCTATAAAACTGGAGTATTGGTTTATTGGCTTTTTACTACTCGCAACAACACAGCTAAGAGACTCCTGCTGATCGGTGATTGATTTCTGGTTGGTTTTTAATGGGTGATCAAATTGATTGACATGGCACTGTCTTACATTGAGAAGGACTCACCCTCTGGTCTATACTGGGCAACGATGGTAACCGTTTGTCCGGCGTTCTTCAGGGTTGCTGCAGCCTGTTCATGAGTGGCACTGCGTAGGTCTATTCCATTCACCTAAGAAAGGGACAGTCGTTTTTTACATCTATAGGGCGAAAGGTATGACAGTGGTCTGCAGACTGTTCAGCACTAAGCTCAGTATGTCCGCTGAATACGGTAAGAAATACTTCTGATTAGAAACTCATCTTAGATGTGACAGTGGCCACTGAAATACTCACAGACACCAGGCGGTCTCCTTTCTTCAGCTCTCCACACAGGTCTGCAGGGCCTCCGGCCAGGATGAAGGAAATAAATATGCCCTCTCCATCCTCTCCACCCACTATGTTGAAGCCAAGCCCTGTAGAGCCTCGATGCAGCACCACCTTCCTGGGTTCCCTTCATGACCAAAAAAAACAAAACAACATGTGTCCTTATAGACTGACATAAATACTAAACTTACAGACTCATATAGCATTGTACACAAACTGTTCATTGAGTCCGAAACAAACAGCTGGCAAAAAATCCTTACATCTTCCAGAATCAAAAAAAATATGTTCTGTGTTCTTTGTATTGTACGTTTCATTATTAACAATATTGTGAAATTTGACTACAATTGAAAATAACGGATTTCTATTTTAATATATTTTAAAATGTAATTCATTCCTGTGATGGCAAAGCTGGTCTCCAGTGTCACATGTTACTACAGAAATCATTCTAATATGCTGATTTGTTTCCGTTCTGACTTTGAAATAGGCTATTCACGTAAAACACAAGGTTTTCGAACGTCAATACAGCCCATCTCCCAGAATGCTGCTGTGGAACGCAGTCATAAGACATTTGTGTGTATAATATACTTCACAGGAGAATATTTGTGTGTATAAAAAAATGGTTTCAACAAAACACATGAACAGTATTATACCAATATACACATGGATGGTGTTGCCATTATACCATTTTATGGCTATACGTTTATTTAATATATCTAATAGTTCTATCTCCAAAGAACATGGGATTAATGGGACACTAATGTGTGCATTCATAATATGTGTGTAGAACTGTTAACTATGGTCTTCTTTTTTCTGTCTTTTCAAAGAGTTTACAGGATCTTTATATAGCGTACAAATGCAAGTGGTGCAAAACACCACTGACTCTAAAAAAAAAAGAGTAACAATCAGAATCAGTACATTCAAAGTCTCTATAAATGCAATGAATCCGCAACATCTACTATACGTGAGTCAGTTGCAGTTAAAAGCACATCTTATCAAAAATAGTTTGTCAAGGGGAATGCAGGAATCCTGTAATGTTTGGATGATGCATGCAAGAATCTCAGAAAAATATGTGATATAACTATCAACAAAGCACCTTTTATATGGAGCAAATAACATACTATAATAATATTCAAGCATCATATTTCTGCTTTTAAGTGAATTTAAGTCCCTTGAATATATTGCTCCTGTATGTCCATAGTGTATTACTGTTTATATGATTTGAAAATGAAATTATTTTCTGTGGTAATTGATATTATGCCACAATAAAGGTTGCTTTAAGAGTGCATGATCAGTGTATATAACTGGCCTCTTGGAGGCACTGCTGGTCTACTCTACTGCCCACAGCCTTGTTCTACTACACCATCAAAAGAATCCCTGTGGCTATCTTACAATACTGATACTGTAGTCAAACACCATTTGATCAGCTTTTGCCAATTAAATAGAACATTCCTCTAAAAAAACACCACCAACAACACTGAACACAATGACATCTGGAATGCTCTTTTCAGGCTACTTTGTACTGTATGCTTGATTATTGTGCCAAAATTAAAATCCCCCCATGCACCTAAATGGTCAGATTAATAGAATCGTTTGTTCTGTTGGATTACGACAATCTTGTTTCTTCATTTTCTGGCAAGCTGGTTAAGAGGCTTGATGATGCGCTGCGGTTTTTATGAAAATGAACCAACACGTGACGTGGATGGGCTAAATTTGGAGCTTATTAAATCCCTAAATCGGCACAGACGTGTCATTTCAGGCCGGATTTCTCTAAAGGTCTGCTGTTGCATCTGGATAAATGTTTTAACCACACTCTTTTTTGCATCCAGTTTGATTTTCGATCCTATTTTTGAATCCTAAAATTAAAATGGGTTTAACACTGTAAAATCAATACATATGTTTATCAGACATAGAGAGAGGTACTGACAGGGGAACTGCACATTTGACAACTCTCTCAGTGAAGCGCTGCAGCTTGGGTCAGGTGACCTGAGCAAAAGTAAAAAAGCAATTCGATATGCCAGTGAACTCTTATCAAAGTTCATAGAGCTTCATGACATCATCCTGAACATCACAGGTGAGCATCAGAGCACTGACCTGCTCAGGCAACACTTTATACAAATAATCATGAACAGCTTGAAGCTTCCCATTTGTTGAACTCACAAACAATAAGCTTATAAGAACAGGATTAATCTGGTATTCAACTGGTGATCGCGCCATCGGTGTAGTCTGATAAATATATATGAGCTACTCTTTCATGAAGTAGTATATCATTTTAAAATAACATCTGCTAAATAGGGTATTTTATTTTTGCTAATTTTAAAAGTTTTACCAATGTACCTTTATAATTTAAAGCATAAGATGACAGGAAATGTCTCTTACATGTAAGCAAGATGCAAAATCAGGATTGAATTAGGAAATATGTATTGATAGCCAGCCCTAGCAAGGACTATGATTAGTTTTGTGTAATAAAAAGTGTATTTAAACTTTAATGTGTAAAACGTTGGTCTATACAGACAGATGGTGTCGCATAGTGTCTCATTGATGCATTGTGGCAAAATAGTCTGTGCATGAGCACCATAGAGGTTTATGTAGTCAATTTTGAGGCAATACCTGGAAACATCCTCTTCCCCTGCAGTGGTCTTTAGGGTCGGGGAGTAGCGTCCAGAATGCACTGGGGGCATCGGCTGGCTCAGATAGCTTGGAGGGCTGATATGGTTCTCCATGTGTTGGGAATAGGCTGGGAAAGAGAAAAACAAGTTCAATATGTCACCGAAACAAGTCTATAATGCCTTGATCTGCATTCCCCAAGAAGCTTGCACCAATCATTTCCAGGATCTCAAAGAACTTTACCTAATCCTCCAAAATTGCACAACTACTGAATGCTCTTCAATAGTTTGCATACCTAAGCTAAACAGACACATGTTGGCAGTAAATGATACCTTGGCCTGAGCTTTTAACACCTGGGCCTCCACTGCGGCTCTGCTTACATAGCTATCCATGTGGGTGAAAAAGACCTGGAGGTCAGGTTGACACTGAGCCTAAACTATCCTCATCTTACCTGTCTTTGTCTCTCTGTAAATGTCTCATTTGAAGCAGACAGTTAGCTGAGCTCATGACAAAAGGGTGCCAAGGTATCGGTGCATCCTCATATGAGCTCTGTTGATTGGAAATAAGTGTGATCCGTACTGGCATAATGACAGAATGATGGTAAATGGGATGAGAGAAGGAGATAGATATAATAGATGATACATCAACCAAGACTAGTAAAGGAATCATTTTCCCAACATCGCTAATAATGTCTGTCTGTTAGTCGATATTTTCTCATCAACAGTTACAGTGGAAATGTCACTAGTGTGGAATGCATGCTTGAACATGATAAACGTTGTAGTGGTGAAAGGCAGGGTAACAAAGCTCCTATCTTTGACCATCAAAGCTCCCGTGATGAGATGTGACACCACTTTAGTGGGATGAGACCAGATATGTGCTCTCAGAGTCCAAGATTGAAGACCACAATGTATTTAGAAAGAAAGGGACAATTTTTTACTTTGATATTATATATTATATATATATATATATATATATATATATATATATATATATATATATATATATATATATAAAATTCCCTGAATTATCTGGTTATCCATTGACAAAGATCTAGGTAAAATCCCATGCTGAAAACAGATATCTTACTCCTAATGTACTGATGAGTGATATTGATTTGTGATATTTGATGAGCGATACAGAACTAAATTCAGATGCATAATGACACTATTCTGTTCTGCTTTACATTTGAACTCGAATTTGTTGCATAATTGATTAATTTCACAACTACGCTGTTATTTTCCTGTTTATTAATGTGAAGCTGCTTTGAAACAGTCTGTTTTGTATAAAGAGCTATATAAATAAAAAAATTGAGATAGTCTTAAAAATGAAATGCAATTCCAATTTGTTTCTCCAAACCCATGTTAAGGCATTTTATTCATCTATGTGTCTATCCAGGTCTTATTCTACTGTTTGTCCTGGGATATGAGCTCTCTGATGGTTGTGAGATGTATATTTGGGCCCAGTTGGCTGGGAGCAGCAGTGGCAGTAGCTTTTTCTTCTACAGCACTGCACTATGGCATATAATAGAACGAGAGGTTTAGCTGCAGAAACCTTGCTTTACCCTCAGGCGGAGGAGAGGAGAACAGAGTGGCACGATAAAAAAAAAAGCACAACAGATGGTAAAATGCATGCTTTATGGCTCTCCATGGGGACAAAAATATAATCTATTAACACGAAGGCTCTCCCTTTGCAACACACCACCCAAATAAAGCATATCAGTGTGCCCAAAAACTACACTCAAAAAAGAAAAGCGCTTGCACACCATCTACGAGCTATAAACAGCGGTATTACCATTCTGAGTCAGGCTGCTGAATGATAGTGCACACTCAATAGAATTATTTCTCATTCATTAACTCAGACTCAGATTGGCTCTCTGAGGCCAGTGTGCCATCGTTCCACATGCTGCCCTCATTGCATTAAGATATTGCTGCTTGGATTAGCAATACAGACTTGACCATGTGATCCCAGCCATGATTGAATTTGCTATTTGTCTTTCAAGCCAAGCAGAGCAAAGCATCCTTGTCTGCTGGCTCCACTATTATCTATGGATGGGTCTAAGAGATGGTGTGAGTCTTTCTGTAGCTATATCAACCCTAGCTATCTTCCACAACCTAATGAGCTGCCTGGTTATCATCTAACAGTTAAGAAACCGACTGATTTGGAATGTGCTGCATAGGCAGAAACTCTTTTTAAAACTTTTTGGCACTGAATGTACGCAATTCAGGCTAGGGTTGCCTCACCAAAGGATACAGGTAATATTGTTGTGATGCAATGGTAGTAGAATAAATAGACAAAAATAGACAGTGAGGATGTGGTTCTAACCGATGGTTGTTGCTTGAATGTAGGCAAATCTGAATGTAAGCTTGCAGTCTATTGTAAGAAAGGGGCAGGGGACTAAGCGGACTAAATTATCAGAGAAATCCAGTATACATCACCAGAGAAAAGTCTGTAGTTTCACTGGAAGATTAAGTTGAATTGACATTCTGATTTAAAAGGACGAGTTTCTGTGATCCTTCTAATTAGGGTCAGGGACCTTTTCTCATCTAGTGCTTTTGAACTGATTTCTAGACTTCATCTGTCTCTAATAGGTCGCAAATTGTGACCGATATGGGGGTGGTTTTGTCTAATTGTCCTTTACACAAGGGGGATCAGTGCAAATGAGAAAGAGTTGTGCAAGCTTTGACTTTGAGAAAGTAGTCATCCTTCATCGTATTAGGACACATGGCAAGCATCCTTTTTAAGGATTAGAAACGAGTGTGTCTAAAGAGAGTTGTGCAGGGCACATCAGAAGAGGTAGAGAGAGATCAAGGGCTTTTTATGACGAAAGCGTGTCTGATTTGATGGTGTGATGTTGTGTCTGTATGAGTCTGGGGTCTACAGCCGTTGGAGGGCTTAGCAGTGGAGAATCAGGATGGTTGATTATGTAAATGCACTGTGGGCACCCATGGGGTCGGTACAATAACTTTGAGGTAACTTTCATTCAACAGACATTTGAATTTACTGGAAAGTTATTCTGTCAATCTTCAAAAGTCAAGATATTGTAGGTCAAAAGCTATAGCTGTAGTGCTTCGCTACAGCACAAAGCTAAAGTTTCAGATGATTTGCGTCAGGCTCGCATCTCTCAAAACAAGCAGCCTGTGGTGCTTTGACATCCACATGAACAGCACTGCAGATGAGGGTTGTTAACATAAGTGGCATTCTCATGCTCCGTCAGTGCAGTTGTTTCATTGTCATGTCGATGAACACATGCGTCAGATGGACATCTTTGACCTGCCACCTCTTGCCAGAGCCATTACGATAAAATTATTTGGAGTAAGAATAAGCATCTTGAGTATTGAGTTTATATTTGCAACAGATGTGTAAAATAACTTCATGTATCTAGATACACAGATGCATCAATCGTTGTCTCAGCTTTGAAAGGCCAACAACAAATGGTGTCAGAGTTGAAACTGCTTAATTTTGGGCATTGCATTACAATGATTGACCCATTTACAATGCACTGGCGAAGGTAATACTATAGCTTGACGTATTGCACCGGGGAACACCGACATGAATCATATTTTAAAGGCCTTAAGGACGCCCAGGTTCACCCGGGTTTTCCATCAATAGAGACAAATCATGTTGACTGTAGGGATGGGTCACGACGATCAACAAGCGAAGTAAGGCTGGAATACACTAAATAACTTTTTCCAGATTTTCAGTTTGGACATGTTAACATTAGTTGCTAAAAGTCAGAGACAGTCTAGAGATTTTCAGCAAGCGGATCTGACAGACAAAACTGCATATTGTACGATGGGAACAGACTATCATTTTCAGCTTTAGACTATGATTCTATCCTGTTGAAAATATTGAGCTGATTTTAGAACACAAATTGTTTTAATTTGTTATACGTATATAACGTGTATATAGCATTTATGTGCTCTTTTCTGTGTGAGTTTGTTGTGTTTGGACTTCGGAACAACTTTTTTCATTCAGCAAGTGTGTGATGGCTGGAGTTTTAAAAACTGTTCAGATTTTAAAAGTTGTATAAAAGTTGTAAAGTAGTGTATTCCAGCCTTCATTTGTCCAACTGACTAGTTGATTAGTGAGATGGACAGGTTCACATTAATTTCTTTTTTAGTTTTGATATTTTTGGCTATGGTGCTTTATTTAGCATGTTGATGATAGCATCTTGTTCTCTAGTTGTTAGACATAGTAAAAATGTTCAGTAGGACTGTCAAAACGGCTGAAAAACTAAATTAAAATTTTATTCGTACATTTTTTTACTTTTTTGCGTTTAA
Organism: Siphateles boraxobius; assembly: GCF_051911475.1. Taxonomy (NCBI): domain Eukaryota; kingdom Metazoa; phylum Chordata; class Actinopteri; order Cypriniformes; family Leuciscidae; genus Siphateles; species Siphateles boraxobius. Next base: position 7,815,012 of record NW_027508699.1, on the reverse strand, counting down.
AAAAACACTTTGGCGTTTTTTTTTTAAAGTTGAACTTCTTTTAACTTTACATGGCTTTCTAAACATGCGGCTATCTGTTGCGAGATGAGTGCATATGATGAGATGAGATGAGAGTGCAAATAGTTAAATGTGTCAGTCTTGTTTACACAGAAAACTATGGAAAAGCAGTGCAGAAAATGTGTTCTGTGCGAACGGCTTGGTTGTGGTTTTGAAGTAACCAAGATTCTCTATTTCTGGAATATTTTTAATGAACAAAACAGCAGCTCCGCATCAAGTGAGTTAAACTGAATAGGCTAAGAAAAACATTATAATGCATTTTACAACATCATCGCATCTCATGCGCCACTGATGAGGCTGCCTTCGACAAATATTAGAAACTCGAATTTATAATTTAACAGCCCAAATATTCAGACAAAAAAGCATCTCAAAAGGTTGCTTCCCGTTTAGCTCAATGGTTCTCAAACTTTTTGACACAATATTCGAAAACTCCATATACGGCAAGATATTTCCAGTATTTCTGTTGAAATTATGACAAAGCTGCTTGTTTTCAAACTTAATTAACATGGTTTATTTTACAGTGCTTAAAATAATTAACCAAGATTAATTTTCAAGTTATGTAACTGTTCTTCAATAAAAACAATATATATTGAGGAAAATAATGGAAAAGCTTTTCAGTTTAAATGTGTATACGCCTTATATCATTCTAAGTGTTTTTAGTGTATCATTATAGATTACAGATTATTTTAATATAGTAAAAATAATTTATACATTTAAATACTTTCAAGTCATCCACCCCCCTTGGAAATTTGGTTGAGAACCACTGGTTTAGAATGAATCCTGTGTAAATGCCCCCAAACAAAAATACATTCAAATGGGGTCAGGTGAACCTGAAATTAGCCTAATTAGAGCTTTCTTAAGATCAATTGGTTTAATAGTCATTCAGGCAACCAACCAACCAACCAGTCTATTTTGAACATGTGTTTTGCACATCCCTAGTTGATTGACACATAAAGATGATATTGTCAGGGAGATCCCAGCCCTCGGCATTACACCGAGTCATTAGTCTCATGTTTAAGGGCAGGAAGACACACGGAGGGGCATTTGTGCAGCGGTGACTTCACCTCCTCAGCACTTAAGCACAACGTAAGCTTTAATGGCTGCGGGGGCGGCACGTTCAGTCAAGAGCAATCGATAGTAGTTTAGTCTTCCCCTATGTGCCCTATTAGTGCTCCTGCTGGCAGGGCTATGAACAGAGCACAGATCAATACACTCACTGCTGGGCATGGGCCTCACACACCACAACAATCTGGTCTGCACAGGTAGCACACTTTATCCCACACCCACCATCACCACATTTCACAGCTTTTACAAATGTTTCCATCGAGGATTATGTGCAGTGGGACTGAGAGATGTTTTGAGGGAGCTTTTCAATGGTATTAATGCATAACATAACCTTCTTCATATACAGCATGTGTGCTATTAGTAGATACTGTAGACTTTGCGACACATTGTGCTTTAAATATCCACCTACCTGACAACTCCTTCACTGTATTTACCATTAACTGATGTTAGTCAGGTCATTTTATAGAGGAACTCACAATTGGTGATATCAGGAGGAGCGAAACTGTCATTCATGAAGACACTATTGGGTTTAGCCACTTTCAAGTAGACCACGTCTGGGGTATTTTTCAAGGCAGTCACGGCATGCTCATGGGTAACCTCTTCCAGACAGGAGCTATTCACCTAAGACCACCAAAACACACACAAACACAGACTTTAGTCTATGTAACAAGCACATGGTCAGAAATAAGCACTGTCCTTTTTTCTTACAGCAAGAAGTTTGTCTCCTATCTGCAACCTCCCATCTTTGTGTGCGGCTCCACCTTCAATGATCTTAGTGACGTAGATGCTGTTGTCCCCTGGGATGTGCTGATTCCCAACACCCCCTGCTATACTGAAACCAAGACCTGGGATAAACAAAGGTACAGACGAAAAACAAAAGGTTAATTGATGGCGACAACAACATTTATATTTAGTTCTAATACATTTGGCACTATACCTAAAACATAGAAAAATTAACCAGACAACATGAGAAGAAAGCTATAATTAGTAGCTAAATAATCAACAATATCTGTCATAATGAACATTCTCTGACACACACACACACACACACACACACACACACCATAAAATGCTATGCTGTAATCTTTAAATTTGAATACAGAAAAATACATTGTTTCATAAATTGTACAACAAACTGTCTATAAAACCATGGGAGGGGAATGTTTCCATGGCAACAGCAGCTTAAAGTCTTTGCAGTGTTGTGGAAACTTTATGGCTGGCCTTAAAATAGCCCCATTGGGTATTGTGTGTGTGTGTGTGTGTGTGTTTGTGTATAATTTTCCAAGAGGGGACAATGTCTATGGTCTCTAGTGAACAATAATACACTCTTAACTCTGATCTGGAGAAATGATTTAGCAGCACTCTTGCTTCCTCAGTGTAATGCTGGGAAGGATTAGAGGTTTTGATTAAGGAGGAATAAATACCTAGAAAATGCCACATTTGGTTGGCTGAAACTAAAACTCTGTTGTTATATGCTATTCATCCTTTTTAAAAGAGCACGAGCCACAATTATATATATTTGCAATGGGGGTTGAATAATTTTGATTACAACTGTACATAACAATTTAGAACATTAGAGACTAGTCAAGTGTATTGTGAAATTAAGACTTGCAACATGATGCACATTAATTCTGATTAATCATTTCATTGTTGATTGCCAAGATGTATTGTATGTAGTGTAAAAAAACAGGTTTTACATGCTATTCTTAACCCTGGGTTAGCATAGTTTTAACCCTGGGATAAAGTTACTTTTAACCCTGGATTAAGAAATGTTTCCCACATTTATACAATTTGAAATGAAACTATGTGGTGCCACAATGTTCTGAGTGTATTAGAATGAAATAAACATTTCTGCAACTGAAAAATGATCATGAATATTTAATTAGTACGTTTTTGGTATCTTTAAAAAAAAAAATAAAAAAAAAACTCTCAATGCAGAAAGTAAACATCAAACAGTGAGACATGCTAACTAACTAGATGAAGAGATTCAAATACAAAGATGTTCTGAGCTTCACACGTTTTACTTGTCTAATCAATGTTATTAAAGCAACACCAAGGAACTTTTCCTCTGCGGTCGCCCTACAGGTTGGAAGCGGAATTGTCCATTACCGCTGTCGCAAATAATTTACCCTACCGCAGCCAACTGTCGCACGCGCGCGCACATGCTCTCTGTTTATCCAGCACCGGCTTTGGAATCAACAATGGCCACAGACAAGGTAGAGTATGATGGATGATTTTATGAAAGTATGATGTATTGCGACATCACAAACAAGCAATTGTAGCAATTGTAACGCTTGCCGTAAAGCAAGTCAAATTAGTAGTTTTCTTATCTCCCATTAGAACTACAGAAACGCTACCCGATCTGGCAATCTTACATAGCGTGGATATATCACATGGACCTATCGTTTAACTGTGTGAAACACAGAAACCCAAAAACGGACTACCCAAGATTACCAATTTAAATGAAAAACTGACCTAACGTTTAGAACTGTAAGACCTTTAACATCCCAGTTAAAAGTCTAAAATAAAATGTGACGATAAACAGCAGTAATGAGGAGTTGGTTGGTTTTACTGTACCTTTGGGTCCTTTTACGAGCTTGATCTCCATGACTTTCTCTGATGCAGACTTTCTCCTCCTGACATACAGTTTGACTAGTGACCCTGCCTCCTTCAATGCTTCCACAGCCTTACTGTGGGTCACGTCCCTGACATCGGCCTCGTTCACTCGCAGAATCACATCATTCACCCTGTGTGGAATAAAGCACAGGTCAAACACATGCGCACACAGTGGTGTGTGGACACTCCATCCCATTTAACTACTTGCATTGCTCAACCGAAAAGAATCATCAAGTGTCCTGATACATTTTTGTTACTCTGTTGACAAAAAGTTACCTTCTGTGTTGTTTCTCAAGTACAGCTAACAGAACCAAGACATCACAAAGGCAAACTGACCATCAACAGCAAACTCTAGAGTAGAAGTTTGTAACTTCTCCTATCCTGTATGACTTTCTTTCTTCTATCATTTCAAATCAATCGTTTTGCTTCAGAAGACATTGATTCATCAACTGGGGTCATGTGTGTTAATTTTGTGAGGTTTTTGAGGCGTCAACTTTTGGGTTACGACCCCATTGCATTACATGGACTCACAGTTTTGATTAATTTCCTGAAAATCTCTGCTCCACTGAAGAAAGAAAGTCATATACATTTGGTATGGCATGAGGGTGAGTAAATGATGAGAGAATTTTCATTTTTGGGTGGACTTTCCTTTAATATGCAAAGGCAGCTACATAAAGCCATTCATAAACTGATTTCCAGACATGTATAAACATTGTCGCTTTTTGACACTATCAAGATGCTGTTTGAGCATTCAGACAGCAACACTTAGCAACCAATAGTTGAGTGGGACTCTCTTTGAGTAAACAACCGTCATTGTTTAGTGCTGCTAGTGGAGCAGAAAATACTTAATCTTGCCCTCTGTTGTTATGCTAGAATAATGTTTTACACCGATTTCCGATTTCTTTGGACATGGTATTACATCTTGATGAGGATCTCTTTGTCTAGCTGTTACTGAATACAAAGTCTCCAGGTGACGTACAATTTTCTTTATTTTGAATGTTGCCTGCTCTGTTAATGTTCATGCAAACTGCCCTGATAACATAAATGCAGAGCTTCAACATAGCATCTTCACACAAGAATAGAGAATACAAACTTTGAGCATTAACCAAGACTACAATTCAATTCTCAGTGACAGCTCTAACTGGGCATGAAAAATTTAAAGCTATAAAAGTAAGTTATCAAGTCCATCGAAACAATTTTATACAATTATACATTACAGTCTGTAAGTACATTAAAGTATCTCTTATGACATATTAATTAACTCTCTCTTTCACACAATTCAATTTAAATAAAAAGCATGCACTGCAGTCAGTGGCAGGGCTGGCTCTTTAAACTCTCTCTTTCTGTGTGTGTGTGTGTGTGTGTGTGTGTGTTGAGCTGTCAGTCTGATGCTGTCAGGACCTCAGTAGCGCTGCATTAATGAGCCTCTGACAGCAGTGAGACACTGGAGGGCTCTATCACTTAGTAACCACTCCAAAACAGGAAAAATCCATCCCCAAACAAAACATGTAAGAGGAGGAAATCTATTAAAATGCTCAATACAATACTATCTCATATCCAAATACATATCAAATATATATTTAAAGTCCTCATGAAATCTAAATTGACCCTATTTAGTTTGTTAGCGCACATTACTAAGTCTTGTGGTGAACAATTAATCCTGCTCTGGAATGGCGTTCCTTCTCTGATGACGTAAATTGATAGCTTGGGTTCAGTCTGCTATGAGAGAGGGATGGAGAGGAGGAGCGCTAAAATAAAACCATGCCCTCTATTCAATATTCCGCTTCACTTGGAAAATATAACAAAACTGAAGTAAAGTTGGTTGCAATTTTTGGTTCACAGGGACTTACACATTTAAAAATGTCCTTCTGTACATCCAAGTATTTAGACACATTTAAAACATGTCTGGACGTCATTGCATTAGATAACATTAAATCAAGGTTCACACACTAGTAAAGGAAAATTTGTAAAAAAAAATATTGTTATAAAGAATGTGTGGTCACATGACCCTGATCAGATGCTTGTCTTAGAGGCCATTTAAAGCGGCACTAGGCAGGATTTCTGTTTTTGTCAAACAGCGATCCCTAGAGTCGCTGTAGAGTACTTGTATTTAACGTTACTGTCGTAAATACAACTCACGCAGAGGTTATCTGCACTCACGGCCTCTGCACTTCATAATAATAAAGTAGCCTACCGCGTTAGGCTTACCTGAGCCTAAATGCCAGATGACACCAATAAAGTGTATCATGTACGTTGCATTATTTCGTAACAATGTCCGTTTTGATGTTGTTAGACATGATAATTGCAATTTATCATAATAGTTTGCAAATTGCGCTCATTTACACTATTTACAACATGTAGGCTTACTTATGTCCTGATAATTTTGTGAGATATTGACAAATGTTCTCATGATCATCGCAGGAATCAACTTTAACAGTGAAAGCCTGACTGAGTGGGACTCTTGTCCGGTTCCTTGCGCTGTCAGATTCTCGTTACCTTTTTCTAGACTCTTCCGACCGCGCTTTCTTAATTTTTTTTCGCCATTCTGAAAACGCAGGTCATGTTAACTCGTGTCTGACTCCTCGCTCGGTCAGTCTGCCGTTTCCTCTTTCTCTGTTCCTCCGACAATGCTTTTCTAGCTTTCTGCTTATAATATGCCGTCTTTGCCATGGGACGATAGTTGTTCTTATAGTTAGCCGGATCCTGGATGGGGGCGTGTATGCGTGTAATGTGTGCAGTGCCGTAAAGCAATTTGTTACATCGCGAGAGCTGAAATCACGCGATAATTCCTGACGGCAGTCCGCCGGCCCAAAGTTGCAAGTGCGGTACCAGGGGGGGGGCGAGGCGACCACCATTCAACCCGAAAAGAGTCATATAACCATTCAAATAACTCCGAAGCTGTTCAGTTAAGCTAAAAAAACTGCATAGTGCTTAAGACACCAATTACAACAGAATAGAACAGTAAGTCGAATCTAAACAACTTTTAGCACTTATTGACACGATGCTTAAAAAACTGCTGTGTCATTGACCACATGGAATTTTCAATGTAATGTTTCGTTTAACTGTTTAAAGTATGAAAAGCAACAGGAATAAACCAGGAAACACGTGAGAACCATAGCTTTTTTTTTTGAGAACCGTAGCCTTACCGCAATCTCCTGTCCTGAGCGGCGGCGCCCCCTGGGATGACTTTGGTGATGAAAATGCTGGGGTCTTCACCAATGTGAGGGTTATCCGTGCCACCGGCAATACTGAAGCCCAGGCCTGAATTCCCCTACACAGAAGAGGAGAGGAAACCTTAAGTGAGATTCTGGAGAAACATCAATTATTGCTTTGGTCAGCGACTATGGGAACATAATGTCGGCTAAAATCAACTGGCAATGCGTTTGAAATTAAGCCAAATTACAACGTTTAGGCAAAAATAGAAATTCAAAAATATAAATGCAATGCATTGTAAAATGTGTCATATTTAATTTATTTAGGCTATTATCTTCATTCTATAATTTGATCAAAGTAATAAAGGAACCAATGCACCATATTTTTGGGATAATTTTAGTAAACACTGGTTTAAAACTACCCACACAATGGACTTCCATAGACTTCCAAAGCGCTGTACAAATAAATGTGAATTGAACTGAAATTCCATTAGACTTTAGACCAAAGTCTTTGTTGGTGCTGACGAACAAGGCTATCCACACACACGCACACACACACACACACGCACACACGCACACACACACACACACACACACACACACACACACACACACACACACACACACACACACACACACACACACTTATATACTATATACACTGCATAAGTGAAGAAATAATTCTTTATTTAATCGACACTAAATGTGTATTAACAGGGTTTGCTTAAAACCTTCGCTTGAAGACGCTGACGCACATAAGCGATTGACATTATTAGCATGTTGTGCAATGCATTTTCAATTAATTAAATTTTGCTACATTCATTGTGTTAATTGTGAGTTTAAATGCATTTCAAGAAAATTATATATAAAATATTGGTTTGAAAATATCAGTCTATTTCGGCTAATACGTTAAAATCTTCCCAATATGTTTTGTTGTTGACATCAAAGGCCACATGTCTAATAAAACTCTAAGATATGGATTGTACCGTTTAAGTGCCAGAATTCAGTGCATAACTTTCACAACTTGCATTTTACTTTTATATTAAAATATTTCATTGAAATCCCACATCTAGAATTGAATTTATTTAGTCATGGTGCTTTAACATTGCAGAGAAAGCTGTAGTTTTTTCATTTTTATATTTTAAACATTTTTTGCACATGTATAGCGCAGCTACATTCATACATCTGGAACAGTTTTATTGCCTTTATTTGCACATTACTTGCAGGAGGACAATGAGCTAGATTTGTATTTTGAAGAAAATACAGAAAAAGATGTGTATCCAATACATCTAAGAAATAATCTAAATAATTGTTAGCAGTCCTAAATTAAATGCCACAATAAAAAAAGGGCTACAGCTTGTTCTGCTGTCAACTAGCTTCACATTGGCATTGTATTTGTATTGGTTTTATTGATTTATTGTTGCTGCCATGGACAGAGAAATAGCTCTTACCACAGTTAAAGTCAACCCACAGTCAATAACTAAGAGCAGAATATGTTACAGTACTTAATACTGTAATTATTTCACTGCCTTTTACAATGATACTCAAAACATGTTTAGAAGAATGCTCTAATAATGTGGATTTTTAGGTCACACGCTAACTATTATAAGCCAACATGACAAAGAAACATGCCAAGAAACAATGCCCAGATTAAAAAACACCTCTGGTGCTCCAGTTGTGGATTGCAACATCAAGTTATACTGTTATTAAGAAGCAGGCTTAAAGGTGAGCTGACAACAGCTTGTGGAGGGGCATTGTTTATTTATGGAGAGTTAATAAATGTGCACTACAGAGCAGTGCCGAATTGGGTCACAAAAAAGCTGATGAGGGGGGGCCTTAGGCAGAGTCGGGGATTAACTCTCGACTGTAGAAGGCAAGATGGTGCTATATTTTTTTCCCTCCCTGGTAACTCTGCAGAGATAGAGTGAGTTGGTTAGTCGGGAGAGCGTTTCTCATTCTTTCTCAAGTTTGATGGCATTTTAATTGACAGACTTTGAGCTGTTACATGGAGTCACTGCAGAGGAGTATTTAAAGCTTTGGTAGTGTATCCGCTTGTACTTTAGGAATAGCTGAGGGAGAAGTACACAGTAACCCGAGTCAGTGTTACACAAGCTGTTCAGAGGGGAAATAATGGAGAGAGTGATAGAATTCTAAAAAGATTCATCTGCGCACGGCTCAGCTCTAATCTACAGATTTTTTATTGTCCTATATGCTATGCAAATTGTCTATCAAAACCAACCACATTTACTTTACCAGATTATTGTGAATGACATTATGGTGTATGTTATTTCAAAGAAAAAGAAAAAAAATTCTGTCCTTCTTTGTTATATTACATTAAAATGAACGCTGACATGCAGTTGACACCACCCAGTTGAGCTACAAGTTCCTCTCTCCTTAATTGAAAACAGAACGCTGGTCAATATATTGTGGGTCTTTTTTTGGTGCTATTATGCGCATCAGAGTGAAGGACTTGCATCTACTGTATGTGTGTTAAATGAAGGGGGCTTTCTGTTGCTTGCAAAGCTGACTGCGAGACACTCATTGAATTCATCTGATTGTACTCGCTGCACGATTACACTGCAGGCTCACTCTCGCTCAGATCCAGGGTAAATCACCACTACATCTGTTTTGTTGAACTAGTGACATCATCGTCAGCTAAAACGCACATGCAGGTTTACTTTACTGCTCGAACAAGTGCGGACTCAAATCAGAGTTGCTTTCACATTCAAGTGAATCACACCACAGTTCCACTTCAGACCACCTACTACAGGTAGCCTCGAGTTCGGTTCCCCAGTGCGCTCCCGGGATCGCACGACAGCTTTCACATTACCGCTTTCTCATGCAAAACGTGCTCTGTTTTGAACTAAAGCCCCCTTAGTGGCCTGTAGGAACTGCTGTATGGAGAAACCAGAGAACAAAAGCAGTACTAGTCAGTCCACTCACCCTTTCCAGTGTAATCTCCTCATACTCAAAGTCAGCCTCGGTTCCGTTAACCTGTAAATAAAACATGTCAGAGACTCTTTACATATTTCAATACTCAGTTCATCATCTTTTACAGGAGAACTCTATTCATTTCATGGATTGTTTAGTAGACTGTTGCATGTTGGGTATATATTCTGGAAAATAAAACTTAATGCAAACAGACCAAGTAAACCAGTAAAATTCCACCATCTCATTCTTTTTTTTTTATTACTTCCTTCTTTAAAACAACTTTGGTTATGGAGACAGCCTGGTGATAAACACATTTTGGAAAAAGCATTTGTAACTAGGGATTCACAATGAATTTTCTTGTTATGGCCGAAAACTGATAAAAATCAAATAATAAAATGATATATTATTTTGTGTAAATAAATAAAAAATAAATCTAAAAAATTAAATCAGTCGTTTTACATGCTACAATGAATTTAATCATTACAACATTATAATGTACTGCAAGAAAAAAATTAAGTAAGATTAAGAAAGCATTGATGGTGTAGAGATAATCTAAATGTTAAAATAAAGGAAATGAACATGCACAATTATGTACCTAATATGCCAATACATATCCAGTAAATAAATAAATAAATAAAACTCTAATATTGGCCAATAATCAATCTATCAAAAAATGTGTGCATCCTTATTTGTAACCATATTCTGCTTCGTATTATGAAAAACAAAACAATGAATGAAACCGGCAACTGTTTCAAAGATGCTGCTTCAGAGCCCCATATTGCCATCACGCGGTGTACAATCTGCAAAGAGAAATGTATCTTAAGGTATCTTCTGTATCTTTCCTTATTGATTTTTTTTTTTTTTCATTTATCCTGATCCTATAAACAAATAAAACATGTCCGAGGAGGAACAAACTGGCGACAGAGTGTTGGGCGCCCAATACTCATTGATGCATGAGGCCAAAATATCAAAAGCTCAGAAACGGTTATATATTTTGAGGAAACTTAAGTCGTTCGATGTAAACAAATCTATACTGATCATGTTTTATAGATCTTTTATTGAATAAGTTTTAACCTTTGCTATGATTTGTTGGTTTTATGAATCAAGATGAATGTGTTTGTGATGTCTCGTGTTATGTCAGTTTGTATTTTATTGTTGATGCTGCATAAATTGCCCTGTGAAGGGACAAATCAGTCCCTCCAGAAAAACGCGATTATGTGATCGCATGATTTAGCGCATAATCAGCCAAAGTCCACATATTTATGCGGGGGCCGCATTTTTTCATATACGCCACACTTTCGCCGCATAAATTGACGATTTCCATCCAAAATATGCAGGGCTTGCATGATTTCATAATCCTCGCATTTTCGTTGCAAAGAAATGTCACGTATATCTTAGCAGAAAGTTGAAAAATGTTGCGTTTGCTTCACACAAGAGCAGCCATTTCCCCCTGTTGCAATTTTGTAAGTTCCCGCAATTTGATCGCATAAAATTGCATAAATATCCCGCATATTCCATCACAATTTTTAAGAAAACGGGCCGCATAATCAAAGATTTTTGCCCGCAACAATCACAAAAAAAATTAGCATTGTTCTGGAAGGACTGTCAAATAAAGATTACTACTACTAAATCAGTTAAGTCTGACATCACACATTACATTTTCCGGGTCTAAACGCTCCTTTAGACTGCAAAAGCAACAAAGCTTGCTTTGTTACAAAACAAAGACAGTGTCTATACAATATGTGACTTTGATAAGCATTGATTATGTAATGCATAGAGGAATTGAGCCTCACGTATTCATTAGCATTGTACCTGGCTGCGTCTGGTTTGGTGTCAGCGCCATAGACAGTGCCACACTGACAAGATAATTGTTATCATTATTAATTTCCATTCATTGATTTCCCTTTATTTGTGATTAGTAGTGTTCAAGATTTTATATTTATATTGAGTGTATTTAGTATTTAAGATCAGGGACTTAACTATTTGCACAATGTACACCTTTTGGTTCTGCAAGTGTAAACTTTGCACACATACAGTAAAATACTGAGCACCAAATCAGCATATTTGAATAGTTTGAATTATGTGACACTGACAACTGGAGTAATGGCTACTGAAAATTCAGTTTTGCAATCACAGGAATGCATTACATGTGAAAATATATTGAAATGTATTGAAAAAAAGAAAAGTTATTTTAAATTCTAATAAATTTTTACTGTATGTCTGATCAAATAAATGCAGCCTCGGTGAGCATAAGACCTCTTTTTTATCTTACCAACCCCAAACTTTTGAAAAGTAGTGGTCACGTTACTTTGAAATTGCCATTTAAATTATGACTAGTTGTGCAGATTCCTTTTGGTAGCTAGTAAATCTTCAAGTCAACAAATTCCATAAATGATAGAGATATCAGCCTGATTTAATTCTCATCTCAACTGAGCCACAGCAACACCGCCAACATAATGTAGTTTCCTATAAACAAGCCAACCCAAAAACATTATTCTCACCCCACTTGGCTTTACAACATCATTTCCACATGGAGTCAATTATGGTCCCCGATCACATAAGACAAAAAGTCCCATGAGGCTCTGTATGCTACCCAGAACCTGCAGCACTGCTGATCCAGCAGAAAGGCTGAAGTGGAGGTTGAATGTGTGGTGCTTGATGAGAAAAACAGACGTAGTGGCCGTGAGTGGCACAATCAAGACTACTGACCTCACTACTCCACAGGAAGACTCAAGGGAAATGAAGTGGAAAACAAACCCAAGAGATGTCAGTTCACTACCGTGCTGAATGAACACCACACTTGACTAATGGGCCTTAGAAACGATATTCCAAACTCTACGCTAACTTGACATCGAAGGTCCAGAGTAGAGGATGACACGGGAGTGGATTTTCACTCCTGTCCCGTCCCACTCCCATAGAAAGAAATCTTGTCCCGTCCCACTCCCAGACCAAAGTTTAAAAAATAATCCCATCCCATCCCGCTCCTGGTAAATTGACTCCCACTCCCATCCCGCTCCTGTTTAAACTGACTCCCGCTCCTGTACCGCTCCCATATATTTTTTTCTTCAATTAGTGTTTGGTTAATACATAGAATTTGATTTAATCTGCTCTCCATCCTGTTTTAGACCAGCTGCTGAGCCCCTGTTTCTAGATTTTCTCCAGAAAATGGAAGACAGCAAATAAAAGAAAAACAGTACATAGTTTACACCATGTCTACAATAGTTTAATAAACCCAAACAGCACATAAAGCTGCATTTTACTTATTTCTTGTTGAGTAAACAATACATTCATAGTTTACATTTATAGTTTTTTTTAGTTACATGTTAACGATTTTCATCAATTATATTCTTGCATAATGAGTCCATCTTAGTTATATGTTGCTGTGTAGGAACAAAAGTGCATCTACATTTTCTGGATTGAGGGTAGAACGCCTCTCCTCTATCAGTCTTCCCGAAACACTGAAGCTACGCTCAGAAGGAGTACTTTGCGCTGTAAATCATTTTTTGCCACATCGACTTCTCCGCGGCTGTTAGCTCCCTCCATCACTGCTCTTTGAATTCCGGCGGTAAGCCGTGACAAAAAGCACTGATGGCTTCTGGGACGGCTGGGTCGTGTAGTTTTTTTTTTAATTGCGTTACATTGTAGGCGTATTAAAAGGAAACTACAAAATGGTGCATTTACTTTTTTTTTTTTCTTTGCTATTGGTTGATTCCCGCTCCCGTCTGCTCCCGTTAACCATTTATCCTGTACCGTCCAAATCCCGTGATTAATAGCAAAGATGACTCCCATCCTGCAGGAATCCCACGGGAATCCCGTGACCCGTGGGATTCCCGAAAAAAATGTCAGCCTCTAGTCCAGAGCTACCCTGGAACTTGACTCAAATTCAGTGTCTTAAGACAGAATCCAGTAATAGCACATAGTGCAATACATAAAATATGACTGAAGAAAATATATATTGTCATCATGAGTTTAAGATATTGACTACACTTACAGTACCTCAGATATTATTACATTATTGTCTTCATGATCTTTCATCAAAATGTAATATGCTCCGCCTCTGAAGTGGCTTTATGCTGACGTCACCTTGGCTGCATGAGCTATTGTATTATGTAATGCAAATTTGTACCCTGAGGGGTACAACAGGTTGTCACTGGGGCACTATCTTTAAAGGAACACCTTTATGCCTTATTTATGCCTAAAAGAGATATATTAGTACCCTGGAGTTGTAATATGAACTCTTGAGGTTATCATTACTAATAATATTACTTTTTATGCTACAAGTACTATGTACCCTTAGGATAATATTAACAACATTTTAGGTGTAAATGAGGTTCAAAGATGTGTCTTTGAGGGTACTGGGTACCCACCTTTTTAAGAGTGTATTTAGGCATCACATTCCAGTCACCATATTGGTACAGGATGCCCACTCAATCCAATCAATTCGAGATATATAAAGTCAAGAGCCGCACAATATTTTTTCTTATTGAATATCCAGGTTCTATTGAAAATCCATGACATTACATAAGCAAAATAGGAATGCCATCTGATTTTAAAGGTATTACACCTTTTTCTGCTTGCATCATCAAAAGTAACTTGGCAATAACAGCTTGCTTACAAAAAGGACACCGATGCTGGTCTGAGGGAATTCTGAATTTCAAAATGAAAAAAAAGTTAATAAAAGTGTAAGTAACTTACATATGGAGCTGAATCCAAGCTCTCTGTATTTACCACAACAGGGGGAGGATTTGCCTGCAAGAGAAAACAGTCCAGTTAAGGCATCGATTCCAGCATATTTCTTGTTCCATCCAAATTGAACCTGGAACGTGAAGCGTTTAGTAGATGCAGTAAGTAGGAAAAGCCGTGTTAAGCTTGCAGCATTTTACACAGCAAAGGTATATTCACTTACTCTCCACATGATGCTACATTTACCACCACTGGCATTCACACCAGATTAACACAACACTGCCTGCATACATACGTACATTGCATTTTATACTGCAGAACATGCAATGCTGAAGCATGAATGCTATCACGAGCCAAAAGTAGCCTAAAATTAAATTCACTCTCTCTCTCTCGCTCGCTCAATCTCTCTGTCTGTCTTTCTGTGGAGCTTTCCACTTCCTCTGGCTGGTTGACACGCAGATGCTATTAGTCGTGGTACTTTACCCGACTCTAGGGCCGATAATCCTTCAGCCCCATCAACGAGCAGTGGAATGGCAGGGATCAAGAAAAAATGACCAACAGGAAGAGAGCGAAAAAAAAAGAAGGGAGTGGGGAGTGGTAAAATAGAGAAAGGAAAAAAAAAGACCTGTGACGTCGATGGAGAGATGACAGCGGGCTCCGCAGGGACAGTGGAGATTGGGATCACAGGGATTATGAGAGTGGAGGGTGGGACAGCATCTGTCTGCTGAACAATAGCATGGAAGGGGAGAGGTCAGTTCACATATGCATACACAACAACACAACAATGCACATCATTGCACAGGAACCAGCCATGGAGGATGGGTGCAAGTAGGTGTCTGTATGAGAATATATGCAAGATTCAAGCAAATCTGAAGGTGGAGGGCGGGGGGGATGTGAGACGCTCCATTAGTGATTATTGAAGAATTCAGATGAGGGGAGAATGGAAATGAGCATGTGAATGAGAATACGGTCATAATCCACCCAGTTGCACATGGTACAGTTACTCCTGACATAATCAACAAAGCCACTGCAAACATGCAAAGTCACTCTAGACTTCTGTTATATATTTATAATGTGCTGCTTGTTACAAAACTGTAAAGAAAACATGTTCAAAGTGATAGTTCACTCAAATGACTATCCATTCCACCAAAGCTTTCACGCTTCAAAAAGTTAATAAAGATACTGTAAAAGTAATCCATATGGATTGAGCGGCTTACTAATAGTCTTTTGATAAGACACGGTCACTTTATATGATTAACAGATTTAATTTGGGCTTTTATTCTCATATAAACATAGATCAACAACGCACATTAAGCACATTAAATATGGTAACCGTATGCTTGCTTGACCCACAAGAACAATGATGTTTGTATTCGTGCGTCATGCAGGAGCATTAGTGCTTCTGCAAGTAAGTGAGGATTGTTTGCACTTCAAGCAAGTACAGTTGAGCTGCCGTTAACCATATTTGATGTGTATTGATCAATGTTTATCTGTGAATTAAAGCAAAAATGTAATGTTATCATATGCGCCAGAGAAACAAGCACGCAGCCATCTTTAGAATATTGTCTTTGAACTTCCGTTTTTGCGGTCGCTCTGTACATCTCTATGGCATCGCTGTCGAGGAGTAATTAGCTGGTGAAATAAATTTACTTACTGTAAAGTTAACGCAAGTTCTAATGCGGATAGTAATGTTTAAAGCAGATGTCGTAAAAAATGTTAGTAGACCAGGAAGATTTTAAAACGAGCCATTCATTCATTAATACGCAAGCACACTGTATAACTATCTAAAAAAATGTTTTAACAATGAGCCAACTTATGAGCTTACATATCACTTATAAAAAGCTTGAATGATCAGGATCGGTATTGAGCTGAGTGTTCCTAGTCAAAGGCAAACAAAATAGAATTAAAATCTCTAAACGTATCATTAATTATGCTTTGTTCAGTTGTGACCTCCCTATTATCCAAACAAAGACCACTGATAATTTGTTTTGCGCGGATCCTACGTAGTTGATTAGCCAGTAGTTTTCCAGATTACTCCCCACTTTCACAATAAACACTTCTAGTTCTTCTCAAAAGGCTCTCTATTTCATTGGAAGAAAGCAAATCATACTCTGATTTCTGTTTAAGACGCTTCTTATACAGGTCCGGTGTAGAAGACCTGGCATATGGTACATCCAATCTAAAAATCCCATTTGCAAGAAAGATTTTTTTTCTTTTGTAAGTGGCATAAGAAATAATATGACCTCTTACAAATGCCTTAAGAGTCACCCACAGCTGAATCGGCGATGTCTACTGATAGGGGAAATGTATGATGAAGTCTCGAAAATTCAACAGTTCCATAACAATTATATAAAGGCCATTCTGTTATGATATTATTTGTGACATCTACCCTTGCCTGGAAAGAAGAATAAAAGATTTGCATCTCCCATCCACGATTAATAAGTAAATTATCAATACTATATAGAACCGCATTTTTTCATTTTTAAAATATATCTAAATTACGTCATATTTTCTCAATTAAAAATGCAGAACAATTAGTTAATGCGTTCATGATATCAAGGCTAGATTATTGTACTGGGTGGTTGCCCTGCACGCTTAATAAACAAAATACAGCTGGTCCAAAATGCAGCCACTAGAGTTCTTACCAGAACCAGGAAGTACGACCATATTAGCCCGGTTCTGTCAACACTGCATTGGCTCCCTATTAAACATCGTATAAATTTTAAGATATTGCTGATTACTTACATGTAATGATGGCCAGTTGATAATACCTAGAATATCAAAATCGACTGCTGTCGGTAGATCCTTTTCCTATTTAGCACCAAAACTTTGGAACAATCTTCCGAACATTGTCTGGGAATCAGACACAGTCTGTCAGTTCAAATCTAGACTAAAACACATCTCTTTGGCTTAGCATTCACATAACACTCTATAGACTTCTATAATTCAATGTTAGGCTGCATAGATTAGATCAGCCGGAACCGTGAATACTCCCCACAAATCCTGATGTACTTGCGACATCATAAGAAGGATGGCGTCTACGCTAATATTAGTCTCTCTGTTTATCCCGAGGTTTACCGCAGTTCGCCGGATCCAGGCCATATCCGGATCTGATGAAGGACCATCTTATGGACATGACGACAACGCATCCCTGAAGTGCCAGCCTCATCAACACTGTGAAGGCCTCATTGACACCTCAACAAACTCATCTCCATACCGGCATGATGACTCCGACCCCCGACCGGATAAATAAAGTGAAAGTTCAGATCCAGTCTGACTTCTGACCTATAATGCTGCCTGAATCATAATCATACACTGGGAGCCTGGGTTCTCCCAAGGTTTTTTTATCCAATCTGTCACCTGATGGAGTTTTGGTTCCTTCCCACTGTTGCCTTGCTTTGTTGGGGACATTTAATTTTATATTTAACAATATTATTACAACATTATTTTCCTGTTATCTCTGTAAAGCTGCTTTGAAACAATCTGTATTGTAGAAAAGCGGTATATAAATAAAGACTTTACTTGACTAGAAGGGTTTCTTGCAGGAAAGCCAGCTAAAAGTTTTCCTAATATGTTGGACCTTTTATTAAAAAGGTAGCCTACTTTCACCTGTTGAGACATTCACCTGTAAGAGCTCTGTGTGATGAAAAAAGAGCTCTATGTGATGCTTGAGTTGGGTGAGGTGCAATACAGTTTGGAATGGCTAATACCAGTCTAAAATAGTCTGAATATAAACACTTATAATAGGTTTACCATAGTGATTCAGGATAAGACAAAAACACGGTTTGGAAAATGTATTCATGATGCACTTGCTTATTTTATAAATGTAGTCAATTTTGAACTCAAAAAAAGTTACGGACTGCAGCTAGGATAGTAGATTCGAACTATGCCACTATTAGAACTTTTACTTTTCATTGTTAAAATTGAGATTTATGTATCATAACAAACATCCATGTTGCAATAAAAATCACAATTCATGAGTTGTTCACAGTTGTTGTAATTTATTTTAATCGATTTGCAGAGTCTTACATTTTAATTTTACATGTCAGTTGGACAATTAAACATTTACCTGAAATTTAGCCTCAAATTTACTAAAACATCAAAGTTTTAATTTTACTGTGAGATGGACAATTAAGAATCAAATCACTGAGTATCTGAAATTAGTGAGGGTTCTCCAGTAAAGTGCAGATATAATGTGTAGGCAACGGCTCCACCATAACAAGACAATACACAGTGAGACATTTAAGATTATTTACAAGTCATTACTTTTATAGATAACTGGAATGGAATTTCAAAAATATACTGATAGGAATATTTTTCTATTGCACGTACTGTATCTATTTTGACGTGCCATATTTTTGTCCCACGCTAGCTATCACTGTCAATTGCAATTTCGGAGGTGAATCCCGCATTTATATGTAGATGTCACATCCGAAATTTTGCAGCATGTAAAAGCCGTCGGTCCTCTTTGCATCATGAAAAACAAAACCGTTTTTAAGGGATTAAATATAACCTTGAGAGCAAGCATAGTCCACCCCCTTTACAAAGACTAAAAAGCTGTCAGTCATCAAAAAATGATTTATGATCAAACATTAATTGGCTAATGACCTGCAGTACAACTGCAGACCCTCGGTTGAAGAACCTTGCTCTAGAAGTATGCTACATTTTTAGTTCATTCAGTTTTTAGTAAACAAAGCAGTTTACAATAAAATCATGGTTCCACAAAAATATTAAGCAGCATCAAGATTACTTCATCATCAAATCAGAATATTAGAATGATCAGTGAAGGATCATGTGACACTTAAGCCCAGAGTAATGATTCTGAAAACTCAACTTTGCCAACAAAGACTAAATTGAATTTTGTTTACATAACTGGTTTTATTGTATTTTCGATCAAATAAACACAGCCTTGGTTAGCATAAATATATATAGAAATTGTTACACCAAAGTGTCATCCATTACACAATGGCAGTATCACTGTATGAATAACAAGTTTAGCATCTTATTCATATTACAGATGAAGAGGAATGTATAGCACTGAAAACATTTGTTAAACTTAATAAATATTAATATTTTAATGCATTTTTGTATTGTTTAAATTGCGTTATTGATTCATTTTAGATGCCCATGAACAGAGTTAAAGGGTTAGTTCACCCAAAAATGAAAATTAAGTCATTAATTACTCACCCCCATGCTGTACCAACCCCGTAAGACCTTCGTTCATCTTCGGAACACAAATGAAGATATTTTTGATTAAATCTGAGAGGTGGATCACTGCTACATAGGCTGCCAGAGGGAATGAAACTTGACGGCCCAGAAAGTCATTAAAGAACATGTTTAAATATTCCATGTGACTACAGTGGCTCAACTATAAGTTTATCAAGCGACGAGACTACTTTTTTCCCGAAAAAAAAACATAAATAACGACTTTATTCGACTATTCCTTTTCTTCCTTGTGGGCCTGAGACGAGAGTTCAAGAGATTTCCACGACGCATGCGCGAGAACTGAACAAGAAGTATTAGAAGAAGAACGTCCTCTTCTCAGTTCTCGCGCATGCGTCGTGGAAATCTCTTGAACTCTCGTCTCAGGCCCACAAGGAAGAAAAGGAATAGTCGAATAAAGTCGTTATTATGTTTTTTTTTTCGGGAAAAAAGTATTCTCGTCGCTTGATAAACTTATAGTTGAGCCACTGTAGGCACATGGAATATTTAAACATTTTCTTTAATGACTTTCTGGGCCGTCAAGTTTCATTCCCTCTGGCAGCCTATGTAGCAGTGATCCACCTCTCAGATTTAATCAAAAATATCTTCATTTGTGTTCCGAAGATGAACGAAGGTCTTACGGGGTTGGTACAGCATGGGGGTGAGTAATTAATGACTTAATTTTCATTTTTGGGTGAACTAACCCTTTAAAAGGCACTGTAAAATGCCAAAAAGCAAATGCAGACCCAGTATCTAGGGTGGCACTCAATAAAGATAACTATAATGGTAACTATATTAGTGTCCACACCAATGAATGATAACACTGTTCATTCGAAGCATGTACTGCAGTTTTGTCATCTGCCATTTTAAATGGATTCTGATTGGCTGTCAATGTTTTTATCGTTCATTAGCTGGGGAAAAAAATTGCTCTGAAAGTGATTCCCAATATCATTTCTCAGTGTCTTTATCGTTATAGTAGTTGTGTGGACTCTACTATTCTTTTATAATTAGAATGATTTTTTTTTAACTAGCCTATATCTTAGAAAGAACTTTTTTTAACTATATCTTTATCATTATCATTATAGTTATCATACTTGGTGTAATCGGCCTTTAGCAAGGAAAAGAGAAAGGATTTCAGGATTGCGATTGTCAGAATAATAGCTTACCAGTATTTTTGAACAGAGAGTTTAAAAGAGACCATTGAGGGGATTCTCCACCCAAAAGAATCCTGATAACAAACAAAAAATATTCATAAATATAGCTGCAAGGAGTAATTTTTGGGGGCCGAGCAGGTCAGAAACAAAGTGACAAGCTAAGCAAGCATGGCAGGGAGCATAAGAACCGTAGAATAAAATGCTTATTGTTTTTCAACATCTGCTTCTGCCATCATTTACTCTATTAATATTATTGAATTAACATTATTGAATATAATTTAACGATACAGACTAATAACAAAAACATTGCAATTAAGGGAACAATGGCAATATTTGTGCAAAATGTCATTCAGAGTAACAAACCATGGTCATTCAGTGTAATGGATATATTTATGTAAAAATTAAACAATATACTTATTCTGACCTATAATTATCAAAATATAAAAAACAATATGTGATCGTACTAAATTTGTATTATATGATTTTCACTTCCTTACAAAAACCTAGTGGTTTGAAGGATGTAATGTACAGGGAGGAAAAACTAAAATTAAAACTGTATTACACATTTATTTTTTTGATGCATGAAACCCCTTTTTGTCTTTGACCCATATATATATAGGGTTTGCTTGATTTTAAACAATACTGATGCCCCTTTAATTGTTTTGGTGCCTAAACCCCAAACACGCGATCTGCACGGAAACTAAAATTAGGGCTCGTCAATATCATCGACTGGAGTTCCACTTTGGCGTCCCACTATAGACCCTTAATTGTGGGATTAATTGCTCTTAATGAATTTAACATGGAAAAACAACACACTAGCATATAAGAAGCTTGGCGTCGACCTGATGATAACTGACATTTGAAAGGGAAAAAAAGGTGCATATATAAAATGCAACAACCCACAAATTTTCTAAGAGAATAAAGCGAATGCAGGGCAGAAAAACTACCAAAAAATGCCGTAACAAACCAGAAAACACTAAGGAGCTGACAAATACCGTGTCCAGTGTTGTAGATTAAAGAGACACGATAGTGAATGAGATATATCAAGATCAACAAAAATGTAAGAGAGCACACCAGCCATGAGTGTAAAGGAGGAACCTAATTTAATAACACCAAGAAGTAGAAAAGCATCCCAAGTCAATTAAGGTCCAAAGTGTGGAGCTGCTGATCCCTATCCTCTAACTTACCTTATCGAATGACACAGAGGCCCAAAAGGAAAACCTGTCCCCTGGTCCACTCACTTTGGCCGTGCTCTTGGTGGGGCTTTTCTTCACGCTGTCACGCAGATTGAGGAACTTGGTCCTGCTCTTTCCTATGTTTAAGGGCAGGGTGCACGAGTTGTAGCAGCCCTCCTGGCTCCCGGTCGGCTGGAGATGGTGCTGCTTGAGGATGGAGGTGGATGGCGGGTTCTGCCTGAGGTTGACTCGAGCATGAGAGTCGTTCCTCTTCTCACAGCTGTCTGCTCTCCGGATGCCGTACTCATGGCCAGAGTAGAAGGTTGTCATGGTCGGCACGCGGACAAAACGTTAGGAGACGGCGTCAAATTTTAGGAGGACAAGAATGACGTTGAAAAAGCTGCTGTGTTTTGGTGCAGTGCCTTGGCAACAGCGATTGGAGGGAAATTCAGCCCCAGTCTCTAACGCGTTGGTGTGCGCAACGATCCTCTTGCGCGCTCTGTATCTCTCTCATTCACCCTTCCTCTCATCTCTTTGGATTCTCATGCCAATTAGAGAGCTCCAATGGGCAAAGGCATCAGGCGTGGAGGGGCTTTTTCCTGGCATGAATAATCAATGCTGAGCTCCGATTCACATACAAAGCCAGCCTGCTGAAACAGCGCCAACACACATAGAGCGACTGTAACCTCGCATGAGGGGCATCCATCTAGCAAACAGCTCCTCACCCACATAATTAAGAATATCTGACCTCCTTGCGTTCCTTGAGTCAGCATGGCGTTTGTGGGGAGCGTTTCTCTGATGTTCTGTGTGATAATAGCCAGGATGAAGAAGATAATATGGTAACACTTTACAATAATGTTTCATTAGTTAACTACATTAGTTAACATGAACTAATAATGAACTGCAATTCTACAGCATTTATTCATCTTTGTTGATTTTAATTTCATCATTTACTAATACATTATTCAAACCAAAAGTTGTATTTGTTAACATTAGTTAATGCACTAAGAGCGAATATGAACAAACAATGAACAGCTGTATTTTTATGAACTAATTTTTTAACTAACGTATTGCTCATTGTTAGTTCATGTTACTTAAAACAATGTTAACAAATGAGACCTCATTGTAAAGTGTTACCGATATTATATATAAAAATTCTCTTTAAGTCGATTGTCCATTCGATTTTAACGCCTGAAATGCACAAATCTTTGTTTGTGGTCTGAATTTCAGTTTCATTCAATCAATGTCACTCAATAATAAAAGAATACATATACAACAGAACATACAAAATAATATATGTTACATATGACTCCTTTTTGTGACAGATGGCTCACCATAAGTGTATAGATGCAAAGGATCTTTCCTTTGGGAATATTATGAATAGATAAATGGCCTAGAATAGCTGCGTTGACATGACAACTCGGGCCATTGGATTGGAGGCTGATTTTATAAGTAGATTTGAACTGTTGAGTCTGAGTGTGACAAGCTGTTAACAACCACTGCTTCAGCATTTATAGTGTTTATGTCAGCTGGGATGAACTTGAATACAATGAGCAGGTTAAAGTGCAGTTTAATAAATCTCATGTTACAGTGTCAAACACACAGCATTAGTTTTCCGAGTGAGAATCAGTCTATTTGTGATTTGAAAAGCGCTGAAAAGTTTACTCTTTGAATGATTTGAAAAGTGCTGAAAAGTTTACTCTTTGAATGATTTGAAAAGTGCTGAAAAGTTTACTCTTTGAATGATTTGAAAAGTGCTGAAAAGTTTACTCTTTGAATGCTTCAAAAAATATGATAATAATTATAATAATAATTGTATTAACAGTACAATGGTATTATTAATAATAATAGTGTGTCCCCCTGTAGACCACGGTTTAAGCTTCTTAAACTTTCCTCATTTCAGGTGCAAGTGAGAGCTTTAAATGCAAAATTAAGGATGTGGTCAGGATTCATATCAAGTTTACAGCAAGCCATTTTACCTCAGAAAACAATGAAGTTCCGGTGCCACCTACTGGCCACACAACCAACACAAGGTTCTTGGACAATTTTGCTTGCATGTTCTCTACTAACTAACACATAATGCCATCAACTGTAAATAGAAAATACAATTTAGTATTATTCATTATATTTGAATTCAATTTAAAACTTTGTATACAGTGTTTTTGCACAATACGTGCATATTCATGCATGTGCAGAGATGTATCTTTTTCTTTTACACTGTATGAGGGGACTAAACTGTTCAATTATCTCTCTGACCTTCGGTTGAAATGCTGCTATAGGTCAAATCATTTTCAGCTGACTACAATTATAAAAGAACAAGAGATTGGGCAAGAAATTCTGCTACCATATGTAGTGGCATTATTTTTGAATTATTAGCATATGCGCCGATCACATAGTGCAAGGTGAAGCTACTGAAGCTACAACTAACACTATCCTGGCCACAGCATTGCAAACAACAGCATTATAATGTAATATAATATAATATGATATAATATGATATAATATGATATAATATAATATAATATAATATAATATAATATAATATAATATAATATAATATAATATAATATAATATAAAGCATATATATTCTAGGGAGTTTTGTGTGCTCCAAATTAAACCGCTTACATTTTTAACAAACTCCTTTCAAAAGTTCATAATCTGTCATTGCAATAAAAGTTCTTGAGACAAACAGCCAAATAAAATATCATCAACAATCTGGGTAAATATAAAATAAAATGATACCAAACAACACTGTTAGCTCAACTGAATATAAAAAAAACACAGCAGAGTGGAAGTAAACACACATACGTAGCTTTATTTGAAAGCGATAACTTGTCATTGACGTATAAGGATTGAAAGCTAACATTATCTCTTGATGTCTGTGTCCTGTGGCACCTCTGCATGAGCTTGCAGAACTTACCTGACTCGTGCGTGATATGATGCAGTCAGAGAAGGTACTGAGGTGGGTGAGGGTGGCAAGGACTCGGCGCCAGCGGGACGGGGTCGGTTTTGCAGTCTCCGCAGAGGAACTACGAATGGACCACTGTCTGAGCTTGGGTCCAGATGAACCACCATGGGCCGAACTGGTGCTGCCGCCTCGACTTCCCCTGGGGTACAGGGTGTTTCCACCGAAAATGTAGTTCATCACTGCAAATGTACTATGGATGCACGCCAGTCACTTCTCGGGAGTGTGTCGATGACAAAGACAGGAAAACAAATCTAGTCAAAGTCTAAGAGCATTTCCAAACAACTTCCTTAATTATGAGTGTGGCTTCCTGTGCTGGGCCATATCAGGAGTTTTCATCAGGACCATCCAACTCTGCTTCGCTTCAGATGCACCACAGAGATTAAAAAAAAGAAAAGAAGAAAGTAAGTATTCTACACGAAGCTAGCTGCCTTTTTATCAGCCACAAGAAGCTGGGGAAGCAAACTCAAAGACTGTGATCAGTAGCTGAGTTGGCACTACTTTGTTCCAATGAAACCATCTGTGCAATTCGATGCGTTTCCAAGATACTAAATTTAAAGACCATTGAATGATTAACAGCTGCCTATCCAAGTCCAATTGGGGAGCTCACTCAGCCCAGCCAACCATGCTTCCAAGTGTTAAAAACTGACCCTCAGTTGTTGTTTTTTTCATAAAGTGAAAACCAGTACTCAAACATGCATCATTCCAAAATAAAGTTCAATCTCCATTCCTCCGAGAAGGCTTTCCCATACCATCAAAAGTGTAGTAGTTGTAATTAGACCAAAAAGGGAGATTTTTTGGGGAGGAAAAAGCACAAAAAGGTATGAAGTATTCTCCAGATCCGGATCAGTTGCATTACCATTCGCCATGGATATAGTGCCCGATCTTTAACACCGGTACTCAGAAGGAACCTCTTCCGTTCAACAGTTCCGTAGATGTGCCACAGGTGCCGGATGAGTTGGCTGATTTTGTCACCAGGCTCTGCCTCCACTCCCTTAGGAGCATAAAGCCATGGCAACTGCTTGCACATCTAAGAGAGCCAGCAGGATTTCCCGTGCAGGCTCCGGTCCCCTGTCTCGCACCAGAAGCCACAGTAAACATGCTCTTCGGCTTCATCTGTTGACATATTCATTAGTGCACTAGAGCCTACAGCAGGGACTGGATGGTATGAAAACATTATCATTCGCGTGTCAACACCATGCTGGCTCAAGCGCTGTGATAGTGTTGCATCCCCTCATGTAATCAGATAAAGCCTTCTGCACATAAGCGCCACTGAATTATACTGAAGAATTGGCTTGTCTGGATTTAGCTTTAACTATTGATTCGGAGGGTAAGATGGTATCCCAAACAACAATGCTAAACCACCACCTCCTTCTGAAAAGATTGCCAATAGATATGGCAGGACATCAATAATAAATTCCAAATTATCCCTGAATACACTGCGTGCATATCTAATGAGATGCCAGCAAACCCCATTTATAGTCGCCTCTGAGAACCAAGCCATCCTGTCACCTTGCTAATTGACAATTACACCACCACGCTGCAGCATTGAGCAGCACGGGAAATCCACACCAATAATAGTAACTCATGGATCTGACCGTCTTAACACGTTAAGAGTAAAAAAATGAGATAAAAAAAGCATGTGTTAGTGCAACTAAAACAGCTACTGCATGAAGGTACCGTCTGACTCTTTCTATAGCTAGAATGGGCACCTAACGCTGGATATCCGTTTTCAAATCTTCCATAGGCCACACAATGGCAGACAAATTAGGCCAGCTATTGACAGGGTCAGACTGCTGGTCAGCTTCTCAATAGATGTTGATAGCAGAGTCAGAATCCACAAATGATGTATTGGCTATTCCTGTCACCACATTTTATCTGTATTCAGTCTCTGTTAAAAGCCTGTTCTGTTCAGGGAACATGAAAGAACTGCTGCTGATGACGATCCTGCCCAAAACTATAGGCCATGAATTTACTTTCATCAAAAGAGATCCTCAATACATAATAATAAGAATACATAATGCACTCAGATGCACCAGATTAACTATCAAAGCACAAACATGATTTACAGGTAACCATCTCAAATATATTTTAGTTTTTGGTCTAATGTAGGTTAAAATATTTGCAGTAATGGAAATTTTGAGTATTATAAATGTCCATTATGTTTAAATGACAAAAAAAAAACTTTTTACAGGGCTCTACAATAACATTTGAGAGTTCTGCAGATGGCGACACCAGCAGCTGATTTGGTAGCACAGCACATGTAATATTAATAATATTACTGTACATGTTTTATCTCTTACAAACATAAATTTTGACAGTAGTTTGAGTTGACAGTTACTTGAGCTTGAGTTGGGATGTGGATATACATTTATTTTTATTAACAAAAACAGTAACATCTTGAAAAATTTTAACAACCTAATTTTTATAAAGTACAATTTACATTTTTGTGCCTGTATTAGCTAGGATTCTACTCATATTAAAATTAACTATTGGTTTTCCATAGTATCATACATTTGAAGATCACAATAACTACAGTTAAAAACACATAACACCTCATTACCAAGGTAGAAAATATTATTTCTGTGGTATTTGTTATGAAAAAACAGTAGGCTAATGACATTTGGTATAAATACAAATGCAAAAAAACTGCTATAGCTTAACAACAAAAAATACAAGAATTATATTCCATTATTCCTTTAATACATGTAATACATGTCTACTTTAATAAAACTATCAAATTCGATATTAATAAATGACACATTTCTGCCACAATACCATGGTTACAGTTACTGTTCTACAATAAATCCATGGTAAATGTTGGTGATTTGTGGATTGAAAGATTGTTAAACTATATCGTTGTGGCACAACGTTTCTCCCATTTTCAGCGTCAGTGTTGTTGAGAATGTCAGCGCATTAAACTGACTCTGATGACTCTGCCAAGACTGATCTGTTAATGATGACAAGATACGCCAATAAGGGTATGGCATACAAATAAATTCATTTAAAAATATTATTTATAAATAAAGTTACCGGTTAATGAAAACAGTCTGCTACAGAATCGAATCGGGAAATCTGTATAGCCATAAAAGGCACATCCCAATTCTGTGGATATCTGTTGAGTTTCAGCTCTGTGTGCAGATTCCACATATTATTCAATACTGCTAATTGAACATCTCTAAACATCCAAACACTTGGATTGTTTTGTACCCTTTTTCTAAATTAAACATTTAATATTAATATAATATACCTTATTTGGAATGCCATTTATGTTATATATACACTCACTATTTTTTACCTGAACAATGACTGTTGGAATAAAACCCACCAAAATATCTGTTGGGTTATGATCCAAATGTAGAAGCCAATAGCAAAGCAATTGTGTCTTGATAGGGACTGAAAGTAAATACACACAAACAAGCAAACTCATAAATAGGCACAACCAAAGCTACCATGGGTATTTAAACATGTAACATGCATTTGATAACAAATTACATGCATCATTTAGCGACTAGGGACCATAACAGTAAATCTGACTAGTTAAATGAGCTTAATCTTTCCAGTGTCTCAACAACCATGATTAGATCAGTGGCAAAGTACCGCTACCATTCACATCTGTAACGTGCACGCTATGTGCAGTGCACACCGTGTGTGTGTGTGTGTGTGTGTGTCTGTGTGTGTGTGTGTGTGTGTCTGTGTGTGTGTCTGTGTGTGTGTCTGTGTGTGTGTGTGTGTGTGTGTGTGTGTGTGTGTGTGTGTGTGTGTGTGTGTGTGTGTGTGTGTGTGTGTGTGTGTGTGTGTGTGTGTGTGTGTGTGTGTGTGTAAGACACAGCGAGCACTGCTGCATGACAGAGGCACGCAGGTTGCCAGGCAGCAGAGGGAAGAGATATGTGCTTTCACATTTTCTCAACGAAAAACACTGATTGTGTGTTTGACATCACATACTCACGCAGGTGACTGCCACAATGTAAACGCAGATCAATGCTCATATTTCACACAACAAAACAAAGGACTTTACTTTGGCCTTTACGAAACGGTCTGTCAATCAGTGCATTTCAGACTCCATGACGTGCTAACAAAAAATGACGCTACTCTGCTTTCTCACAATCGAAATCGTGATTATATGGTGCATTCGGTGTTTTGGGTGAAAACACAAATTACTAAGTTCCCACGAATCAGATTAATGCAGTTGCAAAAGATGTAAAAACATTGTATACAAGGCAAATCAAGTAACTTCTGTCAACATCCAAAACTAAGTTTAAGCATTTATCATCTGCTTTACCAAAAGAATTCACTGCCGTGAGTGACACGCAGCTTTTTCTTGTTGCGGAGTTCCAGACCTACCAACAAGTGCAGACGCCGCCTCTTGGTTCTCCTGAGGGTACCCATGATCCGGCGACCCATCTTTTTAGCATACCACACCGAGTTGAGCATTGTGGGCTGAGGCTGGAGTGTGCGTGTGTGGGGTTCACGCTCCGGTAAAATAGAACTGGTTTCCCGACTCTGACCTGCCCCCTCCACCTCTTCTTATGCAGGCATCTTAATGCCAGTTTCTGCACATAGTGCGTGTCGGCGACAAAAACATACGGTTCAGGTACCTAAGAAGAACCGCATGCAGGGAAAGAGAAAAACACAGGCTCCCTGACGCACGTAAACTGCAGCAGAAATAAAGCACTTTACAATCAGTGCAGCCCCCAGAAACGCTACTCGTTTCACCTTCTCTCTCTCTCTCTCTCTCTCTCGCGCTGCTGTGGCTGATGCAGTTCCTGGCACGCTGATGCGATCGCGGCTGTGCAGTGGTGGGATGCGAGCAGATGCAGGTGCCTGTGTTCGTCTCTTCCAGCACAAAATGAGTCAGCAGGAAGCTGAGAGAGTGAGACTGGGTGCTTGACTTGGCTAGCACTGACTGCGCTCCTCTCTGACTGCCTGAAAGAAATGAGTCCAGAGGTTTGCGATGCAGACAGTACTCTGATAAACGGCTGCAGTGTCTCTATGCTGCGTTGTGATAAAAGAGAGGACGATGTTTTCCCCTTCTTCCTCACATTGCCTTGGAGATGAGGCAGGGCAATATCCTTTCCTGTGCCTATGGAGATTCCCGGGTTGTAGGGGACGGCACTCTGGAACCTTGACCTCTTCGCATTTGTCGTGCTTGCCTAATGCATTCTTGAACGTGAGATAAAGCCATTCAACTTTGCCTCGTGGGAAGATTTATCAGGACTGACGTCACTGACGAGAAATGGGAGGCAGCTCAAGGCTCATGATTTGTATGAGAAAAGTGACTGAAGGACACAGCCTCACCTCAAACCCATACCAATACTGCCTCATTCTTAGAAGTATGTGGCAAAGAAAATACAAACTGTTTCTAGACCTAAATTAGCACTTTCACCTCATATATCCCAAGCCCTAGTTTATGTGCAGTCAGAAAAAAGGAGTAAACCAGGAATTTGCCATCATCATATAAAATGACGCAGTAATAATGCAGTAACCAGGCTTTAATTGGAAACTACAGCACGGAAAAACACTGGCCATGCGCTTTGGAAGCAAAGGTGCTTCCATGCATGACAGCATGCACCAACAGATGACGAATGCAACAGCAAAGCTATCGCTTCCACATTCGTAGACAAACAACTGTTGCATTTAAAACAAGTTGCAACAAGTTGATCATTTAACTAGAACCCACATATGTAGATTATAGCAGGCTCATGCACTAATCAAAATGAAATATTGCTAATACAAACCGGAAGGACCAACGAGAGGTACTGTAATGTACCCTCTAGTGTCAGCATCAAGCCTGTCTGATCAAACGTATGTGACTCCTCATGAAACGATGAAAAGCTGCATCGACCAGTCACTCTCATCACATGATGACCGACACCAGACCACACCACTGACAGCCATATGACAAACACAGAATTGGCAAGCCACAGATACTACATCAGAAGCACATAAAGATGCTTGCCAAGTCGGAGGGGTGACTGTTACCTGGACGGTCACAGGATTTTGAGGGTACGGGTTGGAGAGGGGAGTAGTAGGAGATGGAGGACTCTCCTCGTTCACTACAGCGGACGGCCCATCGAAGATGCATTCCAGAGATTCAACCTACAGAGGGGCATTTAACTCATAGTATTACAATATAAGCTTGACTTCAAATTGCCTACAATTGCATCATCATGAGAAGAGGATAAAGAGAGAACAGACAATAGGACAAAATGAGGAGTTAGGATTTAAAGCTAGTGAGCTGCTCATTTAGTCATCAGTCTGGGGCATGTTTCACATGGATGTTTGAACACCCTAAGATACCCAAAAACGCAGTCCCTAGGATAGGCAAGCTCACTAGGTTTTGAGACAAAGCCTAAGACTCAGCAAACGGAGAGTGGTATCACAAGGGCATATGTTGATGGAACACAGACTGTATATAAATCACCAGGATGGAAACATTAATCCCAAATGGCAACTATGAGGATCATGGAGACTGTTTTAATATACAAAGATACAAATTTATACTACAAAACTCAATGTAAAACAAATGAATATATGAAAAGACTCTTGGGATAGAATGTCAGTCTCAACAATGTCACTCCCACCTCCATGAACACATTCAGTAGCAAACGTATGCATGTATATCATTGGTACACAACACATAATGACCAGTATCAGCAGTTTGAGACATGTACATCTGCATTGACTTCTATGTAACACAAGGTGGCAATAGAACCCACCGCTGCGATGGATTGAATAACTAATCTCCAAAAGTTCCCCTCACCAAGTAACCTTGTCAAATTGTTATATGATAAATTACTGTGTCAATGTTATTTAAAAGTTTCCACGATAGAGAGATATAAATGTACTATTTGCATTCAAATTGGTTTTATTTATTTTTAACTTTTATACAATTATGAAGAAAAGTTTACATTTCATGTCTTCAAAAAGAATGAAGAATTTTTAAAACATTTAAATATGTTATTTTGGTGATCAAATATGAGTTTTAAGGGATTCAATTATTGACTACAGAGGGACTTTAAGCTTTCTGCATAATCCTGTACCTGTAAATGCTCCAGCATCCCTGCAGGGAATAAAGTAGTTTGGAGAATGGATGGATGGATAGATTGTCCCTATTAAAACTATTGTTTTTATTAAAGAACAGCTTTCTGGAATACAGAATATTACTGTATGAATCAAAAAATAAATTTTGGTCAATTTAATATATTAAATTAATTAACCACTTGAATTAATTCAATATATCAAAAAAAAAAAACTTTTTCATAATTACAGCAGAAATACAGGAAATATCTTTGTGTATATGGAGGGGCCTTCAAATATTGTGTTGAGCCATGGGGGGTCTTAAAGTAAAAAGAAAAAGAAAATGTCAAAAAGGCAGTTTAGAGAGTCTCTGAGGAGATGCTAAGGTGACTCAGATCAGCCTGGGCTAGAGATGCTCATTACGGTTTATTTTCGCGACCGACAACTCCCGCTCGTTATCCGAGGATTAACCGTTACCTGATAAGATTATAATATTGAAGTGGCATTAATAAAAATAAAACTGATGAGTGAGCTTTGAAAAACCGGCAATTTGTTTTCCGTCAGACTAAGTTTTTCCGTCAAATAAAAATAGCAGACCTACTTCAATCCACACCTTGTCTAGTTTTTATTTAAAAAAAAAGTAACATGTCAAAATGATGTGGGGTTAGTCTGGAGCGCAGCCTGTTGACAGTTAGAGCCGTGGTAGAAAACACCCTCTCCGATGGCACAGATATCCCGGGAATACAGAGATAACATCTCGCTAGAGTGGCCAGCTTTGGGAAGCGCGCACCTTTCATTTGCTCGTGGATGTTTGCTTCGCCAGTGATATTGCATTGTACTTGTACTACTGCTGTATTTTAATACCGCGTAGTATATTTTGCAAGTAACTTCGTCGCCCTTTCTGTCGAAATGGTCCAACACAGTACTTTTCGCTCGCTCCATTTTGCCTGCTCAGCGAATTATGTCTGTAGACACGTGTGGTTGCGCGTTTCGACTCGCCCCGTGAGTTAACAAATATAGGCAATATAGTGTTTTTTTAATAGTGTTGTTTTAACCATGCAGCAAACTAAAAAAAAAAAAACTTCAAAATAAAAAACCTTTTAACTTTTAAACCATTTAACTGTCAGTATTAATCAGTTAAAATGTTTACTTTCGGTTAACGGTTAAACGGTCAATATGAGCATCCCTAGCCTGGGCCATAACTGTATTGTGAGGGTGTGTCTGAGATGGATGGCACATTGCGAGGCGGGCTGGGGGAATGAAAAGGTGCTGGTTTAAGTGAGAGCAGTGAAGGTTATGAGAAGTGGCAGGTGTGATTTCTCATGTGTGGTTTGTTGTGTGCATGCTTTTGGCTTAGGCTCTGATCAGGACTGAGGAGGAGCCTGCCATGGGGTCATAAATCTAAAGGCAGAAGGGAGCGCTGGAGCACAACAGGAGCAGGACGAGTCCTAGCAAATGTTGACACATACATACATATCACTTCCTGCCTCACAGTATATTCACCTTCTCTGGACACAGTCACTCTACTGCCTTTCATTTAGCACACAGAGATAGTGCTTCACCCTGAGAAAATAAAGGGCTAAGCAATTTCACATACATATTCAAAGAAGCCAACAATAAATGCACTGTGGCTTTAAATCAAATATAAAATCAAATATAAAAGATCCTCTTCCTCCCAACCAAATTCTGGTGTGATGTATATGCCGATCTTCAAGCAGAAAGAGTTACGTGAAATATTTTGAATGATATCAATCCACAATCTAATGGAGCCACATAATGTTTGTTCATTTGGCCAGAGAAAATCTGGTCCACTGACTGAGACTGATTTCTCCTAAGGTTTTCTTCTCTATTCTGTCACCAGATGGATTTTGGGTTCCTTTCCACTGTCACCTTTGGCTTGCTAAGTTGGGGACACTTAATATTCAGTAATATGGATTCGACTGAACTAGGGCTGTCAAAATGGCTGAAAAACTCAATTCTATTCTACACTATTAAATTTACCCAACCTTATATTTTACAAAAAAAATGTAAATTCGTAACAAATTACATTTCAGTGTAACATAGACCACTTTTATCATGCTTTCTTTTGGGAGCTGAACAGCTCCATTCATTATTTTACAAAACAGTGACCAGAATTTTCTTCATAACTGAGAACTAAGTGTTGAGTAATTTATACAGGTTCGGAACCAGATTAGGGTGTGTAAATTATGTCTAAATTCTTACGATCGAATATTTAATCAGTTTTATTTATATGCTCATATTATATTAACCATACATTAAACATACAAAACAGCTAATACAGATTTATTTTAGTAATGTACCAAAATTTTAGCCACCGAAAAAGAGAAACTTGTAAAAATGGGAGCCCGCCACCTTTCCTTTAGAAACTGAATACATACTAAACTATTATACCAAAACATTTTAAACTCATGCAAAATGGCAAATCTGTAAACTTTTCTGAGTAAAAAAATATGGTTGAATCATGAAACTTGAATCAATTCTTTGAACAAAAGAACTGTTTCTCAGAAATTAACTGAACTTCTCACCTCTATTACTTTCATTGCTGCGGAAGTTTAAATCAGAAAAGCTATTAACTAATAGAATACATTTAAAAGCCACTCATCGAAAAACATTAAAGATGTGTCCCATGTTTTATGTATACCTGCAACAAACGCTAGAGCTAAGAGAAAGTAGCAAGGGGTGGATACATGTCTTTGTGTCCATTGTGCCAGTCTTTCATATGCTTTAGCGGTTTGGTTTAGATCAATGTCCTATGAGCCTGTGGGCTCTGCAAACCCCTCTGTGTTATAAAGCACTTTGCACACTAATAATGAGAATCCCATTGAACCAAGTGCATGGGTGGATTAAGAGCCAATCTAGCAAAATCATTCAATTTGCCCAACATTTTCTCATTCTGACCTCATTGTATGCTTTAGTCAAAGTTATTCGTTTTGATCGATTGTGGCAAAAATGTAAGTGAACTGAATGTAAAAAAGCAGTAGCAGTACTATGGTTGTCCGGCTTTTTCTTGTAATAATGCAAGAAGGGGAAGCCATTCTAAAAACTAAAACTTGTGTTTGTGTCTTGTGTATGTAAAGAGTGAGGCACACACAGTTATAACTGCATGGCAGAATTTGGACAATGAGGTGATAGACAACATGGCAAATGTTAAAACAGGTGAACTGATCAGGAAGTGTAGATTCCAAGACTGGGGCCTACCTTCATTGGGGAGATATGTGCATGTGCCACATAGCCATGGACGTTCTCAATCTGGGAAAGGTTCTTCTCGGCCACTTGGACCAGCTCTGGCCCAGGAGCCTCATCGGTGAACTGCGGCGAGCTTTGATCCTGTGGAGATCCTGTGTCTTCGTCATGTTGTCTGTACTTCTGTAAAGAACAACAGTGACCAGTCAGAAAAGATGAATGCTTGAGAAAAGATTTGAGATCTTATTTTCCCTTTGAAAATTGCTTGGTTTGCATTGATAATGTAGTCACAAAAATACTATTTGAAAACTTCCTACAGAGGCAGAATTTTAAGCCATCGTAAGAACGCTGGAGAAATGCAGGTTGCTTTAAAGCCTCTGAAGACTATTTAGGCTTTGTCAGAGAAGCCAATACCAAAATCGAATCCAAAATGCTGGACAAGAAAAATACAATTAGCTTATTTATTTCAATACTGAGATGTAAATGTAACAGTTTTACCCAATGTATGTGCACTCTATATAATTTTATGCTTAGAGTATTTTATATTAGCTTAGCAACATGCTGATGCCAAACTACTGAAAGAAATAGTCAAGTCTCTTTTTTAGGAGATTTGTGAGTGGAGTTTCTGCTTCATCATTAAAAATCAGTCACTTATGGGTTCTATGAATGTTAGGAAGTTGTCTTACAACACAGCTGTCTATGAAGGAAGTAGACAGCAAAACATCGGTCTAGTTTTGGTAACAGAGCTAAGACATCCAGACAATTGTAAGACTGGAGAAACTGGAAGAACTGGAGGAGAGCGCAACTCTCTGAGAGAACTAAGGAAATCAACATTTGAATTTCTCTCTTATGCATTCATGCTGAGATCACCTGAAATTCACCCGAAAATATATATTTGTTAATTTGAATCATTATCATACAGTATTACACATGTTTGATATCATTTGAAATGTCTCAGTGTGACTGGTACAAAGGTCTCATTCTCAAAGAAGTAAACCAAAAGGTAATAAGGTATTTAAGAGTTTAGAGATAATTTGCACACATAGGGGGGTGTGGCTTCCAGGCAAATGGTCTCTAGCTCTCAGAAGGTGTAAACTCAAAACAAATTCCCATTGTTAGCAAATGGTTCCATGTAAATCAACTTCTGCCCCCAGTAAGTCTGGGATGGTGATTAATGTGAATTCCTACTGTGAACTCATGTTAACATTTGAAAAGAGGTTTCTGCCTTGGTCTGGCTATATAATGAAATGCAACGAGAGGCTGGGGTGATTCTGTAACCCAGACTAGCCCGTTATGCGAAGTTTAACAAAACACTTTGCATCATGTATTTTATAATGTCAAGGTATTGCATCTTCTCTCTTTATTTCAGAGCATTTGATGTTTGTATCTATTATCTTTGAACTGATTATACAATTGGCGTGATACATTTACTTGACATAATATATTGTAAACATCTGATTTTATTCTAATCGACTCTGACATTATTCAGATATTATCAGTAGAGTTAAAAAGAATAGTCAAACATTCACTCACACTTAATGATGCACATATATCATTAAAACCTTTTTCATTTATGGAGTCAGATGAAATAAAGAGTTAATACATATGAGAAAATATATTTCATTTAATCAAATCACTTTGCCATGCGGAAAGACGGTAACGCATAGAGATCTTCACCCACTGATCGGAAAACCATCTTTTGGCCAATTGACCCGGGCTTACACAATCATAAATGTGAAATTAGGAGGATGATGAAAAAAGACTGCAGCTTTAGGTGATTTTAGTAATCATGTAGTTGGTGCAAAAGGAATGAAAAAGGAATTTGGTTGCAGATACTTTAATCCTGAAATTTATGGAAATCCTTGACTGAAAGTAGAGATACAGTGACGTGTCTTGACTGGACTGTAGAGCAAAAGTCAAAATCATACAGTTTTAAAGCAAAATGATTGAGTAAATGATTTGTATTCCCTCATTTCAGCATTACACAATATACTTTTAAAGCGAGAGCTTAAGTATCATAAATGTTGTGAATAACTACAATTATCCACATTTGATTCTAGAAATACAGAAGACTATAAACCAAAGAATATAAATGGTGCACTTCTATTACTTACGAATTTGAGAAACTGCAACGCGCAATATGGTTTACGTCCCACCTTCTAAGTCACAGCAGCTGCCGTTAGAAGACTAGAGAGACTCGTGGGTGGGACTCGCGCTTAGGACTGCACATGTGCATTGGCTGATCTAGCCAGAAAAGTAAGCTTTAAGAAACAACATTTACGGGACAGTGAATGTCAGATTTTGTTGCTGATTTCAAATATGTTATTTAATTGTGAGTTCAGAAAGCAGTTTTTGAAATTTCAGGATTCCACAATTCAGAAAGATAGGACTTGGTCTTGGATGTCCGAAATAGCTGCCCGGAGGCGTATATGGCCGCCACAGTGCACAGACTTTTCTTGAATGGGACTTTGCTATCAACCCATTCCCTTGCACTACAGTAGCGCTTTCACATGATGATGAATGAGTTCCCCTCCCACTAAAATACATTCAGTGGAACATGCTTTCACTGAAAACTGATGAGCTGTTTCCACACAGGCAGAGGATGGACACTGTTGCTATGGCAACAGGTTTATCAGATACGGACTACTTCTCACTATGGGTAAGCCTGCGATTTAAGCAGCCTTATTTAAAGCCAACATAAGCCTCATTGGACTGGTTCAACCACTTAGCTTTATGAATTTGCATGGTGTATAATCAGAAGCTAGATTACAGGAAAGATCATTGGGGAATTCACACTGTAAAGTGTTTTGGTTTACTTACTTAAGGGAAATTATTATCTTCCACAATGTTTTAGAAAAAATATTTAATGATGGATGTTGAGGACAACCGAGATAACCATCTTACATGTCATTCTACATCTTAATCTTGCATTTGGTTATTAAAAAACATCTATCTATCCATCAGACAGATCAGACTCATATTCTTTAAAAACATAATCAGTACACATACATCACTTTCTCCTTCAGTTACTGGTATTGTCAAAAGCTCATTTCCAAGTAGACTTTATGTCAAGAAATAATCAAAGCTAGTATTGGGAATTTCGGAGCAAAGCATTAGATCCCACCCCCCTCCCCACAGAGCATCTCCAAAGCCACGCCTCATCCAAAACACATGAACACATATGAGACCGCATTAAACTACCTCATATCTCAAAGTACATAACACTGCAATAATAATGAACGTAAACAACTTACAGAGCTTTACTGCTGCAGATTCATTTCGGCGTTAATAGTGTTGACACATAAACACATAAATCCGAGTTGGTTAGAAACGGCTCAGAAAAGAGCATCAAGGGTTGTCATCTCTAAATTACGGTCACGATATGGAGTGTGTGAATTGCCAACACTTCCTTTAAATATGTGTTGTCCATTTATTACAGTTACATATTTTAACTGAGATACAGTTACATATTTAACATAGACCTAAGAGAGTATCCAGAAATATACATGTATAATAACAAGCTGTTATAGAATAAAACAAGTTTTCAAACTGGAGTTCAAGGACCCCTATGGGGCTACAAGAGTGAACCAAGGGTTTTGCAGAAAGATATCTTAAATTCTCCGTGAAAAATCACATTTAGAAGCATTCAAAATGTGCAGCTTCTCTCCAATATGGTTGACCACCAATACGGATCTGCAAATTTGATGGCATCATTCTACACTTCTGCTTCTGTTTAGATTGTCTGTCCAATCAAATGCTCTCTAGAATCTGAAGTCTCCCTATGCTGGTAAATTCAATTGTTCACACATTTGCTATTTTCTAAATGGTTTATTTTGTGTAGGCCTATCTATACCTGATTTATCCCATATAGAATGCATTTGGTTAAGCATTAATGCTGTAGTAAAGCGTGCCGCTGATCAGCTTCAGTGCATGCAGCTCAAACAACAATGCATGACTAATAATAACTATGATTGGGACTGTCATATTACATAACATTATAAAGAGAACACTATTGTAATAAAACGTTGTGAATTCATTGAGTTTAGTTGGCGTGTTTCAGCGCGTTTTTACAGTAGAGCGCATCCACAACAGCAGTTACACATTCTCACAAGCGCGCATCTGAGGCGGCGTTGGTGACACGTTGTATTAATCGTTATATTTTGATTATTAAATAAATAATCAATCACAGCGACTCACTTTAAAATCCCACTAGCATTTTATTTAGACTAAAAACCCTCATTCATTTGGTGAGGAACATGTGTTTTGAACAGCATTTGCAAACCCTGTCATGCTGTTGGCTATAAGCCACTGCAATAGAGACAAATTGCAGTATTAAAGCTATGATTAATCAATTAATTGATCGTTAATTTAAACAACAATCGATCATGGGAATTTGGGTAAATTGTCATCCCTAATAGTAACAGTTTCATATTAAATCTAAAGGGGAATGTATTAGACATAATTGTGCCCACCCTGACTTCTTGTTTCAGTCGGAAATGCATCAAAGAATGAATAAAATCTGCGCTCATCAAGCCAATTCAATTAGCCTGATGTCGTCATACTCAGATTCTATTCAGAATGCGAGTCTGATACTGCTCCATTGGGCTGTGATTATGGGGCGTGTGTCAACCGAACCAGGAAATAAAAGGCCTCTGTACTCAATTGGATAGACCTAGAACCAATCAGAGCAACGGAGTAAGTGACGTATGTTGAGAGATAGATTAAAGTTGATAGATTAAA
The DNA here is from genome assembly GCF_051911475.1 of Siphateles boraxobius. Classification (NCBI taxonomy): domain Eukaryota; kingdom Metazoa; phylum Chordata; class Actinopteri; order Cypriniformes; family Leuciscidae; genus Siphateles; species Siphateles boraxobius. Next base: position 7,775,047 of record NW_027508699.1, on the reverse strand, counting down.
CTTTTTCCGAATCCCATAGGAAGGACGGCAAGAACATCTTTTCCATCGACAAATGCCTTGATCACGGTTCTCTGTTCCTCTTCTAAAATGAATGCGCTGTCTATATATTCTCTGACACACGCCATTGCGGAATATACAACTTATTCAACCATAAATTCAACCCAAGCGTTCTGATGACGTGGATGGTTACGTTACCGTTGCTCATCTGTCCATCATCGTATAAAGCCCGCCCTGACAATTTGATTGGACAAAACAATTTTTTGTTCGGGCATAATAGCTCCTCAACAGATCGAGTCCAGACAGAACTTCCCGACCTAAAAAATTTGTGGGCGGGGTTCGAGCTGGCATCCAGGCTACAATTCAATGGGACAATCCAATTAAAAATATTGTATTTTTAGGGCTGACAAACTTTAAAGTTAACTTAAAGCTGCAGTAGGGAGTTTTGAGAAAATGTTGACTTAGCCTGAAAATTTGAACAAGCACAACTTACAGGTCCAACCCCCTTGCTCTCTGCTACGCTACAGCCCTCCCTCCACAGCTCCTCCCCCACAGCGGAGCCTGCCGTGAACGCGCAGGCTAGTAAGCAGGACCACCGATGACGGCGGATTATAAACAGTTATGGAACATTCACTAATAGGGACGAAACATCAACAATATGCTTTACATTGACTATGGCATGCTCATTCTTTGACTACAAACTTGGTCCTCAAATCATTATGTATTTTGCAATACATGTAACTTTATAAGGTTGCACTCTTTCCATAAGTTATAGCTACTAAGATAACGTTAAAGGATTAGTTCACTTTAAAAAAAACTTTTGCTGATAATTTACTCACCCCCATGTCATCTAAGATGTCCATGTCTTTCTTTCTTCAGTCGAAAAGAAATTAAGTTTTTTGGTGAAAACATTCCAGGCTTTTTCTCCATATAATGGACTTCAATAGGACACAAACGTTTAGAGGACCAAATGACAGTTTCAGCGCATTTATTAAATTCTGATATTTTAACTGCTCTGAACAGAACAGAATAAACTAAGGACTTAATAAAATACACCTACTTAACTTAATGAATGATAATGGAGACAAAGCATGAATTTCAAACGGCGCTTTTGCACCCTTGAAGGGCACTTCAGAACGGGGACGCCGTTTGTAGGGATGCTCCAAACGCCTGTGAATCCCTTCACAAAGTGAATAATCTAGGTATGGCGGGAGAGTTGGAGTTGTATAAACAGAATAATACAAGTTGTTTTGTTTTGTTTGTGATATCGAGTATTACAAACATTTTTTGTCATCCATTTCATATTAAGTTTAAAAAATTTCAGAGGTAAGAAATGTGTAAATTGCTTTATGTTTAAGAGCAGATCGGGAACACACACATATTTTATATTTCAAAAACTTTATTATAAATGTACTATTAACAACAATAATAAGAAATTCCTGTTAACTTTTTCGTGTTAATGTGAAGCTAATGAGGAAAATACGTGGTCTTGACTCTTTCATTGCTCCCTTCTCCAAGTGCGTTCCAATCGGTTTCATTATGACACACAAGTGCCTTGCTCCCAAACTGATTGAAGAACTGAGGCACACAGAATCACAATAACTGAATAGAAACAGAACATACAAGTTACAATAGCCCAAAGGTTTAACAGTAATTAAAACTTAATGTCCCTGTAGAAATAAATTTGAACTGAGAGAACATGTTTCTCTTTATCATTTGTTTAAATCATTTGCTTTGGCTACAGTACATTGTAATTGTAAAGTCAATTATTTAATTTAAGAATATTATTTCACATTTTTATGCAACATTATTTCTCATCTCTGTGTTTTCATGCTTTATATTCTCATACAGTACAAATACATTTTATGCATGGAAATGTACTGTCTTTATAACTTAGGTCCTAAGTTAGAAAGGACTTTATTTTATTTGTTCTGTAAACGGTGCTTTTAAGATTACGGTAGTACATGTGCATAAAATCCAGTGCGGTAATATTTTAATAGTTTAACTGTAAATTACCTATATAACTATAAATTAACGGCAACATATTGAGTTATTTTGGATGGAAACAATCCCTCTAAACACTTCAACTACCTATAACTGGTGTGTTTGTTGAACTGACAGCGAGTGATCTAATTACACAATACACTGAAACTAAGCCTTACTAAAAAGTCAAAGGAGTCCAAAGATGTAGCCATTTCTTTATCTGGCCGCAGTTTGGGATGTTTCGTGTTTCCCTAACAATACTGCCATGTTATGTAATCCTCTCTAAAAACCATAAATGGAAATGTCAGCGAGACCGGAATAAAGAATTGCTATCATTAAGATTGATTTGTAGGTGTTTGGTGTGTCGGGCATGTGGGAGGAAGCACACGATAGAAGAGGAGAGCTCAAAGTCTTCCCTCATGAGCACATGAGGAGGAGGGTCTCCTGGCAACCACGACCACTCACTATTGAGTCATGGTCGTTTGTGACTGAGGTAGGCAGCTCTCTATTCAATCTGGAGCTTTCCTGGGATACACCTGATACTTCACCACTGCAGACTTGAATCCAAACTGACTCCAATTTCCTCCTCTGCACACTGTGCCAACATTCACAGCTTCAAATGAGAACACACACACTGCAATAACCTGCTTTATATGGTAATTTGACAGTAAGATGAAATGTTTTACCCACAAGTTAAGTTTATTAACATGGCACTATCACTGCGGGACAAGTTTTGTGCCTATGTTTAATACTTAGAATAAGGGGTTGTGCAATCAATAACCTCTCAAGTATGAGAAAACGTAATGGTGATGGTTGCCTTACCAAACACTCCTATTTAAATAAATAAATAGTCTGATCATGGACTGCTCACAGGGTCAGGAACAATTATGGTATTTATATACATCATGTAAATATTTTAATATATATATATATATATATATATATATATATATATATATATATATATATATATATATATATATATATATATATATATATATATTATAACAAGCCTAAAAGCAAGCTTAATTGTTATATAGCCTACTAGTTTGACATGACAGAAGAAACGGAAGAGTTTTGGTAGGCTTCCAAAATACTCCCTTGCTCATTTCTCTGAACCTGCCATGAAAAAATGAAAATCTGAGGTAAAATGTAATGATTTTGTTTTATGCTCCAGATATAAACTTTTCAAATAATGTATAAATTTGTAAAAAAAAAAAAATTAAAAATGTAAAAGACTAGTATTTTCAAGTTAATAAATTATTATTTATTTATTGTTATTTTAAGGACAAATTATTTTTAAAAGCAAAAAATGTCAAAAGATTTCATAAAGACATAGGCAAGACAATTAACTTAAAAGATCTGTAGTTTCTTTTTCCTTGCATCATTTATAAGTTTGCAATCTCTGAAAAAAGTGAAGTTACAGTTAGTGTCAGAATTGGTTCACATGTGCCTCAGAGGTCTTGTCAAAATTACACTGTCAATATCCCACTCACTAGAACATAAACTTATCCTTAAGGATTAGGATGAAATACTCTAGTAAACAGACTCTTCTTTTCTCCTTAATAATACAGGGAAGCACCCAGTACTGGAACAATAAAGGGGGCAGATTGGATCCATCTGAACCTGGATGATGTAAACTATAAACCACTATACCACAATACCACTACAAACACACATAACCAGGAGCTACAATATACATGTTTGATTGTATAATTTCTCGTAACAATTGCATAATGAGCCTCAGCTCCACATCTGTCCAAATGCATTAACCAGTGCTGTCCTACTGTTATTACAGGGTGACCGAATGGTAATGCTTTACATCGCCTGTAACTTAATCCTCACACAAGCCATTGGCTCCAGTGCTAAAGGACAATCATCAGAAACGGTTCTAACTAGAGATGCACCGATTACAATTTTCTAGGCCGATTCCGATTTTTCATGAGTTTGGCCTGCCAATACCGATTTTAACCGATTCCGATTTCATTTTTTCGAACCACTTTACAGCAAACACAAATATTTATTTTCTATCTTTTTTTTAATAGAACATTTTACATAGAACATAGAACATTTTTTGAACAAATTAAATAAAATAGAACTATATAAAGTATTACTCCTGGTGTGGGAAATTCACACATTTCTAAGTGCAGTGTTATGGAAGAACCATTTTCATTTCCATATATTCAACTAAAAAAAAAGTGATATATTTACCTAAGGAAACTAAACTTCTGTATGAAAACAGGTAATGGCAATAAAATAATATATAAATAGCAAATAAAAATAAAATAAATATAGCCTTGCAGTATAAAGATGTTTCTCAAAACACACCCATTTGGCCCATTGCAATCACTTGTACATCAATGGCAAGTTTTATTTCGCAAACAGTTGTTCTCTCGTCTGCCACATGTCCAGACAGGCTAAACAATCACTTTAATTGAGCGCGAGCAGCGCAGCAAAAATGGACTCAGCGATGAAACCCCGCTTCACTTCTGCTTACGCGACGCTCCTGCTCAACGCTCACGCGCTGCTCCTGCTCTCGGTGTGAATGCACTCATTGATTAACATGCACGGCGGAAAAAAACAAACTGCGCTGCTCACGCTTGCGGTGTGAAAGGGCCGTAATTCACGAGGTTTCCTACATGTGCGTTCCGTGTGCACGTGTGATGCTGATGTTGCACGTTGTTAATCATGTGGCGCCCATGTGGTCACGTGAACATCGGCCGATTCCGGTCACCAGCCGATCAATTGGTGCATCTACTTCTAACAAGAATAACTGGGGTGACATGACATGGCATTTGGGCAATTATCCCATTTGTGTGATCAGATGCTAAAACTGAGCTGGCAACCCAGTGAGCAGAATAAGCTCCTCCGCTCAGCCACTACTCTTTCATACGCTGCCCTTCCTGTCATCAAGAAAATGACATTTGCAAGTTTGGATCATTCTAGCTCAATCTGAGATGTGCTAAATGTGCCAGCCTATATCTATGAAATCAAACAAGGCCTTTTAAAGGCAAAGATTGCAAGGAGAACTTTGCGAGTAGTAGACCAGAGAATCTGGACTCTATAACACACAGAGATGGAGCTGGTGAAAAGCGTACGTGCACCTCTTACTTAACTGTGTTAACGTGGTGAGGTGTTGCGCTGCTCACCAATTGGCATATATAGCCTGACTTATCATTATTAAATCAATGGAGTGTGGCAGAAACAGAGAGCAAAAGAGAAAGGAAGCCTACCAAAGCCATCATAACCTCCCATGTTTGTTAAGAAACTAAAAATAGAAGCTGTATTCAGCAGGCGTGTTCTGGAAGAAAAAAAGGACGATTGACTAAGAAATTAGTATTTACACAAGCAGCAGTCAAAAGCCAGCATAGGCTCCCTCATACATCACTGTCACACTGCCGTTTTCCCCTCCAGTTTAATCAGAGAAATGCTTTAAGGCATTTTAAACAGGCATTACTTAGCCTACATAATCCATGTTTGACTTGAACCAACAGAATATTTACAAGTACTTAAAAAGTGGGAATGTAAAAATTTTCTTCCATCCAAAAAAAGTCTAAGATTCTGATCATCTGTAGAAAGGGCTTATCATGTCAGCTGACATGTTACACATCTCTTACAGGGCTCAAGACTGCGACCTTTTCTCTAGTCGGTGCAGGTACATTTTGTTAGAGGTCACACTGGTGTCACCACCACTTTGCCCAACTGATAAGCTCTATCGTTTCTGTTGCATATGAAAAACATCAAATGACAAACGAAACTAAAGCATAACGAAACCGCGCTTCTTGTTTGAGCTGCGCAGTGCAGACTGTTTGTCAGCTCGGATTAATAATAGACAGCGTAGCGTGACCTCAGGACAGGTTTACACGCAGGTCTATCTTTAGTCACGAGACACCATTACTACACAGCACTGGGAGATCCAGTGAGAATGCACTTGAATTCGGTACAGTATTAATAACATCTGTTATAAGCCATATCAGATCAAACAGCACTGATTTGGAAACCAGGAGAAACATAGTGCCATGAATGAACAAGTTAAAGAAGGCTTTTCAGTCCACAAATCACCAACATTCACCATGGATTTGATGTAGTAACACTAACTGTAACCATGGTATTGTGGCAGAAATAGTCAAATGTTTTTACATTATGCATTTAAGGGTTCATACAACCTTTTGAGAGTGAAATTTCAAGCACTTTTCAAGTGCTTCTCAATTTTTTCAGCACTTTAAAGATCTAAATAGTATCCAATTTAAATGTTAATGTTATTACCAAAAAATTAAATAAATAAAATAAAAATGTGTTTTTTACATGTTACTGTTGATAAAAAAAAAACTGTTTACAATGTTGATAAAAGTAAATTGTATCTGTATCTCAACTCAAGCTCAGTGCGTTACTGTCAAATGTGAATTTCAAAGAAATAAACATATTAGTTACTGCACTTATTGATGCAAAACAATAATAATTTTAGGATTAAATTAACTTTATGATTAAAAATCCCCCGAACCCAACCAAATCAGGTGCTGGTGAAGAACTTAGTGGCACCGTGCTACTGCTCTCAAATGTCAGTCTGAAGTCCTGTCATATGTATGGTTCAGCACGTTATTAAATTACAATTTAGACATTTCAGGAATGGCTGAGATTGAAACAATTTTGGCCTGGTCAGTTTAATTATGGTGAGGTCCTTGGAATAAAATTTCACAATCTTGTACTATTTTGAGGTTTGTTCCTCAAGAATTCACCATTTTTTAACAATTGACAACGAATTCCAATTGAATGTCAATCACGAGCAGAGCAGATGGAATGTAATCCTATGGGCTGTAGATCAAGGATTTGAGAAGTTAATGCCATGGTTCGAGGTGGCATAATACCATACGGCACCATACAGGCAGTAATCATGCCAGAGGCCAAAGGGCAGTAGTTAAACACTGCCTATCCCAATGACTTCCAACAGTTTATTGAGTGACTGACGACATTATCATTTGAATTAATTGTGTCTTCGTAGGCTTGAGAGTTAAAAAATAATGAGAACATGAGACACTAAATCAAAATCAATTCACACAGTCCATTTTACAAAACTATATGTTACCTGCAATTTCATGATCACGCTGTACTGAATAATTCAGTATAAAAATCAAGAGGTTTCATACATGAGAGTCTGTAAGAGTTTGATCAGGAATTGTTGGTAATGCCAGAGCTAACGCATTACTGTGACACTCATTAGGGACAAGCAGGCTTTACCCTGAGCTAACACAATGAAATGTGTGCAATCTTCATCAGTGTAGAGAGAGAGTGATTACTGGAGAGCAAAGTGTTAACTATAGTCAAAGCAAAGATTAGCCAATGGCTGATTAAAAGAAAAAGCTGTGAATAGAAGAAAGCCAGCCATGACTTATGCTCTGATACTTCTAAACATGGTGCTAGTTAACATTAAACACATTCTGAAAGTAGATATGTCGTGTGACTTGCTACATTCTATCTAAAACTATTTTAAACAAAATTTGATTGTTTTATTTATTTATTTATATGCATATAAGTTTTAAAACTCATGTTAATATACACTGGTGAGTACAAAAAGGTATATACATGTATGTAACGTATAAGAGCTGTTGGACCCTGATCCGACTTCGGTCATGCCCTGATCCCACTTCTCCAACTTTTATTTCTGTACGCAACTATCCAATAAATAAGGGCAAGAGCCAAAAATAAATAACCAAAACAAAATCTAAAAGAAAGAACCTAATGTTTGTAACTTCCCTTATATATTCATATAAATTTCAAATAAAGTCCATGTACATGTCTTGTGTCAGCTCTCCATGGGAATATCTCTACTTTGGTGTATGCTGGATCTTTTAGACAACACTTATCTCACCAAGTTGATTGTATGCCTTAGAGATCAGACTTTCTCTTCCTTGATTTTTCTGGCAGCTGTATAGAATCTTTTTTGGCAGCAACACCTGGCTACACCTAGATGCACATGCTGGACAGATTCTCACAGTCTGTCCTCTATCTCTACCATAAAGCAACCCTGAGAAACAGAGCAGAGAGCTCCGCCACCCACCTTGCATCCAAACATGAGTGAGATGGTGCTATTCGTACAGGCCACTTTGCAGTGGCACAGCATGGGCGAGAAACAGTCCAACTTCTTGATGCTGGGCGACATTTTCTCGCTGCTGTGGCAGCTGAGCCGCTCGGCCAGCGAAGAGCCAGAAACTCGCCTCCGCAAGCGGCACTTGCTCCTGCCTCTCCGGCCACCTCCTGCTCCACCACCTCCCTCCGCACCGCCTCCTCCTCCTGCCCCTCCACTGCTGCTGCTGCTGCCCGCTCTCACCATCCACCCTCATTCCTCGTCTCACTCCATCACGCCAGGGAAGGGACAGCCAGTCTGCTTCCTTCATCCAGCGAGTTTTCCACACGCCCCCCTCTCCGTCACCACTGTTTTCCGCTGTCTCTCAGTGCCTTTCTTCTGCTTCACTTGCTTGCGATGAAAAATCTGTCCCCGCACCTTCTTACCGGTCTTCCACGATCCGTCCTTCTCCTTTTTTGACCAGCGACCTCACGGCTGTCAGTCACAGAGAAGATGTTTACACAAAGGCCTCGCTGGAGCCATGCCGTGTGCGAGAATGTGCGTCCATGCGTGAAGTACAGCTTTCAGGTTTTCTGGTTAAATCTTCTCCATCACACAAGCACCTCTTTTCCAACAGAGAGGTGAAGAACGCCACAGTGAACACAACGCAGTGAGTTGTGAAGAGAACGAGGGGAAGAGGAGAGATGTGAGGGGAGGGAGGGGACGGTAAAGCTGTTGTAGAGCGTGGGGTTTGTCACATGGGCTCCGTCAGACAGGAGTTGGGTTGAGTCTCTCTCTGTCTCATCCTCAGCGTGGGTGCTCTACGTCACCCGATACATTGAGGGGAAGGAAAAAGGCTAGAGCAGTTACCACTGAGATAGAGGAACAGCAAATGAACATCCCCGGGGAGCACAGCCTCACATGGCGGAGGAGGAGCAATAATGGAGACCTCCTGCACGTTTACACGGAGGAGAGAAAAGGGGCAGGGGGAGGGGAAGCTCGGAGACTGGCCAATAAGACGACAGAATGTCATTGGCAGCTGACTGGACAGTCTGGCTGTGACCTTCTGAGAATGGTGCCATTTCTTGAAGGAATCCATTCGATGGAGAAAGTCCATGACAGGGTCACTCAGAAAACCTCTTAAGCTTTACTCTAGTCTATTTTTCCCATTGTATAAGGTTTGATTATGATGTCCGTGGAACGGTAAGACAGGACAAACCGCTATGGTCATTGGCCAAATAGGGGCAGTAACATGGGGGAGGGTCTGCGATGACAAAGATCAGGCTTTGACTTTGCTTTAGGAACTTTTTAAATCAGCAGTCAAGCTAAGAGGGATGTAGCAAAATACTGCCATACACACTAATCCAATCCTTACAGCTAATGAGATCATGTCTGTAAGCAACGTGCGCATACATGTGCTATGATCTGTCAGTGCAGATATCCTAGAATAAATTCAAAGCAAAATAATAATGTAATAACCAACAGCACAATTTGTTGTGCCATCTTATTGGTTTCTCTAAGATATTTGAGTTTCTTCTCTCATGCGTATTTACATTTTGTGCAAATGTCAAAGGGCTCCAAGCCAATAGTACCACAATTGTAAATTACTCCCATTTTACGTTACTTCGGTTGTCGGTGTTCCTCACTGTCCAAGTGTGACTCAGATCCTGCCGTTCTCATTATGTTCTCTTGGAGAGTTGTGTCATTTTCCCCCCATTTTTAATGGCATATTCCAAATTGCAGCTTAATTTAGCACTGGCTGCTCTGAAAGATCCCTGTCTCTGAGAGCCGATTTAGTTGATTTACATGACTGAGAGCATTTCTGATGGGTGGTACAGCACAGAGAGAACAACCTCAGAGCAGAACTGAACATTACTAGCTCCACAACTGCAAATAAGCAGATAGCAGAGAGTCTATCAACCTGATCTGACGGCACTTTACAATTTATCGATTGCTTTGAGTATATTTTAAAAAAGTACCACCTGTATTGACAGAAAAAGCAACACCTAAACCCCGGAACAAGAGCTTTAACTGACCAAATTACACATTTATTTAGGTAGCTGAGGTGGCTAACACGCTACTCATAATTTTAGTTATGAAGATTTACTTTATATCAGAGTAAAGCTGGCAAGTAGAGTTATTTTTCTTAAAAGAACATTCGGGCTGTTACTGTGGTCAGGATTTTTCAGACTGTTTCAGGAGGGTCTGTTCCATTACAAACAATTACATAAAATAATTTCCTTCTAATGAGCATGTAAGTACTTCCTGAGAAACATAATTTAGCACAATTATCACCAATAGCCCAACAAGGAGACACAACTTCATAATTAAACTTTTATTCAAAGCCATTTATTTTAAATCAAGTTCTTTTTTGAGTGAAGGTGAGTAATATCACCAACCTAATCAAGCATTTGTCATAATTGCAAACCTCTTTGAGAAGCCTGAAATAAATGCGCACAGCTCCACCCTGTGGACTAAATCTTTAGCTCATGGATCTAATGCTATGAGTTTGTGCTTGCATACACTCTACTATTATCTCTATTTCACAAAGGTGAGCATGTTTTATCAGTTGACAAGAGATTCCAACTAAGCGGAAAAAGTAGTTGATCTGCTCTCCTTTGATTGCTGTTAGAAACATGCATTATGTACAACCACACACGCACCTTCATGAGATTCTGGACAAGCCATTCTTCACGTCAATTAATTTTATACATTGATTTGGGATTTTCAGTATGTAATGCCACATAAAACCAGGAGAGGGAAGCAAACGAATACAAAAGCCTGACCTAAAGTTTCCGGTGACCAAACTAACCAGCAGTTTAGAAATGTAATCCAGCAGATCATTCATACTGATAACCCTCTCACTGTATCTTAGGGTACAAGATTTGTCTGTCTTGTTTCCCTGTAATTCGATGGTGTCAAGCATACTGTGCTTAAGCAGAAAACCTCGGCAGATTCGAAAAGGGGGATGTAAACTTTTTATATGTGAAGAACTTAAATTATAACCTCAAAGCAATCAAACAAGTTCAGAAAAAGTGGACTGTGCGTTTCTTTGGAGCATGACAGTTACAAGCAGAATCAGTCTTGCTTGTGTGATGTTGCTTAACTATTTTATATATATTTAAAGACAATAACCCAATCAGGGGCATTTTTGCTATTTTGGTTGCATTTTGGAGACATTTTTACACCATGAATGTAATATTTTCAGATTATTTACTAGAAAACAAACAAAATAAGCTTAAACAAAAACAGTTGACCCGTTTCACAAAAATAATTACAAACTCTGAAGTGTTGTACATCGCACATAACTTTTTTACTCTTGCTCTGTTGACTGAAGGCATGAAAACTAGCTGATCACAGCTGGAATTAATCAACAACTCCCAAAATGCATCTGCACAACAGTATAGTTTAAATATTTTTTCAGTCACACGCAGCAATTTTCAGTTAAATGCCACTTAAATGGTCACAATGTAAAGCCCCGACTTAAGAACGCATTTTCCAAGCATGATGATGAACAGTTCCTGTTGCATTCCCATCTGAGCATGGTTCAGTACGGTTCAATTACAAACCGGTCCCAGCCCGGATGACGGGATCATCCTCCAAAGTGCAACTCGCCAGCTCGTGTGTCCCTGAGGTAATGCACGATCGAATCCTGAATTTGTATCACCACAGTTGAAAAAGAAGCGTGAATATGCCAACTGACCCAGAACAGAATGATTTCACAACTACAACCGTCCGGGCTGATGGTCAAAAAGAGTCTTATGATTTTTTTGAATCACAAAAATTTATCTTTGCCAACCCTGCTTTTTTCAATTTGAGGATGGTGAATAAGCAATTAATTCTTTCTAACTTTAAACTGGTAAAGCATACACACAAAGAACCGCTATGATCCCACGACCGTGTGGCACGTCAACAAATCCCATGACTGTTATCACAATGAATCTGTTTGTGAGCAGATCTGAGAGCAGTAAAGACATTGAAGTAGTCTCTGTGGAGGTGCCAGCAATGTGCACTGAACATGTTTCATGAGAGTCCTCCATCCCATTCAAACTCCCATGATACACACACACACACCACTTCTCTGGCAATCAAAGCTAAGGAAAGCTTCCCCTCTCCAGTCCCATCAGGCTGAAATTGTATTTTGAATTCACTGAAACATGATATGAACACACCAAAAATGACATAAAGAGGAAATAGGCTGGGGCATCATGTATAAAACTTTACGTAGATTTCATCCTAAAAGTGTCCGTACGCACAAAAGCCAGAACGTGTGCAAAATTCCCTTTATAAAATCCAGTCAGCGGAAGATTGTGTGTACATGCATCTCCACCCCGTCTCCTCCCCGAAATAAACATATATGGAGCTTACGACACCTAGTTTTACTATGCATATCCTCATCTGCACATCATTTCCATATGCATATTCATCCCTCTCCATGCCGTCCAAATTGTTCCAAAACAGTGCCGTTAAAGGGTCATGAAACCCCCCTCTTTCAGCTCAAGTCTAGCTCACAATCTTTTTGAAAAATGCAACTTAAATGGGCGTGATGGTTGTGAGAAGAAGGGAGGGAGTGGGTGTGGCACGGCAGGGGAGAGGAGAGGGGGAACTGTCATCAGCCAGCAGTGTTGCCAGATGTACGATAATAATCGTATTTGTACAATTATTTTGACCTCTGTACAATGTACGATCAATAATAAACAATAATTTCAGAGTTTTCAGTCGTTCGTCCAAACACACATCCTATCGCTTCTCTCTCTGACCCCGAATCATTTCGTAGGCTCGCCCTGCCTGTACGCAAGCACGTACACACACACACACACACAGCCACCACACGGTGTCGCCCGGCCTGCACGTCAACACTACACATTCACAAGTCTCCCGCATTAAGCATACAATTGATATATAATCGAAATATCTAAAATGTTCATAACGACCGCTTATTTAACAAAAGGCAAGTAAAATGACCAGGGTTACATTTTAGACACACACATAGCCTACCTCTGAAGGGATAGAAAAGTCCTCAGGACTTGGTACCGCATTACTCGCAAGACGTAACTTGCATTGGTCATCGATAAGGCCAAAGTCCACCATTCTCCAGTTCTCGAAGCTCTCTCGGGTAAAATGTTTGCGGCACACGTATTAGAAGTGTCCGTGGTTGATGGCCAACCAACCGCCCGGAGCCAGAGTCTAGCCCTGGCAGCATCGCGGGGAAATATATTCAACCAACTTTGAATTTTGCACCACGAAAATTTTGCGTCCCATGATTGTCTTTCTCCTTTACTACGCGATATCACAGTTTGACATGTCTGTGGAAAGATCTACGTGGTGTCATGAATAATTAAGAGACAGTGTCTCATTAATAATTATGAGAGACCGATGAGTCATCAACGCACTACACTGTGCTCTGCCACGTCACAGCCTGCGATGAAGATTTTAAACCCGGAAGACGAAAATAGCGGGGAAAAACTAAAATGTAACCATTTTCACCCTACTATTAAAACTAACAGATGCTAACATTGTCTTCAATGGTGTTCAACACACATACCTCTGTTAAAATCTCAGAAAATTTGGTTTAGGGTTTCATGACCCTTTAAAAAAAAGTGATGACCTCTTCTTAAAGGAGAATTCTGGCGCAAAATGAACCTGTGTTGTAATAACACATCGGTACAGAGTCGACTGTTCTCTGGGATTTGTTTTCATGATAATCGAGTGTAAAGAGTTTTATCTCTAAAAACTGTTTAGCTTATAACGCTAGTATATGGGGCATATAATAAGTAAAAAGAGATTGCTAGTTTATACCACTAACAAGGCTCAAAATAGCCCCACACTAACGCGGTAGCTTAATGAGGGTCTCTACATACAAACCGAAGCACTGAGAACTCTGTAAGTGTACAGACAGTTTAATAATAATATACTTTATAAAGACAGTACCATCGCGTATACAGGCAGGAGCCATCTTTGGAAAACAGTCTCGACCAGTCGAACCACTAACGCCGTGCTACGAGCTGAACTGTGAAATTCCAAGTCACAGTTCAGCTCGTAGCACGGCGTTCGTGGTCAAGACTGTTTTCCAAAGATGGCTCCTATAATATTCTGAATGAGAAGCTCATGAAACCTAAGCATTGTCATGGTATTTTTTAACATCTACTCTCGTGTAATGGAAATCACTGAATGGGTTGTTCAATATGTAGTTAAAGATAGACACAGATTTTTTATGATGATAATTATTTATATTATATAAATATAAGTCTGATAAAAGTTGTCAACTTTGAGAAGTGTATTTATATAAATGTTTTCAAAGATAGCAGGCATTGTCTAAAAGCCAAACAAGTTCAAATTTGATTTCATAGGGTCTTAAAGACATATGACTGTGATTCACTTTTTATAGAATTAATGTATGCACTACTGTATTCTTTTTATAGATGAAAACAAAACCTTGGAGCAAAGAAAATAAATTTAAAAAAAAGTGGAAACTATTAAGAGCAAAAAGAGCTCTTAGGAGACAATGGATAGAGATCAACATTTAAAAATAAATACTTATGAAAGGTATTACGTCAGAAATAACCAATGGCCCGGGGATAGAGTCAAAGATACCGGTACTGTGGCATCACAAAAGTTTATAATTTGCACAATTCTTGTCAATTTAAACATTCAAGCACAAGAGACGTGAAAAATAAATCAATTTGGTACGCGTTTAGTCTGAGAAGTGTGCGAACAGAAAACAAATCTCAAACACCATGCGAATTGAGTGCTTTTTGAATGTCTTTATACACTTGAACGGTCACATATAGAAATATTTTGTTGCGTGTCCTCGTTAACACTGTTGGTTATGTTGGTTAAGTGAGCTTAAACAGATACTGTAAGTTGATACGTTTTTCTGTTTGTCCGATGTGTTGGAAGACTTTTATTTTGACTTCTTTGACTTTTATTTATTGTATTGTTTATTTTGGCACTGAGAACATTCATGCAACATTCCTACACTCATGTGCTCTGAGAACGACAGCGCCTGAGCACACAGCGCTCACATTCTCCATCTTCATTAGCTATGGCTACTAAATAAAACTGTTAAAGAAAGTAAACCGTATACGAAAAAGAATTATAGCTTTTATATTATTAGTAACAGAATGTAACAGAACTATAATACTTTCTCATTCATCGAAATTTACCGTCAGCATTCAGCAAATATGCATTTTTATGATTTAAACAAATATTTGAATAACATTTAAATTTTACAAACCTTGCAGTCTTAGTCGAATCATATTCTGAAGTGCGCGTTTGTAGCTTGCATGAACATGTTACGATATCCGCGATGGTCAGTCTGTGTGAATTGAATGCGATCGACAAACTTTGAATCCTTGATTTCAAACTATGCTACATTAAATTTAGTTCCCACTGTAACATATTCATGTAATGTTCACTGTGTGCTATATGCTATATAATTAGTGTTACCTTGTCTTTATTTGAAAAAAATATGATTCCCAGTGCAAACATGATCACAAACTTAGGCTACCAGATTACTGAGCGTTGGTAAGTGTTTTGGCAAGCTTGTTATTCCTATTTTTCCAAACAATTTCTTTATTTGGGAAAAATACAGTAATTTGATTACATTAAAACATTTAAAAATATCACCATTAAAAAAACAATATCGGTCGACCACTACACTTTCATCGCCGCTAGTTCTTTTACGTCAGCTTCTTGTGTCACACTCTTAAGTGAACCACATGAGGGCTTGAGCCCCTGCCCCTTTAATCGTGAAAGTATCGCAGTGCCCTGCAGAACGTATAATTCCACAATTTGTATAACTATACAGAATTTGTATAAATATATCATTAACGTTATTGTTATAGTTATCGTCCTTGGTGTGAACGGGCCTTTACTCCATCAGTGCTGACCAGTAGCTTCTTGGACCCAAAATCAGCAGAGTATTTTTAGATGAAGAAATACTGTGTTCCAGCTTGATACCTCAGAGCCACTAAATGCATAATTCAGCATAAAAGAAGGAGGAGAAGCAGCCTGGCATCTTCACCACCATGCATAAAAATGGCACGAGTAACAATGACTTGAGAGACATCAGCTATGTTGTATAGAAATTCACGTTTAGATGACAATGGTGCCTCCTTCGTTTATTTGAATCTTTGCTGTGAGACCTCTCAAGACAGAAAAAGATGATGAATATTTTAAAGAAGTGATTAGCGCAGATTGTAATGCCCAGAGGAGAATGCTTCATTTCTGAACCAATGAGTCAATCATTTGCGTGGATTGAGATAATGTGTAGCATGACATTTAATGCAGGCTACGCTACAACGACTCCCACACAGCTGTACTACACCATATTTAGGCGGTGCACACACACACACACACACACACACACACACACACACACACACAGGCACGCACACACACACTGAATTACTTGTGTCTAATTCTTCAGGCCAGTCTATGGCTAGTTTTTTTTTATTACAGAGCTCTTTTCAACTGCTAAGGTTAATAGGCCTGTAGACTTAATAAAAGCTACACTGTAAACTCTGACCCTGATTAAAAGGTTTCAGAGTGCATAATGTTGACAAGCAAATATCATGTGGACGGTAGGGTGTCATAACTTCATCAAAAAGCAAAGAAAATGTTCAAGAGGAAAGTTTATGGAGGAAAAACCTCCGAATCACATGGTACTAAATTCTGATAAATGTAAAGGTGTAAATAAAAGTATTTTCTGAGCACAGTGAGAAAGCCAAAGATCTATTAAAAGTTTTTTTACTGACTTTGCCTCCTGGTCGATGCAAAGCCCACATGGAAATCTATGAGCTTTTAGCTGCAAGTCTGACATGCCCTGAGGCTGGTACCAACCAGAGGAGACATGAGAATCAGCAGTCATGCATGCAGAAAACATGCAGTCACTCCACACAACTGGAGCCCGTCCTCTGTGAAGCCTCGCAGTCTGAGCGAGGGGAAGAGACAGAAAGAGAGAATTCCCACACCGGGACACAAACGCTGCTCTCTTGAGCAGAAATAGCCTCATCTGCAACATTTCTGACAACAGAAGCTCATAGGTTATACATTAGTTTACTTGGAAATGTCATTTGTGCAGTCTATATTTATGGATGATACATTTTAAGTGTATGCTGTAGCTGAAAAAAAAAATCACAGTAAACAGTAAAGAAATGAAGTAATCATTCAGCGATACAGTTCAGTGCCAAATGTTACTCCACGCTGAGCCAAAATTCAGCTTGCACTGCAGTGCAATACAACTTTATTTACATGGTCATCAAAGGTCAAGCTTACAGTCAAGACCGTTGTGCTTCATACATCGCTACACTACATTTTTGCCAAAATTTTGCTAATGTGACCACGCATTAATAATGAAAAAATAATGAAAAAGTATTCTTCTCACACCATGGATTATCACATAACAGAAAATAAGTACACATCAGACGCTGTTCTGACCCAGTCACAATGACCACCTCATACTGTCCAGTTTCCCAAACCAAGACACTTTGTGACTATAATATAATTTTATAGCACTATCAAATATAATAATATACTTGTTCAAATCAGTTAAATATATGAAAAACGTTTCATTATTACAAAAAGTTCCACAAATGAAAAAAACAATATTCAATATGCTTGCTATTCACATCTTTTTCATAAATAGTATTTAATATTTACCCATATGAATCAAACAATAGGTATCATTTCAGTCCACAGTTTTGAGAGACAGCACTAGAGATCAAAGGCAGGGCGTCAGCCTCATGGAGGTCAAGATAAATGACAGTAAGACCCTTGAGATAAACGGCATTAAAGCAGGATGGGAAAGACTTGCATACAAAACACCAGATATTGTCAGGCGTCCAGCTGACATCTTTCTTTCTTCAAACAAATCAGCAAAAAAAGAGCAATTCAGCATTGTGTCTTCAGTCATCTATGAACAGATATATAATGGCATAAAGTACTGTTAATGAGGGAACGAGTCATGACATCACACGAGTGGTATTTTTTTTTTGTCGCCTTTTTCGCCTTTCTTCGCCATTGGCTAATGGCTTGCTTAGTTGGGGACATTATATTTTATATTTAACAATATTATTACAAGATTATTTTCCTGTTATCGCTGTAAAGCTGCTTTGAAACAATCTGTATTGTAAAAAGCGCTATATAAATAAAGGTGATTTGACTTGGTAATATAATCAGCAATTTTGGAGAGCATGTCCCTTAAGCTTTTGGTATTGTTGGTACATGGGGATACTAGGAAAAGACATGTTAGTAAGTCTCATGGCTCGTAGGCAGGCTGCTTCTGGATCATATGGTATCATACTGAATCACAGTAGCTCTGCTTGGCAGAAAGGAGAGCACCGAGGTTCAAAATATGGGGATGATATAAATCATAATATCTGAATGGAATTTGAGTAACTTGAGTAGATGACCTAAAACCGAAAGCTTCAAGATGCTAAAAAAGCCAGAAAACCAAACAGGTGCTGCTGAGAATCGGTTAAATTAGGGCCGGCCCGCGGCATAGGCAAATGCTAGGAGCGCCGCACATCCATTGGGGTGTCCATATGAGTGAATTTGTTGTATTAGATTTTTTTTTAAGAATACTATTTTAATACTTTTAATTTAAAACATTACAAAAAAATCGACTTGCAGAATTAACAGAGGGCCGATTTCACATGACTAAATTAGCATTATAGCCAAATTGCCTATGTCAAAAAGACAGAAGCCCTCAGTGCCCAACAAAGAAAATGAAGAGAAGTGGAAGGAAAACAGGAATAAAGACAAAGGTAATGAAATGTAATGAATGAACAGTTTATCTAATTGCATAGTAGTTAGACGATGCTAGTAACTACATGATGTGAAATAGCTAACAGAGTCTAGCTAACAGAGCTGGACATTTTAATCGTTAAAAGATTGTGATCTTTGGCAACAAGTGACTGTTAAAAAATGCATTGCAAGAGCACTGAATCATTTAATAGATTTGTTCAAAAACACTTATCCATCTAATAATAAAACAAGTGACATCTTTAGTTCGTCATTGATTCATTCATTCAAAACAAAATAATTAAATATTTTAAAATAGACTGCAGCAATCAACATTTTTTATTAACCTCTAATAAATTACATTATTTTGCTTAATTGTCTATTCAGAATTGTGATCCCTAAATAAAAAATTGATTGAAAACAAATTGATCAGGGCAAGCCCTGGGTTAAACACAGGGAAATGACAGGGACACTGAATAGCGCTCAATCAATAAGGGTTTTCAAAAGGCAGATTGACATTTGGTACCCCAATCTCAAATATTTGGTTATATTGTTGGTTAAACAAATATATTGTCCAAAGAAACAACAAATAAATAAATAAATAAAAAATATTATTATTATTATTTAGTAGACAGTAGTAACAACAACAATAAAAAAAACAATATTAGAATATTATTATTAATATTAAAGTAATTAAATTGACTCCAGGAAGAGATGATAATAATGCCATATACTATTTAATTAGAAAAGTACTGCTATACACAGAAAAAAAACGAACTATAATGCAGTAAAGGCATTCACTCAGATGGTCGCAGTAAAACATCGTTAATCTGTGCGCTTACCTTGGTAGTAACAATACAAATGCAGTCCATTCTCTCCTATCGGACAGAGACCTCGCGCCTCTCAGCATCTCATTTCGCAACTCTTCTTTAACGAGAATCACGCTGAATCCGTTCATAAATGCGGAGCTCACCGCTACTCCTCAAGGAACGAGAGAAAAATAACAGCCATCCACGTGTTTGTATTTGCTCTCCATGTTGGCCATGCCGATGAAGTTCGAGAGAGAGAGAGAGAGAGAGAGAGAGAGAGATGCGCGCACGTCTCCAAGTGAACCCTCAGGAGAAGCGAGAGCGCGCGCACTGCTTCATCCAGCATATCACTAATTCAACTCTTCAGAGTGGATAACTTTACTTTATTGCGACTATAAACCAATAGATCCTAGACTATAAACCGCTGTAGACCAGGGGCGGAGCGGGGGGATGGCTAATTGGGCTTAAGCCCCGAATGTTTTGTCAAAAGCCCCGAATCTTTTAGGTTTTTTAAAATAACTTCAACTTGTTTTCATTTTATCTCAGTCTTTCTGACTCGAGCGGCAAAAAATGAAACAAAATCTCTATTACCGTGCGTGGATGCGGACGGTAATGCATCGCGCATCACTCAGCTTGTTTGCCAACTGCCAATAAAAACTAACGAAGAAGAAATTCGTCGTCGTTGTCATCAGGGGCTGGCTGCTGGCGGGCTTTTTGTATGTTTCACTGGCGTCGTAGCGAGCTTAATATGGACATAACAAAGTTTTTTATACAGAAAACTAAACCTCACCGGCCGGAGAGAGATTCAGAAGCAGCGTCAGACGAACCGCGGACAAGTGTTACAGGTTTGTGAATCCGCTGTTGTAACTTAACACTTGAGTTAAGTGATTGTATTGCTGCTGGCTAGCTAGCGAGTTATCGTTAGGTGTTATTAAGAGAAATTATTTGCTAATAGAGATGGGCGGATGATTTGTCTGATGATTTGGGGGGTACATCTAATCTTGGCACATTAGTGGGATAAGAAGAGAGACTAATTGAGAAATATAGTGCTAAAGAAGATTAGAAAGACATGAGAAAGTATATTTCCTCCTGATGACAACAATTACAAGTAACGTTACAGATGCATCAATATCGTTAATAAGTTATTTTTCCCCCTCATACTTTAATTAAAAAAGTAAATCTTTAATATATTCTAAATTCATTACATAAAAAGTAAAATATTTCAAGCTTTTTATTGTTTTAATCTTGATAAGGGCTTACAGCTCATGGAAATCAAAACTCCAGAAGTAGTAATCTCAAAATGTATTAGAATTTTAGAACAAATAATTTTTTATACGACCTGACAAGATCTCTAATCAGCTAATCAACTCAAAACGCCTGCAAAGGTTTCCTGAGAATTTAATCTGTCAGTCTTGTTCTATGGAGGACCAGCTCTACCATATTTAAAAATAAATACAGAAATAAATAAATGCTCAATAAATAAATAAGCATGCAATTAATTGCCCCAAAAAATACAATAAACAAATAAATGTAGGTAGAAATTAAATTATACAGTGAGACATAAATGTATATATCTCTTAATTAGCTTCTTTATTTATTGACCTTTGTAATAATTACCTTATTGATTTATGTGCATGTTATAATATTTTTGTCTGTTTTATTCTTCCTTTGTATTTTTTTACCCTATTTATTTCTTCAATGCTATTTATTTCTGCCTGTCGTTTTTACATTTCTGTATGCATTTCTGCCTCATTATGCAAATGAGGAGGGGCTGTGTCTTAAGGGGTCAACTTCTGCCCATTGGTTGGTTAGCATTTTACTGCATTGGTCGAATCTACATGCCACCGGCCACAGTCACAACAAAGATGGCTACCTACGATGAAGTTGTCAGTGAGCTGAGGCATTTAGCAACTGTTTTTTGAAAACAATGCTAACGTTATAAGTATTGACTTTATTATTTTTCGTTTGGACGCTCTGACAGAACGTGTGTTTCAGTTAGCGGCACACATGGACACAGATGTCGACAATGTAGTTTTTCAGAATCTGGAGGAACCGGATAAGCATTTCTGCTTATATGCTGCCTGTGGACGCCGTGGAAGGACTTTTACATGCGGGTTTGCCTGTTGGTGCCATTGCACCATTCCACGGCGTCCACAGGCAGCATATAAGCAGGGCGACCAGCTATCCCAGGTGTGTGATTAACGTTGGCAACCGAGTTAAGAAGATGGGCCGCTTCCTCCAGATTCTGAAAAACTACATTGTCGACATCTGTGTCCATGTGTGCCGCTAACTGAAACACACGTTCTGTCAGAGCGTCCAAACGAAAAATAATAAAGTCAATACTTATAACGTTAGCATTGTTTTCAAAAACAGTTGCTAAATGCCTCAGCTCACTGACAACTTCATCGTAGGTAGCCATCTTTGTTGTGACTGTGGCCGGTGGCATGTAGATTTGACCGATGCAGTAAAATGCTAACCAACCAATGGGCAGAAGTTGACCCCTTAAGACACAGCCCCTCCTCATTTGCATAATGAGGCAGAAATGCATACAGAAATGTAAAAACGACAGGCAGAAATAAATAGCATTGAAGAAATAAATAGGGTAAAAAAATACAAAGGAAGAATAAAACAGACAAAAATATTATAACATGCACATAAATAAATACTTTAAAAAAATAAGTAATTAATAAATAAAGTTGAAGATTATAACGAACAATAAATAAATAAGGTAATTATTACAAAGATGAATAAATAAAGAAGCTAATTAAAAGAGATATATACATTTATGTCTCACTGTATAATTTAATTTCTACCTACATTTATTTGTTTATTGTATTTTTGGGGCAATTAATTGTATGCTTATTTATTTATTGAGCATTTATTTATTTCTGTATTTATTTTTAAATATGGTAGAGCTGGTCCTCCATATTGTTCTGGTGGTGCAGCACACTATTTATAATACATTTTTGAGATGCGCCTGTAATAATGTAATAAACGTATTAGTATTTATATAATGAATGGAATTGTTATAGTGAACAGTAATAATTAATAAATAGTAGCAGCAATGAATTAAATGAAATGAATATCACCGTCCACAATTTTATATGTAAGCTTTTTGGACAACGCATCATTATTTTACTTTATTACATGGCTTGGTAGAATTCTAATGTAGAATGCGGTCTGTTATTTCTTGACAACAGAGCGTTGCCATGAAAAACAGAGCGTTGCCATGAAAAACAGAGCGTTGCCATGAAAAACAGACCGTTGCCATGAAAAACAGAGCGTTGCCATGGACGCGTTCAGAGACGGAACGGACTATTTTCTTTAGCGGAAACAATACAACCGTTTTTAAATCAATAAACTCCTTTTTAAATCAATATTTTGTGTCAAATTATTGATTTATTTGGTAGGTAGCCATGTAATAAGCGAGATAATGTATAGCGAGGCGGTTGTTATAGCGAATATAAACCCTTCAGGCTGCTTCGCGTCAGACTCATAATCAGCCTGTCGGGGTTGTATTCGCTATAACAACCGTCTCGCTATACATTATCCCTTACGTAACATATTACACAATATCATCTATATTTAATGCAGTAATTCTGAGCAAAAAGTATAAGTATTTAATAACAATTAAATACAAAATAGGTTGTAGGCTCTACTGGTTGGTTTTTTTGTTTTACTGTTTAACTATCATCATTTTCCCAGATAGTATATAGATTTTTAGGCATTCTATTATCACAAACAGCCTGAAAAATAGTGCATTTAGCTGACGTAAATGGGAAAAAAATCTCCCCGGGGGAGTATCCCCCTGGACCCCCCTAGATTTGGGCTAAGCCCCGAATCTTTACATCGTCTGGCTCCGCCCCTGCTGTAGACAACGTCTATCTTTCTGGACGTGCGTGCTCGCATTCAGCATCAGATTACATCAAAAAAGTCATCGCGACATATTTGAATATCCATGGAGAATTGCGACCCATGAACAAACTTTAATACATTGTAAAAGACCAAATTAGCAAAGAAAAAATATAAAAATATATTATTTTCGCTGCATGATACATGATCTTAAAAGATAAATACGTTGTTTCAGAGTCGAAAATCATATATCTTCAAATAAAAAATTATATATCTGTTACAATTGTATGATGAATGGCATTGCTAAAACAGTCTCTTCAGGATAATCAAAACTTCCAGAATTTACCTGAAGCTTATCATGCTAGTTAAGTGTTGTACATTTTCTGAACATTTAAAAATTACACTTGGGGGTGCTCCGATCAGGATTTTTGGGGCCGATCACCGATCCCCGATTACTGGAAGCTGTATCACCCGATACCGATCACCGATTACATGGTCTATTTGAAGCCTTCTATTTATCATGTAGCATTACTTATTAAACTATATTTAACAACAATTTACATTAAGTATTACATTTAAGAGAAGACAATGTATCATGAATTGACACCTGTGTATTTATTTGCAAGCAACATGTCCAGCATATTAACTTAGCAGCCTGTGCTTGGTTATTGGGAGCAGCTTAGGGCTTGACAAATACAACTTTCCTGTAGAATATAAAATAAAATAAAAATAAAAGACAGAACATCCGAGTCTTTAAATTTAGCTTTACACTACTTTAAACTAAAAACTGCAACAAAAAAAGCTATAGTTAAAATGTTGTTTTGAGTCAGTCAGGCATCCGTTTTTCTAATACACTTAAAGGACAAACAAGGACCACAGAAAAGTGCACCGCAACAAAAAATACTAATAACTAACAACTTCCATATCTGTATCTATCTATAACTTTGCTATTTCTGGGATGCTCAGTCAAATTTTGTGGGCATTTAGAGAGGAAGAGAGAGGTAGAGAAAGTGAGACGGGGGATAGAGATTATTCGCTTAATTTCTCTCAATTTCTTGGAATTTTTTTTTTTTTATTTTTTATTTTTTTGCAAGAACCCTTGCAAAATTATTTTAAACAGATTAAGAAAGCCACCACTACTGGTCACATCTATGGTTAGATTGATTTGTTTAGATCCAGTGAAGTCTGTCCCACGACTTCTTAGGATCGATATTGTCCCCCGACACTTTTTGTACCATTTAGGCACGGCTGTACCTAATATAAATAAATAAAAAATCTCCAGTTAACTAGCAGAACATTCATTTAGTTCACTATTAAATAAGAGATCTAGCGCTAAAATGTGTTTTCTTGAACTCAAACTGAGCGCTCGTTGCCGCGGCGATTAGTGTCATGGATACAGTATTCTCTGTGGCCCGCACAGTCTTCACTCGGACGCGCGCTTAAATCTATCGCCGTTGCGGACTCTATTCATTCCGGTGAAATCACAAAATAAAACACAAACGTGTCCCTGCTTGATATAGACTGTAACCACTGATGAACATATTCAGTTTTGATGTAAGAAAAAATATATATACGAGTGCGGATTAGAACCCGTAACCTCTGACACGCTTGGCAAAAGATCTACCACTACACCATTTAAGAACTAAAAGAAAGTTTGCGGAATTTATGGATTTATACAATTTGAAAAGCGGCCGCTGCATGGTACACACATTGCAGATTGCTAATGAATTGTCTTTTTCACAAAACCTGTAGAATTGCCAGACCGGTGAAGCCATTTTTACAAGGTCGTAAAAAATTGTCTCGCGAGTTTTGCCTCATCTGATTGGCCTTTATAGAGACCGCCAATCACATATCCCAAAGCAATTATCGGCCGATTATGATCGGCGACCGATCAATCGGAGCACCCCTAATTACACTGCAATATAAATCATTCACAACTGAATTTGCCACATCCTGTAAAGACTGACACCAGAGTAAGATTTAAAAGTGACAACTGATCCAGCCTCAGGAGAGAGAAATCCAGACACCCCACAGAGAAAGTGTTTTGGCAGAATTCAAGCATGTTCCCAGCAGAAGCAGCCCAACCATCATTCACCTCACACACATTTTAACACTGAGCTGACGGTGTAAAAGCAGCCTTTTATAGCACGTACTGTAGATTGCCCTGAAATGCAGTGTAGGAATAAATATTTGATGTGCACAGTGATTAGCCCTTCCCTTCAGAAGCAGCCTATACTAGTTCACGCTGCTGTTGCATAAAGGTTTCTGGACCAAAGAAAACAAAAAGAACACTGGGTAACCTAGTTTCCAACAAAACAGTGCTGTGGAGTCGGAACTTGGCCGGCGGAAAGCACTTAGAAACGGCCAACATTTCCTCTGACTTGTGAAATGAACGTTGATTTACAAATACACATACATTGCAAACATTTTTTAAACATCTAAGTAATTAATTCAGTGTCTCAACGCTACTATGAGCTGCTTTTTATACAATGGTAAGTTAAATAAGTCCACATGTTATATTTGTTAATAGTACAATAACGAAACATACTGAACATAAGAAAGGGATCCCAACATAGGGCACTTTGCTTTACTGATTGTAATCAGAGGGATTTTTTTGTTTGTTTGTGCATTTAAGTTTTGTTATTTTTACCACACTGACCTGTATTTTTTATTTAAACTGACATTATTTCGACACTCTACCTCACATTAGGGGGCCCTATTTTAAGGATCTAAGCGCATGGTCTAAATCACACTGCACAAGTGCACATAGGTCGTGTCCGAATCCACTTTTTAATGATGGGAAACGTAGTCGGTGCCCCCGGCGCATGTTCTAAAAGGGTTGTCACTATTCTCTTAATGAGAAATGGGTGTTATGGGCGTAACGTGTAACAAACCAATCAGAGTCTCATCTCACATTTACTTTAAAAGCCAGTTGCACTCATGCCATGGTGGATTTACTATTTACATGGCAGAATTTGCAAGCGTTAAAACTGAACGCTTCAATGGGTGCACAAAAGGTCGCAAATAAAAGTAAAATGCAAATGCATTTGCTATTTAAATAACGTGGCGCAGGACGTTAAAATGATAACTGCGTCAGGCTGAAACTAGCAAAAAACACTTGTGTCGCCCCTGCTGCTGCTTTGCGCCGGGTGTATGATAGGGCAGTAGGGGTTTTTGGTGCAAGGCCAGCAGGCTGTCGGGGTGTGGAGCAGCTCCAGATCAAGCACCAGCACCCTGTCGGTGGAAACAACCAGTGTTGGGGATATATATATACATATACTTTCCAAGATTGCATTACTCCTTAAAAAAAGTAACTAATTGCATTTATAAGTTACTTTTTATGGAAAGAAATGTTACACGTTACTTTTTTTCATCTGTGCAGGGCTTGCAGGTTTGTTTGTTGTATAACAAAAGTTATATCTTTGGCAAATGTAAAGGTCCTTTCACACCAAGGGCCAGATTTACTTACAGCTTGAGCCAGCGCAAAACCTTTTTTGGTGTTAAAGAACTTCTGTCAGGATTTACGCAGTGAAAAATTAGCACTGAAAAGGCATGCAGAGGGTTATTTTTGCGGCTGACCTTTTGGCATATGGATTTGTAGGAGTTTCCCTTTGCAACTCAAAATTTATAGGAGAGTATTAAAATGAATAATAATGCAAGGTGATTTACTAAGGTTTGTGCTAGTCAATTTACTGGTATTTGTGCCCTTATTTAATGCCCAAAAAAGCAAGTCTTAAACCCGACACTAATTTGTGCTGCTCTTGGTGGATTGAGTCATTATGGAAATGATCCAGCTTCGTCTGTGTTCTTCAACTTGCACGTCGTCAGGAGATCACTTCCGATTTATCTCAACATGGGGACAGGTGGTGTCAGTCAATAAATGGGAAAACAAAGTAACTTGCATTGCTTGTTTGAAAAAGTAACAGATATTTTGTTGTAATTGTAAAAGCAGTGCGTTACTTCACTAGTTTCTTGAAAAAAGTAAGCTGATTCGTAACTTGCGTACCCTGTAATGTGTCTCCCCTCAAGACTGCCCACATTTAGCCTTGTTATAAAGTAATGACACAAACCTCTTAGCCTCTCAGAATATAAATACATTATTGTCTAAAAAAGTTATTCCATTATGGACCCTTTTCACATTACCACGTTTGGAACAGTAAACTATACATAAAATATTTCAATAGAGGTACATGGGACATCAAACCAAATATTATTTTTGTGTTTCCATTTTTCCAGCGGTAAACGAGAAATATACAATTGCATTTCTATGACTTTGGATAGATGGATTGTGCCAGTCAAAAGAGAAAAATTTACAGTCACTAGCTCAGCAGCTACTGTATATTAGAAATCCCTTCGAAGTACTGCAGAATATAACACCAAGTAAAGTGTTATAAATGTACATTTTTAAAAAATTTAAATGTTAAAAACTTTGCTACATTTATGGTGTTAAATATTGCATCTGAAATGTGTAATCAAAGTCTGTGTAATGAGTCCATGATAAGAGGTATCAGGTACAATCATAAGACAATGTAAAAAGTGAACAACATAAAATACACATTTTGCTGGTACATATAAAAAAAAACATTAATCATACAGTCCTTGAATAAAAGATTTAAATACACCTTGGTAAAATGGGATTTTTAAACTTACAACACCAAATTGACATTTTCACAAGCATAAACATACTTATTTTATGAAATTATTAGGCTAAATTGAACAGCACAATTTAATAATCACGCAATTAAAAATCCAATTCCACAAATCATAAAAGTTATCAGCTATATCGGGCTGATCGCATTCAGAAACAAAAATGTCACATTTTGGACGTTATGAATTTAAAGCTACCAACACATTTTGAATAAAGTTTTAGCATTGTGAAAATGCAACCCACAGCTTGGCCACCAAAACTTGGTATCCCACCGATAAAGCTATGAACTATGTCCA
This sequence comes from Siphateles boraxobius, assembly GCF_051911475.1. Taxonomy (NCBI): domain Eukaryota; kingdom Metazoa; phylum Chordata; class Actinopteri; order Cypriniformes; family Leuciscidae; genus Siphateles; species Siphateles boraxobius. Next base: position 7,746,655 of record NW_027508699.1, on the reverse strand, counting down.
GAGCAGACCCATGAGGCAAGCCTAAATGAATGGGGCGCAATGACCCATGAGTCCCTCTATTCTCGGAACAAACCCCGTCAACGAGGGTAGGAGGAAATGAACGGCCCAGACATGCGGCCATGGGGGATGCCCAACCCACCAGACCCGTGCCGGTGTGATACTCACTTGGTCCAGCTCACTGTGGGAGGATTTCGCTTTAGCGAGCACAAGAAGGATTTCATTTAGGAGGGGAGAGTCCTGAGAGTGGCCATTTTATTAACACAGAAAGAAACAAGAGGGAAAAAGGAGAGAAAGGACATTGAAATACACAGCAGATGTGCGAGTTAGATAAGTTTATTTAAAATGACCTATACATTCCACTAGTATGAAGTTTCAAAGCTTGACGCTAAGCAACAATGAATATTTTGTTTGTATAGAACAAAATATTAGAAAGCCCTGTAAGTTAGAGTTGAATGAGAAGAATTATTCTGAATAAGTGATTATTGCGTTAATGGTATAACAGATCCACATCCTCCCAAGTCAATTTTTCAGGCTCTGGCAGTTCAAGCCTCAGATTTACTGGTTTTCTAAGTAATACACAGTAGCTGAACAAGTTTAGAGAATCAGATCAGATTATTGACTAACTCACTTATAGAAATATAAACAAACCATGTCGTCTTAAGACACTGGTCAGTCTGAGAATGTTGTTACTGAGATATTAGTCAGTTGAGTTCCTGTTTCCCAACAAAGCGAATGACTGGATCCAATAATCTGTTCTTTTATAAATATACTCAAAGTGAGTGTTGATGTTGTACACGTCTACACACTGCAGGCAGGTGGTGGTGTTGTGACAAACAGACTGATCCAAACATGCAAACTACATCAACACTGTTTACACAATTTTTTTATGGTAAGACACAAAGAATGTGGTCTGACAAGTCACTAACTAACATCACTTTTGTTATTACAAGCGATCAATTCATCAGATTTTGTAGAACTCTGAGAAGAAACTCTGAGAAGCATGTTTACTTATTTATAATCTTTTTAGTTTGTTCACAATTGTCAGATGTTATAGTTGAGCAAAACTTGTTTAGTGACCTTTAGTAAAAACAAACTGTATCCACACTTACAAGACCTAACAAGACTATTGCATAATCTATTTTTAGATTATGAGAGGCACTTCCAGTTTGGGGATGTTCCACTCAAAAAGACTGAAACAAATCATTTCAAATCATAAGTTTGTGCTACAAATAATCCTTATCCGACAGCTTGCCTGAATGAGCTGTAAAATTTCCTTCATGTTCTATATGATGTGTCACGGTAACAAGAATATACAGGTGTGGTGAGAATTAAAGGCACCCCTGGTAAATATGATCAGAAATGGGTGTAAAAAAATAAATCTGCATTGTTTATCCTTTTGATCTTTCATTGATTTTTTTTTTGTTGCAAAAATCATTTCATTGAAGTTAAAGAATTGAAAGTGGGGGGGGTCACATTATGAAAGCAATGTTTTTCTGCAAAACAAGTTGGCCACAATTATTGGCACCCCTAGAATTGTTTGCGAGTAAAATATCTCTGAAATATATCCCCATTAATATTTAACTTTTTTTAGCACACCAGGGTGACTAAGAACATGAAATTGTCCAGCCATGACTTCTTGTTTTACAGGAGTTTAAATATGAGGAAACACAAAAGCCAAATTCCCTTATTCATCCATCACAATGAGTAAAACTAAAGAATATAGTTCTGATGTGCATCAAAAGATTGTTGAGCATCACAAAATAGAAAATGGCTGTAAAGAAAATAGCTAAAGAATTGAAAATCCCCATTTTGACCATCAGGGCAATAATTAAAGAGTTCCAATCAACTAAAGATGTTATGAATCTGCCAGGAAGAGGACATGTGTCGATATTGTCTTAATGCACGGTGAGGAGGAGAGTTTGAGTGACCAAAGACTCTCCAAGGATCACAGATGGAGAATTACAGAGATTACTTGAGTCTCGGGGTCAGAAGCCTACCAAAAAAAAACCAAAAAAAAAAACCCCTACATCACCACATGTGTTTGGGAGGGTTTCAAGAAAAATCCACCTCGCTCGTCCAAAAACAAACTCCAGCATATTCAGTTGTCAGAATGACTGGAACTTTAAACGGCACAGGGTTCTGTTGTCAGATGAAACTAAAAAAAGAGCTTTTTGGCAGCAAACACGCTAGATGGGTTTGGTGTACACAAGGATAAAAAGTACCCCATGTATACAATTTAATATACCGTTGGATCTTTAATGTTGTGGGCCTATTTTTCTGCTGGAGGTCCTGGACTTCTTGTTCAGATACATGGCATCGTGGATTCTATCAAATACCAACAGATAAAAAATCAAAACCTGACTGCCTCTGCTGGAAATCTTATAATGGGCCGTGGTTGGATCTTCCATCTGGACAACGATCCAAAACAAACATCAAAATCAACACAAAAATGTGTTATGGAGCACAAAATGAAGCTTCTGCCATGACTGTCCCAGTTCCCTGACCTGATGAGGAGCACCAGCAACATGGATCTGGAAAGATTCTGTATGGAGGAATGGTCTCTGATCTCTTGTCATTTGTTCTCCAAACTCATTAGGCATTATAAACTCATAGCTGTTATCTTGGAAAAAGGAGATTGAAAAAAGTATTTAATAACAGGGAGCCAATAATTGTGGCCAACGTGTTTTGGAGAAAAACATTTATTTCATAAATGTGACTTACCCCCCACTTTCAATTCTTTTACTTCAATGAAAGGTTGGATTTTCAAAGGGTAGAAAGATCAAAAGGATAAACAATGCAGATTTATTTCTTACAGCCATTTCTGATCATATTTACCAGGTGTGCCATTAATTCTGACCACAACTATATATGGCAAGAGTTCTCTTCAGTCGCTGAATTCTTTTCCTCCTTATTTTTTTCTTTTCTTCCTTTGTATTCCACTGTAACATTATGAAAAAAAAGACAACATATACTGCTCATTTGTGGTCTGCTCTCCAGATTTAATTTATGATGTATCCCATGAATAATTCACTGGAATGTATAAAAATTGTCTGCCCAAACCCTCACTTCTCCTTACAGGTCTGTTTAAATACAATATCTATTGTCTATCAAAATGACGAAAATCACTGAAATATTATTACTCAATGTTCCAGTTAATGCACATTTTATTTGATTTTTAACATGTATATTGCTGCGGAAATAATCGATCTTTTGGGGTTATTAATCGTATGTACTAGTAATTTGTTAGTCCTCTTACACTTTTAAATGTCCATTTAATATCCGATGGTTGAAGGGTGAGTAGAATAATATCATCTCATTATATCCAGTTTTTGTAAATGTTTATTGTGTTTACTGAGAAGTTTTCACTGATTCTCATGGGCGTCATGGGGCGTATGAAAAAGGTAGATAACTTCTGGAGTTACCTTAGTCTGCCAAAGCTTATCTACACAGCAAGTAAACTAAAAATAGTAGTATGAGTGTTTCTTCAACAGTTGAAGGAGAATTCTTTCATTCTTTCATGTTTTATAGCATTCTATGGAAGAATGACACTTAAAACTGGGAATGAACTTTGGAATAAAGTGTCTGAATCTTTTGTCTTGCTATAAAGTTTCATTTCATTATGTAAGAATAAACATTTTATACACTTTCTATGTTCTATGCAAAATAAAAATGGTTCACAAGTGATATTTACCATGCTTTTTACTATTAAATCAAAGATAATTATTGGTGTGTAATGAAGCTTGCAAAATCATGTGTAATATGTTTGCTATTTTTTTTTAATTATTATTATTTTATTTTTTTTTGCATGTAGTACTAGCATTGTGAACCTTTGATATTTTTAACTTAGAGAGAAATAAAACTGACTGGAAGAGACAATTTTGTGTTCACTTTTCCTCTCCAATTTTATCTCCACATTTTTCAAAAGTCTGAAGGTATCTGCATATCTACTCCTAAACTCAAAAAATGAATGCATTTTCACTGCTTGTTCAGTTTAGTAACTTAAAAAAGGATAATAAAACAATTATTTCTGTGACAACTTATCTATCTTGTTGTGCTTTTAAGAGGTAATTTAGTGACTGAACATTGCTTTCTTTCAGGATATTCTGCAGAAGTACATTATTCTGTTCCTCCGCTCAGGGAAAGAGAACATCTGCTACTAAAGTATTCAAGCTCACAAACAGCATGCACAGAGACTGCAGTTAGAGCCATGGAGCGTAAAGACTCTTCTGTCACATTTGTTTTCAGCAGCAACACGCACAGCTACTGAGACCGAAATACCGCCCCCTGAATCCAGGAGGACAGTGTCTTTTCCGACAGTTTCTGCAAGTGTGAGGAGTCATTCAGCGAATGATTTCCAGTAGACTCTTTAAGATGGATTACAGTGAATTCCACCAACAATGACTTCTGTGGTAACATGCAAAGCAGGAAGTCAGATTCTCAGAATGACTGACTGATGATTACATAAGAGTGTGTAACTGCAAAAGCACAAGTGTTTCATGTAGGGGAGACATTTCCTTTCCCCTTCAGGTGTGCGTTTCCCAAAAGCATCATCAGCCAACTATGGGTCGCAAGCTCCGTTGAACGCCGTTTCCCATAGTTGCTTTCGGGAAACAGAACAGTTACAAATGATGCTTAAGAACAAAAAAGCCCCAATGACAGCATCAGCGCAGCATAATTTCATTTAATATTCAAGACTAACATCTTTTCCCAATTAACATGTCAATCATGTCATGTTTGGTTGGTGCTTAGTAATCTAAATGCTGTCTAATTAAACGACCATGTTGTGGCATGACTTGTTTAATAAAAAACTAGCAGAATGACATTTTCTTTACAAACATCAATTTTTTTTACACTGTGAGATGTTTGTATGTGTTAGCAGAAATGCAAAGTCTTAAAGGGCCTCAAATTGACCTAAAAATCAGACCAGGCATTTCTGAGCTCTATTCATTCGGTAATCTAATTCAGATAATTAGAAATTAGAGCACTCTTACCTCTATGCTGGTGCTAAGGCTGGGCAGGGTGTCTGAAGTCACCGTTGTGCTTTGAATGCTGGAGAAATCCCACAGGTTCATTGGGGGCATCACATCGGGCACTTTCACCGATTCCCCACATCTCTGATTATCCAATAAGGTCACTTCGTAAAATTCCTGGATATCTGTTAGAAGAGAAAATATGCATTTTCAACAGGAAATGTTTCTGTAATGTCATACCTGAGAGAGCTTACTAAAAAGGAAAAGCAAGATACAGGTGCCCACAAACTATTTACTGAAGACACTTATGTCACACATAAATGTATGAATTTCACTGCATATATCATTTCATATCAAAAAAGTAATTTCTTCTATTAATTCTAACCAACATGGCTGCAAAAAATCATTCAACCAAAGACTGCATGATTTCAGTTCCCCTAAAATTCACACAGGGCGTAGTTCATCATCATGTGTTTCTATAACCTTTGACAACTATAAAGTGCCCAAATCTGTGTTCAAAATATCATTCCCAAATTTTAATTGTGACTTAAGTATTCAAATATCTTTTTACGGGGAGCTGGACAAGTTTTTTTGAAGGTCATTCAAGGACACAATAATTAAAATCTTAAATAACTGATCAGGGTCTCTGAAGTGATTTGGTGGCTAATGGCAAGCATCTATAAATACACATCCTAGAGTGAACAACAATTTAAAGATTACAAACAAGAGTGTTGACTGAAGCTGGAGGGCATGGGAGATTTAAAGGTCATCCACAGCTGTTACAACATTCATCAGGTTACAATCATAAAGATACAAGGGTCAGATGAAAGTGAAAGTGTTTGTGGCACTTATTTGAAAGCCACCACCCAGTCGTGAGTAAACAGATAAGATAAGAAGTTCATACATTTTGACAATGAAACAAACAGAAACTGTTCAAGGCACATGTGCAGTTTAAAAATTAGGGAACTAGTCCCTTCCACAAGCAGAGGAGAAATGAATGACTGTTCGAGAGAATGCCGTGCTGAGCTGCTGTGGTTGGCTATGCTGGTCGACGCACAGTCGAGACAGAAAATAGCAGAGGGTTACAGGTCTTCTATGCATGGAAGAGATTGGGTAACAGGGCTGAAAATACATGCTGGATCACATGGAGCTTCACAGAAATGAGAATAAATATTTTTATAATGCACACAGCTGGTGGTGGTGATTCCCTCATCTCTGGTTTCCCTGTAGAAATACTGAGTCCAGTAACTTCACAGCCCCTTTAAAAAACCACTGGCTTGTAACTGAGCACCAACTAATATAGTAGAATGATCATTTGTCCTGCTGTGACCATTAATAATTTAGCATTTTTTAATATCTAGATCTGAAATGTGACTTTGGTGCCTGTATTAAGGCTGGTCAAAAAGAAAAGATTTGTTCCACAGACACCTAAGTGTCTAATCCAGGATTTATTTTTTGAGATTAATCGATGTTCTTTCACTTGTCAATGGCCCTGTAAGCCTTCGAGAAGCTGGAGGATGTGACAGAATCCTACCATTTGACATCTGACTGACCTCTCAGTCATGCAACTACTCTCAAAATAAAACAAAAGAAAGAAAGACAAAACAAATACTGAATCTATTTATTGAAACGCTAAAGTTGTTGATTGCAATGGCCTTCATTTCACTTTCTCAAAAATATAACTTTTTCGGGGGGGGAATTATGAAAAACCATTAAAGGGGAACTTGGCAACTAATTCAACTAAATAAAACCGTTTAGAAATAATATGGATGGTTTAATAACCTGTTCTGGTGAGAATGGTGACTTTCCCCGCTCCCCCCAACGTTCCCAGGCGGAAAACCAACCTTGCAGTTGCAACATGAGGATTAACGTCCCGCAAGTAAATTGTTGGAAATAGGAAGTCTCGTGAGAAGCGAGAACGAGCAAGAAACACAAACTGCTTTACGGCAATTCGACAAACACACACGCCGCCCTCAATGTGTATGATGTATTACTCACCTCGGTAGACATAGCTCCACACAATAAAGTTGGCCGCCTCAGATAATAACAAATGCACATGAGCAGCGGTAGAAATTACACATGAATGAGCACATATAATTTTGAAACATATAATTTTTTGCTAAGAATCAACTTAAAAAATTACACAGTGTAGCTTTAAGAAATGATAAGAGAATTGTAGAACACAAAATGTCAAGTGCAGCTTCAGATTGGCTACCGACCAGTCCAAAAGTAAGTGGGGTTGAGATGGGATGGAATGAGAACAAACTATGCTATCTTACTGAAAACAACCTGGGACACATAAATTAAAGGACCTAACGATTTTTCAAGTGCTGAATCATCATGCATCAAACAAATTAAAGATGCATTATATAAGAGTGTGCATTTACACAGCACTCTAGCTGAGTCAGCTGCAATATCTGAGCAAAATATTTCATAACTTCATCTGTAAATCTCATTGAAGCACATCAGGACGCAGATGGTGAAAAACCCTCAATTTGCAAGCAAATCAATCATGTACAGTTATGCTGAACAAGTATGTTTGAAATATACTTTTTGTATTTTTGTATTAGTAAATTAGTGTTTGAGTTTTGTGTTTGCTCCATCCATGGCAGCTCTCTTACATGTGGATTGCGGGGCTCCCAAATTTAAGCATGCCAATATTAGAGTAGCCTAAACAAGCAGATGCATTTACACTTTGCCAAGTTTCGCCTTGTATTTGTCTCAAATAAGCTCCTAATAGTAATTACAGAAGGGAAGCTATAGACCAACAGCCAAAAGTGATTTTCGGATGAAACTACTTTCCCCTGAGGCGGTCTGGTAAATTTGTATTTCTCAAATGCGTTTTGCGATTTTTACCCTGAAATCGAATCGTGTTTTCTCCACGCAACCTCGGTAAAAACTATAGAGCAAACTATCAACTGACTCCTGGGGTAAATCTGGGAGAAATCTATTCTCATCCAGATATGAGTGTCTGAGATTGCGGTGTATGATCTTTTGCAAATTTATTTTTATCTTCATCGAACACTGTAATTACAATTACATTTCTCATTGCGCTTTTGACCTTTTTGCCAACTTTCTGAGTAAAATAACACTTAGTGGCTTGCGTACGGCAGGAATCCCATCTGACGAGAAGAGAGTCCGATTGCAAATTGCTCAAAAAAAGGCCACTGGAGCAGCAATGTGAGGTATGATCATCACCTTAATTATATTCTCCCCTCAATAAAATATATTTATATTTAATAATTTAGCAGACGCTTTTATCCAAAGCGAATTACAAATGAGGAGCGCAATAGAAGCAATCCAACCAACAATATGGAAACAATATGCAATTGCTGTGAACAGTCCCCAGTTAGTCCAGCACAGTCAAGTGTTGATGAAAAAGATGCGTCTTCAGCATTTTCTTGAAAATGGCTCAGCAGCTCAGGTTGAGTTAAGTACATAGCGTAATAATTATAATCACATGTATAAATTGTTCATTTGAATGAGTTTTGTGACGCAAATATCCAGAGCACATTTCCTTCTGTAATCCCCACAGGCCACAACCAGACACAGACGTCCCAATCCCATCCCAATCAGTACATTGCAGACGTCCTCTGTTAATAATTAATAATAACCCAAACATCGTCTGGAAAACCAATCATGTTCAAATTGTGCTAAAAAGCATCTTTCTCACATCAGGCCTTTGACTCCAAAGCAATCTGTTTGTTCTAGCAGATTTAAACAGTATGGTCAACAACATGGCTGAACTTAGGCTTTTGGTCAGCCAGGATAAAACATGCATATGATGAAAATAAAAAAGTAATAACCAGTGAGGTTATGAGTTAGATCTTTAATCTGGTCTCTGTGGCAAATCAGTCTGGCATTTGATGAAGTTATGATTGAAGAAGCAAATTACTAATGAGCACGAATTTAGGAGTGAGGAACTCAACTCAACGAAAAAACGTTTTAATCATTGTTTGAGAATCAGTATTAAGAGGTTAATACTGCCCTTAGTATAATACCAATGTCATTACGAGGCCTTCTGTTTATTCATGTCAGTTCAGTGACCCCATCCATGCTCTGAGAGTACATAATGTGCGTGATAAAAATGGAGCTCTAACACTTTTAATCGCTGCCTATTTTAGTAGTACTACCATGTACCATGGCCGAGTTGTTATAGTACAAATGTTTTACGCGATCTTTATAATATCAGAAGACAGACTGAAGAAAAAACAGCTAAGGTAAAATGTAAATGCCAGTGGATTCATAACAGGATGCAGAAAGCAAAAGATCTGTAACTGGACTTAATCTCCTTAAGTTTGTTATATTCCATTAGTGTGGATGATTGTTATATTTGATTGGAGATGAGATATCCGCTCTGAGCCAATTAAAACAGAGGTGTAACTCTCAGCCGATTCCCAGGTTTCTCAGAGTCTCGTGTTCACTTTTTCTCCCTCTGGAATGAGATCTGTGGTAAGGCAGCCCTTAAACAGAGTGCTGTATTGACGTCCGATTAACAGACCTCTGCAGCCACAGGATAGAGTTTCCTCAGTTCACAGAGCCGGCCGGGTCTCTTTACCTCTGACACATGTCTTCATTTTCTGATGGCTCATTTACAGACTATGAACGCTTTCTGTAGGTAATTAATAAAATAATTGTGCTGTTCTTTGGAGATTACAATAATTTACAAGACCACAATCAGCCACATAAGGAAATCATGGGGGGCAGTAATATTGTTAAATATTATGACAATAATATATTAAATATTAATAACTGTTTTCTATTTTAATATATTTTAAAATGTAATTTATTCCTGAATTTTCAGCCTCATAACTCCAGTCTTCAGTGTCACATGGTTCTTCAGAAATCATTCTAATATGATGATTTGATGCTCAAAAAAACATTCATTTCATTATGCATTTCTGAGCATTCATTCATTCATCAATGTTGAAAACAGTTGTGTACAAATTTTTCAGGATTCTTTGATGAATAGAAAGTTCAAAACAAAAGCATTTATTTGAAATAGAATCTTTTGCAACATTATAAATGTCTTTAATGTAACTTTTGATAAATTTAATTCATCCTTAATGAATAAAAGTATTGATTTATTTTATTTATTTCCCGCAAAAGATTAAATAAAAATTTGTACTGACCCCAAACTTTTGAACGGTAGTGTTTAATGTTACAAAAGCTTTCTATTTCAGATAAATGCTGTTCTTTTGAACTTTCTATTCATCAAAGAATCCTGAAATAAAAATGTAAATAACTGTTTTCAACATTGATAATAATGAGAAATGTTTCGTGAACATTTTTAGAATGATTTCTGAAGAATCATGTGACACTGAAGACTGGAGTAATGATGCTGAAAATTCAGCTTTAATCAGAGGAATAAATTACACATATATATATTCACATAGAAAACAGCTGTTTTAAATTGTAATAATATTTCACAACATTACAGTTGGTTTTTTTGTTTTTTGTATTTTAATCAAATAATGGTGAGCAGAAGAGACTTCTTTTAAAAAACATTAAAAATCTTACCGATCCAAAACTTTTGACTGGTAGTGTATACTATTGCTTTTTTGGCTAGCTTGACGCTTGCCCACGTGATTACAATGTGATTTAGGAGATGCTTCCCATCTACTTGAGGAAGTGATTTTTTTCCATTACATATTCTGTTTCAGGCAGGACCTCTGAATAAAGATTAGGAAAAGATAGCAGCCTGCCTGTGTGATATCAGATTCAGCACTCCAGCTCTTTATGAAGCACTAAGAGCTTTTTGAAAAAAAGGTTCTTCTGTGTGTGAATAGAAAACCTGGCCATTATCTACTTTAGGTAATGTGATTTAACCTTACCCCTACTCCAAATCTCATTCGACCCATCTGACCCACATTTTGCATGCAGGAGGAGACCTGCCCTGCTCTGGTTAACTCTTCTTCTCTGGCATCCTGAGAGGGATCTTAAGGCTCTAATCATTGAGAGACATGCACCGAGTCGGCATGCGCTGCTCTCTCAGAGAAACCGTCGGAAATCATCAGCCTGCGGATTAGGACTAGGGTAATCATGTCAACAGACGGATTACATTTTGTTTGTCCTTTAGAATACATATCTGAGGAAAAGTCATATCGGAATCCGTCACTCCAATGCATTTTTCATTAGCGGCACTCTTAAGAAGAACACGTGTGCATGCAGGACATATACGACGAGTAGAGGGATTTCTGCGCGTGTTTGTGTGAACGTGAACGAGGCTACGCATGAGGATGATTACACATGTATGATGTATGAACTTATCCAGCAATGTTGAGCACAACGATTCATCATGGCAGCTTAGAGTAAGACGGTTTTCTGAGATACAGAACAGTGAGGCACACATGCTCCGGCCTGGCGAACACAAGCAGATATTTACAACTCGCGTGCCTTGTGATAAGCAATTAAAATGTTTGCAATGTTCCCCCTGTCTCTAACTAAGTTGGCTTTTCATATATGACTGAAATACATTCACAAAGAGGAAGCTGACCAGTCTTTATCCTAAAAACATGAGCATTTTACCAGACAAACCTAAACAAGTAACCAAGCACGCCTAAAGTAGCACTCTTTCCATTTAAAGGTGCTCTAAGGGATGTCACGTGTTTTTTAGGCCAAAACTTTTTTTGTCACATACAGCAAACATCTCCTCACTATCCGCTAGCTGCCTGTCCCCTGAACACACTGTAAAAAAACGCGGTCTCTGCAGACACCCCTGGCTCCACAAACGACAACAAAAACAAACTGGGCTAACCAGCACCACAAAACATAACAAACTGTTCCAGCCAATAACCGACAAGAAGGATTTGGGGGTGGGGTTTGGGGGGTTAGTGCGCGGAGGATGAGGAGGAGGGAGGGTCTAGCTAGCCTCTGTTTTGTTTGACAATACTTTAAACGTCAACAAGAAGTGACGTCACCCAACATCGCCTAGAGCACCCTTAACAACTCAAGCAATAAAACATTCATGCTTTTTGGTTTTTTTTCTAAAGAATTGGAAACAGGGGATTAAGTTATTACAGGAAGCCTCCACACCTTGAGGGTCAAACACAAGAAGACACTTGCACACGACCAATCAAACAACAGAACCACTGAAACTGGCTGTTCAGCATTCCTTGTGGTTGCTTTCTTTACCTAGTTTGCAACGTCTTGCCTAAGACAGTGGTTCCCAAACTAGGGTATGTGGGTGACGGTGGGAGTACGCAAACAAAACGCTGAGGCAAAATGCCGCCTGTAATGTAAAAACAGTAAAATGGTAGTGCCGTAAAAGGTGAAATACATGACATTCAATCAATTTGAATCATCTTTGCAGTCAAAACTGCCTGCATCCACGCAAGCAGCATGCATATGGGTTGGTTGATAGGTTGCGTGCAGAGTTTGCTGCCTTAGCACTACATTACTGCGGTTCTCGACAATGTACCTTTGCAAAAGTGGGGTTTTAGCACTTACTAGCATGACAAACAAATATAGACACGGACTGTCCACAGAGATCGATTTAAGACTCAAACTCGCTTCGACACAAAAACACACTCTGTGTGAGTTCTAGTTTTTAATGTTGATCATATATTTTACGAGTAAGAATGCAATTTTTTCTAGAATATCCACATGATTGCAAATATGACATTTATTTTATCCAACATTTCAACAATGAAAAAGGACATTTTAAATAATCTAAATTAAACAGTATTGTTTGCTCTATTTCTAAACAAAATAATAGTTCAAACAAAATCCGCAGCAGAACTGGCTTGTCAGCAGCATTGGTGTGTCAGTGAACAAATCTGCGGCTTTGAACCAATTGGGAGAGTCAATGATTCAATGACCCATTCATAAATACAGTCAGCCGCTTGCTTCTTGCATGAATGAATGAATGAATGAATGAATGAATGAATGAATGAATGAATGAATGAATGAATGAATGAATGAATGAATCATAAAGACAGTGACTTGCCACCACCTACTGGCAGTATCACTTCCTTTGCCATAATTTCATATTTCTCTATTGAACTTCTTTTTTCTGAAAACATTCTCATAACATTATTTATACCATTGTAATTGAATTCATGCCACTGAGCAGGATTAAACTAAATACATCTAGATGCAACTGCAGTGCAAAGATAGTTTTTGTTAATACTTATTTCATTAGAATTATTGATTTAGTTTAATTCATTGCTTTATTTATTATATTAATGATTAAATGAATTGAATTTTAAGAATTTTATATGAAACATGACATATATTTAATAGGTTTAGAAAATCTTTGTTTTAATAAAGATATAAAAAATTGCACCTAAAATGCAATTTAAGGGGCAAAATATTGTCCCTTCACGGAAAAGGTGTGACAGCAGACTAAGTGGAAGAGAGAATGTAAACGCAAAAGGATCTTAAATGCCTCCGGGGGTATGCCAGTCTAAAAAGTTTGGGAACCACTTGATTTTATTATATTGACACATGTTTTATTATAGTTGGCAAGGGGCAACAGATGAAAATTAGCCTCTTGGTCTACTACGTCTGGCTTAGGTACAGTGTCTGACTGTTGACTGATGTGCACTGTCCCTATCCATACTAAATAAGAAAACTAAGAGACACTGTCTTCTGGCTCCTCAAAACAAAATTCAAAATACATTAATGCATATCAGATCTCTTTATACAAGAACATCCTCAGATAATACTTTAGACAATAGTTCACACTGCTTCGAAGTATTTACCATTCACAGCACAGTGTTAGGTACCCTTTAGTATTATAGTCGTCTACATGTCAGAAGTTCTCACCCCTCTGAAACAGGGCAATAGTCATTAAATGACAGTATAGCTCGAGCACCACACGGCCCTGATTGGCTTTTACTACTCAACACATCTGTGCAATGACAAGCTCTCACAAACTTTTGGAGGGAAAATGTCGCAAGCAACCTCGACACACTGAATATGAACCCTTCATAAATGAAAAACAGATACTGTACATATCCTACAGGGCTCCAAATAAACTTTAGTCACTTGTCTTGTGTCCCCTTTGTGAAATAAAATAGTAAGTAACATAAAAATAGATAGATAGATAGATAGATAGATAGATAGATAGATAGATAGATAGATAGATAGATAGATAGATAGAGCCCTCACAGCATGACACAGTACTTTCATTATGACTGGGGAAGTGCTGAATGACACATTGTAGTACCTATAAGTGCCTGGAAGAGGTTACTCTGGAAGATGTCGATGACTCTCTGGATGGAGTTTCTCAGTTGTCTGTCTTCAGTGTTACTGAGTTTTGACCGGTATTCCTCCAGCAGTAACAGAGCCCTCTGTGCATCTATACAGAGCAGACAGAACGTTTTCATTAATTACATAATTACACGAGAGAGTATAATGCAAAAAAATATTTTAAAACTCATCTATACGTTTGCCGTCTTAAGGAGTGAATAGAGCCTAAACAAGTCGTAAATGACTTTGGTATAAGTTTTAAAATATATGTGGTGATGACTGGACAAAACAAAAATGTATGACAGTTCTTATTTCCAAAGAATTTTACAGTTTAGGTTATATTCAGTAACCTTAGAGATACAGTGCGTATAAGAAATTATATTCATATTTTACAGTCTGAAAGAAGTGACTTACCAGCTCCAGTGCCAGATTGTGTAAAAGTATATCCGAAGTGTATCTCACCTTTTTTTCTGACTGGCATGTTTCGGTTGGGCTCGAACACGATAACCAATCCAGCAGGGCTCGCGACAGAAACGAACAAAACACGCTATGATAAAACCAACGCTCCTCACCCAACACGAGTGTGTCCAGAGTGTCAGAGGGTGGTAAGTCGGACGCAGTTGGCATGAAACTCTAACGTTAATGTTTATCCGGTAAAAAACATGAGGGCGGTTCGGGCTGATATGAAAACGAGCCGTTTGGTTGTACGTTAACGTTAGAGGCGAGCGCGAGCTGCCTGCACTTCTTTAACCCGACAGTCGTTTACTCCACTGACAGCCCTGCGTTTCCATTCACAACACACACAGACGCTGCGATTCAGGCTCCGCCGCCAATCTGCTCCGCAGCTGCGTGGGAAAAACTGAACATATGTCGCCGCCAGTTGCAGGAGGGCTTAAAAAAAACTCCCCAAACTGCAAATATACACCTCCCTGCCGTGAGCTTGCAAGGACTCAGTGTCAACACAAGCGGTTCAAATCCTCACGTCAGCAGTTTTTCCTCAATCTTCTTCGCCTTCGGAGGAATGAGGATTGTTTTCCTAAACGTCAAACTTCTTTCGTTATCTCCTCCTCCTTTTTTTCTTCCTATGTGTCAGAAATTCCAAACTTTCCTCCAAAATGGCGTCCCAGGGTTGGAAGAATGTCACGTGATTCTAGACCCTACCCTTGACCGCCCAATCATGGGACTGAGCTACCTTTCAGCTCAGGGTTGGGAAGGTGAGACTTCACACTTTCTTAAAGGAGACTCACTACTGACTCAAGCAGGGTAGTGGTGTAAACAAGGGTCTATATGAGGATATAGGCTCTTACAAGTAAATATTTTGATTGAATATTGCTATGCCTAGATTGTGTTTCCAATCCAAATGAAACATGCACGGTTATGACAGCGGCTTTGACTTAACAAACCACTGCCAAGAAGTTGTAGTAGTTGTTTACGTGGAAGCTCAACTGAGGCATTATGTAAAGCCACACAGAACCTGATCTTGAGATGTGTCTTCTGCTGCACAAACGTCTCTGTGTTAATCCAGTGGTGTAATGGGTAGAACTATTTTATTTTAGTGTTGGTATTGCAAAACAGAGACAGTCTCGGTCAAAAGTTTGGAAACATTACTATTTTTAATGTTTTTGAAAGAAGCCTCTTACAACGTACACTATACAATTTAACTAATTATTTTATTATTTTTTTTAATTAATACTTTCAATGATGTGTTAAATTGATAAAAAAGTGAAAGTAGAGATTTATATGGTTAGTAAAGATTTATATTTCGAATAAATGCTGTTCTTTTAACTTTTTATTCATCAATTAATCCTGAAAAAAGTATCACAGGCTCTAAAAACAAAATTAAGCAGCACAGCTGTTTCCAAAATTGATAATAACTGAGTATCAAATCAACATATTAAAATTATTTCTGAAGGATCATGTGACACACTGGCTGTGCACACATCCAAAATAAAAGTTTGTTTTACAAAATATATGTGTGTGTCTGTGTATAATTATTTTGTATATATAAATAAACACACATGCATATTTAAGAAATATTTGCATGTATGTATTGTATATATGTATATATATATATATATATATATATATATATATATATATATATATATAATTTATATTATATATAAATATTTGATATGTATAAATGACAAATTTTTCTTAAATATATACATGCATGTGTGTGTATATATACAAAATAATTATACACAGCACACACACATGTAAACACAAACTTTTATTTTGGATGAGATTAATCGTTGAACAGCCCTAATATTTAAATTATATTCATTTTAAATTGTAATAGTATTTCAAAATATTAAATTCTTTTCTGTAAGAATTTGATGAGCTTGATGAGCATAAGAGACTTCTTTCAAAAACATTAAAAATAAAAAAGTATAAATAGAAAAAAAGTATATATATATATATATATCAATTTGTATTTATTATTATTAAAATATAAGTGGTATACAATAGTAAAATTTGTAATTAATTAATTGTTGTGCATTTTGTTGAAATGATGCTTGCATAAAAAAAAAATTCTACCATGAAATAACCTCAAACGAAAACATCCTCTGTGCAATGTTCATTTATTAATGTTGTCCAAACCCAGAACGACCACAAACACTCAATGGATCATCAGATCCATATGTGCCGTTCAAATATAACATGTATTGACACAAACAACCAAAGCAGTGGCCCAGATTAGTAAGGAGTCATGGTAAAAGAGGATTTTATTTTTAGATTATCATGTTTTATGAATGATTCTCTCTGATCTTGAAGAGGCTATACCTCCTCCTTGACACAGTCAAGTCACCTTTATTTATATAGCGCTTTTTACAATACAGATTGTTCCAAAGCAGCTTCACAGAGATAATAGAAAAATAATATTGTAATAATATTGTTAAATATAAAATTAGATGTCCCCAACTAAGCAAGCCAAAAGCCAATGGCGACAAAGGCGTAGAAAGGCAAAAAAGGAGACAGTGGCAAGGAACCAAAACTCCATCAGTGACAGAATGGAAAAAAACCTTGGGAGAACCCAGGCTCAGTCGGCCAGTTCTCCTCTGGCCAACGAACGAACAGTGTATGATTATGATTCAAGCAGCAATTATAGGACAGAAGTCAGATTGGATCGGAACATTATATTATATAGTTCATCAGTGTTACGTAAAGTAAAACAATGGATTCAATAGCAAGTAAAAGGATGTTTATAAATGACAAGTCAGTGAAATGTAATGAGTGGTCAGGTTGTGCAAGTGTCCGGGAATAATCGCTCTTGGCAGCACAGGGACGGCGATGAACAACCCGGTATCCCGTGGTGGTGAATAGATGAAAAGATGTCCAACACGATATCCGAACAGACTCAGCAACTTGAAGATACTTCCTCTATGGAAGAAGACAGAGTGATGGGAACTGGAACACAGAATCCAAAGTGCAACACTTGAAGACAGGCAGGAGACAAGAAACACACCGGGAAACATCCACAACGATGTGACAAACACAAAACGAAAACTGTGAGTATAAATAGGTGACGCTGATCAGATGCAGTTGGCGCCGTGATCAGCAGTGGTGATCAGCGACCACGCCCACACAACAATACAAGGCAAGAAAGAGTCAGTGAATTCATGAACCGTGACAATCTGGTTGAAGATCGGAGTCATCACGCGCGTATGGAGACGAGTTTGTTGAGAATCAGTGCCGATGGCTGTCGTGTCGATGAGGCCTTCAAAGGGGAGAGTTTAGATGACACAGGCTCTGCTGACACTTCAGGGATGTGTTATGGTCGTGTCTAGGCGCAACCACCATCTGATCTGGATACGGCCCGGGTCCGGCTGATTACAGTAAACCTCGGAATAAACAGAAAGACTAAAATTAGCATAGAAATTAGCATAGATGCCATTCTTTTTATGATGTAGCGAGTACATCAGGTCGTATAGGAAGTGTTCCCGGTTCCGGATGACCTAAGTTATGCAGCCTAATAATCATTTAACTGATTTGAATAATAGGAATTTATAATGTTCTATATGTATGCCAGGTCAAAGAGATGTGTTTTTAGTCTAGATTTGAACTGACAGAGTGTGTCTGCTTCTAGGACAATGTTAGGAAGACTGTTCTAAAGTTTTGAGGGCTAAATAGGAGGCCAGCAGTCGATTTTGATATTCTAGGTATTATCAACTGGACAGAATTTTGAGATCGCAGTAGACGTGAAGGACTATAATGCATTAAGAGCTCGCTCAAGTAGTGGGGAGCTAAACCATTTAGTGCTTTGTAAGTAATCAGCAATATTTTAAAATGTATACGATGTGTAATAGGGAGCCAATGCAGTGTTGATAGAACCGGGCTTTTATGGTCGTACTTCCTGGTTCTGGTAAGAACTAGCTGCTGCGTTTTGGACCAAATGTGGTTTGTTTATTAAGCGTGCAGGGCAACCACCCATAAGAGCATTACAATTATCTAGCCTTGATGTCATGAACGCATGAACTAGTTGTTCCACATTTGTCATTGAGAGCATATGACGTAATTTAGATACATTTTTAAGATGGAAAAATTTGGTTTTACAGATACTAGACGCTTGACTTTCAAATGAAAGATTGGTATCAAAGAGCACACCCAGGTTCCTAAACGACGACGAGGACTTGACAGAATAGCCATCAAGTGTTAGACAGTATTCTAGGTTATTATGTGAGGAAGTATTTTGTCCAATAATTAGTATCTCTGTTTTTTTCAGAATTTAGTAGTAGGAAATTACTAGTCATTCAGTTTTTTATATCAGCTATGCATTCTGTTAATTTTGTGAATTGGTAAGTTTTGTCAGGGCGTGAAGAAAGATAGAGCTGATTATCATCAGCATAATAATGAAAACTAATGCCGTGCTTCCTAATGATATCTCCTAAGGGTAGCATGTACAGTGTGAACAGCAACGGTCCTAGTACTGAGCCATGTGGTACGCCATACTGAACTTTTGATCGATAAGACATCTCTTCATTTACTGCTACAAACTGATAACAGTCAGATAAGTATGATTTAAACCATGCTAATGCAATTCCACTAATGCCAACATAATTTTCAAGTCTATTTAAAAGAATGTTGTGGTCAATGGTATCAAATGCAGCACTAAGATCGAGTAGCACTAATAGAGTGATACGAGATGATAACGATCGGATGATAAGAGCAAATCATGTGTGACTCTAATGAGAGCTGTCTCAGTGCTATGATACGGTTTAAATCCTGACTGAAAATTCTTGCAGATACCATTTCTTTCTAGAAACGAACATAGTTGTGAAGATATTGCCTTTTCTAGTATCTTTGACAGAAAAGGTAGATTCGAGATCGGCCTGTAATTGACTAATTCTGTAGGATCAAGTTGCGTTTTTTTAACAAGCGGTTTAATCATAGCCAGCTTAAAAGTGTAGGGTACGTATCCTAATGACAAAGATGAATGAATGATATTAAGAAGAGGATCTATGACCCCTGGAAGCATCTCTTTCAATAACTTAGTCTGTAACATACATGTTGTCGATTTAGATGATTTAACGAGTTAAATCTATAGCAATGAATAAATGAATAAAAATTTTCTTCAAGGAGACTACAATGCACTGCCTGATGCGATACTGTAGTAGACGGTTGCATAGTTATAATTTTCTCCCTGATATTATTGTAAGTACAATCTTAAAAGTAAAGACGTTGATAAAGTCATTACTGCTGTGCTGCTTGGAAATGTCTGGGGTTGAAGCTTTATTTTTCATTAATTTAGCCACTGTTTCAAATTAGTACCTAGTGTTTTGTTTATTTTCTTCTAATAAGGTTGAAAAAAAGCAGATCTAGCAGCTTTTAAGCCATCTCTGTACGCAACCGTGCTCTCTTTCCATGAAATGCGAAAAAAAACTCTATTTTGTTTTTTGTTCCCATGAAATGCGAAAAAACTCTATTTTTGTTTTTTTGTTTGTCCACAGTGTACAGGTTTGTATTGTATCTCATGAAGACTGGGTTTGCTTTGAGTGTTTAGTTAGATTTTGCTTTTACTCCAGCATATTATTCTTGGTGACAGACATGTATGGTTCGCAGAAGGCTTAGTTTTTCGGGAGTCTGGCATTGTTGTGGAAAATTCCGTTCTTTCATTTGTTTCTAAATTTGTTTTTGTCCAAACTGTGTCGATGTAATCATCATGTATTACCATCTGAGACTGGGCATATTCTCTGTGACAGAATGTGGATCTGTAAGCAACATTACATCGGCTCTTTCCAACACATGTCCATCCCGTCTGGCTCTCTTGTACTGAGCAGTGATTATAGCAGCTGTTTTTGCTGTCATCTCTGGACAAATTGCTCACAATTAATCTTGGCATAAATCAGGATTTTGGCAGCCGTGTAGCGACATGAAATTTTGTCAACAACAAGGGAAATACAACTAGAATGATGCAGGAATTTCTCCGGGCAGCTCCATCTATGTACAGAAACATTTGTGACTGTTTTGTTTAGTTGTTTTTGCTTTGTCACCACTAATGATAATGTGATGCTGAGTTGAAGTCATTATTTCCAGTTTTGCTCATTTTATTATAATCATATCGTTTCGGTATCATACAGCGGCGTGGCATGTAATTTTATCTTATTCTCTTAATGTTGATGGCCTATTAAACAAATCCCAGCCTGTAAACATGATAATTCTCTGGCATAATTTCAGCGGGATGTCAGGATGCCAAGATTTGATCGATCCAGAGTAACAGCTTATCTTCCATTTGTTCTGCATCTCAGTATATCAAAGACACTCTCACTATGAGAAATGTCATTCTTAATGGCAACACTTGACATATCCAATGAAGATTATATTGTAATTCCCTGATAGTCAAATTCAGTGATTTTGCATGCTCATTTAAATGGATTAATGTTAAAACATCATCATTTAATGCCATGTCTTCCGGGGATCCATAAAAGTCCTGCCAGGGGCCATGAAAGAATAAATAAAACAGGTTAAAAATACATCCATCCATTTTTCAAACTTCTTGTCCTAGAGGGAATGCTGGAGCCTATCCTAGCTTCTTGGATCTTAGGCAGGGAAACATCCTGGTCCTGGATGGATGGAAACACATTCACACTCTCTGGAAATGTATTTTCTCTTATTCACCCAGAAACCGGAGCACCCGGAAAAAACCCATGTCAATGTGGGGAGAACATTCCAACGTAAAATAGGCTAATGGACTTGCCAAACATCCATGGTGTTTCCCTGCTTATGGTGCAATATGCTGCAAATAAACATTAGTTGTATGTAATTATGCATAATTTACTGTTATTACTATGGTAAGTACATGTAACATATGTAAGGACACTGTAAAATAAAGTGTTAACGGGTTTACTTATAGGGTTAGTTACTTGTAATTATGCATCATTTGCTGTTATTATTACTATAGTAAGGTGTAACGTGTATGTATAAAGTATAAAAAATAAAGTGTTATGACTAATACACAAAGGAGTGCTACAGTCTATTAAATCGCGGGATTTTGATTTGATGGTAACAGTATTATGCAGGACATGATTAGGATCAGTATAATATTGTTTGACAGGCTTAATGAATTATGATGGTAAGTTGATTCACAAAGTATCCCAAGGGGCTAGCTAACAAGCTTTAAACTTCTGATGAAATAACTGACTTTAAGGTGGAAGATAAACATTTGTTCCATGTAGTACAATATTGCAAAAAGAAATGTCTGTATACTTGTGTTACGTAACGTGGAATATTAGAAACTCGCATGACGAGGAATAATTCCAGGAAACAGACTTTAATCACCAACACTCAATAGAAAGCCACACAAACATTAACAAGAACGGACAGAGACTAAAGGAGAACTGAAGGTTTAAGTATACAGAGCAAACAAAGGAACTTAATTAGTAAATGAACAGGGCACAGGTGAATGACATAACTAATTAAACAGACTAGGGAAAACTAGGTCACTGGACTAAACCAGAAACACAATGAGAGACAGACCCTACATGTTGCTTTAAAAGATCTGAGATGGTGAAGAAAGTATATTTTTTTGCTTTGTCCTTACAAACATTTTCAATATGATGTTTCCAAGATAAATTATTTATCATTACACCCAAGTATTTATGAACCAACTGCATGATTGCCTCATCATGAATAACATCGGGAACCTTATAAATGTTCCGTTTTATTTGTATTAATCTCAAGAGCATTTTTACCACACCATTCAAACACTTTGTCCACACCGTGTTAGTGTTCAAATCTCAGATGCCCAAGGTACTTAAAAGATATTAAAACTGTGTCTTCTAAATATTTTAAAATGTATCTTTACCAAAAGAAATAAGTATAAAGAGCATAGGACAGCCATGGGGAACACCAAAATGTGTCATAATGGTAGAAGACAGACTTTTGTTCACCTTCACTATATGAGTCTTTACCAATTCTGATAAATTAGTTGTACTGAATGCTTTTGTCTACCACACATCTAATAAAAGATCATTTGTAAAGGACTGATGCTTGTACTTTTTGCTTTATACCTGTATGTGAGGGGAGATTTCCTTGTAATCTATTCCTGCCGCTTGGTCATGTCATGATTAGATGATTGGGGAAGGGGCTTAGTGTTTGTGAATGGCCAGATGGCACCTTACAAATCCCACCTTACATCATAAAATAAGTCTGTTAATATAATCTCCCCCAGTAGTATTAATACACAAGACAGGAAGTCTTATCTACATCCCAGCAGGCCCAACAGAGCACTATAGGGAGACAGTAGCACACATTCTGCATTACTGTCAGCAAAAACAAAGCATAGTGATTCAAGCGAATGGGCTTTTGTGCCAAGTGGCACCATTCTGCACTGTGCACCTATAGTACACGGGCAATGATGATGATGCACTTATAGTGTGCTTGAAAACAAGGAAAATATGCACAAAAAAAGATTTGTCAATGAGGAAAATCCATAGAAGATTACATGGTATATGGCGTCACATAGATAAAGGGTTGTAAAAAAAGATTTCTAGTAATGTGTGTTTGTCTTGTTAATCTTTGAACAGTGCTCATATACCAGTCAAAAACATCAAAAATCTGAGTTTAACATCTGCATACTGTTTTTTTAGGGTGAAAAGGAAAATAAAAGCATATAGATAAATAAATACAGCCTAATTGTTTAAAGTGTGTAAACACACTAAACTCTGCACAATGATGATGATAATCATGATGATGATTATTTCAAAAATAATTACAAAAGAAAAAGCTAGTAACACATTGAATTAAACATAAAACCTTGAAGTAGAAAAAAACTGAAATTGTATTTTCTTGTTGCCTTGGCTTTTGGCTTGCTCAGTTGGGGACATTTAATATTCAACAGTATTATTTATCTGCCTACCTAAGGTGGACGATGACACAATTTTATTCTAGAAACAAACTTTGTTGTATTATTTTTATGTTATCACTGTGAAGCTGTCTTGATACAATCTGTATTGAAAATAAGCGCTGTATAGCTTAAAATACTTTTTACACCACAGTGATTAATTTGGCTCTAATTAGGGTTAAATAAGTGTGACACTATACAAACATATATATTTTTTTATCATTGATAAAGCATTATAAAATAGCTGATTTCAGTTAGGCTAACTTTTCATGTATTATGCACGGCTTAAATGTTGAAATGTATTTCTACCAATGCTTTCACTGACTGAACAGTCTAACAACTGCAGTCTTTTTAAAAAGCAGTTTTTGTGAACATCCTTTCTCCTATAAATGACTGAATATGCCATTACTAGGGAAATACAATCAATAATCAGAATAGCAACTTGATTTGTAGTTGCTGTGAAGTATAGCACATTAAATCCAATGTCATTTTTTTCAGCGGGGGTCAGCCATGTTGCTGTATAAATGGAGTGACTTAATTCAGTAAATGAACTGCCATATCACAGATTGTTTCATGTGGACATATGGCAGTTGGCATCTTTAGACGTTTAGAAATGATGAGACAGTCATATTACATTTTCCTAAAATGTTTGCCTTAATGGGAAACGATTTATTATTGTGATTGACAAGCCTGCTTCTTTTTTCTTTTTTTTTCTTTTTTTTTCAGTGTAATCTGAGTACACTCGATTCCGCTCTTGATTTGAACAAATCCCAGAGGCGGACAGATAATGGTTTGAATTAGCTTCTTTGACCTCAGGGATTAATCCCAGAATAACAGAGAACACAACAATTGGTCAAATGCGTGTGAAAATTGAAAATATAACTAATGCCATGAAGCAGATCTTTGTGGATTAAATTGAGGATTAAAAATGCATGCATGGAGATCTATATGCGTCTAACCATGTCGACACATTTTTTTAAGAGGTAAACAGTATTTGTCACATTTTAACAGACATTTTGCTCTAAAGACTGCTCTAGAAAAGTAAACTGGGTCTATTACACTGAGTGACTGCATTAAAAAGCTATTGTAAGAGATTAGATCCATTTCTGGCACAGTACGTTAACTCACTCTCGTTTCATTGTCCATCACGTTTATGGGTCAGTGCTGTCTAACAGCTTTTCTTTTACAGAAGGGGCTGGCCATGTTTTACTGGCAGGAAATTCATCACTGTGACCTATCAACAGCACGTATTGTTTTTAACGCATGTACTCGTCTGAGAGGACTTGTATGTTCTCTCATATTGTAACGTGGACGCTGAGGCTGAGTGAGAATCCATGTGCGGAAGTTTATTAAAGACAGTTTCCACAAACAAATACGATAAGGCAGGCAGAGGGTCAAAACCAAGGTAGCAGTCAGATCTTTCAACATACAAAGGGGAATTCCAGAAGGCAATAGTGAGTAGGCAGGCAAAAGGTCCAAGCAAAAACATCAGTCCGATCAGGCAACCAAAACAAGGGGATAATCCAGAAAATCGAGAAACAGATAACCAGGCAGAATCATTCACAGTAGACAAACAGGATCAACAAGAAATAACGCTCGGTGAGGCAGGTAAACTGGCAATACTTCGCAATGAGTATAAGAATGGTCTCTGGTTAAATAGCAGTCAAACAGGAAATGAGTGCAGAAGAAGCAGAGGGAGGAGAACACAGTCAGTACTCAGGTGAGGGCTCCCTCTGCTGTTTTGGCAGAACCATTACAGAATACACCCTCCTCTAGGAGCGACTCCTGGAGCTCGACGTGGGCGTCCCCGTGGCGCTGGTCGGTCAGGTCTGGCTCGATGAAATTCCTCGATGAGAGATGGATCCAAAATGTCCCGGGCGGCTACCCACGATCTCTCCTCAGGTCCATAGCCCTCCCAGTCGACCAGATATTGGAGCCGACCCTCTCTTCGTCTTGAGTCTAGTAACTCATTCACTTGTTAAGCAGGAGTTCCATCAATGTCCAATGGAGGTGGTGGTTCTGGGGTCTCATGACCAGGGTCAGCATTCGGGTGGACCGGTTTGAGGAGGGAGACATGGAAGGAGGGAGAGATACGGTAATTATCAGGAAGCTCCAATTGGTAAGTTACCTCATTAATTCTCTTGAGAATTTTAAAAGGGCCAACATACCTTGGACTGAGCTTCCTGCTTGGCAGCCGTAACTTGATGTTTTTTCTCGAGAGCCAGACCTGTTGTCCTTGTTTGTAGGGAGGATGTGGGCGACGTCGTCTGTTGGCCTGGAACTCCTGTGTTCTCACGGCCCGCTGGAGACGGACGTGTGCACTGTCTCACACCCTCTCGCTACGTTGGATCCAGTCGTCCACTGCTGGGACTAAGGAAGGATCGCCAGACCACGGGAACAAGGGAGGTTGGAACCCCAGGACACACTGGAAGGGCGTCAGGCCTGTGGATGTGTGTGTGAGAGAGTTCTGAGCATATTCTGCCCAAGGTAGAAACTCAGACCATCGATGTTGTTCTCGACTGCAGTAGGTATCTGCCGATTTCTTGGTTGAGGCGTTCAACTTGGCCGTTGGCTTGAGGATGATATCCTGATGTGAGACTTACGTTGATATCCAGTTGTTTGCAGAAAGCTCTCCAGACTTGGGAAGTGAATTGTGTGCCTCGATCGCTGACAATATCTTCTGGGAGACCATATACTCTGAAGACATGGTGGAACAGGGCTTGGGCTGTTTCCATTGCGGTAGGTAGTCCTTTTAATGGGATTAGACGACAGGATTTTGAGAAACGGTCTATAATGACTAGAATAGTGGTACAATTGTCGGAGGGAGGTAGATCAGTGACAAAGTCTATGGATAGGTGGGACCATGGGCGTTGTGGGATGGGTAGTGGTTGTAGGTGACCGGAGGGTAATTCTTTAGGGGTTTTGGACTGGGTACAGACTTGACAAGACTCGACATAAGCGGCGACCTCTTTAGCCATTGCAGGGCACCAAAATGAATTTTGTAGCATTGCATGATACGTTGACGTAGACATCGTGGTACGTACTGTTTGTCATGAGGGCAGTGAGTGGGTTGTGGTTCACGTTGTGGTTCACGTTGTTGTTCTTGTTGTAATTCCTCCATGATGTCCCAGGAAACTGGAGCGAGGATGACAGAGTGAGGAAGGATGGGTTCTGTGGTGAGATGTTCTGTGGGAAGGTCGTATCGTCTGGAGAGGGCATCTGCTTTACAGTTCTTACTGCCGGGCCGATAGGTTACTGTAAACTGGAAGCGGGTAAAGAATAAAGCCCAACGAGCTTGACGTGGGTTAAGACGTTTTGCACTTTTGATATATTCCAAATTTTTGTGATCTGTGATGATTAGAAATGGGTGGACTGCCCCATCCAACCAATGTCGCCACTCCACGATGGCTGCTTTCAAGGATAGCAGTTCCTTGTTCCACACATCATAATTCCGTTCAGCGGCAGTTAGTTTCCTTGAAAAGAATGCGCACGGATGCAGTTTGCCTGGTTGACCGTGTCTCTGTGAGAGTACTGCCCCGATTCCACAGTTGGAGGCAACCACTTCTACTATAAAAGGTAAACTGGGGTCTGGGTGTTTCAGAATGGGGGCAGAGGTGAATCTTTCTTTCAGTGTGATAAAGGCATTGTTGGCTTCTTTATTCCAGCTTAGCTTTGTGGGTTTACCTTTTAGAAGTGATGTTAGTGGGGACGCTATGGTGCTGTAGTTGCGGATGAAACGTCTGTAGAAGTTTCCTTGACTGTGGCGGGTTCGGGCTATTCGGTGACTGCTTGAACTTTTACTTCATCCATTTTTACTCCATGGTGACTTATGTGGTAGCCTAGGAACGAGGTTTGATTAACATGGAATTCACATTTTTCTGCTTTGACATAGAGCTGATTTTCGAGTAATCGAGAAAGGTCGATTTTAACATGGTTGATATGTTCTGCCTCAGACTTGGAGTAGATGAGAATGTCGTCAATATAGGCTACCACAAACTGGTTGAGAAGGTCCTTGAAGATTTCATTGATGAATGACTGGAAGATGGCGGGTGAGTTGGCCATCCCATACGGCATAACTTGGTACTCATAGTGTCCCCTGGTGGTGAGAAAAGCAGTCTTCCACTCATCACCTTCTCTTATCCTAATTAAGTTGTAGGCACTTCTTAAGTCCAGTTTAGTGAAAATGGTGGCTTCCCGCAGCTGTTCTAGGGCAGAGGGTACTAAAGGACGGGGATAACGAAATTTGACAGTCACATTATTTAGTCCTCTGTAATCGATGCAGGGTTTTAGTCCTCCATCCTTCTTTTCAACAAAGAAGAATCCTGCCGCTGCTGGAGATGTAGATGGACGAATAAAACTTGAGTTCAGAGCCTCTTCAATATAGTCTTCCATTGCTTGACTTTCGGTACGTGAGAGAGGGTAAACTTTGCTTTTGGGAGGAATGGCATTGGGAAGCAGATCAATAGCACAGTCCCAGGGTCGGTGTGGTGGTAGCTGTGCGGCCTTGGTTTTGCTAAAGACTTCAGAAAGATTGTAGTAATAGGTGGGGATGTTCACAGTTTTGTGGGTATCTGGACTTTCAATGCTGGTTGTGAGACATGGTTGGGGTTCAGTGGGGAAGCAGTGATTTAGACAAAATGTGGACCAATGAGTCAGCTCACCATGATACCAGGAAATGTCAGGGTCGTGAATAGATAGCCAGGGATGTCCCAGGATGATCTCGAATTTGGGAGAATCAACGATATACAATGTGATAGACTCTTGATGCAGCAAACCAACATTAAGTGTGAGAGTTTTTGTTTGATTAGTGATCCCCTCTCCAATGAGTGTATCATCGATGGCCTTGATTTTGATAGGTGGGGTACATGGTTGCATGGGGATGTTATACTTCGTGACAATGTCCTTGTTAATCAGATTCAGAGGAGCTCCAGAGTCAATCATCGCTGTTAATTCAAGAATCAACGTGTCAGTCTTGAGAGTAATGTCTAAGGTCAATGATTTGTTACTGAGTAAGGAGAAATGTTCGATATTTACCATGGGAACAGCTTGAGATTTGTGTGGACATCCTAGACTGCGATGGCCTGCTTCACCACAGTAAAAGCATAACTGATGTTGCCGACGCCTCTCCCTTTCTCCTTCAGAAAGTCGGGAGACGTTGAGTTGCATAGGTTCATCGTGAGTGCGTTAGATGTTCGTTGACAGATTGGAGCTTGGTTAGTTGTTCCTGGTATCCCTTTAACATATCGCTTTGATAAGCGAATGCTGCTTGCAGATTCGAAACTTCCACTGGATTCATGGGAGGCGAAGTATTCTGTAACGTGGACGCTGAGGCTGAGTGAGAATCCATGTGCGGAAGTTTATTAAAGAGAGTTTCCACAAACAAATACGATAAGACAGGCAGAGGGTCAAAACCAAGGTAGCAGTCAGATCTTTCAACATACAAAGGGGAATTCCAGAAGGCAATGGTGAGTAGGCAGGCAAAAGGTCCAAGCAAAAACATCAGTCCGATCAGCAACCAAAACAAGGGGATAATCCAGAAAATCGAGAAACCGATAACCAGGCAGAATCATTCACAGTAGACAAACAGGATCAACAGGAAATAACGCTCGGTAAGGCAGGTAAACTGGCAATACTTCGCAATGAGTATAAGAATGGTCTCTGGTTAAATAGCAGTCAAACAGGAGATGAGTGCAGAAGAAGCAGAGGGAGGAGAACACAGTCAGTACTCAGGTGAGGGCTCCCTCTTCTGGTTTGGGATTACACATATATTCTCAGTTATTACATGTTTTCTACATAGTCTTATCTCAGAGAAGTCATCCTCCAGGGAACATACAGAGTATCTATTCTATGAAATAATATTTGTAGCATTAAAGTTATAATACTATGCAAGAATAATAAAATTCTGCATCAAAATTTATAGACAAGACAAGTAGTTTGTTTAGGCATGGTTTGTCAGGAATTACAAACCTGCGCACATATATTCAAACGCACATAATTATAGAATCAATTCTTAATGCGCATGTGAACGCCATCAGCGTCTATCACAGGTTCACGTTTAAAGTCTGTTTAGAGAGAACGGTGTCGTCTTAGCGGCCCCTAATGTAATAACAAATGATCATTTAGACGGAAGTGAATCAATCAAAACTAACTTTAGCTGGAAAAAACATTTTTCAAGAACCACTATAAAAGCAAACCAGTCACTGTTACCATAAATTAAATGTTTATCTCTGTAAAGCTGCTTTGAAACAATCTACATTGTTAAAAGCGTTATATAAATGAGGATGAGTTGACTTGACTTGACAAGACATTTGCATTCAAAGTGTTAAGCGAAATCTCTTACAAGTGCCATGTCATAACCAGATATTCATTAGCAACATGGCCTCCACATCACCATGATCTTCAGTGGCCTGCTAATTCAGTATGTTCAGATGTTTGAGTCTTACGGACATGTTCCCAGCTTGAATGTAACCGTTATGCTTGTGGCAGATGGATCAATGACATGGCACTCACAAAACAAAAAAAACTTTTTATAAACTTTTATTATTTTTTCTTAGGGGGAAAAATAATTTAACAATGCTTATAATTATTTTAAAAAACTTTTGTCCCAAACAAATCCATGTGGTGCAACCAACATGCAAAAAAACATAATACATGTTATAGGATAGAGGGGACATCTGACCTCATGACTGTGTCTGTAACAGTAATCAAGGAAGGCAGGCAGAGATGAGGATCCAAGTGCAGTGGAGTTTAATGAAACAGACAAACAATAATGAACATAAAGCTGGAACAAAATAACACCGGGAAACAATGTTAATAAGATAAAAAGGGGGAGTAGCTAATAGGAAACACCTGGGGAAAACTAATCAACAAGAAAAACTACAAAGGACTACAAAACATGGCATAGAACAGGAAATAACATAAAAGTCCACACAAGACAAGGGGAACAGAAGACAGGAATCAAGACAGAGCCCCTCTTTAAGGAGTGGATTCTAAACAAAAGTCCAGGAGGGTGGTGGAGCGGAGGCAGAACGTGGGAGGGATGGAGGGCCAGGCCTGTGAAGCAGAAGAGGGCCTGGAGACAGAGGCAGAGCAGGAAGTTCAGATATGACCCCTGCGGTCACGTCGAGGTACACCAGAAGTTCAGGTACGACCTCTGCGGTCGAGGTACACCAGGAGTTCAGGTACGACCTCTGCGGTCGAGGTACACCGGAAGTTCAGGTACGACCTCTGTGGTCGAGGTACACCAGGAGTTCAGGTACGACCTCTGCAGTCGAGGTACACCGGGAGTTCAGGTACGACCTCTGCGGTCGAGGGACACCAGGAGTTCAGGTACGACCTCTGCGGTCGAGGTACACCAGGAGTTCAGGTATGACCTCTGCGTTCGAGGTACACCAGGAGTTCAGGTACAACCACTGCGGTCGAGGTACACCAGGAGTTCAGGTACAACCTCTGCGGTCGAGGTACACCAGGAGTTCAGGTACGACCTCTGCGGTCAAGGTACACCAGGAGTTCAGGTACAACCACTGCGGTCGAGGTACACCAGGAGTTCAGGTACGACCTCTGCGGTCGAGGTACACCGGACGTTCAGGTACGACCTCTGCGGTTGAGGTACAACGGAAATTCAGGTACGACCTCTGCGGTCGAGGTACACCGGAAGTTCAGGTACGACCTCTGAGGTCGAGGTACACCGGAAGTTCAGGTATGCCACTGCACAATCCTAACTGGACAAAAGACTATATTGAGATTGAATTACAACTGAGTGGTTCTGCTTTTATAGTGGGTGTCATGGAGGAGGATCGTGACACTCCCACTGCATCTGCCATGCCAGAGTCTCCAGGCGTGTCTGGTGTCAGAGTGACGTTCACTGCACCTGAGCTATCCAAGGCTGTTCTAAGTTTTTGCCGGCTTCCTTTGAAAACCCTGTCTGTCCAGTCACGACTACGGTGCTCATCTTTGAGGGTCCTGCCTGTCCTGTCACAGCCTTGGAGGTCCTTATTGGAAACCCTGTTTGTCCTGTCATGGCCATGGGGGCAGTGTTGCCATCTTAGCGCATTTGTCACTATTTTTAGCGACTTTTCAGACCCCTTTAGCGACATTTTTTTCAAAAAAGCGATTAGCGACAAATCTAGCGACTTTTTGGACAAACTTCAGTATCCTCCAAATGTTACTGTCCTGCGAGCGTGAGGTCTTACTTTCTCCCTGGCGTTACTCTCTCTAGCTGTGTCTACCCTGTTCAGTGAATGGCTGAGAGGAGTAGCAGCACATTCATCTATTGAGCGCACGCCAGTTTTTTTGTTTTTCCACGGACTTATCACTTATCTACTTCTCTTTTGTTTTATATTTAAAGAATTTAGTTTGACCATTTTAATTTCCTTTCTTTTCTTGTGCTTATTACTTGTAATACTCAATATAACAGAGCTTTCATCCACAGTTCCCGAACTCTCTCAATTCAGATAATTTTACACATATAAAACATTTTGTCATTCATTCTATCATAGCTACTCGTTCTATTGTCTCACAAAAAAAATGTTAGGAAATGAGAACAGCTTTATTGGACATTCGGCTATATTATATTATATTATATTAAAATACAGTATGTGAGCATTTAGAAGAGAATTTAGAGAGAAAACACATTACGCAGGCAGAACACAAGTACGACGCGATGACTTCATGAATATGCTAATTGACGTATGACTTCATCTAGCGACATTTAGCGACTTTTAGTGAAGGCGTTAGCTACTTTCCTTTGAAAGTAGTTGGCAACACTGCATGGGGGCTGCCCTTGAACTCTGTGCCAGTCCTGTTACTGCTATGAAAGTTGTCTCTAGATGTCCTGCCTGCCCTATTACAGCCATAGAGGCCATCTAAGAACTTTCTGCCTGTCATATTGCAAACACGGAGGCCATTTATGAGCACTGTTCCAGCCCTGTCACGGCCCTAGAGGCCACCTTTAACCTCTATATGTTGTATGTTACAGATCTGCCGGATCAGCCGTGGTGTCTTGCGGTTCCTTCCATACTGCCATGGTGGTTGTCAGTTTCATCTGCTTTGCTGTGGTGGTCTTCTGCACCACTGTGGGGGCCTCCAGTTTCACCTACTCTGCTGAAGTGGTCTTCGGTTCCCTCTGCTCCGCTGTGGTGGTCTACAGTTTTGCTGTGGTGGCCTTCTGCTCCACCATGGGAATCTTCAGCCCTGTCTGCCCGGTGGTGGTGGTCATCTGCTGGTGGTCATCATCTGGTGGTCATGGTGGTCTCCAGCTCCTTTGAGGTGGTCTTCAAGCCAACCTGGGTCAATCTGGCCACCTGCTCTACCCTGGCCACCCAACTGGCCAGGTCTAGCCTGCTCCGTCCTGGCTCCCTGATCCATTCAGTCTCCAGTCC
The DNA here is from genome assembly GCF_051911475.1 of Siphateles boraxobius. NCBI lineage: Eukaryota > Metazoa > Chordata > Actinopteri > Cypriniformes > Leuciscidae > Siphateles > Siphateles boraxobius. The sequence goes on along the minus strand of NW_027508699.1, from coordinate 7,713,767 downwards.
TGCTTCCATTCCGCAGACCTGGCCCTCTGTCCCACCCTCGGATCTGCCTCCTTTCCACCTCCCTCCTGGACTTATTCTTGTTTTAGGAGCATTTGAAAGCCACTCCTTTTGAGGGGGGTTATGTCACGATCCGGGTCTTTTGTTTTGTCTTGTTAAAGGACTTTTATGTTGAAATGCATTCTGAGTTTCCATTGTGACTAAGTTACTTTCCTGTGTTTGGTTTCCATTCCTCTGTGTTGTCATATTAGTCACCATCGTCACCTTCATTAGTTCCAGCTGTTGTTAATTATCTACTCATTGCTTTGTGTATTGAAGCTCCTGCTTTTTAGTTAGGTTTTATGAGTCGTTCTTGGTGTAGCATGTAGTTTACCTGGGGGTTTTGTATGTTCCTGGTTTCCCTTCCGTGTTGTTTGGATTATTTCTTTATGCTCTCGATTGGATTATTTGCCTTGTTCTCTGGTCTGGATTGTTTATGTTTTGTCTTTTGTTATTAAAGCTGTGTGAGCATTTGGATTGGCCCTGGGCTCATTCTTGCACACCTGTTACAGTGGCAAGGTCAGTAAGTCTCTAAAATATCAGATAATTTAAACTTCTAATGATAAGGCAAGGTTAATTCAGGTTGTAAAATGCCACATGGTGCAACTCCCCAAAATGATATTCATTCATTTATTCATAATTCATATAATAAAAAAAAGTTTTCTTTAAAAAATATATATTAAAAACTGTTTGTAAATTACTTTTAAAATATGTATTCAAGGTGTAAGGACATGTTATTTTTTTATTTTATGTAATATTATGGTTTAATTGATTACACCACATGACACACACAACATTACAAAATGATAAAAGACTTTCAAAATATGAAACCAATGTAAATACAAAAATACATTTCTAAGTACTTGGTGTCACGGTTAAGTAATAGGAAAAAATCGGCCTTTAATATTTCAAAACAGAAAACTCAGGAGATCGCTGGAGAACTAACAAACACAAAACCATGTATAACAGATGATAATAGACACATGAACTAGGGATACTCGGGGCTTATATACACAGAGAATGTAATCAAGAGAGAAACATAACAGGTGTGTGGAATTAGGAACTATGGAAGCTAATTAACAAACAGGGGAAATTAACTAGGAACTCAGGCAAACAGGAACAGAGCAAACAGTGAAAAAACTAAAACAGGAAAGACACGTTACACTTGGCACATGTTTTACAATTTAAAAGATTTTCCCTAGCACCATGCTCTAACCTAATATTTATGAAAATAATTATTTTTGTCATGTAGAGCAAGTCATTTATAAACTATTAATCCAACCAGAAAGGCAAAGCAAATCGTAGTGCGAGTCTGCATTTTAAATATATATGTGTGTGGTGCGAGAGTGTGCTTTGGGCGTTGACCCTGTCTGCCCAGCAATGACCACATCCCACATAAGGAAAAAGAGGCGTAGTGCCAGTGAAGTCAGTAAATGAGTGCTGGTCAGAAAGCCTGCTTCCATCAATGGAAGGCACAGAGAGCCCTGGTGTCTGGTTGCTGTTGAGAAAGAGTGAATGGAAGGGGGAAAGAAAGTAGAGGGAACAGCACCACAGAGCCTCCTCGGCAACCGTGTACCAGGCTGTACAATAGCTTCCTCTGTTCAAGAAGAGAAAGTGCTAAGGGTTGGGCTCATTGTATGAATGTGAATGTGTGTTTGTGTTTGAGAGCTTGTGTTGCACTGCACACATATTTGTTTAAGCATGCGCACTGACACCTGAACACAATATGCACCAACACACCCTTTAGCGGCTCTCACAAGAGTCTCATAAAACCCTTAAGCTAGCCTGAAACTAGTCTATACTGTCAAAATCCTTGGCCCAATATACCTATTCATCCATTGCATATTTTTCATACACCAATATCTGTTTTCTATTAAATGTTTCAACCTAGCTGTCCGGGCAACAGCAGCACAGTATGGTGGGGAGAAACATCAGGCCTGTTTTTCAAACTGCCATTGTGAATGACTTCAGTAATGTGATCTAATGGCAAGTTGGGGTGGCCCCTCTAAGAGAGGCCCCTAGTTTAAACACTTTTAATGGAACAATTGCTGCCAGTTTGTTTGTACTTCAAGGGTCAGTTCGCCCAAAAAACAAAAACACAAATTATGATATTTTAATAAAAACCTGAGAGATTCCTGAGCCCCTCCATTTAAACATTGATCAGCGAACAGAAGCTCAATCGAACCTGCTTGACAAGTGAGAACAAACATAATTTTTTCCAAATTTTTCAAAAAATCTCAAATTTGCTGCGTAACACGAGAACACATTGGTTCTCGCATGTCAAGTGAACATGTTTGAGCTTCCGTTTAAAACAACTGATGAGTGAGTGGAAGAATGTTTATATGTGAATAAAAGCCTAAATTCAATCTAAATTCATCATATAAAGCGATTGTGTCTCTTCAGAAAATTTGGACTAAACCACTCAATTCATATGGATTAGTTTTACGATCTCTTAATGAACTTTTGTGAAGCGTCAAAGTGGTAGTTGCATAGCTGTCAGCGGAGGGACAGAAATCTCTCAGATTTCATCAAAAATATCTTCATTTGTGTTCCAAAGATGAACGAAAGTATTACTGTTTGGAACGACATGAGGGTTAGTAATTATTGACAGAATTTAAAGTTTTTGGGTGAACTATCCCTTTAATGAAAGTCTAATGGCTTGAGAAGAAGTGAAGGTGAGTAAATTAGATTTCATTTTTTGGTGAACTATTCCTTTAAAGTACAATCTTGATGAGGCACCATTTCTCTGCATTCAAGGAAAGTTCAGTTAGAATGCTTACAGTGGGCCATACTTGGGGAACAGAATGTAAACAAGCATAAATAAAATATATTGACACAAAAACAATTCACTTTCTGGTTGTCAAAAGTTAGCGGAACAAGCTCATAGTTGGTGATGAACTAGTTTTTCTAGTTCTGAGAAAAGGTCAAGCATTATTTGTTTGCAGATGCCACTTGATTTGAAATCTTAACCTCACTGTAACTTCACCATATCATGTTTACTCATTAAATAAGTGCTCTGATTCAGTATGCAAGACATAACACACCAATGCTTAAACTACAAAAAGTGGTAGACCCCTTGAACCCAGATTTTGCTCTCATCTGACCTGCCTGTTTGAGTAGAACCAGTCATTTGATGTAGCCTTTGGTTATGCAAATCACAAATTGCCTCTGCTTCCTTTTCTCCTACAGTGGAAATGAGACATTCATTGTGTGTTCAATTACATGCACTTCTCCTCCATCCTATTGAAGCACACCTTTGAAGTCTTGCAATTGATGAAGCAATAAACCATAGAAGAATCGTCTTCTACTGCATTTGTTCTCTTAAAGAACAGCAAGCCAAAAATGTGATGCGTTTAGTATTTAGGAACAGGGAATATTGACCATTCAGTCTTCTTATACCAGATTTTACACAGCTTTATCATACTTGATTCTGATTGGTCAATTGTGACATCCAGCGGTATGTTATTCCCATAGAACAACCTATAAAAACTGTTTACACAGGCTCATCCGGGTAACTGAATTATGTGCTTTATACGCTGTCATGTGTCGATGCTTTTAAATGAAAGAGGAACCGTGTCGTCTTGCTGGGAATGAACTGTTTTATTAACTGACCTTTATTGCTACAGCTAAGCTACTTGAGCATAACACAGTCACATGTCTTTTGCGCTCCCCGAGGCGCACCCCACTGACGTCACCGTTGCGCGACTCCCACAACCTGTAGTTATATATCACAAAATCTCCCCCTTTTCAAAGGTTTAAAGTTTCAACAGTTAAACAAGATGTACTACACATCAAATAAAGATAAACATGAACATAACAGTCTCTGGGTGGTTGATGAATTACATTGGCATTACTTATTGTGATCTCAGGCACTTAATTTCTATTTATCCTGTCAATTATCAGATCTTCTCCAAACATAACAATCTATTCCCATGAAACATAACTCGGGAACACAATGTAGCTCGATTAACTATACTTATCACCCAAAACAGAAATACTGAGGAAACAGTGTGAAGATAAGTATCAATAAGTGTTCAAGTGTCTCTATATCTGAGAGGAACTCTGACCACACGACCTTTGGATGTCACTTGAACAGTTCCCTGAGGGGACGGTTGGTGTGGTGAACACACCACAGGTGAATCTTTCAGTCTATGGAAAGAAGCAGGACCACCATGACTGGGTCTAGCCACAGAAGGAGGACTGCTGGGCAGCTGCAGCGAAGATCCCTCAGACTGCTGCTGCTGGTCTGGAGAGTCAGCAAGCTCCGGGACTGCCTGCAGATGTCTTCTATTGCGTCGCAGCACTGCACCGTTGTCTGTCTTCACGATGTAAGACCAGGGCTCACTGCACTTGCTAATGACTTTAGCAGATGCTTTCCACCCCTTTTCTCCATCCAATTTCACTCTAACTGCCTGCCCAGATTGGAGTTAAGGAAGTGGCAGAGCAGAGTGACGGCGATCGTGGAAGAACCGGTAGGCTGATTTAGCCTGAGCATCCTTCTGCTGGATTTGATGTCTGTCCACAGGAGAAACTTGTAGTTTTCCTTCCAACATAGGAAGTGTGGTCCTAATGTCTTTTCCAGCCATAAGTAAAGCTGGGCTCACCCCCGTAACAGCACTAGGGGTGGCTCTGTAACACATTAGAGCAAGATATGGATCAGGCTGCTTTAGAATGCGCTTAGCAGTCTGCACAGCTCTCTCAACAGCACCATTTGCTTGGGGGTAATGAGGGCTGGTAGACATATGCACAAACCCATAGCTTTGGCAGAAGTCTTGAAACTCACCCAAGGTGAATTGTGTGGCATTGTCGCTCACCAGCTCCAGCGGTATCCCCCATCTTGCAAACATGCCTTTGAGCCTGGTAATGACCTGGTGGCTGGATGTTGAAGACAGGTGGGAAATTTCAATGTCCCTAGAATAATAATCAGTCATAATGAGATAATTCTGTCTTTCTAGCTCGCACAAATCAGCAGCAATGCTCTGCCAGGGTCCCCCAGGTAAAGGTGTGGCGAGGAGCGGTTCACATCTTTGAGTGCGTCTATTTTCAATGCAGAACTTACATGTTGACACTGTGTTTGTGATCTCTGCACTGATACGAGGCCACCATACTGACATCCTAGCTCGAACACGACACCTTGTTAGACCTTGGTGTCCCTCGTGTAGCTGTTTGAGCACTTCTGACCTAAGTGCAGTTGGGATAACCAGTCTATCTTGATACAACACTTGTCCATCGGTCTAAGAGAGGTGAGCTCTGGCAGAATAATATCCCTGCAGGGATGGAAACAGCGATGTCCTTAGTGGCCATCCATTCCTAATGAACTGCACAATCTTTTGAAGCTCTTCATCCTCTAGTGTAGCGGAGCGGACTCTGTCAAGTTTTTTCGATGAAACAGGCGTATTTTCTACCACTGACTCCACATATGCTTGAACGTCCTGGTCAGTGTGTTCATCACCACTGTCAGTCAGTGGGCTCCTAGAGAGAGCATCGGCTATTATAAGCTGCTTCCCTGGGACGTGCTCGGCCACAACATTGAATCTCAGTAGGCGCATTAGGAGTCTTTGGCACCTTGGAGGGACCTGGTCCATGTCATATGTATTTATGAGGGGTACCAGTGGTTTGTGGTCTGTTTGTAGAAGGAAGTTTTCCATGCCTTGCACATAGCGAGCGAAGCGCTCACATGCCCACATCCCTGCCAGACACTCCTTTTCAATTTGGGAGTATCTCTTTTCTGCATCTGACAATGTGCGGGAGCAGAATGCAACTGGCTTTAACACACCCTCCTGTTCCTGCAATAATGCCGCACCTAATCCATGGCTGCTCGCATCGGCGCTGATGACAGTCTTGCGGTTAACATCATAATATGCAAGTGCTGACACAAGCATAGCTTTCACTTTCTCAAACGCCGCTTCTTGAACATCACTCCACACCCACTCACTTTCCTTCCTAAGCAGGGCAGTGATTGGGATGCAGCTGTGAGGAGAGGCCAGGCAGGAACTTTCCAACGTAGTTGACAAGACCCAGAACCTGTTTAAACTCCGTAACATTGGTTGGGCTTGGCATCCGTGTGATGGCTTTAACTTTGTCAGTGTCAGGTCTCATGCCTTCTGCAGTTATGAGGTGGCCGAAGTACTTTATTTCTGTTTTGCCAAAATGACACTTGGCCTTGTTCAACTTTAAACCACTGTCCTTTATGGTCATCAGCACTGCATTAAGACGGGTGTCGTTAGGGATGGGAATCGAGAACCGGTTCTTCTTCAGAACCGGTGCCCAGTGAACCGATTCCTTGGAACCGTTAGCATGCTTGCTTAACGATTCCTCTTATCGGTTCCGCTCGTTGCAAATGTGTCATGACGTCACACACGCGCTACGTTGTTTTGGTTATATTTCACGCGAAAAGACGACAATACGGTCACTTGCAAAACTTGTAAAATTTCAATTTCGTCAAAGGGAACTACCTCCATTATGCAGAAACATTTGGCCATACAGCATGCAATTCATTTGACGCGAGTGTGAGTAATTAAAAATGCTCCAACTACTTTAAAAGCCTACATCTGGGCACATTTCAGCTTTTATGAACAACCTGGTAAGCACGACCTGGAGAAGAGACAGTGCGTGTCCGCTCATGTCACGCACAAATAGAACATGCAGGAGGTAATATCACTAACTTGAAATACCACGTTAGCCGTGTTCACTCGAGCTGTTATAACGCCTGCAGAGTCTGACTGCTTTAGAGTAAGCATGAGCTCCAATATCACCCGGATCTGCAGCCAAAAACAAATCATCCACCCGCCCTGATGTTATCTGATTTATGTATCCGCACCCGATGGTCAAATTACAAGTATTCTGTGTTGTTAAGCGTGATTATAAATGGATGATCGTCTTCAACAACGGACTCGTTGACGGATGCGCGCGTCTCAGGGTAACATTATACACTGATGAATGAGCGCTGCTTTTAAATGAACATTTCTTTAAAACAAAATTGATTTGACAGAATTTCATTTTCTTAATGGCATAAACAGACTTTAGTCCCATGAATCGAGATATCGAATTGAACTGAATCGATTACATGATAATCGTAATCGAACCGAACCATGAGACCAGTGTAGGTTCAAACCACTAATACTCTGTGCTGTGTCTTCTGGTCAGATATTAAAGCGAGTTAATACAAACAAACACATTTGTACTTATTCCCTCACCCAATGAGAATCGATAAGAGAATCGATAAGGAATCGAATCGATAAGCAATATCGATAATGGAATCGGAATCGTTAAATTCTTATCAATTCCCATCCCTAGGTGTCGTGTTCTTTCCTTGTTGCTCCATAAACAAGTATGTCGTCCATTACTACGACAACTCCATCATGACCCTTTAACAGTGTCGACATTTGTCGTTGGAAGATTTCTGGAGCCGATGTGATACCGAATGGCAGCCGTCGGAAACAGAATCTCCCCATTGGGGTGATGAAGGTTGTCAGCTTTTGGCTTGCAGCATCCAAGGGGATCTGCCAAAATCCGCAGGAGGCGTTAAGGATAGAGAACACTTTAGCTCCGGCTAGCTTGGGAGCAATATCCTCCAATGTTGGCATGATGTACCTCTCTCGCTTAACTGCCTTATTTAAGCGTTTTAGATCGACACACACTCGCACTTGCTCCTTGTTCCTCTTCACTACTGGTACCATCGGGGCACACCAGTCAGAAGGCACTGTAACCACCTCAATTATGCCCAGGGCCAGCATGCGTTTGAGTTCAGCCTCTACTTTAGCCAGAAGGGGGAACGGGATGCAACGTGGCGTCGTCAGTGAGTAGGGCTCACAGTCAGCTTTAAGTTCGATTTTTACGGGGTCGCACTTGAGCAAACCAATATCCCCAAACACCTGACTTAACATTACAGTGTCCATCCCATCTACTCTCATGACCAGTCCCATTCTTGTGGCAACACTCCGTCCCAGGAGGTTGTGAGAGTATGGCCCTTTAATTACAGTTATCCAGAATCTGTACTTTTCTCCTTTGTACTCACTTGTTGTCAGGAACTTGCCAATACTCTTGACTTCGCCCCCGGGGCTGGTGATGGGTCGTTTCACTGTAGTGACCAGGCGGGAGCGCTGTGGCAGTCTCATGAATGCAGCCTGTGATATTACACTGATGTCTGCCCCAGTATCTATTTTGAATTTCACAGTGCTGCCATTAACAGGTAAGTCAACGAGCCATTTATTTTCTGAATCAGGTTGATCCATTATGTCTGACACATGTTCAGTAACTTCTCCAAGGAAAAACATCTCATCTGTGTTAGTGGTGCTGCTAGGCATTGTAACCACCTCTTTCAGCATCCTCGTCTGACAAGCTGCCTCAAAATGGTAAATTTTTTTACACCTTCTGCACTTTTTATTCTTGGCTGGGCAAGGATGTATTTTACCATGTTGTCTGTTACAGCGGGGACAGGTAGGATGCTGTTTTGACTCACTGTGTTCCTGTTTTTTCTGCCATTGTCCATCGTTGCTGCTCCTTCTGCCATGGAACGGCCGGCTCCCCTGTCTCATGGCGTCTAATGCACACTCCGAGCGCAGGCTCACATTCTGTTGCTTTATTTGTTCGTTCTGGCGCGCTATTTGAATAGCTCGTTCAAGAGAGAGTTCCGGCTCGAGCTGAAACTTCTGTGATACATCGTTGTCAGATATACCAATAACTATTCTGTCCCTGATTGGCTCATCTTTAGTGTGCCCAAACTCAGAATACTGTACAAGTTCGTATAAACTTCTCACAATGCCTCTACTTACTCACCGGGCTTTTGTGCTCTCTTGTGAAAACATGCTCTTTCATGGATCACGTTTCTCTTGGGCACAAAATGATCGGAGAATTTGACTATCACCGTGTCATAGTCCAACTCCGGTCTACCTCTTTCCTCTTCGTCGTCATCCTCTCCGCCGTCATCGTACACAAAGGAATCATAAATCGCTTCCGCCTCTCTCCCCATTGCGTAGAGAAGCGTGTTTACTTGCACTTCACCGCTATCTTTGTCCAACTTTGACGCCACCCGAAAGCGGTCGAAACGTCGGCGCCACATCGGCCATTCCGCCGGCCGCGTGAAGTCAAAAGATTCCGGAGGTCCGAGCTTCGCCATGTCTTATTTTCAGAGCGTGAAGTCGGCCACTTCTGACACCATGTCATGTGTCGCTGCTTTTAAATGAAAGAGGAACCGAGGTCATTGTTTTCAGCCCGAGTGAAAGGTCTCAGTGTATAAGCCCAGACTTGGGGAGCCTATCTCCCTTTAAGTCTACAGGAGTGCGGAACTTGGGTGTTCTTGTTGACCAGTCTCTAAAATTTGACAAACACATATCAGCTGTCATCAGCTCCGGTTTCTACCAACTTCTAAATCTAAATCTTGATCTAAAATCAAAGGCTTTCTTACTCCGATAACTTTGGAAATGGCGGTTCATGCATTCATCACGTGTAGGTTAGACTACTGCAATTCACTTTATTATGGGATATCAGTTTCTCAAATTGCCAGTCTACAATTGGTCCAAAATGCTGCGGCTAGACTTATTCTCAACTGTCGCAAATATGACCATATCTCTCCAATTCTTAAATCATTACACTGGCTGCCAGTCCGGCAGAGAATAGATTTTAAAATCCTCCTATTTGTTTTTAAATCTTTACATAACTTAGCTCCAGTCTATCTTTCCGAACTTATTCATCCCTATACTCCGTCAAGAAGCCTAAGGTCTCACGACCAGGCTCTGCTGGTAGTCCCTCGTGTCAGACTTAAGCGTAGAGGGGAGCGTGCTTTTGCAGTGGCAGGGCCTCATCTGTGGAACACCCTACCCCTAGAGATCCGAACGGCCCCCAACCTTTCTATCTTTAAGTCCTTGGTAAAAACCTACCTGTTCTCTATAGCATATTAATCTCTATTTTTAATTATTTTTATTATTTTACAATTGAGTCTCTGACAAGGCTACTCGTAGCTTTGCTGCTTTTTATGTGTTCCATGGGTTGTTTTGCTGTTTTTACTTTTCTTATTTGTCTGTTCTGTAAAGCACTTTGGTCTGTCTAAGCGGCTGTTTAAATGTGCTATATAAATAAATGAACTTGAACTTGAACTTGAACCGTGTCGTCTTACTGGGAATGAACTGTTTTATTAACTGACCTTTATTGCTACAGCTAAGCTACTTGAGCATAACACAGTCACATGTCTTTTGTGCTCCCCGAGGCGCACCCCACTGACGTCACCGTTGCGCGACTCCCACAACCTGTAATTATATATCACAACATACGCTTACTAGGAATGTTTTTTCTTTGCGTTTGGTGAGCTAATAAAACAAATGAAAGTGCCGTACCCCTTAAATGTCGATCTAATTTGATGCTTTGCATTTAAAGAGCTGATAATATATCTTGACTCAGATCAATATTTCATGTCTAATTATTTACTTGAGTGGCAAGTAGCCTTGTAATAAGCAGGATTATGTACATCTAGCTGGTTGTTATCGCAGAATAAACCTCTTCAGGCTGATGCAACCCAATCCTGAACCCCCTTTTGGGGTTTATTCTGCGGTAACAACCGGCTGGATGTACATTATCCCTTACGTAACAAATCAATAGGTTTTAAGAAAGAGCCTTTAGAGTATAGGAATAGGTTTATACATATACAGTATATACATATACAGTCTATGATTGGATCATTATTGCAGTGATTATTGTGTTTCTAGCATGTTTTATGTTTTACAACAGTTCTTCTAACCCTAGTTGATAGAGTGTGTAGCTTTTTATTTCTTAAACAACCATGTAGGAAGACACACCATGGCCATATTCGAGGATGACAATGATTAGGCTCAAATTGTGAAAGAATGTTTGGGAGGAGCATGAAGAATCAGTTTCATGATTTCAGTTATGAGCTTAAATTCATTAAAAGTCTTTGGGATGTGCTGGAGGAGACTTTACGTCCTGGACTCTTGCATTGTCAAAACAAGATCTGGACCAAAAATGTATGCACCTCTTGATGAAAATAACATCATAACATTTATTTCCATCAAGAGGGAAGTGTACTGTATCATCCCATGGCTCTCAATCTAAAAAAGAAAATGAAAAAAGTTAGACATTTTTACCTTGGTATTTTATACTGGCATCCACTGACAATCCATTATCCTTTGAACAGTCAGGTGGAGTGCCATATTAATAGCAATAATTTATAATCACCATCAACTACCATTTGCTTCATAAACTATATGCCAGCAGGACTTGGTAGTTGATAAAATATGTGGTCTGCAACATTGCTCTGCTTATCAGAAGTCCGGATTACTATATAAAACAGATTAATAAAAGAAACATGTTCATCATTGTCTTTTACACCAGGTGTAATGTAAATCTTAAATCAACACTATGCAGATAGTTGCTACTGAATATAGAAGACATGTTAATGATGTCCTGGAAGGGTAAGCATGATGTCCTAAACCACCTTATCAATTCCACAGGACTCAGGTGGTCTTCAGTTCGAGGGACTTCTGAAGCAAAGCTGCTTATGATGACACGGACAGTTCAAAATCCTCACTAAGCTGTTCTCACCAGACTTTAGACTCACAGGACAAGGAAGATGAATTTCTGCTTATTTGTGTTTTGCAGAAGTGTGGATGGCATTTAAAGAGACGGTAACACCTCGTCATTCATAATGCACCTTGGTAAAGTGATTCTCATCAGGTTGTTGATTAAAGTGTGCTTGGATAAGACAAGGCTCCACTGTCAGTCCCACAATTCACTGTGCAAACATGTATTGGCAGTGCCAGTTCAGTTTTGTGAACTCTGGGGGTACCTAAGGCAAAGAAGACACGGCTAAAGTACACTCATAAAAAGTTACTAATGAACATTACTGAACAATGACAATGCAAATAAAATGACAATATTTGTCTGAGCAAATCAGTACATGGCATAGGGCCATGTTTTACACATAATGCAGCTCTCAGGTCTTACTGGATGCCTGTGTGCAATGATGTGGCAGGCTGTGACATGCAACACTACTACAACAACATGATATACAAGATCAATGACTTGCTAGGCCTGTGTGGAAACATTGATTGTGTTTCCATGGGCTGTGCTGACCTCTGCTGACCCCTTCCTGAATTAGTTAATCTCACAACAGGTTTTTTTTTTATCTTGCGTCAAATGGATTGCAATCTGTTTAAGCACCCCAGACTGGGGCCTACGTACATTAATCCAGATAAATTTGAAAACAGCGTTTTCATTTCAAAACGCTCTCTTTCCACACTAGCGTTTTCAAGCGTTTTCCAAAAGTTTCTCATCTACACTGAAATGTCGGAAAACTAAATGCAGTCGCCAGAAGTAAAAAGCTAAAGGTAGGCTATAAACAAACTACAACACCACGGTCCCACAAATTTTCCCAGAATGTTTGAGTTAGACTAGTTTATAAGAGCTAAATTCAACTTACTGCGCATGCATACAACCTTTTAAAAGCTCACTGAGATGATACAGATGGAACAGACAGACATAAAGTTCTCATGCTATTCTACTGGCAGGATCATTTTATCTAACAAAATATCTCACCATTCACTGATGCGTTCAGGTCGCACTCAGTCACTATTATATGTTTGGTCTGAAACGCAACTACTCTCATGTTTTGCTGCAGGACAGCAATTGTGAGTAAATTTGCTGAAACTAGTCATCTAGACATCTTTGCAGGGCTGTGATATGAAGAGTGTACAAAGTAAAATATCATTAGCAACAATGTGAAAGTGAATAGCACAACAATACCGGTATAAACATTCATTGGTTCAATATGCGTCACATAATTAAACATATGTCATAGTTTTTAAATGCCTCCGTTTCACAGTCTACGCTACAATGCAAATTTTAAAATTTATACACTTGGTAAAGCGTTTTCAAAAAGCTCAATTTTCGTTGACATAAACGGAGAGAAAAAGATGCATTTTCAAACGAAAACGTATTAGTGTGGACAATGCCTGGAATGGACATAATAGCACTGGCTTGACCAATGCAGGTATGACGTAAATTTGAAAGCCAAATCATGAAAACGAATTAGCATTTTAGCACCTCCGGTTCCTTCATCTTGAAGTAAATGGGTTTGAAATAAGGTCAAGACACTTTCACGTTTTATTATACGACATAAATACATTAATATTACCCCACTTGTGGTTTATTTTAGGCTGTTTTTTTAAGAAGGGACGTGTGTTTGAAGCGGATGGACAGACGGATTGGATGGATGGACAGATGGACAGATGGACAGATGGATGGACGGATAGACGGATGAATGGATGGATGGATGGATGGATGGACGGATGGATGGACAGATGGATGGACGGATGGATGGACGGATGGATGGACAGATGGATGGACGGATGGATGGACGGATGGATGGACAGATGGATGGATGGATGGATGAATGGATGGATAGAGAGGTTCAGATGGCACACTCTGCTGAACGCTCTGCCAACTCTTGAACCTGTACACACAGCATGCTAGATCAACAACCTTCTCACACCGCTGGACCACTGCCCTTGAAAACATTCACACGACGGCGTACACTCGACGCAGAAGTATAAATTAGTGAAAGTGACACGTTATAGCCAAGTATGGTAACCCATACTTGGAATTTTACCTCTGCATTTAACCCATCCAAGTAAGTGCACACACATTAGGAGCAGAGTAGTGACCTTTGGGTCACCAGTCCAACTCTGTTACCATTAGGCCATGACTGCCTCCACTGATTACACATCTCTTACAAATCGGCGTATAACCTTGGTCACCAAATCAGTCTCAATTCCATAAAGAGCAACGCGGGCATTGTAGTTAAGGAATCCTTATCCCTTCACCTAATCTATTCCTTTCTATAATGAAATACGAATATGAATCTGATCTTTAATCTCAGTATCTCAGATCATCATATTGTGCGGGGAAGGGTGATAATTCATTTGTGGCTCCCTTAAGGAGTGACCGGGTAATATCATTCTGCCCTTCTCGAAATGAATTATTAGCTGTTTCATTGAGCTGAAGAATATGAAGGACATCTGTTGGCTACACGCTGAATGTGCCAGCATTAGACGGTACAGTTTTCCATAGAAGAAGCATTGTTGCTCATACATAACTCATGCAAAACACTAAGTTTGAATGATACCTCAAATTGTGCAGCTTGTTGAGGAAATGTATGCTTTTACTTGAAACAGGGACCTGGGGAATATAGGGACCAACATTGAATAAAGACTTGGATGAGCCCTTTTGACTAGGCCAATAAGAAACCACTGAGAATGTCAAGCAATGACCAGAACACCAAAGCAACTGCATAGAAACGCCCTGGCAGCCACCCACAACATGCTAACATTGTGGTACCACGTTTATCACAAAAAAAGCACCACTTATAAAAAAAAATGTGTTTACAACAATAAAACTTCCATTTATTCAAGCATAAATTTAGCTACAATAAGTCCCTAATGGCATGATGATGAGCGAGAGATGGGAGGTTTAGTCTATTTATTATCCAAATTACACAGACTTTTTTTTAATATCATTTTGAATAGTGTTGCCATAGAAACGCATAATTTCAAGTCCTAGGACGTGAACAGCTCCGAATAGAAAGTCTGGGTTATTTTCTAGACATGGTGTGAACGTACCATTTGCTTCACAAACAAAAATAGTTCCAAACAATAGATGACAAATTGGAGCTCTGAGAAAATTGCCAGTTTGCAAGTTGTAATTATGAGAATATTTTTTACAAGTCTGAATTCTCATTATTACATTACTTTCGATACAACATGCATGCATGCAAAGCAGGAACAGCCGTTGCATCTCCAAACAACAACCAGTTGTGGACTGAATTAAACAGTGGCAGCATCCGATTTCACAGTACTCATAAAAGAGTAGGCAAAAAGTACCTGGACGACCTACTTCACCTGCTGATATTCTGAAGTGTGCAAATGATGGACACTTTACTATCCCATATAATGAATGCTTTACTATCCCATGAGGCCATGGGAGAGGATTTGTGAATGACAGTGAAGCGACGTAACTGATGCTTGTAGGTCACATGATTATGACAACATGGTAAATGTAGTACATTCAGATTACATTAATAATACACACATTCGTAAAATAAAGAACATACTTTTTTAGTGGTTGCGAACTAATTACTTATTCAAAATAAGAGACGTGGACTGAATTTTTACAGTCGCAATGAAACGGAAGTAGCGACAGATCTTTTCTTCTGTACATAAAAGTTTAACGGACTAAATGATTGGAGAGTCTGTCGCATTTAGCGGAAGGTCCGGTTATGACATTTTGGTTGAAAATTAGGTTAAAAAAAACAAGAAAAAAGAAAACACACAAATAATTTGTCGCCACCTACTGGTGTGGCGATTCAACCTACTGCTGAAAAATCCCACCACTAATGCACAGACTGCTTGAAACACACTAGCATAAAAAGTGTAATGATACAAACAGAAAAAAACTCCCAGTTCTGATACTAAATATCAGCACTCAAATTTGATGACCAGAACTAAATTTTGTACAATATGTATTAACTTTAACAGCTAAAGAGACTGTTCCTGGATTAAAGCTAGCTTCTACTTGCAGCATATCGTGCAGCTTGCCCTGTGATCTGACAGCAAGATATGACAAAAGTGCTGAGAAAGAAGATAGAAAACACAGACACACAGGATATCAAGTAAGCCGATTAACAGCCAAGCTCAGAATAGGATCAGTGCGGGTGTCACACGCACAGACAACACAGACACTCAGACAGACACAATCTTGTCCATGAGCTCACATACACACACTCACAGGCTCACACACAGACTCAGATGCCGGCACCTGGAATCCTACCAGAATCTAATATTAGAAAGCAAGAGTCAATTCCTTTGGTTCAGAGGTGGGAGGAGATGACGTCATCTACTGTTATCCATCCAAATCCATGCTTTAATAGAAGAGGAAGAAATGTGTGGAGGGTCCTGGGTCATTCCTAAACACCATGAACTGAACTTCCATTACTGTTCAGTTTCATATTAATAATCGGAGGCACAACCTTACAAAAACAAAAGAGGAGGTCCATTCTTTCATCAATACACATGAAGGGTCCTATCCTCCATCACTCCCATTAACATCCACTATTAACTTTAACCATCATTGTTAACTTTTCTGCAAGCACTCACCCACCCTACACCCTAAAACCAATGCAATTACACACTCACTCACAATATGAGTGTGTATATTTGGTCTTTTATTTCTTGCTTCCTAATTTAGTTGTCTAATAAACACTGTAAACAAATATTGCTGGGCCTTTGATGAGTGGCTTTTGTTACCCTTGTGTAATTTGCTTTGGATAAAGTGTCTGCTAAAAGCATAAATATAAACAAAAGTTGATGTTAACTAAGATGCAAATCCTATAAAGGATGAAATCAAATGTTACATGTTTGGTTTGGGGGAGGCCACAGAGTGTCTGTGCCTCCAGGTTCCTTCAAGCCGGCCCTAGGTAACTCTCAAATTGTTCTACTCACCGGCTACTTTATTAGGTACATCTGTTCAACTGCACATAAATGCAAATATCTAATCAGCCAATAACATGGCAGCAACTCAAAGCATTTAGGCATGTAGACATGATCAATATGATCTGCTGAAGTTCAAACTGAGCATCAGAATGGGGAAGAAAGGTGATTTAAGTGACTTTGAACGTGGCATGGTTGTTGGTGCCAGTCGGGCTGGTCTGAGTATTTCAGAAACTGCTGATCTCCTGGGATTTTCACACACAACCATCAGTTGGGTTTACAGAGAATGGTCTGAAAATGAGCAAATATCCAGTGAGAGGCAGTTCTGTGGGTGAAAATGCCTTGATGAAGCCAGAGGTCAGAGGAGAATCGCCAGACTGGTTTGAGCTGATAAAGGCAAAAGTAACTCAAATAAACACTTATTAAAACCGAAGTCTGCGGAAGAGCATCTCTGAACGCACAACTCTTGAAGCAGACAGACAGCAGCAGAAGAAACACACCAGTGTCACTCCTGTCAGCTGAGAATATGAACAAGAGGCTTCTATTCACACAGGCTCAGCAAAATTGGGCAATTGAAAAAACGTTGCCTGGTCTGATGAGTCATGATTTCTTCATTCAGATGGTAGAGTCAGAATTTGGCCTAAACAACATGAAAGCATGGATCCATCCTGCCTTGAATCAGTGGTTTAGGCTGCTGCTGGTGTAATGGTGTGGAGGATATTTTTTTGGCAGACTTTGGGCCCCTCAGTACCAACTGATCATCGTTTAAACACCACAGCCGACCTGAGTATTGTTTCTAACCATCTCCATCCCTTTAAGACCACAGTGTTCCGATCTTCTGATGGCTACTTCCAACATGATAAAGACACCATGTCATAAAGCTCAAATAATCTCAAACTGGTTTCTTGAACATGAGTTCACTAATCTCAAATGACCTCCACAGTCTCCAGATCTCAATCCAATAGAGCACCTTTGGGATGTGAAGGAACAGGAGATTCACATAATGGTTGTGCGGTCTAACTGCGTGATGCTTTCATGACAATGTGGATCAAAATCTCTGAGGAAGGTTTCCAGCGCCTTGTTAAATCCATGCCATTAAGAATTAAGGCAGTTCTGAAGGAAGGAAGGAATAGTGGGTCCAAACCGGTACTAGCAAGATGTACCTAATAAAGTGGCCGATATTGCCTGACACATGATGACGCTGTGAGAGTCGTGCAAGTGCGCCACCTAGTGGGCAGAGAACGGCATGTCTACAGAACACACAGCCTTCAGAAAGAGCAGGAGAGCATCTCTGACTTCCCTACGTGGCTGAAATAAATCATATACTGTATGTACATGCATGAAAATTTAGCTCAAAACTGCATTTTTTTATTATCATAAACTCCTCTACATAAGACGAATCAGGGAGACTGTTTAAGCCCATGAAATGAGATGGTTGCTGTGTTCATTAATCCTAATTATTTCACCTGAACACTAATACAGGAGGACCACTTGCATCTCACCTTTCTCTCAAAGCTATCATGTTTCACAAGGAAACTCATTACACTTAATCTCATTGGGTTGTACAAGCAACCACAGCTTTGCCTTTAGGGACAATTAATAGCGTCCCTTGCCATGTGATTTCAGTGGCACTTGCCGTATCCAACACAAGATGTCCCTTGACTATACGTTACTAAGCAAAGGATGCTTTGTTTCAAAAAAAGGTGGGGTAACAAAAGGCGAGTTGGTGTGCATGTGTGATGGGGGTAGAGGAAACAGAGATGGTGGGGGAGGAAAGTAATGATAGTAGTGGTGATGGTGATGGTGGGGGTGGGGGGTGGGGGGTATGTACCCTAAATACACACCCCCACCATTCCCCAATTGAATGCATCAACTGGTACAGCTGTTCATGTCTCTGTTTTAAAAAAGAAGCTGCCACCTGCATTTGCATAGGATTTGGAGACAAAGACTTTGGAACTTACCGTGGCCAGAATGTAAAGTTTGACTAACAATTGCTCAATGAAGGTTTGGAAGGAGAGGGGGGACTAATAAAAAAGGTTTTTAAAAAACATTCTTGAAGAATCATGTAAATACATGAACTATGAATATGGCACTCTTTCTATACCATACTATATAATAAATTATTTGCAATAATACAAAGGTTATTCGACAATATCAACATAGTTTAAAAATAAAACTTTACATAATTTCAAAAAACAATTCTCATTAAAGCTAGGACATCTGGTTTAACCCATATTTTTTAAACATGATAAAACATGATCACTTTGCATTGTGTTCCGTTATAAAAATAAAAAAAAGATGTAGGCCTAATGTGTGGTATGAGACGTAGCCTGCTAAAGCGTTTCCAGTTAAAAGTTATGCCACTCATCAAATTTTTTAACCTAAAGAACGCGTTTTGGGTGAAGAACGGGCCCTTTCCATTCCTCGTGTCTTCTTTTCTGTGACGTCGCTGGTGTGCGATACCTTTGAGTGCCGGTAGGCGACAGAAGAGGACGGGGAATTTTAGCGAGTCAAACGGTTGACGATCTATTTGTATGGGATGTGCGCGCTTCAGTTTGTCACATCCACCGAGAACTCGTGCACCGAGCTGTTGGAAATGTTAATGAGGACATTTACCATTTTACATGAACCTCAGCATGACGTGGACATTGTTTTACCAGTGGTTCGTCAGTTTTAAATAGCTGTAAATTTAAGTTTTAGTTTCCCATTTGTCAGTCAAAATGAAAAAAGTATTGATTGTGGAGAGATTTTAAACGGGAAAGGCTGGCCATCGATTCTGGCTGTTTTATTACGTCGTCTGCGCCTCTGGTAAGATAATAATTGTTTAACAAATCTTGGGAAATGTAAAGAGACTAGCCTACTTTAATTTGAACTTTTGTGTCTGAAATCTTTAACAGTCTGCAAGCAGTTTAAATAGATCGTTGCAGTTTCACATCTTTCACAATTTGATAACCAACTTGTGCTGCTATGTTTCAATTGGTGCATGTTTTTAAATACTCACTTCCTCATTTCCTCTTCATCCCGAGCTGTCTATCCAAGTATAAGCATTATCACAAACTTTATTATATTTGATATGCAGCCGATGTGTTATTTGTCAGACTACGTGATTTCCGGAGCCAACATTTTGACGTGTATTTACATGTAGTATTTGATAGATCGGCGCCATGCTGTTGTCACATACCAGCAGTGGTGCTGAAACCTCAAACACTCAAGCTGCTGCCTGCATATGAGATGCACTTCAGTGAAGGCTGGTATATTGAAATCGGTTGAGGCTGGTTGACATCTGCCATCCGGTCTAGACTGAGCAGCTCCTTATCCAGATCAAAGCACATGCTTGCAATGCACTCTGGGAAATGTGTGTGAAAGAGATGCCAAAATGTGAGGTGAAATATGAAATTCAACATGTAACGTGGCATATTTCGTATTTTATATAAAGTTGCTGTTTTCTCTGAGGTGAATTCTGTATTTTTTCTGTTCCAATGCACCCTAAATTTCTCTGTAGAAAAAAAAGTCATAACATATCCACACTCATTCACGTCCAGACCACAAGCATTCAGTTTCCTCAAACGTGACCCTGACATATAAGCTTGAAATAGATGCCTTCTTAGACATGACATCAGCCGGTGTTTTAGCCAAACACACACACACACACACACACACACACACACACACACACACACACACACACACACACACACACACACACACACACACATTCAGTTCACGTCTACTGCGCCAAATGACCTGCGTTTATAAGCCTAGTGGGGAAATCTCCTGCAGCTGTGCGAAGGCGGCGAGGATGCAGATGTGAGTGGACAGTTCACCCAAAAAGGAAAATTCTGTCATTAATTACTCACCCTCATGTCGTTCCAAACCTGTAAGACTTTCGTTCATCTTCAGAACATAAATGACGATCTTTTTGATGAAATCTGAGAGATTTCTGTCCCTCCATTGACAGCTATGCAACTACCACTTTGAAACGCTTCAAAACGTTCATAAAGAGATCATAAAACTAATCCAAATGAATTGAGCGGTTTAGTCCAAATTCTCTGAAGAGACTTGATTGCTTTATATTATGAACAGATTGAATTAAAGCTTTTATTGACATTTAAACATTAATCAGCGAACTTTAACAGAAGCTCAACCGTGCTGCGTAACACGAGAATGAACCTCATTGGCTCTTGAGGATCAAGCTGTCAATGGAGGGACAGAAACCTCTCAGATTTCATCAAAAATATCTTCATTTGTGTTCTGACGAGGAACTTAAGTCTTAAGGGTTTGAAACGACATGAGGGTGAGAAAATTATTAACTGAATGTGCATTTTTGGGTGAAGTATCCCTTAAATGCATGCTTCCAGCAGGATCCCTTCTATAGAAATAAATGTGTAAAATCAACCTTTGGGATATCACACCTAACAGAAAACCTGCATGTTAAGGTCAGGTTGTGTTAAATCTGAAGGATCAGGATGGCTTTTAGGAAAATTGTTTTATTTGGTTGAGTACTACAAAAAAACACATCAGTGGCACTTGACTTTTTTTAGTTTTTCCAGAGTGCTGCAAATGAAGAACACCTTTTGCAATCATGTCAGTTTAGGCATCTATCTGATGTACTGTAGTATAATAGCTTCATATGTCGTCTTATGTAGTTTGGGTGGTCTCATAAAGCTGCCTTTACTGAACCACATAAAATCTATTCATTTTCTCTATAAATTGGGTTTAAAAAGTAGCTTCGGAAAAAAGTATATAGCCTAATGCTTAATCTTAAAAGTGTCAAAGTTGAGTGTAGTGTCTCATGAAGTGAATTAACAGGTGAATCAAATGTTAATTTGAGTCAATGAATATATATTTTGAATGTTTCCTTGCATGATTTGATGTGTTTTAAACAAAAAATATTGGTAGAACTCACAAAATAAAAGTTAAGTTTATTGTTGAACAACAAACTCCACACATACAACAAACAGGCCAAGGTAAAACAAATAATGCAGACAAAACAAAGTCAAAAGAAACCAAAACTCCTTTTTTCTTTGGCCTAGCCCTCCCATACAAAAACTAGTTTATGGTACAACTAGTTATGGTACAACTAAAGTTCATACATAAAATTTACTGGAATGCTCTGAGTTCGATGGCTGTTGATTTTATACATGTTGTCTTTATGTTGAAATATTGAGACATGGTCAAACAAGTAAAATTTCATAAAGAAGCACCGTTTTGGTCACAGGAGATCACGATAAAGTGGCTGACCTCTTCACAATATGTACAAAAATATAAAATGTAAATAAAAATACAAACAAATCCTTGTCTTGCTTATTTCATTGCGAATGCTGGAAATCGGAGTTGTGGTCGGTCCTCTAGAAAATTTTGAATTAGGGGTCAGTTGGTTTACATGGGTGACAAACTTGAAAATGACCATGTTTTATGTGTTTGAGTCCTTAATGCCACTGGCTCCAACAGTTGAGTTAAAGCAGAGGCGTCTACACCTGCTCAGCAATATGAAGCAATCCTTTAATCATCATCATCCTTCTTCTGCTTCTTGGGGTCGACATCATCCTGAAAGAAAAGGGGGATTCGAAAATGAATTACTCGAACGGTGACAAAAGTGGAAACCACCATCACTCGGTTCCAGTATTCTTTTGGTATAGCAATTCATGATTGTACCTCATCATCTTCGTCATCATCTTCAGCAGCCCGTTTTGTTCCTCCAGCTAGCTCGTCGTCATCTTCATCCTCGTCCTCATCCTCATCACCTGCAAAAAATGATCATCAGCCACAATTAAAAAAAATCTTCGAATAAGTTTGTCGTCATGGCAGTAAATTGTGAACATTAATGTTGCACCCACCCTCTCCTTCCTCCTCATCTTCTTCATCTACCTCATCATCTTCCTCATCATCAATTTCAGGCTCTCCGTTCTCTTCATTCTCCTGTTTACACGTTTAAAGGAAAAAAGGTCAGTGCATGTTCTCCATTAAACGCCAAAGTAGATGAATAGTAGAGAACACTGCATGTAATTACCTTTCCATTAGTGGCATCTTTTCCATTTTCCTTCTCCTCAAGGAGCTTCTTTTCTTTCAAGTCCTACAAAAAAAAAATTATGCATTTCTCTTGACTAACATTTAAAAAAACATTAAACTTTGTCAGATTGGAGCCATCTGTGTCCAATAGGCAGAGTCAATGCAGATTACGACTGACGTGAGCAAAACGCCCCCTATGCGCACAAATTTAAATTGCATCTCTAATGACGCCCATCTGACATTGACGCCTGATTGGCTGCCGCAGAGAAGTGTGCTGTCCATCATCGCCTCATGCTCCCGCCTCCTATCGAGAGAGCTCGTTTGTAATCTGACACTTAGTGAGGCTCGGCGGCTGTGTATTGTAAAATGTAAATGCATTAAGCAAGCATATTTTGGCGTCTACGCACTTGCTTACATTGCAGCTCCAGAAAACAAAAGCTTAAAGCGTCAAACAAGCTGGATAATTCAGAACCACGGCGAGCTGATGCCGAACTCTAATGAAAGACAAAGAGCAGCACGCATGGCTTTCACGATCTTATCCATCCCGAACAAGAAAACGACAGAGTTCTGCACGCACACAAACACCGCCGTCACGTTAACCTGGATTTAGTTCGCGCAGTCGCAGAATTGACAAGAAACCGTCGGCAAAAAAAACAAAAAAAACACAACCCGTCATAAATGTCAGAATATCGTGTGCTTCTTGAATTTGCTGTGACGGGACTCGCTTTCAATTAAAGCTCTGTCAAATACAGTTAAATGAGCCTTACACATGCAAATATTTGCATTAATTCGTTTATATAATCTTTAGCCCTTAAGGCGTTTATCAACCACATCATCTTGGACCGCCCCCTTAAATTCACCGACGTCTCTGGCTTTAAACTAGTAAACCAACAAGCCCACGTTGCGGTCGCACTACATGTGAAAATAGAAACTCGTTGGAAATTCATAAAACAGCTTAGCCTACTCGATCTCTGGGCTTGCATATCAACTGCCTCTGTGAGTGTAAAGGGCTTTCGAGTACGAGACAACGGCACCACAATTTACAACCTAGTCAAACAGTTCTGGTAACATTACCATTTCTTCACTTGTTTATTAGCCTACACATAAACTTCAAAAATGGGTTAGGATATTTGCCTTTGAAAACCGATGCACTGCAGCGTTAATCCAAGTTCCGCCTATCGGCTGCATCAGAATCAATCGCTATCGGACATGGTGATAAACCCGAACAGCGGTAATTCGAAATAACTTGCTTCTTTAATCCCGTCAAATGTGCCGCCAATTCTATTTTCCTTTATCATATGTGAGATTTCCTATCGATTTAGACTTTAAGCCGCCTAGACAAACCGGCAAACTTTCAGCCCAGAAGCTATCGACCGATCAACGCGTTCTCAAACCCGCCGTAATGCCACAAACTAACCGGTAATGAACGAACGAATTTAGGAATAAATGAGTGCTCAAAACATTGTTGTACGGAAATGTACATAATCCATAAAACCATAGGACAAACAAAACAAGCAAATTGTGTAACAATAGTCTATTTATGCATGTTTAAGGACCTGGAAAACGAAATAGAAAGAATAACAGGGTTATGGATTTATCGCGGTAAAACAGTTGACGTCTCAGCGCACATCAATGCCGTTCAAAGGGGAACCGACACGCTTGTATAAACAAAGAACCCGCGCGCGCAGACTGTTACATTCCGGACAATGAGAAATTGCGTTTGAATGTGCTCTCATTCCGCACGCGCGATTGCACTAGTTACAATGTATCCCATTTGAAGTTCTAATCATAATGTATCAATTTAAAATCACTTACAGGGCAGTTATCACGTACTTTTGCTTTAATTAATCAACGGTTCTTTCCGGGTAGCTACAGCACAAAAAAGCTTTCGCGTTAAATCTGAACTAGGAGACAAATGAAAGAAAGAAAATATATATATATTTTTTTATGAGAATTTAGTTTATCTAGAGGCATCCGTTCTTACCTTTGCAGATATTTCTTTCACGGAGTCAACCTTCGTATCGGCCATAATTAATATTGTGTATCAATAAAATTCGGAACACAGGAAAATGCGAGAATAATCCTCCTCTATCCTCCAATAATCACTATTGTAATGAAGCTTTCTTATGCCGACGGCATGTGATGAAGGGGGCTTTAATATAGATTTGTGGGCGGGGCGTGAGAGGCGGTCGGCTGTATTTGATTGGTTAGTGGACCCCGAGGGGGTGTGTTTTCAAAGCAATAGAGTGGAACAATGGAAAGTATTTCCAAACGTAAAAGGACACACCCCCAGCCGGTATTTCAACAGAGAAGACACGCCTCCTACCTCCACTTTTCTCGATAAGAGAGAGATGTGCAACGCAATTCCACATTTCCTCAACAAATCCGTTGACACGACATACTAACTCTAATATATGAAGTCGTGCCTCTCTTTTAAAGTTCTTGAAATTAATTAATTAACAAATGTCGTCTGTCCATGAGTTGCTAGACTTATTGACCCCTAAATCACCCCCAAACACGGCACCTACTATTAGGCTATAGCATAGATAGGTAGCCTAGTCAATATGTCAAAGCACACAACGGAAATGTTGTTTTTGAGCACGTAGGGTGATAGGGGTGGCACTTGGGAAACGCTGTTTTCATGCCAGATACAGCCCCTCCCCTTTCCGTCTATTTCGCACTAAACTTAGCACTGAGTAAACGCAAAAACAGCTCTTTTCACCGCTGCCTTCTTTCATCTGACAAACGAAAGGAGAAAATGCGCACAACCCAGCTAAATCTTCAGCAGGCATACCGTTTTAGTTGCAGAACTCCTTTCAGAACAGGAAACCCATGTTTAGACCATAGTCTGATTTTTATTACAGAAAGAAAAAAAAAACGAACCACACGACGTAAGAAGCTGCAACCAATGGAAACGCGTCTTCTGCAAGTTGGGCTCTGTAAATAATACTGTTAAAATGTATTTTAGAATCATTAACAACACGACTTGTGCTTTATTATTTGGGATGAGAGTAGCGTTTAAACAAAGCAGAAGCCATAACCTCACCGGCAAACACAGAGGGGAGGGGAATTTCGGATTCTTCATCATAACCTACATTCAAATTCGACTTTGATGACGAGCCTTCTTGCAGTCGGGCGCTTCTGATTGGACGCCCAAACGATCAGAACCCAAAGTTGACGCTTTGCGCCAAACTATTGGATACCAGAGATGTCAATCAAAGTAATGACCCTCAGATCGCGAGAAAGCCTGGAAATGGATTTCACAAGATTCTTGGCCTGGACGGCGATTTATGAGCAGGTCAAATGTGTGATTGTTAATTAGTGAAGTGTACGAAATGAAAAAATATATATTTTAAGATCAATAATAGATCAATAATATTATTAAACAAACCAGTTTTGCCTGAACGAAAAAAAAACGATTATTAGATCATCTATAATATTATTAGATCAATAATAATTAGCAAAAACCTGTTCCACTAACACATATAGACCATCTTGCAAAAGTAAACATTTAGTTAACAAAAATAGGAAAATTAAGTTTGCCTTTTTGTACAAAGACTATAATATTACAGATTATCATCATCTAAAATAATTAATTTAACATACATCGATCACAGTGCATCTATCATTTTATGATGGATTGCTATAACAGTCATTAAATGATATATTTTTTTACACGTTATTATATGAATAAATATCTGGTTTGTTATAATAAAATCAATGATTTCGTAATTTTGTATGTTAAAAAAATATGGGGAAAAAAACAATAAAATTGTTATAAAAAATAATATAATCAATGAAATAATTATTCTAAAATATAAATAATAATAAATATAACATAATCAATATAATTACTCTTACCTTAAATTCTTAATCTTAATCTGAACACTTATTCTTCACACCAATAATGCTTTAATTCTAGCATCAGGCCAAATTTCCTGCTTCTCAAGCGGATCTCCCCTGAGGCGGAGTATATATTGCTGTACAGGATAACAGACACTGAGAAACACTTCCTCGTGAGTAGGCAGTGAAAACTGTGCATGCGTGGACCTGCCAGAGAGATGTGGAGGAGGAAAGCACTGACTCAGACGATAGCTTCCCGCTCTCTGAGCTTCAGACAGGTTCATTCTTATGACAAGGGCACTTTATTCCCAGTGCAAGACAACCAGTGCCTTAGAAAACAACCCAGCTATCAATGTGCATTTCCTCACCATGTGGTTGAAGGTTCTTCTAAAAATAAAAAAACATGCTCCTCATCAAATAAGTCTGTTATTCCCCTCTGTTTTTATTCTCATAAAAAGTGTCTTGCTCAGAGACAGGAATGTGTTCCCTCTAGTGGGAAACACGTATTACAGCAGCCGCTAACATGCTCTCCTCTGCACAGTGATATTACTACTCTGCCTAATTTATTTTATTCTTTGTTTCAAATCTGCTTGATGTTTGAAAGTAATTTAATCTTTGCTTTAGAAGATTCAGAGAGCCGTATTGAACTTGCTCTTTAGGAATGTTTTGGAACTGAGATGCCGTTTCCGCAAGGAGAAAGTGCTCATTTGAAAATAATAACTCTGGCCTGGTGTAGTTTAAGCATAATGAGAGCAAGTGCGTTCTGGTGATCCCTGGCAGACAATTACTATGCAGCAACGATTATGTTAGAGGCTCAAAATACTTCATCAGACAGGACATAAAAAAACATGCATGCAATAAGATGTCAGTAATTTTGTGCACAAGTCACATGCTCTTAAATATTCAAAGTGTGTAGTAAGGGAAATTGTCCATTCAATAAAAGTTAATGCTGTCCAGTGAACATTTGGCACTGTTTTCACCTGCTAGCCTATTAAGATGCATTTTGGTTGATCGATCACAAGTGGACGGTGCTAAACAGGTGTAAACGGGGTCTATAACGTTTTGAGCGTGTCCACTTCCAGAGTTAGTCGAAAACACATTTGACCGGATTGCTTTCGTAGTGTAGTTTCATCATGTGGTCGAATGCATTCAACCAGCCACAAAAGCCACTTCTCTCCATCTACTGACCTAATGAGTAAACATTATGGAAGTGCGCTAGCCAGACAGGATTTAAACTTTGTCAGCTGGAGACCCAAGTTTGATTTGAAGATGAAAAACGTCCCAAGCGCGATGTTCTCTCTCCATTCCTGATTTCTAACACACACACTCATTTCTCTCGCCATGGTCTTATTGCAGCTGTCAGAGCAGAAACGAAGGCTGATATATTCTCATAATGTCTTCTGTCGTCTCCGGGCGTGTTTAGGCTATATGTAAATAGCGTCAGCTTATTTCGTCCATTAGATCGAGAGATCTGAAAACGTCCATACATTTACCTCTTCCATAGACACTCCCCTCGAAGAAATCAGGAAAGAAGTGGTTGAAAGTGGACAAAAGAGACGGATTAAAACACCAGAAGAAAAAGAGAATGTGTCTCCCTCGTCTACTTGTGTTCCGATCGACCAATACGCATCTATACCAGGTGTAAACAGGGCCTCAGATGCATACAAACAAACATGGCACAGTACAACAAATGTACACATCCTCAGAAAATTTGGACTTGAATGGTTCGGACTGAGCAAGGTGAAACCCAATTCTTCCTGTCCTTCCCACAAGAGTGTGAAGTCATAAATTAGGCATGGTGCCCTTGGTGAAATAATCGATAACAAAAGGGGGAATAAGATAGAATGTGAGGGAGACCTCTACAGAATGCATGTCGGTTATTTTTAAATAAAATAATAGCCTATGGTGAACAGGTAAGCCTAAATTGTCAAAGTCACATGATTTTGAAACTTGTCACTAATTGCTAATAATACTTCAGGTACGTGCTTGATGAAAAAAGGCCTCAAATTACCCCATCTCCAAGACTTGAGATGTGTTCCAATTTGCGTACTTGCACTGTTCTATGACGTTTTGTGGTATACATAGTGTGCACTAGAATAGTGTGCACTAAAAATTCAGAATAGAAAAAGACACTTTAAATACCCGGATGATGCACTTTATTACCTGAAAAAACGAAGTGTGTAATGTTGGACACTTCATGTACTCAACTGTCGCAGCTTTAATTACGTTGTTAAATGACAAAATTACCGTATGTAATTTATGCACTGCACAGTTGAGTGTAAGTTTTGGGACACGACTTTGGTTGTTCTGGATGCCATAGTGATTTACAAACTACTGGTGCATTTAGATGGAAATCAAATTGTCTGCGTTGGAAATCGCATGCTCATGCGTCAGTTGCATTGCGTCACCGCCAGTCCCGAATCCTCTCCCTTGGCCTCATGGGATATTAAAGTGTCCATCGTATGCACACTTTTTATATGCATAAGTAGGTCGTCCGTGTACTTTTTGCCTATTCTTTTATGAGAACTGCGAATTCAGATATACTTCTTTTGTCAGACTGTTTTTCGCCTATATAGTAGGGAAGTATGTGATTTTGGCCGCAGCCCTTATCTTAAATCTTGATACCTTCTTTTTCTGGATGATTTTGAATATGTAGATATGCACAATGTATAATTAGAACATCTCTGGAGGCGCAGTCAGCCCCCTTGGGTACGATTCTCTCTTATCCTCTACGGTATTTGTTAGCAGCTGCAATATGTTGTGGCCGAAGCTCCAGCAACAAATAGAAGAAGAAGAAGAAGTAGTTTTATTTATAGCGCCTTTCCGTAGCTCAAGGTACAGCCACATTATCCAAGAGACATATTACATAGACATAGTCTTGAAGGTAGACAAAATTTACACATTACGAAGTGTAAGTGGTAGTGAATTCCATCATTTAGGAGCATTAACACTAAATGACCTTCCACCTACAGTGGACAACCGAAGACGAGAAATGGACAAAAGTACAGATGATCTAAGGGACCGGACCGGGCAGGGCTGTGGAGTAGATCTGACAGATATGGAGGTGCAAGACCATTAAATGCCTTAAATGTTATAAGTAATATCTTAAAGTGAATATGTGATAGCCAGTGAAGCAGAGGACTAATGTGAGCAGAACGCCTGGTGGAGGAGAGAACTCTTGCTGATGAGTTTTGAACATACTGTAATCTTGCAATACGTTTTTTGGGCAGACCAAGAAATGGAGCATTGCAATAATCCAGACTTGATGTAATTAACACTTGAATTAAGATTTCAGCATCAGGTAGAGTGAGAGAAGATTGAAGGTGGGCAATACTATGAAGATGGAAAAAGAGTTTTTAACAACAGAAGAAATATGAGACGCAAAAAATAGAGTTGAGTGAAATAAGACACCAAGATTACGGACAGATGAAGAAGGAAAGAACATGAACCCCATCAATATCAAAGGACAGGTCCATTCTTTTGACTGAGGTAGCAGGGCCATTCATCAATATTTCAGTTTTGTTATTATTTAATTGAAGGATATTCAGGGACATCCAATGCTTGATATCCCTAATTCATGCAGTGAGTGAGTCAGGCAGGGACGGCCTATCGGAGCTGGTGGTAAGATAAATTTGAATGTCATCAGCATAGCAATGAAATTGAAGTCCATGCATGCGTATGATATCACCAAGTGGATATAAATGATGAACAATAGTGGACCAAGAACCGAACCTTGAGGAACCCCCTGTGAAAGCGGAGCAGTGGCAGATTTATATCCTTGTATAGTGATATAATACTTTGTTGCTGATGTAAATGAGCCAGGAAAGAGTTGAACCAGTGATGCAGGTGTCAGAAAGGTGAGAGATAAATACTTCCATGGCAGACTGTGTCAAATGCAGAGCTTAGATCGAGAAGCACCAAGATGTTTATTAACCATGTCATGAACCACACAAAGAAGAGCAGTTTCAGTGCTATGAGATGGGCGAAATCCTGACTGAAAAGGTTCAAAAAGGCCATCAGCAGCTCAGCATCATAAATTTGAGATTGGCATGTAATTATTCATGTTTAGATGGTCAAGGACCCGGTTTCTCATGGGGGTCACCGCAGCCATTTATAATTCTGCTGGAACAATAGCAGATGCTAAACTACGGTTTATCCTATGTCTTATGAAAGGTGCAACCTCTGGAAAACACATCTTAAGCAAAACAGTGTAGGATCAAGCTGGCAGGATGTGGAATTACACTTCACAATATGAAAGCAGAGCGAGAGTTTGTTGAGTGAGCTCAAATGAACATTTGAGTCGCTTGAATGCTGGGTGTCATTGGCAATGGATTCAGTGATTGAGTTCAAACATATCATGCTTGAATCCATGCCATTACCTGGGCCTGATTTTATACATTTAAGATACACCACAAAGTACTAAAATCATAGATATGTAAACGCAGATGCCACATTCGGCAGTCCAGACACGTCGACTCGTCCACCATCTTGGAACGGTCAACATGTCATCACTCACAGTAAAAATTAATTAATGCGCCCGAGATCGAATATATATAGTATGTGAAAAATTAAATACTAATGATGTTGGTTATTATTAAATATTCATATACAATTATTAATTCATTGTTATATTGAATACTAATATTTTTTTAAATAATAAGTAATTTCTGAATAATAACAGGAGTATGATTTAAAGTTTTAAAGATTGCATACAGTGTGCTTCAGAGATTGCTGAGAATTCACATGGTGGTCAACGCTTCATTTAGGGAAGATAAAATATATCATACACAAAGGTTCAGCAAACTTTCCCGTCATTTTTTAAAAACCCCTTTGTGCCTTTTGACAGTGAAATTAAGTTCTGGGAATGATGTAATAGCAATTGATATGTCTCAAATTTTGGGCTCCAGGCAGATCTTTTTGTACAGTAAGGCCGACTCAGTGTATTTATCCCAGGTTGTTTCCATGTCACCTCAGTACTCTGTTAACGTATGTATCATCTAAATTTACACTGCTCTGTTTTCCCGTTCTTCTATACATTTGAAGCAAAGGGAGCCATTGTCTTCTAGCGCAGTGGAATGGAAAATAATGCATGATGTTTCGAGACCAGTGTTGGGAAAAGTTCCTTATAAAAATAATGCATTACCATATTGCCTTACTTCCTAAAAAAGTAACTAATTGCATTAGTTCCTTTTATGCAAAGTAATGTGTTACGTTACTCAAAAGTTAGTTTGAGCTGCGCCCCCTACTGTACAGGCGTGAATTTGCGTTTCCTTCAGTCTGAGGCTTATTCATTTCACTTTTGATATGAAAGGGCCTTACGTTACTCAAAAGTAACACTGCTCGAGATGAGTTTTTACAAATTGAACTTCTTTAATTTGACACAACGTTTTAAAATGAATTTCTTGTGTGATGCTTAAAGGAGCAGCAAAACAGGGCACAACCATCATAAGAGTCAGTCGTAAGTTTATATACAAAAACTACTTAAAAGCCAGGCACTGGAACCGATAAACGCGTGCTGTGTGAACCGGCCCTCTAGCATCTACAACTACATAAGATATTCCAATCATATTTAGGCTACTTATAAAGGAATAGTTCAACCCAAATTTAAAATTCTCTCATCGTTTACAGTTTATTTAGATAAAGTATTTCTTTCCATACTATGGAAGTCAATAGCGCCCAACAACTTTTTGGTTACAAACATTGTTCAAAATATCCTCATTTGTGTTCTGCAGAACAAAGACATTCATACAGATTTGTAACAACATGAGGGTGAGTAGCCTAAATGATGGCAGTATTTTCATTTTTGAGTGAACTATCTCTTTAATAGTGGATCAGTTTCTTAAATTGGGAAAGAACATAGGCCTATTTTAGTCCATTGTTACATATAGTTTAAAACAAAAAACATGGTAAAACTGAAAGAAAAAACCTATTTGGCCTATGTGTATACCTTTTTCAATTCTTTGAAGTTGTTCAGTTCAAATTACTTTATGGTCTAACACACATAAAAAGTGCACTAAAGGATTTGGAGTATGCAGCAGAAAGTGTGTGAAGCTAAGGAGTTTTTACATGATCACTGAAAAGCACTAACCTACAGTGCATGTTTAAAGTGCTACAAACATGTATCATACAGGAAAGATGATCAAGAAAACAGTAAGAAACAGAGCTGGGAGCACACTATTTTAATATAAGAACTTTGTAGACTGAAAAGTAGAACCAAGAATCAAATTTATGACACTAAATTAATCATTTTTTTACTTCAAGTGCAACAAAATTTCCTTGAAGTTTATGTATCCGCTTTCTTTCCTGCATATTGCAGAGAAATCCTGGTTTCCCTCCTAAAAAGTGTCCCCCCTTCGCTCAATTTACCCACAGCATTTGCAAATACTGCCCTCCTTTGTTCATCCGCTGCATGTTATCTGCTAAAGTCAGATCATCGCAGTCTGTTATTCTAATACTGAAAATAGTTTGGAAAATAGTTCACAAAACTAAGACACAACAAATAGTATCGAATATGAAACATTTCCCTCCGCTGGACAAGGTTATTTTCATTTCGCATGGCGTTGAAGAAGTCCTCTCTTCAGCTGCAACACACATTGTGTGATGAAACTATAGGAATGTCTCAGGCATAATGGCTGCATTGTGTATTTATTCATTAGCTTTAATAAGAAGCATTCACAGTCACATAGAAAACAAAAATAATAGAGAGAAACAGCGACTGGGCATCGGGGACGAGAACTGCTTATTAGAGCAACCATTGTGACTATATCTTACTGTTTGTCCACAAACTATTTTTCAGAGTGGTGTCAATAAAACTAAGACATGTTAGAGACACATTAGAGACGTACAGTTATGATGAATGGTGGTTGAATATGATGAGAAGGTTTGGGCCTCAATGAAAACAAAGCGTCCAAGAGCACATGGAATTCATAAAGTAATGGATCAAAGGTATTCCTTTAGTTAATATTATTCTAACATAGACACTGACACCATTTTCTCCCACAGTAACTGAGGTTAGAGGAAAAAGAAGAGGAGCAAAAGACTTTCCCACGGACCCAATTACAGCAGTCTTTCCTTTCAGATTAAAAATTAATGTTGTCTCAGCTTTTCTCCATGGCTCGCTCACAAAGGGGAAATGATACAGCTTTTGTCTTTATTGCCATTCAAGATATAAACAGTCAAAATAATTGTATTGTTTGATGAACCTCATTAACACTTTGTAAAAGTCTATTATGGTGGTTTGGGAATAGTTTTAAAAATTAAAATTTTGTCAATTTACTCACCCTCAAGTTGTTTCAAACCTGTATTTCTTTCTTCTTCTGAACACGAAGAAGAATGTCGGTAACCAAACAGTTGATGGACCCCAATTGACTTCCATAGTAGGAAATATTATAGGGAATACTATGGAAGTTGGGGTACATCAAATGTTTGGTTACTGACTTCTTCAAAATATCTTCTTTTGTGTTGTGTTCAGCAGAAGAAATTCATACAGGTTTTAAACACCTTGAGGGTGAGTAAATGATGACAACATTTTCATTTTAAAGTGAACTGTTGCACACTTGTGTGGGAAAAGGACTTGATCAAACTGTAGCAATCAGACCACGTTTGGAGCTCATTCAAGTGGGCAGGACTGGACTTTGTTCTTAGTAGTACCATCATTAAATGCACAAAGTCACCACTTTGGGTGGAAATGTTGCAGTTTCTTGATAGATTCTGTAATTGAATTCCTTACAAACGATCCAATATTTGACCAGATGCTTTGACTTTCACATAATGATTAAACCCAAGAACAAATTACCAGTGACTGGCCAATTAAACTGCTATTCACTCCTACACTAAAGTCTGTGACCATAAAACAAGCAGCCACAGGAAGAGCTGTGGCAACTTCAAAAGATTTCCTTTTTTCCATTTACTTTTAGTGTGTCATCTAAAAGGCCCAAAAGTCATCCCATTCATGTGCCTGTGATCTCGGTCCTCTAGCCTCCTCTTGTGGACAGACACAGCAACACAAAGGAAAAAAACAAACCTCTCTCTTGTACCATGAACTGAAACTGACCATGATAAATCCTCACAAAACAAACAGTTTGAAATTTTGAGCCAGGTGGAATAGTCCATGCACTATATTTGAACTTTGGCAATGATGACATGAAGAATTAAAAAAAAAAGGACATACTCGTCCAATGACCTGGAGTCCAAAGCGTTTAATTTTGGTTGATTCGTTTCATAAATGCATTACAGTCTATAGCAATCAGGTAATTCTCAGAAATACCATTTTGATATTAAAAATACTGTGTATTCCAAAGAACGCGTTTCATTACATTTTTGTAATTCATATCAAATTCGATCTTGAAGACCCAAACCTTGACTATTCACATGGTCAAATAAATTTCATTTCATTTCAAATGAAGATAGGAATGTTAACTATTATTAAAAATGAAAGTTGGCATTAAATTGGCTTGATTTATTATTAATTTGTCTGTCCAGTCTTTTATCCAAAATGACATCCATTCCAATCTGTCCTATGTAGCCTAAAAGTGAAAAACAATTTAGTACCATCTAGTGGTATCTCTCTGACACAGCACGAAAATAAATGACTTTACGCTGAAAGAATTACAGAGGGCCAAATGGAAACTTGGCAAGATAAATTACAGTCTATTAATTTTTGAAGACATCTGTAAATGCAGAAACAAACTGATGTAAGAATGAGTAAAAAAAGAAAAGAAAAAAAGAAAGAGCAGGAATATTTATTCAAGCAATCAACCAGTTCCACCTTTTCCAAACAACATGAACTGTGGCCTGCAAAATATCACAGTGCTGCTGTTCAAACCAAACCTATTCAAATCACAGACAGAAATATTAAGAAAGTGAAGGATTGCAGGAGCCAACAGAGATATGCTTTAATAACAAAGTGCAAAAAGTCTCTCTTAATGTTTCTCTGAATATTCATTCTATTCGTTTAAATACATCCATGTGAAATGCAAAACGCAAGTAGAAAGACAACCCTTTCCTTGCTTTTGTAATGGATTAGGGTCAGCGCTTAAGACACAAAGGTTTTAACAACCTGACTACATAATTGTTGCCCCACCCAAATGTCATTCTCAAAGGCTTAAACAAGATGTTGCAAATATGCAGAGCTCAATAACTAGCAAACATGATTAATAACATGTTTATTTAGGCGACACTATTTCAAAATAGGAACATGATAAAATTAAAGCCAAGGTGAGTTAAAGGCCAACCTGATACCATTGTATCCAAACGTAGGCCTATATGGTCAACGCGAGATTTTCACATTTCCTTACAAATTGGAATAAATTAAATGTTACACGACAAGAAGACCCTGTTTGTTTGTTCAAAT
Organism: Siphateles boraxobius; assembly: GCF_051911475.1. Classification (NCBI taxonomy): domain Eukaryota; kingdom Metazoa; phylum Chordata; class Actinopteri; order Cypriniformes; family Leuciscidae; genus Siphateles; species Siphateles boraxobius. The sequence goes on along the minus strand of NW_027508699.1, from coordinate 7,678,034 downwards.
AGCTCACAACTGTAAAGACTTTCAAACTAAAGCACAAAAGCTTGTCAAAAACGCAGAACAAATACGCTATCATGGTAGGATATTGAATTTTATTGTTTAATGAATTAGTTGTTTTTTTTAGCACCTAAAGGAATATGTAAATCAAAACGACAAAAATGGCTTGCTCTGTCCATTTCCGGTACTGGCTACAATTTGAAACGGGGAATATGCAGATTCAAATGAAACAGAATAAAATGACAAACTACTGTTATCACTCTTATTTTAATCGACATGCGGCGTGTAGCGGGCATTTCGCTGTGTTCTTTGTGTTCATTATATCGTGCACTGCCTCTTCAGCGTTTCCACTCGTCAGCTGCAGTGAAACAAAGACGCGTTATTGTTCTTCCATGACGCGACTTGCGAGGAGCCCTGCGGAACAACGCGAAATGGCGGACAGAAGTGAGCATGAGGACGGAGTAACCCGACCCAACAACAGCTGGCATGCGCAAACACACGGACCAGAGTCTCATCTGGATCCGGATCCGCTTCATGACTGACTTACAACAACACGCAGATACAGCTGAAGTGACAGATCATGTTTAGAATAGCTTTAAAACTTTAGGAATATTTAGAAAAGTGTTTTATCTCAATTTACTACAAAAACATGCTTGTTGAGGTTGCATGGAAGTGTTTTTAACACTTTAACCTCTTAACGTTCGGCAGTGCGTCGGCACACTGAAGCGTTTTTTTTAATTTAGTTCAAATTTACTATCAGATTTAATGTTTAACAATTAAATAAACTTTACACCACCCAGCAGAAAAATCCGTTCACCTGTGGGGCGAAAGGAATGTTACAGGTGCAGTCGGTCATGTTCTTACATGTTTCTTGAGCATTCCTGTGCAGTGTAACTTATTTTCCACCTTTTCCCATACATTTGTGCTTTAATAGGCCGAATAACTTCCTACAATTTAGTGTATTAAAAAATAAAGTACCCTACATGTTGTGTTTGCTGTGCCATGCATGGTCCTTCATATAGGCGACACATTTGTTCCCTTTCCCGCTTTACTGACAAAAGCAAATACTATTCAAGAATACAGTTGAACGTATAGATAATAATGGTCTCTGAGTGAGGAGAAGGTTGCATCCTTAGAGAAGTTTTCAAGACTTCAAATATGTTGTGCTAATTTAAAATGAGGCATATAGGGGAGCTGCATAATGAATTGTATTATGAATCATTTAAGGAAGACCTTAAGCTGGAACCCAATCTGTAGACAAAGAAAAGTCATGAGAGGTCGAATTTGATGACATTATTTCACTTGAGAAGAAAACAAATATGTTACAGTTGTTATTATTACTGTACAATTTGTGAAAATAAATTGGCCAAACAATGCATGACACCTACTTGAGTTGTTATAGAAAAAAGGAGGGAAAATTTGCTGTTTAGTCTCCCCACCCTCTCTTGTTGTAACTCGAAACCCTTGGGGGCCAGCAGCAACAGAAGCATGGGAGTGTCCTGCTGATCTGCTCATTAAATATTCATCTTAAGTGAGAGTTGAGGAGTTAGTTCATTATCACAGCGTGGCTAAAATTATAGCAATGTTCATTGTCTGAATGATGCATTGTGTTTATCAGTCAAGTTTATATATAAACTGAGAGCTCAGATGCTGCTGACATTAATTTAGGGAATAGCCTAATTAGAGCAATGGGTTTAATTGACAACTAAACGTGTCCGGTTTAATTGTTAAGTCATCATAAGGAAAGTCCTGTCCTGGGAAGAGGCCTGCCTCAGTGTGTCAAAGCCTGGAGACTCTCAGTGCTCACCATCTGTCAAACACACAGTCATTAGTGGGAGTAGAGCAAACATACAGGGGTTTGAGCCAAGCAGGAGGGAGGTAAGATGCCACAAATCCTGTGACATGTAATACCTTCCCACTGAAAGACACATAAAACTGACACACATGACTGTACATCTGTAAAGTCAGAAATATGATATGGGGCGGAGCCTGCCCTTATAAAAATGAATAGGAGAAATCACATTTGTAGAGAGAACTGCCTTAAGGTGCAATTCACATTAGCGGTATTTTGGACACAGTTTGGAAACGAAAAAAGAAAACGGAGGCTGACAATTTTAAGTGTAGCGATGTATGAAGCACAGCTTACAGAGAAGTTGCTTTCAAACTAAGTGTTCTGTTTGCATGTAAAACTTGATCCCTGTGCAAAATCTGCATTGGGGAAAATTTTCGCCCTTAAGCGAAATTACAGATTGTATAGAAGCTTGTTTCCGCCATTGCATAAAAAATAAAAAGAGTAATAGCGACTTTTTTATCTATCAGAATTGCTATATATATAAAGTCAGAATTCTGATATATAAACTCGCAATTGCGAATGAACCAAAGTCAGAATTGCGAGTTTATATATCGCAATTCTGAAAAAAGGGAAAAAAAGCCAGATTTGTGAGATAAAAAGCCTTTTAAATTATCTTTTAAACTGTTTTATCCAGTGGCGGGAACAAGCTTTTATAATATTGTGTGGATTTCTATTAAAATGACCCCGTTTCAACTGAAAATTCACAGCACCTTTACAGTTAAAAGAGCTAATCGTCTTTTGAGATCACCTGTTTTTATAAAATGTTTTTTAGTTTAACCAGCTTGAAAAACAATTAAGCATGACTTGAGATGAAAAAAGTCCAATTTATGATACCATTACTCTCAGATTTGATTGTAAAAAATATATAATAAGCTGACTGACATGTAAGGACCATTCAGTCATGACTGGATAGTAGCTCCTATGGGGCGTCCACGTGCTCCGAGGCCTGATGCGTGGGAACTGACATGGAGGGACCGAGGGCCTGTTTCCTGACACACAATGAAAGAGGAAGCTGCTGCTGCTGCTACTTTGGACAAATACGATACAAACCACAAGCTGTGCTCTAAAGTGAAAGCAGGTCGCGAGACAATTTTACAAGAAAGATAGCAGACTTACTCTTCAATGGCGTTTCAATAGTCATTTCCACAGATATTCATAGCTCTCCATTTAGCTAGGACCAATTTTTTTAATAAGCATGTGGCTGAAGTACTAAAAATAAAGTATTAAAAATTTATGGGTTAAAAACATTTCTGGGTTAAATGCCAACCCAGCTCGTTTTTTGTTTTTTTTTGACATGGTGCTGGGTCAGTCAACTTGATATTGAAGGTTTTTCCTTTTAAATAATAAAAATGCATTCTAAAATCTCCAAAATGGCCCATATATAGGACAGGAACAGACAAGTTGATATACAATATTTTTTCATTCAATGGCAATCTTTCTACAATCATTATATAATCAAAAACATTTCGTAAACATTTTAGGATGTGACAGGAGAAGCAAGAATAGCCAACAGGAATCTGTGGGAAGAAAACTGGTATAGGCTGTTCCAGTTCATTAAATGTTCAAAACGTAGCGCGACGCTAGCACACTAGAAATAATAGCGCTTCTATTGCACGACAACTTTGTCAGGACAGCGATGTTGCCTCGTGTTTCAGCCCTGGTCGCGCACTGGTTTGGCGTCAGTCGCTTTGAGTGTATATCCGTACAGTAGCTTCGGTTGTTGAAGGCTAGCTTTCCAAGCAGACGTAAGCTCCCTGATAGCACATATACATCACAGAGACATCTATTTCATGTGCGCGTTTACATCTGGAGGACGTATTTTTTGGAAGATGGGTGTTTCCTCATCTGCAATATGTGTATAGGACGTTTCCTGTCAGATGTCAAATTGACGTATAGAAAATGTCTTTGAGATGTTTATGATTTAGAAAGTATGTACAACTAACATCAACGTCTATCAGATGTTAGTAAACAGCAGATGCTTTCCAGATGAAGTGATCTTTAACAGACATCTTGCAGACGTATGCGAGCTATCTGAGCTGTGACGTACATGTAAACGCAAGCTCTTCTCAAACAGTAGAGCATCGGCGCTTGCAACGCCAAGGTCATGGGTTTGATTCCCAGGGAAAGCAAGAACTGATAAGAATGTAAATGTGTACCTTGAAATGCAATGTAAGTCGCTTTGGATAAAAGCATCTGCCAAATGCATAAATGTAATGTAAATGTAAACAAAACGGTAAAATGTGAGACTACAGACGTTTTCCTATTTGTACAGTAATGATATGAAAGGAAATACTATGTAATACAAACTTTCATTTCATTCAGGACGTTTCCACTCAGGAAGTTTTACACAAAATGACCGTTGACAAACGTGCCCAGTTTGAACCGGTTTTGCACTGACCCAGCGCTGGGTAGGCGTGTGAGGGATTCATCATTTGCATTGACAGTAAAAAATTACCCAGTAGCTAAGTTACAGAATAACTAGACAGCACAACGGTGAAAATATATAAAAATAACCCAATAAAATGACCCAACAGGCAGAACCCAGCTTTTTTGGGTAGCACCAATTCTTCCTTTCCTTTCCTAAAAACGTGCATGAACTATACAGCCGTATACCCTTGTTGCATAACACCTCTATCCATGATGTGTGAGAATCATTGCTCCTCACACAAAGAGACACGATTCGAATGTTGTGCCTACGTGTGAACCAGAGGCTAAGGTTAACACATTTCCAATATTCCACTTAGCATTCCTGTTCTTCTAGCAAGAAACAAAGACACGAGTGTTTCCTCAGGTAGCAGGAAGCAAAAAAAAGAGAGAAAACAGGCACCCTTTTCTGAACTTGCGTTTCAGAGTCTATGGATGTGCATTTACAGCACACTTTTAAAGAGGGGGGACTCTGTAAGGAAAGACACCTCCGAACACCAAAGCCGGGCCAGATCTCTAATAAGTTTGCCTCAAGTGTGACTTAAACGATGGCAAATGGAAGAAAAAAGGAAGACAAAAAAGGAGCAATATTAACCAAACTAGGGCAAGCTTTCCAAATCCCTTTTGACACCATAATGAGGGTACCATAAAAAAGAAACAGGTTAATTAAATCCACTCAGTAAATTAATGTGGAGGCCTTCTCTGACTACGGATGGCACCAATTTATCAATTCATCTCCAGGGGAGCGAATTCAACCTGGAAACGGGGGACCTGTAGCTTCTGTATCACCAAGTATTACCTTTAGTCTGTAGTTGATGCAAATCACCTATGCTAGTTGCTTCTACGACAAAAAAAACAAAATAGGTAGCCTGTTTGAGCTGCATTTGGGACAATGCAATGCATTTTTTTTGTTCTTTTACTACAAGGTACCATTAGTTGCTTCCTCCCAATAAGGCCAGAATCTTAATTTTCCTCATTAAAACAAGCTAATCTTATCTAGGAAGTAGATTCAAAGCACTAAATGTTTAATTTCTTCAGGCTTGAAATGCTCAGTTCAAACATAACTAAGTTATTCTGGTTATATAAGGTTCATACTCATGCTGCAGGACTATCATGACGATAGTGTTGGCCCTTCTATTTGTATGTTGAACATGTGAAATGTTAATACAGCACAGATGACTAAGCAAATACTTCAGTGTGCATTTCTGTAGAGCAGATTGTGAGGCAAGGACACCGCAGACAAACTGCAGAGCATCACGACTTTGAAGTGGGATGTAGGTCACACATCTAACATGAGTGCACAGTTAGCAGGAGCTAACAACGGTTCTTGAGCTGCAGCGTAGCAAATTATTATCTGCAGTATGTGATGTGGGAAAAAACCCTGCATGATCAAAGAACGTTGTGCTGTTGACCTCCAAAAATAGCAGCAAAGCCGCTATTAGGTGCATCTTGCTATAGGTATGGAAGATCAAGTCTAGTATCTTGGCGAACAGCCACGGTGACTGGCCCAGATCTCTCGTCCCAGCATGAGGTCAGCGTTTCCATGGAGACGGACCAGCTGAGTGGTAATCTGCTGTTGTTTATGCATAGGCCGGGAGGGGAGGTGCAAGAGACAGGACTGAGGAAATGGAGGGTTGATCACGTGACCAACATCTCCTACACTCGCATTTGCATACCAGAGCGTACGCCACAGCACGTTCAGCCAAACCAGAACCAGTTTGGGATTACACGCGCAAAACTGAGGTCAAAAGAGCAGCGGCACAAGATCCCTCTTGTGGAAGATGTTACAATAACAGATGCCACAGGGAAGCTATAAGACAAATGCAGCCACTCTCTCACTCACTCAAGGCTTTCTGCATTCAAAAAACACCACTGACTTCTACAGGCTGAGGGGAAAAGAGGGTTTGGCCTTATGCAGCACTTCACCGGCTCCACCCTTTCCATGCTCTCCTCCTCCACAGCAATAGAGTGGGATAACGCATTAAGCCCATTCAGACCCCTTCTGAATAGCGCTCACTTTAATCCAGAGAGATTTGAACAGTCACAAGAGACCCTATTGCTGAGGATCACGTTGAAACGTGCTCGAGCGTTCAGTAAATCTGAGGTTCAGTGCTGCAGCAGAACAGTCCCTCTCTCTGTACGTTACGAATCATCTTTATCTCAATGGATCCAGAATTCCATGTAAAGGACGAGGAACTACTGGCTTTGTATTAGGCACCGCCCACTGACTAATCATCCGCTTTACTGAAGTCAGTCTGTTACTCATAATCCTATTTAGGTTTTCTTATTAAATATTACTCAGTGTTAAAACCTCAAAAAGTCCCCAACTTGAGAAAATTGAAAATAAACTCTAAAGTAGGAAACAAAAGTCTGAGACTTCTGTTTTTATGGTTTAAAACTGGTAAATAACTGAAAGTACACATTTAAAATCAGTCAATTGAGCATTATTGCATGGCGTGGCAACCATGTATGAATTCTAAACGTATTGTTATTTTAACAGAACTTCGGACTGGTGGTGGTTTAGAAAATATTTTCCTCAATAGGCATGTAGGTGATTGCATTTTCTTTGAGACTTTAATTCTACATGATATCAAGTATGAGTAAACAGGAAAACGTATATAGTTTGGTGTTGATAAAGGGTACATGAGCCTTATTGATTGGGCTGCGGAGGCTGGGAAACACTGCCTTTAAACAAAATAAACAAAAAAATTAAGGATGACAGAATAGTTGCACCAGGTTAGCTTATATAAATTTTATTAGGGCATGATACATTTGTAGAGGTTTATTTCAGGCATTGTTGTCAACACTGCAGTCACCGAATGACAACTAGGTAGGCTACTAATCAAACTTTTAAAAATAAAATGTAAAGCCTAAATTAAAATTAAAAAAGCTCACCACATCGAAGAGTAAAAAAAAACTGTATTAGCCCTGACTAGCATAGGTTACTCGCTCATTGATTACTCTGCTGCGTCCTTTTTATCTGAATGCCTGTAATCAATCAGTCTAAACAGCTCAGACGATTTATCATAATACACAAACTATGCATTGTTTTGAAGATGTGAACGGTTGCAGTTGATGCTTAACATTTAAAACTTCATTACTTTTTCGAAATACATTAAACAATTCACGCTATGAGGAAAGTGCGTTAATATTTTCAGTTCCGGTTGTTTGCACGCTGCGTTGTCTCAAGGACACGCCCACAATAGGACAAATATCATGAATATTCATGTATACTCCACACCAACTGGAACAGTTTTTCACAGGAACTGAATATTACACAATACCGACAGTGTTCTTAAAGGCTGAATAATTCCAAATGAATTTCCTGTTATTTTGACAGGAAAATACAATAAAGAATATCATTTACATGTAGCGCGTCAATTTAATGCAGTGTGTAAGACTCTCTCGCTCTAGCTCTCTCTCTCTCTCTCTCTTTGCGTGTGCGAGAGAAGCACAGAGTGCGTTCAGCGAAGCGAGCGCCTTAACATTACAGTTTACGGTGCATCAAATACACTGCGCATAGAAAGAGTGCGCTTTACAGATCGCTTGACGGAGAGTGAAAATCTCAAGTTCCAGGACGAGTGAAGGCGAGTAAATATATCTGTGCTAAACTTGTACATTTATTAGCCAAATGATAGACATTACTATATTCGCATATAGCATGAAAATTTTCGTGCATTTAGAGAGTTGAATTTTTTATATACATACACATATATACATACATTATATATATATATATATATATATTCTGCACTATTTTTGGAACACATACCAAATACTAATAAATTCTGAAAATTCTAATTAATATATAATGGATATTTGTAATAATCAATAAAAGTCAATTTTTCCAAAAGAAATAAATATCCCCACAAATAGTCCTGAAAACACATAATTTAATCAAAATAGCTGCAAGTCCTTTTGTATCAGTCAACACTTTTTAAGTGGAATCCAACAGCAGAAAATATAGATGTTAAACAGGTATAATAACAATAATGAATGGGATAAATTATGTGTGACCATTAATTGTTTGCAATGCATATTTTTTGTAATCACCATTAGTATTTAAAGCCACCTGATTCCAAAATTCCAATTCTTGAGCTGAATATAATCCAAAAGTCCTGCTGTATGACAAACAACGGTGTATAAATGGATATGTACGTGTGAATCTGTAAGGTCACCAGACCCTTGTGTAATCTGAGCCCGAGCAGAACTGTACCGTGAGAGAGGCTCTGCTCAGTCACGTTTAGGATGAGAACAGAAATATAGTGGCTCGGCAAACACTGCTTACATATGGAATGCATATGTTCTTCATGGATGATGCTCCTCATTTCCCTAGTGACAGCCTGCCAGAGAAGACAAATGCACAGATTAACCGCTGAGGGAACCATGCTGACATATGGGCATTCATATAAACAGAAAATAATACTTAGTAACAGGGCTGAGGGCAAAACTTGAAAATGTGTTCTGTCCACTGAGTAATTGTTTAATAATGTTTAAGAGGGAAAAAAAACTATGTGAGACTAGCATTAAGGCCCATTCGCACCAAGAACGATAACTATTAACCATAACTATAGCTTTAGACTAGTGGTCGACCGCTATTGTTTTTTTTTCGATGGTCGATATGTATAAACTATATATTTATGTGAATTAATAATGCATAAATTAGAAAAATAATTTTGAAATTAATTAAATTTCAATTACAAATAATGAAATTGTTTGAAAAAATAGGCTATGAATAAAAAGTAAATAAACACTGTAACCAACAGGCACTCAAGGCTAATCTGGTAAATTTGTGCGCACTGAGGATCATATCAAATTAAGACATGGTAAAACAAATTTTAATTACAGCACAGTGGAAATTACATGAATATGAAATAGTAGGAAATTAAATGTAGCGCAGCATAGTTTAAAATCAAGGTTTCAAAGTTTGTCGATCGAGCGTCTCCATCTGATTCACACGAATATCTGACAGAAAATAAGAATATGTCAGAATATCTGACAGCTGGATTAGACTAAATCTGCAAGTAGTGTTGTCACGATACTAGAATTTCTAACTTCGATACGATACCTTGAAAAATATCGATATTCGATACCATTTACGATACCACAGAGAAAAAAACTGCCACAATATTAAGGGGGTCTTTTTTTATTTAAAGCTAAATATAACAAGTCTAGAACATGACAATGAGGTATATTTTACATGAAAAAAATGTCCTGAGTTCTATCTGTTAATATTATTTCATTGGACAAGAGCTAACATGAGCCGTTGTTTTTTTATTACCTACTGTTATCAAAGATTAAAATATACTGTTACAAATGCATTGTTCATCGGTCATAAATGCTGGTTAATACATTAACGTAAATCAAAGATTAAAATATACTGTAACAAATGCATTGTTCATCGGTCATAAATGCTGGTTAATATATTAACGTAAATCAAAGATTAAAATATACTGTAACAAATGCATTGTTCATCGGTCATAAATGCTGGTTAATATATTAACGTAAATCAAAGATTAAAATATACTGTAACAAATGCATTGTTCATCGGTCAAAAATGCTGGTTAATATATTAACGTAAATCAAAGATTAAAATATACTGTAACAAATGCATTGTTCATCGGTCATAAATGCTGGTTAATAGCCTACATTAACGTAATTTGATGAACAGATTTAAATGCAAACGTGCGTGCATCACACGCGGAAACAATGCTCAATGGATTGGCATGAAGTCAAGTCACCTTTATTTATATATTGCTTTTAACAATACAGATTGTGTCAAAGCACTTAACAGTATCAAATTGGAGTGTGAAGCGCGTCTCCGCGCTATTCTCCGACATGCCCGCTCGCGGTGTGTAGCGCGTGCCCTGTCCACACTATTCTCCGACATGCCCGCTCGCGGTGTGTAGCGCGTGCCCTGTCCACACTATTCTCCGACATGCCCGCTCGCGGTGTGTTTTTTTACACGTGTCAGCGCTATTCTCCGGCATGCCCGCTCGCGGTGTACTTTATCAATCAACCAAAGCCGGTCGCGGCGCCGCACTCGCCATCTTCCCATTCACTTTGCTATTTAACCAGAGCGAATGAGACGAGTGCGTCACGTGTCGTGTTTGTCAACGCGCCTTTGGCGAGAAGTGAAAGTGACCCCTCGGCTAGTATCGGTGTATCGATACTTCGGGAAATTAGTATTGGTACCGTTCCGATATTTCAGTATCGATATTTATCGAAATATCGATATTTTTGACAACACTATCTGCAAGGTTTGTAAAATGAAAAGTTTCAGATATTCAAAGATTTGTTTAAATTATATTAATGCGTATTTGCTAAGGTAAATGAGAAAGTATAATAGTGTTTACCTTTCTGTTACCAATAATATAATAACAATTTTTTATGCGCTATAATATTACGCTACAATACTTTTTCATAATACAGTTTACTTCCTTTGTTTAACAGTTCAGTCTAGTAACGGATTAGACAAAACTGTTAAACAGAGAATGAAGACAGAGAATGGGAGCGCCGTTTGCTCGGGCCGCTTACAAACAGAAAAACTTATCGGCCGATGCCGATTTTTAAAATCTAAAAATGCCAAATATAGGCCGAATATAAGATCCTTGGCGATATCCAACCACTACTTTAGACTCTGTTAGGACAAGATTTCCTGCACTGCTCTCAGATCACAGAATACAACATTTCATGAGGGGATTTCCCTTTCACTACAACTGGGAATGTTTCAATTAGTTTTGAAGATCATGCTTGATTGAGGAAAGGAGACAAATTGTTTGTTGTTTTAGTATGTTCAGTATGTGAGGAGCACTAGGATCTTACTTGTCAAAGTAGTCGTCCTGGAGGTTCAAAACAAGGCTGTCTGCACTCAGGTACACCTTGTTCTGAGAAGTTGCCACCTGGTGCAAAAATATAAGATTATGGGCTTATATACAAATACATACATACATATATTTTTTTTTAGACGCATACATTCACACACATGCATACATAGTCATGTGAAATAGGAAGTACACCCTCTTTGAATTCCATGGTTTTACATATCAGGACATACTAAAAAAAGTAATGAACATCAACACGACATTACACCGTGTTATAAAGCCGAAATGGAGAAGCCATGTGTGACAAAACAAGTACACCATATGATTCAGTAGTGTCGCGTTTAGCATATAACTTTGAAGTTATCGTTTTCTGTATGACTTTATCAGTCTCTCACATCACTGTAGAGGAATTTTGGCCCACTATTCTTTACAAGGTAGCTTCAGGTCATTGAGGTTTGCGAGCATCTGTTTATGCACAGATCTACTCTTAAGGTCCTGCCACAGCATGCCAATCGGCTTGAGTCCTGGACTTTGATTGGGCAATGGCTACAGCTATTCTGTTGTAGATTTGCTGGTGTGCTTGGGATCATTGCACTGTTGCATGACCCAATTTCTGCAAAGCTTTAGCTGTCGCACAGATGGCCTCACATTGACTCTAGAATACTTTGCTATGAAGAGAAGTTCATGGTCGGCTGCAAAACAAGCCAAAAATCCATCAACCCTCCATCAGTGTGATGGTGTGAGGTGTTTGTGCTGATATGCTGTGTTTGGTTTGCACCAAATGTGACGCAGTGCATTGACCAAACATCTCCACTTTGGTCTCATCCGTCCAAACGACACTGTTCCAGAAGTCTTGTTTTTTTTTTGTTCAGATGCAACTTTTCAAACCTAAGCCGTGCTCCTCTCATCGTGAACTAACATTTTACATGTTACCTGAGGCCTGTGGAGACTGAGCTCTTGGGAATTTTGCAGTTTCTCTGACCAGTGCACAGCCTGACGTTGGGGAGAATTTGCTGGGACGTCCACTCTTGGGAAGATTGGCAACAGTTTTAAATGTTTTCCAAATCTTACTCACTGTAGAATGACCGTTTGGAAATGGCCTTATAACCCTTCCCAGATTGATGGCAACAACAACTGCCCTCTTAACTCATATGGAAACAGTAAGGGTCTATTTGGTTTTTCACCCATTTTGGCCTGGTTTTTGTTAAATAAATGACACAGTGTAATATGTCATGAGTTGATGTTCATCTGAGGTTGTATTTACCAAATGTTAATGTCCTGATACGTAAAACCATTGAATTCAAAGAGGGTGTACCCATGGGTAAGGGTGTAGCAATGCAAAGTGATAGAACAATTTATGAATCATAACCTGCCAAACTGGCTAATGCGTTGATATGCTATCGTGGTACCAGCCACGATTTTCACCAGCATTCATCGAGTTGGCGGGTGTTAATTGACATTTTTATGGCTTTATTAGATGGTACAGTGTCGAGATCAGACAGGAAAGCACGGGTGGAGAGAGAGGAACGGGATTGACAAAGGACCTCGAGCCATGAATCAAACTCAGGTAGTGCAATGGTGCAATGGCTCCGACGCCTTTTTTTATTATTATTGCATACTAACATAGTATGTAGTACGTATACTGTGCAGAGCACAAATGAAATACCCAATCACCTACTAGGTTGGTTCAACTTGACCTTCCATTACTAGTGAGATCAAATTAACGCAAAGTATTTAAAACACAGCTGTGATTTTTAATCGTTACATGACTGGACTTCCAAAAGTGAAGACATTTTGAAAAAAAAATTTCAAGATAAAAAATATCCTAGTTTTCTTGCGTGGCTCATGTAAACTGTGGAACTGCCGGTAAAGTACTAAGTTTTTAGCATGTACGCTACCGTCCAAAAGTTTGGGTCGGTACTAGGGGTGGGCGATATCGCCTCAAAATTATATCACGATATTTCAAGAATATTTGCGATAATAAGATTTATGACGATATAGAAAAAAAAAATCGAGACCATTTTTTATTACATTTATCTCACCTAAATGTTTGCTCAGTCATTGCGTTTTTACAATTGGACAATTTTGTTGTTAAGAGTTTACACAACACAAAGCTTGATTTCAATCTTTGAATTAAATTGAAAAAAGTAGCAAAAATAAAATAATAAAGATATAAATAAAGAGAAAAGTTTTTTGGTAGGTCTAACACTAGCATTGAGAAATACTACAGAAACTGAATAAGGTAATCAAATGTAAAATAACACTGATAGTCTTTTAGTCCTGAATCCTGACTAAATTAATAGGCTATTAATTCTGATTTCTTACAATTAAAGCTATCTTTTGTTGTTTTGACTACAACATTAACGACAGACACATGGTTGGTGTCACTTTTAGAGCTAGTGCACGGATCCTGTTTTCATTATACTGACTGTCACATGCGTTTTATGCTTATTTATTTAAGACACAATGTACATTTCCTGCATTATAAAATCGCCTTATACTAAATCGTCATCGAAGGCTGACATGCTGCTCTAATTCTCAGACAGCTGTTGTTGTTGTGCGCGCTAGGGAACGTAAATGCGCCATACACCATCGCGTCGCTATATCATTGATATCGCGATATGACACTTTTTTTATCATGTACAAATTTATACCGGTGTTATCGTGGACGGTATGATATGGCACACCCCTAGTCGGTAAGTTTTTTTTTTATGTTTCCGAAAGTCCCATCCTATAGGCTTCATTTATTTTTTCAAAAATACATTAAAACAGAAATATTGCAAAATATTACAATTTAAAATAAGGTTTTTCTGTTTGAATATAATTTAAAATGTAATTTATTCCTTTGATGCAAAGTTGAATTGTCACCAGCTATTACTCCAGTTGTCAGTGTCACATGATTCTTCAGAATCATTCTAATATGCTGATTTGACAGTCAAGAAAGATTTCTGATTATTAATGTTGAAAACATTTGTGCTGCTTAATTTTTTTTATCAGGATTCATTTGAGATAGTAATCTGTTATATTTTGCTACATCTTTACTGTCAATTTTGATCAATTCAATGCGTCCTTGCTAAATAAAAGTATTAATTTTGATTTATTTTGTTATTTCACACTAGCCACAAACCTTTGAATGGTAGCGTATTAAAATCTGCTAATGTGAGTGAAATTCAACCAATGATTTCTTTTGTTTGGAGAGTGTCTTACCGTTTTGGCGATACTTTGGGCTGCTCTGATACGTCTAAGTTTTAGGTATCCAGGGTTCTTCAAAACAGCTTGACCCAACTAGAGTGAACAAACACACAATAAAAACAAAAGCAAATTACTCTGTACCCTTGGTTTAGCCTTTGTCTGGCCGTCAGCGACAGCCATTGACCTGCAGCCCGTTTTAGAAACAGAATTGCATCATATCAGCAGAAAAGCGTGCAAAAGCAAAGTCATTTCTGAAGACACCAAGACTGCAAACACTGGAACATAAACAAATCGAAAGAATGACTGAGAAATGTCCATAATGCACAAACAAAAGAGAACAAATGCTTTCAAAACTGTTTTATTAAGGATAGCTTGTTGAGAATGAGGGGGCAACAGTTCAAAATAGCCTAGATGAATGACTGTGGATTTATTAATTAAATCGGATAATTAGTCATTTACCACTCAAAGATCTAGAACATAATAATAACAGGGAATAATAATCATATGAAATGAGGTGCTTGTGGATGCAAATAGTGCATCTGGGACATTTGATGGTAACCAAGGAAACCCCTTATAAAAATCCTGACATTGTCAGGAGACATTGTTTCAATGATGGTTAATATGTGGGAGAGAGAAAGCTGCAGTAGTTTACCAGTTTAGCAGCTTCAGCTTCACCCTCAGCCTGGATTATCTTCTGTCTCTGGTCCTGTTTGGCCTTCTCTACGTAGAACTGAGCCCTCTGGGCCTCCTGCTGGGCTACACCGCAACAAGAGACAAAGCTTATTTATTAGAAAAATGGCTCGCACATAAATATTCTCCTTTTCAGGCCAACCTACGTATACCTGGGTTCATTTTGAAGTGATAAAAATAAACATTTTAGTTCTTACAGACATGGTTTATGCATGTTGTGTATTGTTGTTTGGTCAATAGGGAATCCTGATGAAACAACTAGACCAGAGTGCCCTCTAGTGGAGAGCATTAAGAGAAGCACACGTTCTTTCAAAGATGCACCACTATGGGCTGCAACTCAGATTTTCACAGGAATATATGTTTACAAATATTTTAACAGAAAACAGCTATTTTAAATGATATTGGTGTACTTTAAATATTTCACAATATTTTTTTTTTATTAAATAAATGCATACTTGGTGAGCATAAGTTCTTAACATAAACAAAAAATCCTACACCAAACCTTTGAATGGTAGTGCATACTGCATTACTACCTTATACATAATTAAGACCATTTCTTCATGTTTCACAGAACATTCATTTAAAAAAATAAAATAATTCGAGACCTTATTGCAGCACAGGTGTCAAATTCAAGACCCTATGGCCTGCCATGTGTCACTTAGTGCTTTCCTTGTGAACATTAATTCTATGATGCGTATGATCACACCGGTGCCTTTGGAACGTTCAGTGCGTCACGTGATCTAGGATGCATCCGAGCAAGAGACGGACTCAATCAGCGCTTGTGTTCAGTGGTATTTATAGTTTGAAGAAAATTATTTACAGTTATATGCTGGTTGATTTAGCCAACGCCTGCCTAGTGTATGTATATATATGTACACACACACACGCCGTGTATATACACTGTATATATTAGTGATGTCGATCGATTCAGATATGAATGAATTAATCTGAAATTTTTCTGTAATTAATCACGATTAATCGCACCTAACATTAAAATGTTTTAACATATTTTTATATTGTAATACTTTCACATTAAATCTGCAAAATAATGTAAAACGACAAAGACAGTACATTTTCCATATTTGTTTAATGGCATCTTTTTAACTGCCTTGCTAAAATACACAAAAAAAGTTGTCCATTGTTTTTGACCAATGTAACGCAGTGAGTGAATTACTTTGATTAACAGTAATGACACAGACAGCATCGGGTTTATTAGGCTGCTGTCACTTTAAACGGTTATTTAACACAAAAATGAAAATTCTGTCAGTATTTAATAGGGCTGTGAACCTACACTGGTCTCACGGTTTGGTTACGATTATCATGTCATTGATTCAGTTCAATTCGGTATCACAATGCATTTCGATGCACCGCATCCTCAATTTTCAAATTTACTTTAAAAGTGATCCGTGCGCGTGCGTGTGTGTTCGTCTGTTCGGGAAGTCGCAGTCACAGAAACAGTGACATTCCAGTTTGAATTTCAAAGGCCTGTTTATGCCATTAAGAAAATAACATTTTATCAAATCAATTTTGTTTTAAAGAAATGTTTATTTAAAAGCAGCGCTCATTCATCAGTGTATATGTCACCATTAGAGGCACGCGCATCAACCGTCGAGAGTTCACTGTTGAAGATGACGATCATTTATAATCACCCGTAACAACACAGAATAATTGTAATTTCACCATCGGCTGGCAGCGAATACTTAAATCAGAGAACAATATTGAGGCGGGTGGATTATTTGTTTTGGCTGCGGATTCGGGTGACGTTGAAGCTCATTCTCTTACTCTAAAGCAGTCCGGCTCTGCCAGGCGTAACAGCTCGGGGTGAACACGGCTAACATTGTTTATCAAGTTAATATAGCTATTACCTCCTGCCTATTCTATTTGTGCGTGACATGAGCGCACACAGCACGTGTCTTCTCCAGGTCGTGCTTACCAGTTTGTCTCCACATCTTTAAAAGCGTAAGCTTCTGTTGTTGTACGTCACACGCATCACACAAATGACCAGCATCGGCCAATAGTGAGGCTACGTGTGACGTAGCTCTACGCAATCACACTAAGTTAACTGACTAGAAGCTCACAGAGAAGGAAATGAATAGTTGAAATAAAGTCGTTATTTTTGTTTGTTTTTGCGCACAAAAAGTATTCTCGTCGCTTGATAAACTTAAGATTGAGCCACTGTAGTCACTTGGACTATTTTAACGATGTCTTTAATGACTTTTCGGGGCTGGCAAGTTTCAATCCCTGAAGAAGCCTATGAATGAGTGATCCAGCTCTCAGATTTTCATCAAAAATATCTTAATTTGTGTTCCGAAGATGAACGAATGTCTTACGATGTTGGAACAACATGAGGGTGAGTAAATACTGACAGAATTTTCATTTTTGGGTGAACTATCCCTTTAAGACCAGATGCGGACCTGACACATATCCAATTTCCTCACAACTCTTTATGTTCATTTAACACTAACTAATTTAAGACACTGCTTACGAGGATACTTGACAAATTGGGAATTTTGACAATGTGTTTTTGTCCGTTCAAGGACGTGGCCATGCTGCCTGAAGCGGCATTCTGTGCGCGCATCAAGTGTTTGTTCACAGAGTCGCTTCATAGACAGCCTACCAGTACAGACCTGAGTTCTTTTTTTGTGTCTTATCGGTTTTAATGGTTTAATAGCACTTGAATTAATGAAGTGTCACTTTATAGTATGATCATATACGGTAATGCAGTCAGAGGATGACAGAAAAAAAATGCATGCTGTTATTCGCGTTAAATATTAGTATAATCAGAAAAAAACCCCGCACACATTAACGTTAAATTTGACTGCACATTTTATGATATACATATATAGGGCTATGTCACATATAACATAAAATGTGGCCCATATTATTGAGTACTTTTATTTGTTGGAACCAAGACACAGGAATGTGACATTTAGAGGCTTGTCTCATATATCCAATGTAAACAAATCATATTATTATGTGACTAGGTACAATATAATATTTGTTTTTTTAGCTTAGGAATGCTTAGTTTAGGGTGCTCAATTCACTGAATTCTGTTACGGATTAGAAAAGATGTATTTTGGTACTACTAACCAACTTGTTTGGCCTCCACAGCAGCGGTGTACTCTTTGCTGAAGCTGAGCTCTGTGATGGCCACGTCATCCAGGATGATGTTAAAATCTTTAGCTCTCTCGATTAGATCTCTCCTTATGAGTAGTGACACCTGACCACCAAAATAAAATGACACAAATAAAGGCTAAGCTGATTTTCTCAGTAACTGATCACCTTATTTAAACCAGCAACAGGCATACAGACACGATGAGGTCCAAAAGTGAAACTGCTTATATTTTTAAGTTGTTCTATATAATACAAAGTATGAATGTCTTAGTATTTGCTATGTCCTTCTTTTGCTTTATTGACCGCAGCATTTGAGCTGACATGAACTCATGTTACCCAACATGATTTGGTCATGTAAAAAAGAGCACCTTGTGCTTTATTGGAATCCCAGATTTTCAACCTTTGGACCCCACTGTACAAAAAATATCTGTAATAAAATCTGGTCACAAGTTAATATGAATTATGTAATTGTGTGTCTGAGCTGTCGTCCCGAAGCATCAGGTGAGAGTGTGTGAAATAACAGCCCGTCGTCTTAAATAGCTCTTTAACTAGACAAAGCCTGAGCTTCTCAGACTTCGCAGAGAGTTAATCATTTCTGTCTCACACCAGGCTTAGACTCGAGAAGCTGCTGGCGGTGTTAAAGTCAAAGGGTAGGGGAAGGGGAATTTAGGGGTTGGGACTGAATCTTATAACAAGATCAAATAGAACCCGCATTAAGATAAATACTAGATGATATTGATACTATTCATTTGAGAATGTGGTGTCAGGCATCAGGTTATCTCTTCTATGACCATGTATATGTATATGATATATTATATATATATTAACCTGTATATGACTTCCATTCAAAACAAAAGGAGACATTCTGAAGAATGTTCACACGGCTCTTTTGCATGAAAGCGAATAGGGACTGAGGTTGCCAAGCTAAAAAAAAAAAAGCCCTATTTTTGCACTATAACCCTTTTTCAGAATTTCTGGAATTCACGGTTATTTACTCAAAATTGTGCCTTCTTTCACAGGTCTCAAACATTAATGCTTGTGCATATTCAAACTTGGTTCAAGTCAATGACACCAAATGGCATAGCTTCTCATTTCTGCAAAACATCTCCTTCAGTGGTTGAGTAGAAAAAAAAGAAAAGTCATTCAGGTTTGAAACAACATGACAGAATATTTTGTTATCAGGTTATCTATTACTTCAATACAGTAATAGTACTTCAATCTTATTCTTTAATGCAAACCAAAAAATAAAAATCTCCAAGCATTGCTGTTTTTTAAGTAATTAAAGTCACAGCTTCACTATGAGTAAAGAGACACTGAGCAAACCCAATATTCACTTGCACAATCTCTCTCTCTCTTCACTAATTCATTGTCATAAATGCTATATTACCGAAATGCTTTATCTCTGTCTGATTTAAATCGAGCAGAAAACTAGATCTAACTAAATAACTTGACTTCGTCATCTGCTTGCTTTTGTCACTTGCATTTTTCTTCTCTGGCACTGGTTCACCTTAAGGCTCGGTGTGTCTCAGACTTCAGTCTTCATACTGTACCTGGGCTCTCTGTGTGATCAGTTGGGAGGCGTTAAACTTGGCCACCACGCTCTTGAGCACCTCGTTGACGATGGAAGGAAGCACGCGCTCGTCATAGTCTTTCCCCAACTGCTGATACAAGACTGGCAAGCTTGAGGCAATGGGCCGAGAAAGCACACGAAGACCTATGTTCACCATCTGAAGATCTGTGATGGACAGAGAAGGTCACACTCTTAATGTGCTGGCCACTGACAAGGGCAATGGTGAGAGACAGGGTGTGTTGCCCTAACAGCAGGTAACATATTTTAAGGTTTTACCATGCACATTTTGAACATTTATTGCATTTATGACAATAAAACATCTGCTTCAAAGTCACCTTTGCTTCCAGTGAGAGATGAAATCTTCCTTGGCCTGGCTCGAATATCATAGATGATGGGGTACTGGAACCACGGTATCCTAGATGTAAGAAAAACTCTTAAATGAATAGTTTACTGTAAAATTAAACTTTTGGCATCATTTGCTTTCCCTCGTGTTGTTCTCACCAGTATCATGTTCTTTCTTTTGTGAAGCATGAAGTAAAATGTTAGGCAGAGTGCCCAAGTTCCTTTCTTCTACAACTAAAATAGATATTTATTTTTTAAAAAGATTTATTCTGCTAAGCCCCCAAAAAAGCACATTTAAAGTGTTTGAGATTTGTGAGATGAGTGGAAGATAAGTTAACATTAAATTAAAATTAATTATTTTATTCAGAATGCGTTAAATTGATCAAAAGTGACAGTAAAGACAGTGGCGGGTAACGCTGTCAAATCACTAGCCAATTTGGCGTGTTACTATGTTTACTCACTTTGCTGGGGAAGTTTGTGTAAACCAAATCTGTGCGGATTTAGCGCAAATACTCGTGTGTCATCATGATCTATTAAATACAGCGTATTGCGCAGAATCTGCTCATATCTGGCTTACTTGAACACGCACGTCACTATGCAACAAATCACATTTTGTGATGAGGATGAATGAGGAAGGGAGGAGATGGCTGGATTACAAGATTTTGTTTGAATAAGAAATTAATCTATGAAATCCAAATTATATATATATATATATATGACATCAAGCTGTGATGTAGTAAATCTGGTTAATTTCTGGTTAATTTTTTGCTAGTAGAAGTTCTGAATGGCCGGTAACTTAATTTAATAGCCAAATTGGCCAGTGGGTGAAAAAGTACATTTCAAACCCCGAGTACAGGTAGTACTGGGTATATTCGGTGCCCGCTGATAGACGCTGCTTTTTAATTGCTCGTGTTCGTGTTTATTTGAGCGCCAAAGTGTTTTTATTAACAGCGTGTTTTTAAGCGTTGAGCATTGTAGCCAATCACAATCATATCTGTTGAGCGTGTAAACACAATGGCCTATCAAGCGTTGAGCATTGTAGCCAATCACAATCATATCTGTTGAGCGTGTAAACACAATGGCCTATCAGAGGTGCTAGTCAGTAAGTTAAAATTAGTCAGAATCCGCTTTACGCTAAAAACGCAAAACGTTTTTTTTTGTTCACTACGAGCCATGCTGAATCCTTTCATGATAACCAACATAGGTAAACGCGCTGTAAATAAGACATTCATTGTACAATTAAGACAGCTTTTTTTTATAACGGGAGTTTCAATGATTATAAAAGAAACACTTCTCTTGTGTTCTGTTTATTACCCATACACAATCTAAATACAAGTTTAGTTGTTCATGCAGCTATGTACATTGTTTCTGGATTGGCAACCGTATTTAATTGCGCGATTAAATTAGAAACTGACAGTTGACAATGGAAATCAACAGCCGGAACAAAATGCGAAATTTTTTTTTAAAGTACTCAATTACATCGTTTTTGCCGTAATTGGTACAGAGAACAGCACAATTTTACTGCTATTGGTACCAACTACTGAAATTTTGTACTGTACTGTGACAATCCTATACACAAGTTCCTTTCACCAGCACCCTACATGCCTGTAGATCTGTGCCCAAGTCCATCTATGTAAGCGGGCCAGGCATGGTTCAGCATACAAGTCAAACGAACTAGACTTCGGGGGTCAGTAGGTGGTTCAGATGGTCTGGTGTGGGGACACTTATTATTATAATGAAAGCTCATGGCTTGAATGTTGTCCGTCGTGTGTAATGTACCTGATGTGCAATCCTTCTGCAAGCACAGTGTCCATCTGCATCCCTCCAATTCTGTTGAAGATAATGGCTCTCTGGCCACCCTCAACTACACACACACAAAGCAAAACACAATTAGTTATTAAACTCCCAATAAAGCATGCACGAGTTTAGAAAATGTGAGAGAGTAAATAATGATTTATTATTATTTATTATTTTTGGGAGAACTTTCATTCATTATTTAATTTGCCCATCCTAAACATGTTATCCTTCTTTATTTTTCAGTGTGTGTTTACCTGTGTATGTGGCTTCTTTGACCCCATAGGCAAGGGCTCCGGCTCCGATGAGCAGCTTCACGCCCAGCCCAAGCCCTCGAGGGCCGGACCCCATCCTGCCAGCAATCTGCCTCAGCTGCTGCAAAAAGTTCTGAAACAAACAGACACATAAAGTCAGACTTTTTTAAATACACATCCAAATGGTTATTTATATTATATGAATGATGTTGTCTTATATCTAGGGTGCATGATAGCCTATATCATATTTAACATGCTTGAACCTTCGACAACTAATGCATAGGCATCATAATTTGAAGAAACTTGAAGCGGCAATGATATAAAGGTGGGAACTGTGTAGATTTATAGATCAAATACTTTAAAGCCATATAACTGATCTCAAGCCAGTTTGATTCAAACTCAGTTTAGAAAGACTTTTATAGTAGCCTACAAAAAGATAAGAAATTTTATCAAATCTTATAAGGACTGTTATTAATGTTAAAATGTTATTAGTGGTTTTTGTGCAAGATACCAGTAGCCTGCTGAGGAGTGAGAATGATACGAGTAAGTTAACGTTAACGTTAATGCAATTCATGTTACCAAATTGACCTTGTCTAGGACAAATGAGGGGACCAACTTTAAAATACTGTTATAAATTCACCATATAACTGAGACAAAATGTGATTTTAGAATGAGCTACATCATAATAATTATATTTCAATGAAGGTCACACATAAAGTTACACAAGGTGCGTCAGAGGCATAACTGAACTCTGCAAAGCTAGCACACTACTAGCATTGCTATCTTTAAAGACATAAATAAACCTAGACAATTAAGTGCAAACTACTAGAAGCCAGTTATTTAAAATGCAGTTATTACCTGCCAACAAAATGTTCATGTACATTTCCAATACTTTCTTTATATTTTTAAATATGATGTAACTTACTCCGGGATCTTTATTCGCCATGCTGCTGCTGTCCTGTTCTCGACTGTACGTCACCTGTGACCGTCCAACCACGTGATGGAGCACTTCCTGGTTTACCCCGTAGCACCATGGGTAATGTATTCTAATCTACTGGTGGAACTGTAGTGCAGTGAAATGAATGATCGTGAACAAAGCGAAGATCTTTAACAAAGCTTTCTTTAGAGACCCCTGGAGAACATTTTGCTCTCGTAGTTGGATTAAACTTTAATTTGATACTACTTTTTTTGGGTCTGTATGTGAGAACACATGAGAATAGCTTACTTAAACGTGTCGGGAGGTGGCAGTAGAGAACTCTTGTTTACGTAGAGTAATGCTCAGCTATATTTTCTACACGCATTTCATTTTCTGTCTATTGATTCGCAGGTAAAATCTCATGAAAACAACTCTAAAGCTAAATATATTTATTAGATTCACATTATTGGGTAGCACTCTATTTTAAGGTGAAGTTATAACAGGTTACAACATGTAGTGAATTTAAGCATACAAGTAAGTAACCCAAAATTACACCCTACTGTAATTCTATCGTAAGTACATGTAGTTCATTAATATTACTCAGTACTTATTTGAGTAAGCACAATTTAAATACGTCACCTTAAAATAAAGTGTAACCCATTTCTCTACTCCAAATGTTTTAATTGAATGTAAATTTATTCAAATAAGCAAAAGGCTTATTACTACCATGGATGTTCTTTTTATTTGAGCCTATTTAATCAACATAAATTCAGTCCTGCCATATATACACTATACTTGATCGAGAATGATAAATAATAACCTTGGTCCTAAAAAATACCTTAACTTTTTTTTTGTAATGTATTATTTCTTTAATATATATAAAAATAAAATGTTACAGACATCAGTGTGTAAGCCCTTACATATTCCAGACATTTCTATCTCTCATTTCGTGTACTGGGCAACCTGGCCTCAAAACTGCAGAGAGATCGACGACACATCTATACATTACACATTCTCATGCTAATGCCGTCATGGCTGAATAAACTATTTAATTGCTTGAAAATGCTGGAACATTTATGCGAAGAAGACCTTTTTTCTCAACCTGCAACTTTTACGAAAACCAATTTCATCAAACATGCAATGAGTCAGAAATAAATATAATATATTAAGATGCAAAGCTGCCTGTCTCTGCTTACATCTTTCACCCAACGTTTTTTCGGTGTCTCCTAATCATTGATGCTAAGACAATTACTGTCATTTTACTCAAGACTTTTTCATTTCAAAATCTTTTACCCAAGTCAGTCAGACTAATAGGATTTCCACAGCTTGTGTGGCACACCGTGTGTTTGTTTCAATGTGTCAGAGATACCTGACATGATTGACTTTCCTGCTCCAAATCCTGTTCTGAATCTGTCATTTTTTATCCCTTCTTGTCACAAAGGCAGATGGTGGATGTATGAATTTGACAAGGTGACAATAACACTCTGAACACCCATGTGATGCTCACTGTGCTGACATTGTGTGACCTTTGACTAGTCTGACATCAGCCCATCTGGCATCTCCTGGGCTGAGGCATTCATTCATTGGCATTTACTTCAATGCATCCATGTCCTGGCCTGTTCACTAGTGTCTAAGCGACCTCAGGTCAAGTGGGTCTAATAAAAAGTAGAGCCAAGATCAGCCGGCACTTTAAAGTCCCCCTGTAGTCTATAATTGTATCCCTTAAAACTCATCTTTGATTACCAAAATTTAAAATTAAAATGTTTTTTACTTGAAAAACATTTCTTCATATTTTAAAATAGCCTGAATGTAACTCTACAGCCTTGCCTCATTTAGTACGTGGTTCTATGAATATGCAAATTAGCCCTGCCTCCACTCACTCAGACCAGGGGTGCTTCTCAATATCCCTCCTCGTCTCCTCGCTCCTCTGTCCTCCATCCTATGACCCGGAAACCGATCGAGCTCAGCCATCTTGAAGGACATCTCAATTCTCTAATTGCACCGCGAGGAGTTGAGGAGTGAGGAGGCTTCCTGAGGAGTTATGAGCGAGGATACACAGGTGTATCCTATGCGGAAGTGTTTTATTGACTAAACGTGACACACAAATCAATTCTCCTCCCCCTTCACATCGATCACAATTGTTTTAATTTATACTTAACTTTACCTTTGCAGTTTATATAAACCACACATCACACATATTTCAACAGGGTATCTTGCTTTATTATTATTTATTATGAATTTCTTAAATAACCAAACTTCAACAACATAAGGGCAGATCCTTTGAGTGCTGCTGATGATGCAGTTAAGTGACGCTCGAGTGATCAAGTATTCAAATGTATAAAAAAGCTTTCATTCGATTCCTCCCTCCTCCTTTTCTTTCCTTGCAGCCTTCCCTCGTATCCTACAGGAGGTGGAGCTGAGACGCGAGGAAAGGAAGCGAGGAAAGGAATCGAGGATGCACAAATAAGAAATGGGAAGCACCCCAGCTCATAGATCCACTCGTTGATGATCATACATTGATCTGATTGGTTACAAGGAAGTTTGTGACGTCAGATAGCCTACCCCAGCAATTTCAAACAGAGTTTTTGAGACTGTCTTTGGTTCGCTGCAGTTTTAAGGAGAAAATACTGAGCAATAATGTTGACTTATGAATTTGCACATGGTTTGTCTTAAAGCATAATAAAAACCCCACATAGACATATGAACAACATTAAAAGCTTGATTTTCACCAGAGGGGGACTGACATAAGTGTGGTTTTAGTTTCAGAATGGTCAATGTAATAGTGTTTTCTCAGGTCACCAACTCATACTTAGGTATGACCGGAGAGGTAAGATAATTTGAGAGGTAATTATTAGGCAAGATCAGGTCGAAATAGCAAGGAAATAGCAATGCATTTTTACTTATTCAATATACAATATTCAAAATGAATTACTCAACAGTTAGTTCCAGGCCTCAAATTTGATCAGCGCTGGCACATCCCTTTTTTCTGTTCCTCTTATACTGTATGTTCCCTGTGTCATGTCTGGACATTTGTTATATTTCCTGTTTCCTGTCCCGTGTGCCGATTTTGTAGTCAAGTCAAGTCTTTATTTATATAGTGCTTTTTACAATACAAATTGTTTCAAAGCAGCTTTACTGAGATAATAGGAAAATAATGCTGTAAATAATATTGTTAAATATAAAATTAAATGTCCCCAACTAAGCAAGCCAAAAGCCAATGGTGACAAAGGCGAAGAACGGCAAAATAGGCGACAGAATGGAGAAAAAAACCTTGGGAGAACCCAGGCTCAGTCGGGGGCCAGTTCTCCACTGGCCAACGAACGAACAGTGTATGATTATGATTCAGGAACATTACAGGTCAGAAGTCAGATTGGATCAGAACTTTCACAATATTTATCCAGTTCATCTGGTTGGGGTCCGAGGCATCACGCCGGTAAGGAGATGAGGTTGTTGAGGTGTCCATGAGGCCTTCACAGTGTTGATGAGGCTGGCATTTCAGGGATGCGTTGTCGTCGTGTCCATGCGACACCATCTTCATCAGATCTGGATATGGCCTGGATCCGGCGGACTACGGTAAACCTCGGGATAAACAGAGAGACTAATATTAGCATAGACGCCATCCTTCTTATGATGTAACAAGTACATCAGGATTTATGGGAAGTGTTCCCGGTCCCGGCTGATCTAAACAATGCAGCCTAACATTGAATTATAGAAGTCTATAATGTGTTATGTGTATGCTAAGCACAAGAGATGTGTTTTTAGTCTAGATTTGAAAGTAATTCAGCTTTGTAAGTATTCAGCAATATTTTAAAATATATACAATGTTTAATAGGGAGCCAATGCAGTGTTGACAGAACCGGGCTAATATGGTCATACTTCCTGGTTCTGGTAAGAACTCTAGCAGCTGCATTTTGGACCAGCTGTAGTTTATGTATTAAGCATGCAGGGCAACCACCCATAATAGCATTACAATAATCTAGCCTTGATGTCATGAACAGTGTTGGGAGTAACGCGTTACAAAAGTAATGCATTACAGTAACATATTACTTTTTGCTGTAACGCAGTAGTGTAAGGCATTACTTATCAATTTTCAGTAATATTTTACTCGGTACATGTTCAGTAAGGCTTGCGTTACAACAGACTTTTAGTTTTAATTGTAAAACAAACAACAACAAAAAACAGCAAGACCGCGAGACATTAACGAATGAAAAATGCAAGTAGGCTAAATTAACTGTTCGTGGTCAGTCAATAGCCGCGTGTGGTGTCCAAGTCTGTAAATAAAGACTAAATGGCTGCGTCTGATATATTTGTATAGCGATTTATTTTTTACAGAAGTGCCGTGAGGTATGATTTCGGCCTCTGTGCTCGCGCTGGCCAGTGGAAAAGCGGCTAATGGTAAAGATGGCATGAAGAAGACTATACATTCGCGAGATGGACGTATGAGCATTAGGCTATTCGTTCTGTGTTTTCTTTCTAAACATTTAGGCTATGTTTATGTGGTATTTTTCATGTTTTCGTCACGCAATCATGTTTTTGATGCGGTGGTGACGCGTTCATGTAAGGGCGGCGGCGCTGCCGATAAAGCACCTAAAAGCTGTCAAAAAGAACCGGCAAAAGCAATGATTATGAATATGTCAAATATAGCAAGGAGACATTTTAATTGTCTATTAATAAAGTCAAGATGAAGTTGACGATGCTGACTCGCGATCTTCGCAGTAGCCTAGTGAATGCACCAGAGAGAAATGCACATTTCATTTCATAAGCAGAGAGCAGTCTGTTTTCTTTCGTTTTGAATTGTTCTGTTTACAAGTAGACATTTCAATATAGATATATTTTTCAAGTCCGTGAATAGGCTATAGCCTATACGCTGAGTTTCGGTTCATTTATGAGACACGCTCCAGTTCACGCGCTTAAATCCAGGCAGTTGGTTGACGAAACTGGTTAAAATTAAGATACAATTAATACAAAACGAAATTCACTTTAAAGAAAGGCTTTGTGTGTGTAAGGTCTCTGTGAAAGTTTTAAAGCAGTCTTTTAGTGCCGCTTCAGAGCGGTCGCGTCCGTAACGGAGAACTGTCACGTCTGTAACATTGTTTTTTCCTCATAAATGGGAACACGGAAAATAAAATAACATGAATATTTTATGTTCTGTGGAGAGCCAACCCTTCTTTATCCGATTTGCGCAGTGTAATTCACAGAAAAATAATTAAAAAAAATAATCGTTGCCTCCTAAAAGTTAAAGATTTTTTTGTCACGCATGACTGTCTATTTCCATAATTTTAAATATAAAACGCATGTGTAGACTGATATTTTTCTAATGTCTGGGCTCCTTTCAGGGAGGAGCCTATGGATAAACAGACGTTTCAATATTTTGGTATTAATGCATTTTCTGAGAATTTATATTTCAAGTTTTGACTGCAAATGTCATGTCCATAACGCTGGAATTCCCAAATTTTAAATAATTTATCCTCAACTAGTTTTGTGGTGTAGGTCTACGTATTTTATAATGTTAAGTTAACTTCAGATAATACTAATAGTAATTTAAAGATGTGGTAGCATTGGATCTGGACGGGAAGGATAACGCTGGGAGTTGGAAGGGGTGTGTTGCGATTCTGCAGGTTCGTGGATCTGAGTGTCGCGTTTCGGTTTCATAGGATATGGCATATCCTTACAGCCTTATTTTAGAATGTTAAGTTCTACTCCTGTATTGTTATTTTGGTGAAAGTAACTCAAAAGTAATACAGGAGTAATGTAACGCATTACAATTCTGAGACAGTAATATTGTAAGGTAATGAATTACTTTTAAATAACAGTAACAAGTAATATATAATGTATTACAGTTTGGAAGTAACTTGCACAACACTGGTCATGAACGCATGAACCACTTATTCTGCATTTTTCATCGAGAGCATATGACGTAATTTAGATTTATTTTTAAGATTGAAAAATGCGGTTTTACAGACACTGGACACGTGACTTTCAAATGAAAGATTGGTATCAAAGAGCACACCCAGGTTCCTAACCGACGACGAGGGCTTAACAGAGCAGCCATCAAGTGTTAGACAGTATTCTAGGTTATTACGTGTGGAAGTTTTTTGTCCAATAATTAGAATCTCTGTTTTTTTTCAGAATTAAGTAGTAGGAAATTACTAGTCATCCAATTTTTTATATCAGTTATGCATTCCGTTAATTTTGTGGATTGGTAAGTTTCGTCAGGGCGTGAAGAAATATAGAGCAGAGTATCATCAGCATAACAGTTAAAACCAATGCCATGCTTCCTAATAATATCTCCTAAGGGTAGCATGTACAGAGTGAACAGCAACGGTCCTAGTACTGAGCCTTGTGGTACGCCATACTGAACTTGTGATCGATAAGACATCTCTTCATCTACTGCTACAAACTGATAACGGTCAGATAAGTATAATTTAAACCATGCTAATGTAATTCCACTAATGCCAACATAATTTTCGAATCTATTTAAAAGAATGTTGCGTTCGATAGTGTCAAATGCAGCACTAAGATCGAGTAACACTAATAGAGAGATATAACCACAATCGGACGATAAGAGCAAATAATTTGTGACTCTAATGAGAGCTGTCTCAGTGCTATGGCACGGTCTAAATCCTGATTGAAAATTCTCACAGATACCATTTCTTTCTAAAAACGAACATAGTTGTGAGGATACTGCCTTTTCTAGTATCTTTGACATAAAAGGTAGATTCGAGATCGGCCTGTAATTGACTAATTCTGTAGGATCAAGTTGCGTTTTTTTAACAAGTGGTTTAAATCATAGCCAGCTTAAAAGTTTTTGGTACGTATCCTAATGACAAAGATGAATTAATGATATTAAGAAGAGGATCTATGACTTCTGGAAGCATCTCTTTCAGTAGTTTAGTCGGTATAGGGTCTAACATACATTTTACAGTTGTAGATTTAAATGATTTAACGAGTTTATAAAATTCACCCTCTCCTATAGCAATGAATGAATTTAATTTTTCGTCAGGGAGACTACAATGCACTGCCTGATTCGATACTGTAGTAGACAGTTGCATAGTTATAATTTTCTCCCTGATATGATCAATTTTGTAAGTAAAAAAGTTGATATAAATGACTAAGTTAATATAGTCATTACTGCTGTGCTGCTTGGAAACGTCTGTGCTTGAAGCTTTATTTTTGGTTAGTTTAGCCACTATTTCAATTAAATACGTAGGGTTTTGTTAATTTTCAGCCTAATAGGGTTGAAAAATAAGCAGATCTAACAGTTTTTAAGGCCTCTCTGTATGCAATAACTCTCTTTCCATGAAATGCGAAATACCTCTAGTTTTGTTTTCTTCCAGTTTCATCTCCATTTTTCTGGCTGCTCTCTTAAAGGCCTGAGTGTGCTCGTTGTACCACAGCGTTGGACTATTTTCTTTAATCTTCTTTAAGCGCAAAGGAGAAACTATGTCTAAAGTGCTGGAAAAGAGAGTTAAAAGTTTCTGTCACAATATCGAGTTCTGGGATGCTGAGATGATGAAACTGATCAGGAAAATTATTTATAAAGCAATCTTTAGTGGCAGAAGTGATAGTTCTACCATATTTATAACACAGAGTCAGCTTTGCAGCCTTGGCTAAATGAAGTTTATATGAGACTAGATAATGATCTGAGATGTCATCGCTCTGCTGCAGAATTTCAACGGCATCAAGAGATCTAGAGTATGATTACGACAATGAGTCCTGACACGTGTTGACTAACTCCAATTGAGTTACGAATGTCTTTAAATGCCAATCCTAATGCATCCCAATGCATCTAGTCCATTGTATTTTTCCTGTTGATTATTCCTGATTGTTTCCAGGTGTGTCTTTTTGGCCCCTGTGTACTGTATATATAGCCCTTGTATACATGGTCCGCAACATAAAACTCACGTGACTTTGCCTCAAACAAAGGATGTGATTGGATGACTGACTAGCCATGGAACCTCTTTGCACAGCATCTCAAATGTTGGTTTGATCATTTTGAAATGCCTGAGCCAAAGTCTGTCATCAGTATGCATTGGTATAATGACCTCCCAGAAGTGTCTCACATGATTGCGTTCCCACCGGGCTCGTCTGTGTGTTCTGAGGCGCAAGTCATTTATGATGTAGGAAAGTCAAGTCAAGTCAAGTTCCCCAATCGTAGCAGCTTCCATTTTTATTAAGATATTTTGTGCCAATTTCCCATGAAGTGATGATTTTGTTCTCTTAAACACATGGGATGGAAATGCTTTATTCACAATAAAAGTATGTTTTCTGCGATATTCCAATTTTGCACATAAGTTAAATTCGCAACTTTGGATGGAAACATATCTAGTCTATGCAGTTGTGGTGAGGATTTTTCAGTGACTCTTTCTGCAGGTTACATTGTTTTGGCAGTAGGTGGTGACAAGTAACTGTCTTTATGAGTGAGTCATTGAATTATTAACTCAACTGATTTGTTCAACATTATGACTCTGAAATAAAGACCAGTTACCTAGTTCTGGCATGAAACTCTAGATGGCGCAGGCTGATAAGTCTTTGACTCATTTGGTAGCGATCCCATCATTATCTTCTGTTCTAATACATTAACATTTCCATATTCATTACCATGCCATTCTCTACTATTACTATACCAATCTCCCGAGAGTTGTCATGACAGAACTACTGTGTGTTGATGCTAAAAACGGTTTTCGTTTGGGGAATAGAAATACACAAAATAACTGGCAATTTCAAAATGCAAATTACTCAACATTAACATCTTTGTTTATTGAACTGTTTTATATTACACTCTCACTTGTGCTTTAGTACTGAATGTAATGGATGATTACCTGCGGCCTCGTGCCTACACCAAATCACAACCTATAATATTTGAAACAAGAATACTTTTGCTCATATGATATTGCTTAATTACTTGATGCAGACTGGCTTGTCATATGCTTTTACACAGAGGTGTAAAGTCCAGGGGTCAGAAAGTACTGATTTCAGCTGACATTCAGCTGATTTCACTAATTAGTTCAAATCCAGGTGATTGGAGCAAAATACTGAGGAGGACATTTACTTTCTGAAACTGGACTTTATACCTCTGCTTTTACGACCACGTGTGCTCTAGAACTAATTTACATTTCAAATAGGGAAATCTTAAGGCATACTTCCTCAAAGAGATTTTCATTAATTAAGGTTCATCAGTCTGCTCTGGGACAGAGGCTTCATATATATGTTTTCATTTTCAGATTCAGTCTTGACTCAATTCGCACACAGGAGAACATAAGGACATCTGTGCCAAGAGTGCAGAGAGTTCAAGGTTCACTTTGATGACAAATATTCTCCATCTTTCCTGTTCGTCACTTGAGAGTGAGTTGTGAAAAAGCAGATGTTAGGGTCATTAAGCAAGCGTGAATGTCTGTCTCCAGGACATGAAGATTGCTTTTTTGTTTGTTTGTTTTTTGTATGATGTTTGTAGAGAGAATGTGAGATCTGTTGAAACAAGTGAGGTTTAAGTGGCTTCACTTAAAAAAAAAACTTGAAGAATGAAAAGATATGACATGACTGATAAGAATTCAATGAGGTTCACCAATTGTATGTGTGCACGTTTTAAATACAATGTTAAGCAGCACCCTGAAGGCCAGAAATTTGTTTAGTAAAATTGGTGCCTTTTGGCCTCAATGGAAATGCAAAATATATGTTAAATAGTCCCAAATCTTATGTTATAATGACCTGAAATCTATATTTTTGTTATAGAAAACAAATAAATACATATGTTAAGTTTACACATCTTGCATATTATATTCCAATTAAGATATTTTGCATAATACGCAGTGAACTGCAATTTACAATAATTTGCATAGTCTTCATAATATGTGACATCAATGTGCATTTAGTTCATATAACGTCATTGTCTTCATGTACAATAGTCAAATGCATTAAATATAAATTGTAGAAAGCATTACTGTGCATCAGTCTGGTATGGATAAACTGTGGGACAAACAGTTCAAAGAGGATATCCAGAATTCCCACTGCTAATATCAGGGCACATTGTCATTGTGAGGTCAAATCAGCCAGCACATTAAACAGCACAGAGAACGACTGTCCTGAACCACTCAATCTGTGACCTGAGACCGTGCCAAAGCTTAATGACATTGAATAATATCATAAAAAAATATTTTCTCACGCAGAAACAGCTCTGTGCCTACAATACATGACCAGAATGAATTCTCAAAGAATTCAAGAATTAAAGGCGCCCTGAAATCAAAATTTAAGTTTTTTAGCTTTTAGTATGAATATGTTAGCCTTAAGCTTATGAATAAGCTGGTGTGTTCCAAAGCAATGACAACATTTGCATTTAGGAGTAAAAGTCTCACTTCCTCTAAAGTGGATCCCAGATTTTTATGACATCACTGCTGACTTCAGCTTCTCATCACATCTTCTGTCCAATCAAATGCTCTCTAGAATCTAAAGCACCCCGCCCCTTATGCTATAAATACCATCTGGCCAAAGCGATTGTTGACACTTCATGGAGCAATATGGGTTGGAAATGTGAGTTTGGTTGCTCAAACGCTCAAGTTTTATTCTGTTTTCCAACTGTACTTTGGTTAAGAATGAAATGGCTAGAATATATTCACACCTCTACTATTGAATCCAACGTATCATCAGTGCTTGGATTCGCTTCAATGGTGCTGTCAAGTACGACTCTGTGAGGTAAATTAAACGCTATTGGCTATTTGAAAAGGGAAGGAGCCATTCAATATGTCCCGCCTTAGCTTCCTGTTTCAGTGAAAATTACGTCAACGCGTCATTCAAAGCTATGCGTTCCAAGGCACTTCAGTGGGCCTTTAACTACCATAGTTCAAAGCACCGTTGAAGAAATCAACCAGCTAGTCACGACTGTTTCCCTAAACCTTACAGTCACAGATTTGTCGTTACCACATTGATAAATGATGTCATGCAATGATGTGCAGTAATAACTTCTTTTGAAGAAACCGTTTAAGATTGAATTTATTTCCAAATTCAATCATAGACTCGTTCTTACGTAGAGCGCGTACGCACATGCGCCTTCTTTTAAAAACAGTGCTTTAAAGTCCCCCTGTGGTGAAAATCAAGTTTTTAATGTTGTTTATATGTCTATGTGATGGGGCTAATTTGTATATTGCACGTTTTTGAAAACTCTGTGTAAACAACAAGAACGCGAACCTCTGAATACGATGATCGTCATCATGGCCTGGCAGCAGAATACAGGGTTTTTAGTCGTTTTTGCAGATCCGTGTGAAGGAAATCTTTCTGTTTTAAGTATATCGTTGTTGTGTAAACGTACCCTCAGTCTAGAACTACAGTTACCATCATGTTCACACAGTGTACAAAAAGGCCTTTGCACTTACTCACAATTACTCTCAACATGGGGAGTGGTGGTGTCAGTCAATACATGGGAAAACAAAGTAACTTGCATTACTAATTTGAAAAAGTAACTCAGATATTTTGTTGTAAATTTAAAAATTAATGCATTACTTTACTTGTTACTTTAAAAGTAATCTGATTACTTAACTCACATTACTTGTAATGTGTTACCCCTAACAACGTAAAACATAAGTAAAAAGAAAAATCGCTATAACAAGGCTCAAAATAGCCCCACACTGACACGGTAACATAATTAGAGTCTCTGCAAACCGAAGCATTGAGAACTTTGTAAGTGTACAGACAGTTTAATAAGGAGATACTTTATAAAGACAGTACACTTCTTTGGACAGTACACTTTGGAAAACAGTCTCGACCAGTCGAACCACAAACGCTGTATCGCTCTATATCGACCAGGACATAGCACAGCGTTCGTGGTTCGACTGGTCGAGACTGTTTTCCAAAGATGGCTCCTGCCTGTATACGCGAAGTGTACTGTCTTTATAAAGTATCTCCTTATTAAACTGTCTGTACACTTACAAAGTTCTCAATGCTTCGGTTTACAGGTAGAGACCCTAATTATGCTACCGTGTTAGTGTGGGGCTATTTTGGGCCTTGTTGGTGGTATTAAAGGGACAATGTGTAGTTTTTTAGGTATTTTATTATCTAAAATCAATAATTTATTCATAAATATGTCCTCAATGGTGTAAATACCTCTGCCAATTATCTATCCTCGTAAACGAAGAATTTATTATCTTCATATACATGTGACGGGTAGGTCCATGGAGGCTTCCATGTCGTTCCGCCATCTTGAAAAACTATAATAGCAGAGAGGGTCAAAAAGTACTAGGCCAACGCGTTTCCACAACGCGTTTTCGTTCAGAGCCAGCATCACGTAACTGAAAGCAGCAGAAACGGAGGAGCAGAGCAGTGAGAGGCGCTTGTCACTGCCCCGGCAAGTTTAAAAGGCTGCATTGCACTGTTATTTATTCATACTGTTCGTTTCAAACATTCATTTGATCATTGTGTCAAGTTGGAGTTTGTTTGAAATAACAAACCTGTTCACCCGAAGGAAAACTAGATGAAGTGCTATTAGAAGACATCCTGTCATAGCTTTTTGGTACATAACAGCTACCGTAGATGCAACACGCATTTGAAAAAGCGAGGCGCTGGAGAGCACAATTCGTTTGAATGCAAAATACAATTTCTCCGCTAGATGGGACAAATTCCTACACAATGTCCCTTTAACTAGCGATTTTTATTTTTACTTATTCTATGTGCTATATACTAGCGTTATAAGTTAATCTGTGGTAAAACTAAAACTAACGATAAAACTGGGTACATTCGATTATCATGAAAACGCATCCTAGAGAACGGTCGACTCGGTACCAATGTGTAATTTACCACTAGGTTCATTTTCGGCTGGAATTGTCCTTTTACGTGTTTCATGGAGCGGAAGATATGATGACTAGTGACTAGTTGCCCATAAGTATTGTAATGGTGCCAAAAGTCAAACTTCAGTAACTTGTAACATATTACTTTTTTTGAGTAACGACCCCAACACTGGCTATTATGTCCTTGCTGATTTGTGTCATGTAGGTGCGATGGATCGGGTACAAACCAATAGGGTGTCGGAATGGTATATGTCTATACTTCTCATCCAACCACAATCAAATTATCTCTAATTTGAAAAAAATTTTTTTTTGAACGATGACAAGCCAGAATGAAAACAAGCCGAAATGAAATAGGAGTAACGAGGATATTTTTAAAATGTAAGGAGTATAAAGTACAGATAATTGCGTTAAAATGTAAGGAGCAGAAGTAAAAAGTCGGCAGAAAAATAATTACTCCAGTAAAGTATAGATAGGCTACCCAAAATTTCTACTTAAGTAAGGTAACGAAGTATTTGTACACATCTGTCTCTTAATAATGTATTAATTATTCCTACTAGATGTTTGAAGACACTTTTTAGTTACGATGGAATTTCAGTTATTTTTTTTAACCCAGAAAACAATGTTCCTGAATGAGAACTTGCAACTGTCCTAAATACTTGAATGTAAATAGGAACAATTGAGGGCAAATGTAAATTGCTTATATTGCACATTAAACACTTAAAAATCTTGATCAAGAAAGGATTAAAATATTAAAGATCATGATCAAGAAATTAGATTTAGTCGTACAAGAGTGCATTATTGTCACTGGAAATATAAAGTCTACACTCTTTTTTTGTCACATAATATTCACTAGGATGTGGATTTACTGAAACCATAAGAAATTCATGAAAAGTCATAAGAAAGACTGAGGGTTTGCAGTTATTGAGGATTTCTATGTCCTGACCTTATTTGCTATGACTCAGGGAGGAGAAATATTTGATTACATGTCAGCTCATTAATTTGAAGCTGACAAGCAGTGTAGACTGGATGACTGCGAGTGAATAGGTTGCTGTGTATCTCACTTCTGATTAAGCTTGGACTGCTACACTGAACAAGAGACAATCAATCATAATGAATGCCTCCAATGAGACAGTGATGGAAGGAACAGGGTACTACCACACTCATAAAAAATCTGTAAAAATAGGGCACAATGTACTGTATTAATCTGAAGGATTTTTTTGTATTTATTTTTTGTCCTGGTAATGAGCTGCCAGTACTTTTTCTGTTATATTGCGGATTTATTTCTGTACAATGTGTGGTCCAAGCAAGAAAATGATATTCTATAAATTCCTAAAGTATCTATCGGAACATTAAAGGAGAATAAATCAAATGCAGTTGAATAGCAGAATTACTTCAGTAATAGTCTATTTGACAATTATGGGCCAATTAAGTTGCTTTGCTCTGATTATTTTATAAAGAAATAAGCCATTACTGTAATACAAAATTATTGAATGAATGATTGAAAAAACTTATAAAAATGTTTCTATCTCTCTCTTTCTGTCTTTCTATTTATAATGATAGTTTTTATACATCATGGTGTACTGTCTTTAATTAATGCTAATTTAAATTAAGTAAATGTATAGAGAATCAGTAAAAACAATGGTTAAAAAAATCATAAAAATACAATAATAATAACGATAATAATAAATGTCCCTAAAATAGGATGAAATGTTGCCTGTTTTTGTGAGGTTTGACTTAAATCACAAAGCATTTATAGAGGAGTTCAATATGTCAAACTTGATACTTGATTATGTATTGCATAAAAAAGAAGAATACTTTGTTAATATCTACTTATTTTGTTGAACTAATTGTAAATACTCTTTGTTAGCTCATAATAAATAAAATTAGGCTATTTAGAAAGCACATGTAGCCTATGTGGAAGACTGTAAAGGGTTTTCAATTTCATCAGATTAACATCCTCTTATCACTCAGCAGTATAAAGTACAGTAATAAAGTGTACAGTAGTGTACTTCCTCTTCCTCCAGCAGCATCAGCAGCACATCTTGAGTGTTGATGTTATTCATGGGAGGTGGCATTCTGCTCAATAAGGCGTTTCCGCGCTCAAGTGGGCTGGGACTCGAACGTTTCCACTAAGGAGTGTGTGTGGAATAACCCGAGGGAAAAAGAGGAAGACCATACTTGCTTTACGAACCCTCTACCTCGAAGCTAACATGTATGAACGTCAGAAACTCGGATGCGCGGTCTCGTGGAAGGTCCTGTAAGAGGAACCCTCACGTGGACGTAGCCGGAGCATGAAAACAACATCTCGAGACTCAGGGATTGCTCCGTTCATCTTTCTCCTCCACATTGACAATTTACAGTAGTGGGTACCAACACACGGCGGGTGTTTTCAGCACTTGGACTGAATATGTACCAGGGACATTCACAGGTAAGCTGGCATGCTTCTTTTATCTATTATTGGCCAACAGCGCGTGAAGCATCTCATTCCGGCACGTGCGCATTTAAAAAACTAAATCATCCTCAAATTGAGGAGTTAATAGGCTACTATTCTCACCGGTCAAATCGCACTTTTTAAGCTCTCTAGCATGTGAGCAATGGGCAAAACACATTTCACGACATAAGCTTTAATTGCATGAGGAGGACGTTAACTCTGAAGAAAAGATAATTTCAAGGCATTGTTTTGTCCCATGGAAACGTTTAACTGTCTGAACACTATGTTCTGGTTTTATTTAAGTCCCTATTAAGTTTTTTACGTGTCCTATTATTGTAAGATAACTTTTAAAAGGCTTTACTATACTATATGGTAAAATATACTTTCTTTTAGGCTACTATAGTATTATAATTATATGTTTTTTTCC
This sequence comes from Siphateles boraxobius, assembly GCF_051911475.1. Taxonomy (NCBI): domain Eukaryota; kingdom Metazoa; phylum Chordata; class Actinopteri; order Cypriniformes; family Leuciscidae; genus Siphateles; species Siphateles boraxobius. The sequence goes on along the minus strand of NW_027508699.1, from coordinate 7,639,437 downwards.
TCAATATCCATTGTGTAAATGACTAGATGTACTCGTACTCGTTTTTGAAGAACTTTAAGCTGTTTTAAATGCATTTATTTCCCTTGTCCTTAAAAAAAGACATTTCATCAATAAAAAATGGATTAAGTGAGCATTGATGTCATTAACCCTTCATGACTGCAGGCTCAACATCCATGTTTTGGACTTGGAAGGAATTTGACCTTCATAGAGTCAGATGAACTTAGATATTGCCTGCTGCTGTTCACATGACTGATGATGCTGCGCTTGCACTTCAGGGAACTGCCATCCAGTGTGGTTTGCTTCCGAGTCCTCAAGATAAATATGTCTTCCGTCTCACCAAGCTGTAAATCTGAGTAGGATGGGTTTAGTCCACAGGTCTGTGTCACATTTCTCATGATCAGACAAACGAAAATCAGTACCATTGTGTTTTGTGTGTTTGCAAGTAATTTACTGCGTCGCAATTTGTGGCTGCTTCTTTTCCTCATCAGTTTCTGTCTGATACTGTAGATGCACAGGAGGAGGAACAGAGTGATGTTTTTAAACACGTTTTAAACATCAAGTTGAGTATAAAGGCTCGAATGGTGCTACTGTAGTTTATGGATGTTACACAATCTTCCCACTGATCTCTGCCACTCACAGCACTGGATTCTTTGAATCTGCATATAAGACTCTGAGAGTGATATATGCTTAGTTTAGTGCATTTCAATGATTCGACTATTTTGGTTCTCACTGATATAAGGAAGAACTTAAATTTTCCTAAATTCTCAGAAGCAAGTGAATAATGTTTGAAAGTGTGCCTTTATGCCTACATAAACCTTCTTTGGTAAAGCTATTCCCATGTACGAATAGCTTAGGCTTTGCCTTCTGAAGGAACATTAGTTCAGCCGAGACTAAAAAAGAGAAGGGTGAGAAAGCCCTTTGAAGTGTTTATCATAAAAATTCACCTCCACTAAACCATTATGTAGAGAATTTTGTTCTTGGAATACTGATGTTGTCCCATTTAGGTTAGCAGGCTGAGATGTGTGATAATTCAACGCTATCTCACGACCGATTCGTACGAATTTGTACAAGTGATTAAAAATTGGCTAATTCGTATGAATTCGTACGACCTCACTCGTATGAATTTGTACGATTTGTCTAAACTCACGTGATGGGTAGGTTTAGGGGCGGGGTCAGGGGTAGGTCATTCGTACAAATTCATACGAATTGGGCAACTCGTAAAATATTGTACGAGTGAGGTCGTATGAATTCTTACGAATTAGCCACCTCGTAAAATTTGTACGAATTGCCGTGAAATCGGGCTGGATAATTAAGTTTTTGAGAGGAGTAGAAATCAAGTAAAATCATTTTTCTTATGTTTAGATATTCAATACATTGAGCTAGGGCTGGGTGGTATGATGGTACATATTGTGACCACGGGATAAAGTGTCTATTGTTAGAGATTTTACTATATCGTTTATTTCACGGTATGTATGTACATCTGTGTAGCACAGTACCATTTAAAGTTATTTACACGTAAGAGTGATAAAACAACGCATGAATGAGAAAATAAAGAGTGAGAAAGAGTGAAAAAGAACTCAATGTAGTTGGTGCTCACGCTGACTGACACAAAGCGGAAGCGCACGCACAGAAAGCCGCCTCTCTTAAACAGTATGCAATCACGAATTTGGAATGTGTATGATGATTAATCAAGTTATTAAACGCAATAAGCTGTGAAAAAGAGAAGTCAGCTGACAGGCTTTCTGTGAGAAGCGCTCAGAACGCTGCATCTCTCAGAAATCAATCGCAAATTCAGTTCTCTTTTATGTCCTATTGCGCTTAAATGGTCAGATAGACACACACAATAATGTCAAAAATGCCCATTATTAGTTGGTTATGTCTTAAATTAAGGTGAACATTTAGGTGAAAATGGATGTGTGTCAGTAAATTGGATCTGTGCATTGGGTCAAGGGACAGCAGCATTATAAACTGTTGTCTGTCTCATTAATTTTAATTAAACAACAAAAGACGGAGAAAACCACTCGCTTCTCTTGACTGAATCACTTTTGTATTTTTAATTAGAATCAGTTCATTTGATTCATATACAGTGACGACTATGCAGTGTTTTAGTTATACACTTGATCATTCTATTTCTTACTATAAATAAATCTACTGTTGCTGAAAAATGCAAAGTTTATTTAATTTGTATTTTGGTCTATTGTATTGGTCCTACTGTTTTGTAATTTGCTTCTTTGTTCTTATTTTTAATAAGAAAATAAGAAAAATTAAATAAAATCAGCTTTATCAAGATATAGATCATTATCCTGAAATACAATTTTTCATATCGTGAAATAAGATTATTGAGCCACTCAGGGGTGCAATTCCCATACAACAATGTAACTCGTTGCTTAAACACTGCATGATGTACCATTAGATAAATTAACTAGCTTGTTACGACCGTTTCCCGAAACTGTAGAAACGTGCGCACCTCCGTCGAAAGAAATAATTTTTCAAAAAAATTTTTTATCACGTGACATTCAATATGTAATTGGTGTAGACTTTATTCCCGTATAGCTACATGCGGTTCATTTAACTCAGGAGTTTCCGTTCAACAGACATGCTACTGTATCTGAGGACTACTTCACTTCACTCGTTTTGCTTTATTTGATGTTTGGTTCCCTCCTACGTCATACTCCGGGGTTCCCTTTATGTATTTATGCACATGTGCACTCTTCATAAAGGGCACTGATTTATGCTAAAATACACTAAAAATGCTGGGTTGTTTCAACCCATGCTTGGGACAAATATGGACAAACCCAAACGTTGGGTTTAAAAATTGGTTTGGCCAGATCTGTCCCTAACAGGGTCTGAAACTATATTTGATTATGCTAAAGTGGAACTATTGCAAGTATACTTTAGGTACACTGTAAATATATTGCATTTAAAGACTGATATTATAGGCTACAGTGATCATACTATCCTACTAATAGTGATATTTTAGGCTTATTAATAAATGTGCATTGTGCAATAAAGACGTAGTCCAAATGAAGTTTAATTTTAATATTTATATCAGTAGTATCAAGTGTAAGACTTATGTCAGTAAATATGTTAATGGATTTGTACTATACTTAGTGTGAAATAAATGTATTTTAATTTTGGTATAGTTTTTTTTCACTATAGGGTCACACAGAAACTATGCTTCTAACCACAGGTTGAGAGCTGTTCAAACCACACCAGTTTTCGTGATGCTGTTTGTGAATGTTCGTTGGAATTATGGTTTCTTTGAATCGTTGAACTATGATGGTACCAATGGAACTCACGACCATAGTTGGCTAACAATGCTTATGGGAATTGCACCCCATAATAACACAAATTAAGCACAATGGAAATTAATGCTGAATTTTTTTGCCATGCATATTATCTGTTTGGAGCCTTTTGCTAATTGTCTTCATATATCGTCCCCATAAAGTATCTCAAAAGAAACCAATTATTTAGTGTTACAAAAGCCACTTAAGCACACATGAAAGGAGCCATAGTTAATATAAGAACATATTGTATTTCTTTAATAATTTATTTAACATTTCTTGACTTGCACATGGCTATTTTACCCTGAGAATGAATATAACAATGAAATATAGCTGCAAGCAGCCATTACCGGGGCCAAGCGCAAGAAGCGACAACAGATGCCATCATGGGTGGGAGTGGCAGACCAACTACAGCATGGAGCAATTAAAGACATTTTAAGAGAATTTGGCAAAATGGCTGAAAAATCATATATACAGTAACTTTTAAGATGATTTAATGGTTTATCACTTTCGACAAATAGGTGGCGCAGTTATGAAATCGATGTGATGTGGTCAGATTGAGGTGACAATGACACATACAAAGTTTGGTGTCAAAATGTGAAGGGATTGCAGAGATAAAGACTTAATAGATAAAGACTTAATTTTGGCAGCATGCCTCAACTTTGCTGCTGCGGTATACGAAAACGGTTTCGTCTATCATCACGAAATACATAACTTTTAGTCGGCATGGTCTGGAGATGATATGATTCGATTTTGGTGAAAATCGGAAGAATGGTCTAGGAGAAGTTCGAAAAAGAATGTTTTGAAAGTAAATAAAGATGGCGGACAGGAAGTTCGTCCAAATACGTAAAACTTGGTATCTATGTTCTCGGCATGACCCAAGGAATCTATTAAGAACAGTGTCATCACAATAAGCATATTTTTTCAAAACATATTTGGAAATATAATTTTAACTTTTGACCAACAGGTGGTGCTGTCTCGAAATTTTTTGAGTACCTTCAGGGGATGGTGCTGGTGGCAAATTCTGAGTTTCACAATGTTACAGCAATGCATTTGTTAAGTATTGCATTTTACATCACAAAACTGTATTGAAGTCAATGGGAATTTCATGTTTTGTTCTATTATAGCGCCACCAAGAGGCAAAATTTCAAAAATTTTTCCTGTGTCCTCGGAATGAGCCCATACATGTGTGTGCCAAATTTGGTGAAAATATCTCTATTTGCTTCGGAGTTAAAGACATTTATATGAAAACATATGTCAAAAATGACTGACTCGTGACTTTGATTGAATTTTACTACCCCTTAATATCAATATTTTGGCATTTGGGCATTTGCTTCTATTTAACCAGCTATGATTGCAAACTTCTGACGGTGGTTTCGTCTCGATCGGACTAACGGTTTCGAAGATATCGGCAAATGTTTTTTAACCGCTAAATCACAACGCTACACAAACCGTAAGGCAAAACCTAGCATGTTTGGTATCTGTGGACTCGGCAAGGATTCAGGAACCTAACGAGATGACTCCCGTCAAATAAGTCAACCACACCCAAAGTTATAAGCATTTGAAAAATAAAATTTACCACTAGGTGGCGCTGTTTCGAAACTTCTCAGGCTCCTTCAGGGCATCGTACTGATGACCCATACCGAGTTTCGTAACAATTCGTTCATGCGTTCAGAAAATACAGCATTTTAGCAGCTGTAACCCATAATTCAAAATGGCCGACAGCCAAAATGGCTGATCTAGGAAAATTGGATATCGTTCGACTCATCGTGATGCCCTGAATCTAACGAGACAACTTTTATGATTTTTGGACAAACCTTTCAGAAGTTATAATCAAAAATAGCCATTTTCTGTATCTCCGGACCAGTAGGTGGCGCTGCGCCGAAACGCAGCATGTAGCCTCAGGTCATGCTTGTGATGACATGGACCAAGTTTGGTCTTAATACGCTAAAGCGTTGCGAAGATACAGCCTTACGACTGTTTTTGCAAGCTCTACGTAAAATTTGTTCGAGCGTTTATCAAAAACAATTTGACGAATCAATTTGATTTTAATAACTTTTTGTCAGCACTGCCTGAAGATGATCTGGTTAAATTTTCGTGCAAATCGGACAAACCGTCTAGGACGAGTTCGAAAAAGTAGCTTTTTGAGAAAATTCAAGATGGCGGCCATATTTTTATGACGGAAAATGACCTCATGGGGTGCAGTCGAATCGTCATGAGCTCAGGAATTAGAGGAAAAAAGAATTTTGTTGATTGGCCTTACGGTTCAGAAGTTATTAGCAAAATAAAAGTGAAACTTTGGACAGGTGGTGGCGCTAGAGGGAATGACTTAGAAACACCAAAATTGGTGTATTTAATGTTGGGACTGTCCTCTATCAGAATGTCAAACCAAAACAACTTTCCCGCAATCGGTTCTATGGGCTGCCATAGACTCCAAGAGCGGAAGAATAATAAGAACGGGAACAGATACAATAGGTGCCTCCGCACCTTCGGTGCTTGGCCCCTAATTATAGTCAGAGAATATGGTGAGGATTTCCATTTCTTGAGTTCAACCTCTGGAAAATGGCATGCATGGAAAAAACAACTAACCATGACAATGGGTCAAAACATTTGGTATGAACTCAAGCCTGAAAATGAACACCTTAAATGAGTGCTGTTGCCTTGGAGACAAACTTAAATGGATCTGAAGCAAAAATTTAGAAAATTTAAAATATCGATTCTTTCACATAACAAGCCATATCAAATCCACTGTAAATGTTGAAAGACTGATTGATGATTGGATAACAGCCGTCCGGATCAGTGTGGTCTGCTCCGGAACATTAGAAATTAGATGACTGCTTTTGAAAGTCAATGAAAATCGAACCGTACCATCAAACATTGATCAACAGACATTGCTCACTCATTTAGCTCACAATGTTCCAGTAACCTGAGAGATTTTCAAACTGTCACTAATACCGAGCTCTATAGATAGAGCACTAAATTGTGCTGAACTTACCAATTTCAATGTAAGCAAATGGATCAGTCCCATTCATGAATTCAACACAGTATACTTAAATGTCATTGAATCCTGGGAGAGTTGAAGGCAGGCGTCTATGGAATTCATCCTCTCCGGCCTTCAAAAAATGGGTCAGATGTGAACCCTAAGGCAGGTTTCTGTTCACTGCAGCTTAAACTGCTAATCACTTAAAGCAACTGGATTCGGCTGATGAAACTCCAGCTGTTGTGCCTCTTTTCCCTGAACCGGATCACACGCCACAGACCACATAACGCCATCTGACACAGCAGCCACTGTGGATGGCACACACATTCCCTGGTGAAAGTAGGTGCAAAACGCAGAGGATTATTGTAAATTTAAAAAAGCACAGTGCAAATAGCATAGGCTTTTTTCTCTTTGACCTACAAGCGTGGCGCACATGTGTGGATTAAACTCACATCCTTCCAGGCCTTCAAATAATGTCTACTGTCTTATAGTTTGTGTAAATATGCTTTAACCAAACATTTTACATTTGTCACTGTGAAGAGACAATTGGATGGGTACATAAAAAAACTGGGGCTTTTGTCTAACTTTGAATAGAGTATGGTTGCTGAAGGTATGATTAATGCTAATAAGCCTCTGGTGGGCCACAGTGGAGCTGACACTGACCTCGGATATGAGCAAAGATTGATGCAGCCTTAGGCTGCTTCATTCTCCAAGGTATTGCTTAGAGGATTTTCAAGGTAACTGAATATTCTTGTTCTTACCAAAAGCTGTGATCTTTGCTTAACATGTGTGAAGTAAGCCAGAAGTTTGGAATTATGTTTTCTTCTGGCTGCGCAAAAATCACAAGTTTAGCATGTAGGTGTATAGCCTAGCCTGTTAAATATCGAATGAATCATAAGTTTGACGGAGGAGAATGCAAAAATATGTGATAACAATGGCATTATAGGATGCTGTTGTGAGAGGTGGGCATTTGTATATGTGGAGTGGGCAACAGTCAGTATTAATAGAAATACAATTAAAATAAGTTTTTTCCAAGAATATTTACTTTATCATTTTAAAGTGGTCCTATTATGCCCTTTTAGTCTTGATTTTATTTTTGGGGTGTACTAGAATATGTCTTCATGCTTGATTGTTCAAAGATAGCATTATTTTTCACAGATTTTACATCATTACAGCTCCTCTCCCCAGTCTGGCTAGAACACGCTTAGGTTCTGTTTCGAGGAAGCCCCTCCTTCCGAAATACGAAATGTGCTGTGATTGGTTAGCTGGCCCAGTGTGTTGTGATTGGTAGCGCTCAACGGATGTTCAGGAAATGTCATGTCACTCGTAACTCAAGCTCTACTCGGATATAAATATTAAGGATGGCATCATTTTCAAAACAATTCAACTCCAGTTCAGACCCTGACATTTTTTTAACCCCTCTTTAATTCGTCTGCCTTAGGACAAACTTTTTCCGGGGTGGAAAAGACTGTGACAACACTCTTCATCTTCTACATTTACATTTATTCATTTAGCAGATGCTTTTATCCAAAGCGACTTACAAATGAAATGAGAACAATAGTAGTAGTTAAACCAGTGACGGCTTGTCAATAGAGGGGGCTGGGGCTCCGCCCCCATCAAAATTCCAGAAATATACATGTATACAAAAATGATATAAAAATGAAATAAAAATACAAAATAAAATGGTTTACTCATACGATGTGCAGGCTGATAGTAAGAGCCTCAGCATTTAAAGGGATAGTTCAACCAAAAATGAAAATTCTGTCAGTATTTACTCACCCTCATGTTGTTCCAATCCCGTAAGACCTTCGTTCATCTTCGGAACACGAATTAAGATATTTTTGATTAAATCTGAGAACTGGATCACTCCTCCATAGGCTTCTAAGGGATTGAAACTTGCCAGCCCCGAAAAGTCATTAAAGACATCGTTAAAATAGTCCAATTGACTACAGTGGCTCAATCTTAAGTTTATCAAGCACCGAGAATACTTTTTGTGCGCAAAAATAACGACTTTATTTCAACTATTCATTTCCTTCTCTGTTGGTCAGTTAGCGTAGTGTGATCGCGTAGAGCTACGTCACACGTAGGCTCACTATTGGCCGACGCTGGTCATGTGTGTGATGCGTGTGACGTACAGCAGAAGCTTACGCCATTATACTAGTGAACTCACTCGAGGCCCACAGAGAAGGAAATGAATAGTTGAAATAAAGTCGTATTTTTGTTTTGTTTTTGCGCACAAAAAGTATTCTCGTCGTTTGATAAACTTAAGATTGAGCCACAGTAGTCACTTGGAGTATTTTAACGATGTCTTTAATGACTTTTCGGGGCTGGCAGTGGCAAGTTTCAATCCCTTAGAAGCCTATGGAGGAGTGATCCAGCTCTCAGATTTAATCAAAAATATCTTAATTTGTGTTCCGAAGATGAACGAAGGTCTTACGGGGTTGGAACAACATGAGGGAGTAATTACTCTCCCTCAGTAATTAGTAATTACAAATGGATGTTTATCAGAGTCCTTATACATTTTTGGGCAGCATGTGACCTGAAACCGGTTTCTAATTGGTTTCTTAAAGATTCTGTTCCGGACCCAGGTCACTACATCCCTGGAGAATCAGAATTGGATACATGTTATTTTTATCAGGTTCTCGTCACCTATCATTCAACTTTACGCTCTTGGCCACTACTGCAAGTGTGCAGACGACTCCGCCAAAACCTTGCTAGGCTCATCACTTTCGTAGAGATGATGGCAGCAGTTAAACCAAATTCTGTCATTGATTTACAAAAAACCCTTTCACAAGGCGTTGAAAAAAAAGGATAAAGAAAAAAAAGGATAAAGCACTTTAAAGCCGCTACTGAGTTAAACTAACAATAGGACAACAATATGCAAGTGTTATGACCCTTCCCAGTTTAATCTAATGCATTTTTTTATAAAGATAATAAATATAGAATAGAAGATAAGGTGTTAGTATTAATGGATCAAGTGTTGCCAAAAAAGATGCGTCTTCAGCCGTTTCTTGAAAATGGCCACGGACTCAGCCACTCTGGTTGAGTTAGGCAGATCATTCCACATGCAGGGAACAGGCCAGTTAAAGGTCAGAGAAAGAGATTTGGTGCCTCTTTGAGATGGCACCACGAGATGACGTTCACTTGCAGAGCGCAAGTTTCTGGATGGCACGTAAGTTTGAAGCAGTTTTCTCTAGCACAGCTCAACCAGGGCTCGTCACCTTTTTTGTGTGTTCCGGGGATGGGGATTTTTATATATGAGGAACATTATGACACAAGATCCGGAAAAAACGCATTGTAGTCCAAACGAGCCGTTCATTGTAGTTCTTTAAAAAAGTAGATTCTGTTACACTTCTCCCTTTGGAGTGGACTTTGAGCTTTGTAACCTTGCAGAATTTTTTTCCTGCTTAAACAGCAACATTATACACCAACTAAATAAGACAAATTGAAATGCATAATAAGACTCCTTTAAATGTAGAAAACACTATCACAATGCACTTAGTTGACTTGAATCACCCTGCATGGTCTCATTGTTTATATGAAGGAATTAGTACATAACATTTGCAGGTGAAATAGTTTTTTCGTTTGGATAGATACGTATACGTCTGGATAGATAGTGTTGAAACATATTTACATTTAAAATATTTATGAATATTTTAAGTAATAAATATGTTTGTTGTATATTTACATTTTTACCATTTAATAGATATATTTTAGATCCCTTAACCCTACCTCCAAAATGATACCACATTTATACAACTTATTAGGTAGAAAACTGTACAATGACCATTTTTATTACTAAACTTAATTATAACCATTTAAAAAGATAGACTCTAAAAATGTTGAGTTATTTTTTTTCTACCCAAACGCTGGGATGACCCTGTTATGTAATATTTGGGGATTATTTTTTCCATGGTTGGGTAGTTTTTGTGTTACCCAGCCATTGAGTTAGTAGCTGGGTCAATCTCACTGACATTTCACGTACAATACAATTTTGATGAAAAATGGATAACAAAGAACAGTTAATTATACTTGAATAAAAATGTTTTTACATCCTCAATAACATACAATTACATTTTTTTTTATAAATTATTAAATTAATTATTTAAATAAATGTTTAAATTTAAATAGTTTGTTAAATGAGTTTAAATGTAGGTAATATTGTATACTTGAATAAACTGTATAAAATATGCTATATTTAGAACTGTATATATTAATCCAAAATAAAGGACTTGTAAACAGAGTGGTTGTGTATTGTATTTTACAAACTTTTAGAGGATTTAAATGATTCTAGAAGTATTAATTATAAGCATTCAAAACAAACAGTCTCTCAACGCCAATATGGATCAATGGTTTTGGTGACATCCCTCTGCACAACAGCTTCTCATCAGATTTTCTGTCCAATCAAAAGTGTCCCGCCGCCTACACTATAAATAGACACTGAAGCTGCAGCTGAAATTTAAAAAAGGGGGAGGATTGCTCGTTATGTCCCATCCTGTATTCTTGTGTCAGTGGAAATTATGTCAACACATTGAAAAATGCTATGTGTTTTAAGGCACTTCAGTGGGCCTTAAATGAGCGGCACCTGAACGACACACCGCTCTCGAGTCCCATGGCGGAGCTCCGGAAGGATAAAAGGAGTGACGACAGTTAAGGACGAGAGAGGACCAGGCCTGAGACTCTATGGTGTTGTTTTACTATGTTTTTATGTGGCAGTCGTCAGTGAGTGTTTATTTAATGGCTTGCTGCAACAAGATATCCTTTTATTAATAATCGGGGTTTGAAATTAACTTTTTGACTTTTCAGCTAGTTTGTCTACTAAATTTTAAGTTACCAGCCATTTAGAACTTCTACTAGGCCAACACAAAAATATAATAAATATTATTAAACATTGAATGGTTTTCATTTTTACAACAGTCAATCATTATTCGTATTGGTATTCCAAATTGGCTTGTGAAGTTTTGGCGGGTTAGTGGGGGTTAATGGTTATTATGATTAGTCATAATATTCTATAGATCTTAATCCACTTTGTCTGTAGCTCTCTTGATTAGTTGTCTTATAATCTAATTGAAAGACTTAACATAAATAGGCGGACGTTTGGTTAAGAAGTCAAAACCTTTGTGTAATTTGAGCAGCTATAGAAAAGTGGATAATTTGATATGCAAATATATAATTTGTTGTATAAATAGTTGGATAAGCTGATTAGAAGTCCCAAAATCCATTTTATGTCCATGAAGTCTTAGACATAACAGAAGCTACAAGCAGCTCTTAAGACTATAAATATGTTGTTCTGAAATTACAATCATTCACAGCTTGTGCTAGCACTTCCTACAATTCCATCGCTTGCAGATCCTTTCTTCGGCATGATCAACTTTCACCCAGTCAACGCAACCTGAGTCCATCACCATGTGTGAGAACCGAATTTATCACCTCCCAGCATATTATTATTATGACATGACACTGCACAATCTTGTCTATAGTTTCTAATAAAACTGTCCTATTCACACAGGACATGTCCTTGAATCCATCTGCACTATATTTAAACTTCATCCATGAAAATAGGCAACATCTTTGATGGGCGTCCCACACCATGTGCCACACTCAATGAATGTTTTTAAAATGCTATGTCCGCAACGTTCACATAATAACTTGTAACTCATGCATTTAATTATTTTATAATTGCTAAAATTATAATAATGTTTTTTACATGTGCTTTAGTATGCTATAGTCAATATCAAAATAAGTTTATTTTTTAAAATCCTAACAAAAGATTATTTAATAAATTATTTAAAATGTACCTTTGTCACGCTGTGGCTGTTGTAGTAATCGCAAGATGAAGTTGAGATGAGTATCCAAAACAAAATTTTTATTCACAATTCCAACTAACACACAGGAATAATAATCATAGGGAAAAAAAACATAGACAATAACTCACTGCAAAGTGAAAATTTAGGGCTATAAATGCACAGAACACACAAAGGAAACTAAACAAGACACAGGTGCAAATAATAAGTGATCATGGTAACTGACAACTATAATTACAAGTACAGATAAAAAAAAATACTTTAAAGTTGTGAAGACAAGTGCACATTCAATCATTCAATACAGTTAAGCACATTTCTTTTTCACAAGGGATATTAGCTTTAATATTTTTTTTTATATACCACGTAGCAGTGAATAATGACATAAATGTACTTTTATTTGTTCATAACACAAGCTATCAGCTTCAGGCGACTTGGAATATAGTATAATAATCACTCACCCAATATACAATAGGGTTTTTTGGAGCCTGTTAGTGTGTCGCTATGATCTTTTTAAGATTCTAGCATTTTAGCAAATAAATAAATACATAATAGCATACAGGTTTGGAACGTCCTTAGAGTAAGTAAATAATGACAGAATTTACATTTTTACAGGATCCTTTTCATCTGTTAATAACTCATCTCCAGACCTTTGTTTTCTATTTCATTCCACTGTGTTTTAGCTGTTTTTCGACCACAAGAAATCATTTTGTTTGAGCAAAATTAAGATTAAGAAGAACTAAGATTACTCAAAAAGCACCCTGACGTGAGGTTCTGAGATTTTTTTTTTTTAATAAAGCTCACAGCATGGTATCTCTGAGATGTCCCAAAACAATTTTGGGAACGTAGTCTGGCAGTCATAGCATGATTCTCTACCAAACTGGACTCCAAAATCCAATTAGGACCCTGTTTGGGCAAAACCTATAGGTTTGATTGCAGGACAAGCCCATTGGTTCATTCGGTGCTGTGCAAGGACAAGGAGCATATGCATTTTACTTCGGCTGTGTGTCTTGGGTCATCGGCCCAGAACTGAAGTTTTGTTATCCGATAACTTGCTGGGAATCAGCTCAAAAGATGATTTGTTCAAGAAGCAGGCATCACTACTTATTACTCTATCCTTGTGGTTTAGAAGTAAACAATTTACCATAAATGTTTCAGTTTTTCGGACAATATTAGAAGTTTAAGGTTGCTGAGGTTATATATTTGGAATTTAAATGTAATGGGATGGCATGTCCTATGTGCATTCTGGTGCAAGACCTTCTTAAGGTCAAACATGAGCTTGATGGAGCAGTTGTCAGGATTGAAATGTCACTCAGAGTGGGGTTTGTAAGACTACGTTAATTAAGAGGTAGATGGATGATCACAGACAGGCCTGAGAGAGACATTTTCCACCGAAATAAAGGCCATCTTTGCCATATGGCTTGTGTTATCTACTTTAATGTTTAGTTCTCTTTCAAACACTGACTTATTAAACTGCTAAATGTGAACATATTCACTGACTTATTAAGAATAATAATGTAAGTGAAAATCAATTCTCCAAAACAAAGTTAAATGATTTGCCTGTAATAGATATTATACAAGGAAAGAATTGTGTCCTTCACATATTTCTGGATGGCTTTGATGCAAAAATCACTCAGAAAAAGAGAACACACGCAGAGATATAAGGACAGAACACAGCTGGCGATGGGCCCTTTTTTTGGATTTGCTAATATTGGGTATATATTGTGTGAAAGACACAATTCTTTTCTTGGGTAAAGGAAAACACAAATCTTCAAAAGACTGTTACTAACTCTCATATTTGGCATTTTACTTTAACTCAAAAAGCATACATATAATCGAATCTACACAGAAGAAAAGGTTCAAAAGCTGTCACTGGGGCAGAACCCTTTCAAAAGGTACACCTTTGTATCTTATTTATCCTTAAAGGGGGCATATTAGCCTTGGTGAAAAAAATGTATGCTAAGCATACTTGCAGCCAGACTAATTTAGTATACTTCAGGGGTGTAAATGATACGTTAACTTGAAGTGTGCTATTTTGAAACAACTAATTTTGTACTAAGTATATTTTAGTTGTAATTAAATTGTAGTTAAGCATAACTTTAAGTGTAATAAAGTGTACTTTTTGAAAATTGAAATTTGTAAATTGAAACAACTTAAAGTATACTTCAAGTATATGCCTGTGTAGGGACTAATTACATGCTTGATTAGTGATATTAAAGTGTACTTTATTTGTGTTACAAGTGCATTACGATTGTCTTCTAAACATACAAGCAATATACCATAAGTATATATTTAAATTTTGGGCATTTTTGCCTTTTATTAGGATAGGACAGTAGCTAGACAGGAAGCGAGGTGTCGGGGATGGGATCAGGAAAGGTCCTTGAGCCAGGACTCGAATTCGGGTCACCCAAAGCACAACTGCGCTTACATGTCGGCGCACTTGCCCACGAGGCTATCGAGGTGTACTATATTTGAGTATAAACTATATGCTCAGTAATAGCTTTGCCTTTGGCTTATTCCAAATACAACAAATTGCACATTTTGTCTTCAATAACAAATAAACAAATATTACTTAGCTATACTTTGTACAAAATACTATTGCATACTATATTTGTATTTTGAAAGTATAGTTTCAATGCATTATTACAATGATCATTTGCAGCACACAATTTTTTGCAAATAAATAAAGTGCAAATAAATACGCTTTTAAAAAATAAACTGAATTTTCACTTCAAGTATATTTTTCTAAAATATATATATTTTTGAAAATATACTAAAGTACAAAATAGGTAAAAGGATGATGCTAATATACTTTTAATATATTTAAAGATAGTACCATTTTTTGTTAGTATATTTGCAATGTACTTTTGAAAAAGGGAATATATTTCAAATACAATAAAGTATTCTTTTTTCACTATGGAGTGCCTTAATGGTTCATATTAGTACCTTTTGAAAGGAAGGGTACTATCCCAATTACACTTTTGTACTTTTTTTCTGAGAGTGTAAATTATTATTATTGGGGCTGGGATTTATTGCTTTATTACCACTAATAAGTTTGAAATTTCCCACATCATTCATAATATGAACATGAATGATACCTTGAACTATGTGGCTTATAGGGGATGCATCGTCCCATATATTTACATTGAAGGAGGGAACTGAGGGACCTATATCTATAGTTGAACCAGCCGTTGGTAAAGTCATACCTTAATTGCTATGTGATTTGCACAATAGGGACTTGGTAAATACTAGTTTATCACTAACTCTATACTTAATATGGCTGCACCATTTGTTCTTACGGCAGAACCTAGTAGGTCATAAACTCTCTGTAATGAATAGTCACATAATATGATGAGTATTCAATTATTCACTAATTAATTCATTACTCAACCCTTATGCCGTTCCAAACCCATAGGACTTTCATTCATCTTTCATAATTTTTGATGAAACCTGAGATATCTGTCCCTCCACTGACAAATCCATTTCACCAAAACTTTAATTAAAAGTATGAATTGAGTGGTTTAATTTAGGCTATTATTCACATATAAACATTTGAAGCATAAGAAATGGAAGTGTAAACGTGCTGGCTTGACACGCGAGAACCAATTAGGTTTGTTCACATGTGTCACACTTTCATGTTTGTGCTTTTGCAAGGCCCAGTATGTCTAATGGGTTTGAATGACATGAGAGTTTAAGGGGGCTTTCACACTGGCAGTTTAGTTCGGAACGGGGCACGGTTCGCATGAAAAATCGCTAATGTGAACGCTGTCATGTGGACCCCGGTGCGCACTGGGTCCCTAACCCGAGACTACCTGGAGGAGGTGGTCTGAGTTCGGTTGCTCCCGAACCGTGCTGCGGTTCGCGTGTATGTGAAAGCAACACGGACTCGGGTGCGCACTTCTTCAGGAAGTAAAGTATCCTGCGCATGCGTTTTAGCCGATTATGATGTATTTAGTTAAATAAAACACATGTAAGGGATGAAGATTTACCTTGGATACAAACAAGAGTGAGTCTGCAGTGTTTTCGCGCATAGTATGTGCAATCAGGGCAACAAATTAATGGAAATCCATTGTCTCCATTGTCTCAAAAGAGTCCATTTGCAAGCAGCGGAAAGACAGCTTATGCGACACACACACACAGTTAACCTGCGTTGTTTACTCAGCTATGCATAATAGCATCAAATTAATAAAAAACACAATATATTGACCTGCGTCGTGTTTTCTATCATGCGGCGTGGCGTGCACGTTTGCAATGACGTAAGATGCAAGTTAGTGTGAAACCAGACCAACGCTGCGGGGGGCGCCGGGAACAACCGCGCCCGGGCTCGGACCGCAGCAAACGAGCCCAATGTAAAAGCCCCCTAAATTTCATGACAGAATTTTCATTTTTTGGATGAACTATCCTTTAAATTGACCCAAGAAGAGACCTCCAAATTTGTAAGTAATGTCAATTTTTTTTATTGTGTTATGATTATTGTTTTACATTTTTTTGCATCGCTTAATTTACCAGTAATTAATAAATGGTCCATTGAAACAATATTGTTTATAAATCTAAAATACAGATAGTCTGCCAGGTAAAACATGAGCTCATTGATGATTCAATCAGTCTGCCATTTTATTCCAAGTAGTTCTGGTTGGATGTTTAAAAATATTTATATATATAAATATTTGGTTTACGTTGAGTTAAACGCACGCACACATTGATGAAGATGGACAAACACAGAGGGAGAACTGAAGGCTTAAGTACACAGAGCAAACAAGATAATTAACGAGGTGATTGACAAAGCACAGGTGAATGGGATAACTAATTAAACAGACTGAGGAAAAACAGGACACAGGACAGGTCACAGGACAGAACCAAAAACACAACTAAAACAACAGAACAGGGTATACTCGTTACAGTACACCCCCTCTCGAAAAGGCGCATCCTCTTGCTTTAAATAGAACTGAGGCTCTGGATGAGGTTGTGGAACTGAAAAATAAACACCAGTCCATAGAAATATAACAGTCCATGGGGGAGTGAAAGGAGGAAGCAACCAGGGAGGAGCTAAGAACAGGAGGTGGTCCTGAGGACAGCTAGGACAAGGCTCCAGGGCGGAGTCGAAGGTGGGAGGAGCCATGGTAACAATGACCTGATGGTAGATGACACCCTGGGGACGACCGACAGAGATGGCGCCACAGATGATGGAGACCCCGGTGGAGCTGACCCGACAGAAAGAGTAACATTAGCGTAGATGCCATTCTTATGATGTAGCGAGTACATCTGGTGTTATAGGAAGTGTTCCCGGTTCTGGCTGACTTAATTTATGCAGCCTAATAATCATTTAACTGATTTGAATAATAGGCACAGGCAGGAAGATGTCTGACCAAGGCGAAGCCGGAGGGACGAGGGATCCCGGTGGAGCCGTATGGCCGATGGTTTCAGGTGGAGCTGAGGGAGGGAGCAGCCAAGGTGGAGCCGAAGTGTCGACAGGCCGAGGTGGAGCGATGGGCCCATAGGCTGGAGGCGGAGCCAGGGGATCCTCTAGGCTAGGTGGAGCTGGTGGCCTGAAGACACTTGGCAGATCCCTGCTGTGTGTTGGAGATGCAGAGGGGCTGAAGGACACTAGTGAAGGCCTGGCTGAGGAACTGGCTGTATGAGGAGGTGGGAGAGGAAGAATGGGCGGGCATTCTGGAGATACAGGGGGCACTGGAGAACCAGGGGACGCTGGAGATACAGAGAACGCTGGAGATTCGGGGGCATAGGGTAACACCTCACAAAACCAGTCAATCAAATCCTCCTCAAAAAGGTCTCGAAGTTCCTCCACATATCCTCCAGAGACAAGGCTCAACTCACAGCGGCGGAAGTGTGGGCATGGCTATCCTCTAAGCCATCCATCTCCACTGAAACTCCCTCTGCGATCTGCGGTGTTGCTGGCTCACGCACCTGGTCAGACACATGACTCCTTACAACCTCTCTCTCGGTTCAGGCTTGTCCATCGCGTCAGGCCGGTCTTCACGGTGGGCACACGCAACATCTCCGTCGATTCGCTTGCAGGTGGTGGATGGCTGGTCTCTGGTGGTACTGGAGTGGGACTGGTTATGACGTCATCCTCTGCAGGGCCGATGGTGAAAGGTGAGTTGTTGTGCACCAGGAGCCACTCCACATACTCAGCAAAATCTCCCAGATGACCCACACCAGGCAGGCGTGCCTTAAGGTGGGCGTACACGGTGTGATTTTTGCTGTTTTACGAGCTCGCAGATGATTTTTTTAACTCGGGAGAAATCAAGTGGAAATGGTCGGTGATGCTCGCATGGTCGCGGCTCGCAGCGTGTGAGAGGAATTACGAGCCGAGCACGTTACGACCACCTCCCGACTAGGTGTGCCCCCTATATCGATGCTTTATGACCTCTGTTATGAAGTGAGGGACACTCTTAGTGCTGACTTGTGTCAATGGTAATTGTTTTCTAAGCAATTTACCCATTCTGGACAGCCATACATTTTACCATTGTATTATTTCCAAAGAAATGTGTTCAAAATTTGTGTCACACTCACAACCTGCAACACAATAGACTAATAGATTAATTGTTATATGTCCCGACGATAATTTTTAGATATTATTTTCACCAGCGTATAGGCTGTCCCATATTGCCAAATCATACACAACCACGTCACTGGCTAGATTGATGGGGCTATACCTCAGTGGCAGGAACTCACTCTCTCACTCTCACCTGACAAGGCACAGGTGAATGGGATAACTAATTAAACAGACTGAGTATAACTAGGTCACAGGACAGAACCAAAAACACAATGAAAACAACAGAACAGGGTATACTCATTACAACAAATAGGGTAAGTTTTAACATGGCACAACCTGCCCTAGAATATCACAGGTGGGCTTTGTAGCAGTCACCTAGAAACCACCCTGAACACCCTAGAATCTTCTTAGCAACAATTTGGTTATCACCTTCAACATCCTACAATTATAGTTTTTTAAATAAGTTAAAAACACAAATTATTGATAGCATCTGTTTTCAAAGTTTCTTTTGTTTCTTATGTGTCTCCAGAGTTTAAAAACATTTATTTTAGTTGTTGTTCTGTTGCTGGACTATGGAGTGTTGCATTAACGGTCACAGTTAGATTATCTTGGATTGCAATATTGGGCCAACAGTGTAGTTGTTCAATACATTGGGGTTTAAATGGCAGTTTGCAGTGTTAAAGATCACCAGTGAATTGATTCTACTACAGCTCTCAGCGTCCCAGCGGTGGCTTAAGTGCTTAGATCTGTTTGAGTGGCGTGGAGGCTGTTAAAAGCACAGTTGTAAGCTCCGTGTTTTTGGATGGTGTCACTGTATCCCTGAATTCTATGAAATGGTTTACTACTCCATGTACTGTAGCATGTCTTTGCTGAAGATAAGTAGGTTTTTGTTGTGGCACAGTTTTGGCATTGATAACACAATTTTCCATATCAAATGGAACTTATTTATAGGGATGCACCGATTTTATGTTCATGTTCTGGTTGATAACTTATAAATGAACAATGTTTAATTATATACTATTTAGTCTAAGTAAATTAAAAATAAAACACTAAAATCTAATCAACCATTGTAGATGCTACATGGGAATTTAGGTATCATTCACAAGATTTGTAAAGGTTACTTTTAACATTGTTATTAAATTGTTTATTAAATGTAAATTCAGTTTTCCTAAAGATTATATTATTGACCGATATTGATGAATAAAAAATAACTATTCGGCCAAACAAATGTCGGCCAATAAACTATATTTTATCGATACATGGGGCATCCCTACTCGTATGTTTTGTGCTGTAGAGCTGATAGATGATAGCATGCTTTGCTAATCATGTACATTGTTTTGTGTCAGTTGGGTGAACTGTCATTGTTTTTCAATCAACAAGATTTTTTTTCTTGTACACCTGCAAATTGTCATTTCATTTGATTTGGTAATGTTTTATTAGTGTTTTTCAAGGAACCCACAGAATCGATGCAAGAATTTGAACACAAACTGACTGACACAACTCACTGTTGATTTCACTGTTGTAGGAGAAAGACTCTAGGGCGGTTGCTTTGGTGCTGAAGGAGCTACCAAGTAAGGCATCCTCAGATGGAAAACCCCTGCTCACCGTGACAACCAAGGTGGGCTGAGCACATACACCCACCAACAGGGAACACCAAGCGTTAGTGTGACTGTGTGAATAAGTCAAGTAAACCCAAGAGCTTGGTGCACCCTGTTTTGAATATCCCTTAGTGTTACGTGACACACATGAGCCATGTGTGTGGAAGTGCTATAGTTGCTTCTTGTTGTCGAAAGCAAGCTGCTCTATGGGGTTCACACTAAATGATGTCATCAAGACCCATGGCAATGGGATGGTCCTTTGGGACCACTCAGTATTTCACGACACAAACAAGAGTGCCATTTCTCTTTACGTGAGTGCTACTCTCCCCATAAACAGCTGCTGAATGTTCTTTTGCTTGAATTTTATTTATGTTGTTGTTTTGGCTTTGATTCGCATGTATGTGACCTGTTTTTTACTGAAGCCTGAGCTGCATGTTGGTGTTACTTGCTGTTTGTTCTCACATTGGGAATAATTTGTTCGTAGGAAGGAAATGTAATGTGGATTTTGTGGATGTAGATTCTTGCTGCAATGTGGGGTGGCTTTTGTTATTTATTGCACCACCTCCCTGCAGTTACACAAAGTCAATAAATGGATGTCATTTTTGGCTGTCTGTAAAAGGTTTACCCAAATGTTGAAGGATTTTTTTGTTTGGAGGGCTTGGTTCTATTCCATTGAGGATGTGGCAGAGAGCCATGCATTTCTCAATACATTGTGATGAGCTGCTCAATGGGGAATTTACTGCCAGTTACTGCTGAGATTGCTTATTGTGAAAATGGGCTGAAAAACACTTGCCATCTCATCCTTTACAAAAGACCAAGTGAAATTGAAAGTAATTGGTGAAGTCTTGTACGATTTAGACTGAATTTTGGACTAACAAATACAAATTTTCAGAAATCAATGATATATATTGATATTTTATTTATATATAAATATATATATAAATATATATAAATATTTTATTTATAAAGAAATTTAGAGATTCAGAATGGCGACTAACTAAAAATGTAATGTGCTGTTTTCACTTAAGGAACTATGAAAATCAAATAGCAGTCCAAACATGCACAAATCTTTAATGCTGAATGCAATTGTCATGCTTGGTTGTGGTGGATGCATCGACCTACCACAGTCTGATACACTTTACTGGAACTCCACCACTATATATATATATATATATACTGGACAAAATTATAAACGCAAAACTTTTGTTTTTGCCCCCATTTTTCATGAGCTGAACTCAAAGATCTAAGACTTTTTCTATGTACACAAAAGGCCTATTTCTCTCAAATATTGTTCACAAATCTGTAATAGTGAACACTTCTCCTTTGCTGAGATAATCCATCCACCTGACAGGAGGGTCCGAAAACCAGTCAGTATCTGGTGTGACCACCATTTGCCTCACGCAGTGTAACGCATCTCCTTCGCATAGAGTTGATCAGGTTGTTGATTGTGGCCTCTGGAATGTTACAATGTTTTCAATGGCTGTGTGAAGTTGCTGGATATTGGCAGGTCCTGGAACACGCTGTCGTATACGCTGATCCAGAGCATCCCAAACATGCTCAATGCGTGACATGTCCGGTGAGTGTGCTGGTCAAGCAAGAACTGGGATGTTTTCAGTTTCCAGGAATTGAGTACAGATCCTTTCTACATGGGGCCGTGCATTATCATGCTACAACATGAGGTGATGGTCGTGGATGAATGGCACAACAACGTGGATGAATGACGAGGCCTCAGGATCTCGTCCCGGTATCTCTGTGCATTCAAAATGCCATCAATAAAATGGTAAATGTGTAAAACACACCTGTGTTCATTGTCCTTAACATACGCTTGCCCATACCATAACCCCACCGCCACCATGGGCCACTCGATCCACAACGGTGAATTCAGCAAACCGCTTACCCACACGACGCCATACATGCTGTCTGCCATCTGCCCTGTACAGTGAAAACCGGGATTCATCCGTGAAGAGAACACCTCTTCAAAGTGCCAGACGCCATCGAATGTGAGCATTTGCCCACTCAAGTCGGTTACGACGAACTGCAGTCAGGTCGAGACCCCGATGAGGACGACGAGCATGCAGATGAGCTTCCCTGAGACGTTTCTGACAGTTTGTGCAGAAATTCTTTGGTTATGTAATCCGATAGTTGCAGCAGCTGTCCGGGTGGCTGGTCTCAGATGATCTCGGAGGTGAAGATGCTGGTGTGGTTACACGTGGTCTGCAGTTGTGAGGCCGGTTGGATGTACTGCCAAATTCTCTGAAACGCCTTTTGAGACGGCTTATTGTAGAGAAATGAACATTCAATTCATGGGCAACGGCTCTGGTGGACATTCCTGCAGTCAGCATGCCAATTGCTCCCTCAAAACTTTCGACATCTGTGGCATTTTAGAGTGGCCTTTTGTTGTTTATTAAGGCACACCTGTGCAATAATAATTGTAGTGTCTAATCAGCATCTTGATATGCCACACCTGTGAGGTGGATGGATTATCTCGGCAAAGGAGAAGTGCTCACTAACACAGATTTAGATAGATTTGTGAACAATATTTTAGAGAAATAGACCTTTTGTGTACATAGAAAAAGTCTTTGATTCAGAGATCTTTGAGTTCAGCTCATGAAAAATGGTTGCAAAAACAAAAGTGTTGCGTTTATAAACACCCGACATTTAGTTAAACTGGATTGTGTGTGGTTAATCTATAAATCAGTGAAATACTGATTAAGAAACACTGAAATAATAAGCACAAGTGGTGGAACTTTTTAGTGAATTCAACCTAGTGTTGAAAGATGGGTTTGGTGCTTGCAGTATCTCCAGATAGACCTCTTGTTGTTCTTTACCAAGGCTGATAAATGGATTTGATTGTGTGCCCCTATATCTATGCTTTATGACCTCTGTTATGAAGTGAGGGACACTCTTAGTGCTGACCTGTGTCAAGGGTAATTGTTTTCTAAGCAATTTAGCCATTCTTGACAGCCATACATTTTACCATTGTATTATTTCCAAAGAAATGTGTTAAATTTGTCACACTCACATCCTGCAACACAATAGACTAATAGATTCATTGTTATATGTATTGTACAAATTGCATGTAATGTTTTTTAAATCAATACAGTATATTTATGAAAAATTATATCTTAAAAGTTTATGTTACTGTATTGTAACAGTGAGATGTACTATGCCTGATTGTACAGTGGTTATCTAATTTTTGGTCTGTATCAGTGGTTTCTATTTAAACTATTACTACTATTCACAGGTAATAAGACAAGCTGAGATTAGATGATTTACTGTAAAGGATAGAAATCTCAGTTTTAATTATTTCATTTTCTCACTGCAATGAGTATTTAATATGATTATGTATCATTTATGGAGAAACCTGGCAATTATTGGATTGGAGACATGAAGGTGTTAGGGAAACTAAAGCTAAGAACTACTTTAAATTTATGAGTCTTTCAACATCTGTGGATGAAACATTTCTTTACCAGTAAACGCTTTGCTAATGCACTAGATTAAACTGTTAAACTTGTGAAATGATAACTAAAGTGCATTCGCATTTACTGCTGTTCAGCGAATTGTCAAGGGTGAAATACAGTTATTTAAAATTGAATCCATGTAATTGGGAATTCTGCTTGAAGGCGAAAGATTTCCCCACACAGATTTCACAAGAATTTCAAGTAGGTCACACGAATTGCCGCTTTGACTATTAGAAAACTACTACTTGATTCTGTGTGAGTTGAGCTGCATATATAGCTGCACTATTGACAATATTGCCTGCAAAATTTTGACATTAACTGTTTAATTTGACCATTTTGAACTGTGAATATTGCCGTCACCAGGGGGACAACCAGGATCATTGTCCCGGGCCCTGTGATGACTTTATTTTACAGTGTCATTGTTACATGTGTTACGTGTAGTTACTATAATAATAACTATTAATTATGCATAATTACATGCGACAAAGGCGACAATTTGTACAATTTACTGTTAAGACTACAGTAAGTACTTGCAACGTGTAACAAAGATGCTATGAAGTAAAGTGTTATGAATGTTTTCATGATTAAGAAAAAATACACCGTAAAGTGATTTTCTCTAACTTTCATTCAGGCACAAATAAAGTACCTAGCATCTTGCACAACAACTGTATCTACCAAAAGAGGCTAACTGGTTCATGCTAACCAGGCAATCCTAGACCCTTTGGGCTAGTTGGGATAAAAACGGGCCAATGTTTTGAAAGCACCACAGCATTTCCTCTTTTTAGGGAAATCAACCTACAAATGGTTTACTTATATCCTGTTAAGCAGAGAAATAGTATTTTAGCAGTGTGGCTAAACAACAAAGAGGGGAGGGATCAAGGAACAAGGACATGTGAATAACTA
Source organism: Siphateles boraxobius (assembly GCF_051911475.1). Taxonomy (NCBI): domain Eukaryota; kingdom Metazoa; phylum Chordata; class Actinopteri; order Cypriniformes; family Leuciscidae; genus Siphateles; species Siphateles boraxobius. The sequence goes on along the minus strand of NW_027508699.1, from coordinate 7,614,893 downwards.
GAAATAAGAACTTTCAAATAAAACTGAACTTGACCAGAAACATAAAACAGGAAACAAAATAAAGATCTACAAAAATGTTACAAATAAGATAAATGTGGAAATGGGTGCACTTAAAGTGAAATATGTTTGTTTTATGTGTTACAGCTGTGCAGTGAGCAGCAAGAGAGCCGTCCGTTACTGAGCCCTTCCATCGATGACTTCCAGAGTGAGAGCAAGAGTGATGGAGCCGCACGGCCAGTCACCTCCAACACAGCAGGTTCCCTCATAATTACCGCTCTCTCATCTGTTCCCCCTCTCTCATCTGTTCTTCTTCTCCTCCTCTATCCCATAGCCATTAGGCACCAAGTCATCTGTCCCAGATTTCAGTGCTAGTTTGTTTACATAATGCAGTTTCACAGTTAGTGTTCCTTGGCATTTACGCTGTCAAGACAATTTTTTCAGGTATCAGTTTATGCCTTTTTATGTTTGATAATTACATATTACCTAAGAATATAAGTTTTAAAGGAATATTTCATCTATAAATGTGTTCCTGGCTAATACAGGTTTTCATTTTGAGTGACTTTTGTTGGTAATGTTTTGTTCCTCCACGTGCTCTAGTCTTGTCCACAGCGCTAGACCTGGTGGACTTGAGTGAGCCGTGCGAGAGAAGGTGGAGCTGGGACAGGCGGAGTCCCCGTGGGTCTCGTAAGAACGGTTTCTCTAAGAGTAGCCTTCGCAAGAAGAAGACGGAAGAGACGGAGCTGATCCAGGTGGAGACAGAGACATCATCGCCCGGCCGTTCGAACCCTGAAAGAGTCTCTTTAGATTCAGGTATTTCGCTTGTTAAATAAAGATACTTTTATAATGTTGATAAGATTAACCATGAGTCAATTTAGTTGTCATATACATTTTATGACAAAAAAATTGTCTAACTGAAGTGCAGAAATTACACACTTCACTTTTAATGGGATGGTTCACCCAAAATGGAAAATTCTGTCATCATTTACTCACCCTCATGTCATTCCAAACCCATAAAACCTTCCTTTATATTCAAAAACAAATGAAGATATTTTTAATGAAACCCGAGAGATTCCTGTCCCTCCGCTGAAAGTCCATTCCACTAAATCTTCTGAAGAGACACGATCGCTTTATATGATGATCAGATCATTTAGGCTTTTATTCATAAATATGGTGTTATATAACAATTATTGCATGATGTTTATGTACTTTTTGAAGCATCAAAGTTTAGGCGGAAAGGACTTTCAATAGAGACAGAAATCTCTGAGGTTTAATTTAAACACATTTGTGTTTCAAAGATGAACAATATTGTTTTTGGATGAACTATCCCTTTCAGGTGCAATTACATTGGTCAGAAGAATGTTCCTATCGTATTGACGTCACTCTTTTAATACTAACAGTCAAAGTCAAAAGTTGGCAGTATTGTGCCATTTCAAAAGTATTTATGTTTGTTATCGTTTGACAGTGCTCACTGCACTAACACTGTAACACCTAAAACAAACATATTTCACTTTAAGTGCACCCATTTCCACATTTATCTTATTTGTAACATTTTTGTAGATCTCAATCAGCTCCCTAGTTCAATTACAACTTTTGTTATAACTTTTGATCAGGTTATTTTCACGTATAATTACGTATAACATTTTATTAGACAAATTGTCTTTTCAAGACATAAAATTATAACTTTTTATAAGACAAACTGCCTTTTCAAGACATAACATTTTGTAAGACAAATTGTCTTTTCAAGACATAAAATATAACGTTTTATAAGACAAACTGCCTTTTCAAGACATATAACATAACTTTTTATACGACAAACTGTCTTTTCAAGACATAATGTAATGTTTTATAAGACAAACTGCCTTTTCAAGACATATAACATATAACTAGTTATAAAACAAACTGTCTTTTCAAGACATAAAACTTTTTTATTATGTGTCAGCATAAACACACATTAATAAACAGGTAGTGAACACATCTAGTTAGCATTTATAATTAATATTCGTCCTAAATGTTGTAAGGATATGTGTTTACAAAGTGTTTACACAGCATAACAAATAATATCAAAAAGTTATGATCATATGTTGTCATTCTGACTGTATTAATCTTAATGTGTGCTAAAGGATTATAGGTTCTCCAGTCTACAATCAGAGGATACTGAGACTTAGTGTTGAATATGCAATCTGGTGCGTACCACATTTCTAAAAGATTGGGCAATATTATATTATTATGATTATGATCTACACTACCTGGGTTACCCAGATGCCCTTGAAATTGTAGCTGTATGTCCCTACCATGAGTAAAACGTTAATTCGTGGAACTGTATAACCAATTAGGAAAGTTGTCTATTATCATCTATAAAAAAAGGCCTGGATTTGTGAAATGTATTTAAGTGTACAGTTATTTTAATCAGTTTAAGAGGTGCTTATGATTTTAATCCAGGCTCTCAGTGTGATTAGATTTTTGCCCTTTGTTGTCTGTTTTTTAATGCCCTCTGCCACTTCAGGAAGCAGTTACTCTGCTCTTTAGTATCTGCATTAGCATATCATTAGATTTAATGTGGTGAAACTGAATTGGTGGAAAATTATGGCAATGGTTTAAATGAACCAAAACTGTGGATTTCATGACGTTGCTGCCCCAAGTAGAAATGAATTCATTTTTATTTGTCTCAAGTTCATGCTAGAAACAGTTTAATACAAAACACTACACAGGCTTATCTTAATCCTCTGGAAAGCATTAAACAACTTGCACTGTAAAGTTCATTTCCAGTAGATTACGCCTTAAGCTACTGTAGGCTAAACCATTGCCATGTTTTCCTGGTTGTGCTGAATTTATCACCTTAGTCCGACTGCTTTAATCAATTGCCAGCTGCAGACTGTATCCTGGTTGAGAAAAGCAAGATTTGAGCTGTAAAATGTATCCTAATCTGGTGCTGGTTAGCATTAATCTACCTTTTTGCACCGATATGTTGTTTCATTAAAAACATCGTGTTTATGACAGCCTGTCATTTTTATTTCCCATCTTACTGCACGCTAACCGTCCCGTCTCCAGTGAGCAGCTCACCCTTGGAGAAATGGGAGGAGGTGAGCCTTCACCCAGACAGTGCTTTGAACGGAGGGCGGAAGTGGAGATATGAGAGGAAGAGGTGCACATCCAACCATTCATCCACTGAGCTTTTGTGGTACGGTCAGGTTTCCATCTCATCGTTGATGTGTTATTCATGGTGTCCTAACCAGGCGTCATGCGATGGTTAGGACACCATATACATATATATATATGTCACGGTGTTGTGCGGGTAGAAGAAGATGGCTGAGTCAAAAGCTCCAAATCAAACAGTTTTACTGATCAAACTCACAGGTACAGACAGGCAGGCAGAATGACGGGCAGAAACACACACTAAACACATCAATATAACTTTAACAACCGACCAGGACACACTGAACAGAAGCAAACTAAATACAAGCATGAATCAAACATAACAAGGTGAAAACAGGTGACACTGATGATGATAACGAGGGACAGGCTGGTAAGTGAGGGAGTGAGTTCAGGTGTGGAGACAAGAAGGATTCTGGGAAGTGTAGTGAAGATGACTAAGACAGACAGGTGCAGACGAAGACTGTGACAGAACGCCCCCCTTCAACAAGGCGCGACCTCGCGCCGTAGAACATCAATGGGGTGGGTGGGTGGGTGGGTGGGGGGGGGGGGGGCGGGCGCCCTGAAGGCTGGCCAGGGCGTGGCCAAACTGAGACGGGAAGCCTCCAGGACGGATCAGGAAGTGCAGGCGGCCAGGGCGGAGCAGGACGTGCCAGGGCGGAGCAGGACATGGGCGTGGCCAGGACCGTGGGGACCCTTCGGGCGGCCATGGCGGTGCGGACCCCTCGGGCGACCATGGTGGTGCGGACCCCTCGGGCGGCCATGGCGGTGCGGACCCTTCGGGCGGCCATGGCGGTGAGGACCCTTCGGGCGGCCATGGCGGTGAGGACCCTTCGGGCGGCCACGGCGAGGGCCTATGGCCCCCCCCAAAAAAATTAAAGGGGAGAGTGACAGAGTCATTACCAGTCTCTGGGCTGGACGGAACCAGCGGTGAAGGGGTCTCTGGGCTGGACGGGACCAGCGGCGAAGGGGTCTCTGGGCTGGACGGGACGGGACCAGCGGCGAAGGGGTCTCTGGGCTGGACGGGACGGGACCAGCGGCGAAGGGGTCTCTGGGCTGGACGGGACCAGCGGCGAAGGGGTCTCTGGGCTGGACGGGACCAGCGGCGAAGGGGTCTCTGGGCTGGACGGGACCAGCGGCGAAGGGGTCTCTGGGCTGGACGGGACCAGCGGCGAAGGGGTCTCTGGGCTGGACGGGACCAGCGGCGAAGGGGTCTCTGGGCTGGACGGGACCAGCGGCGAAGGGGTCTCTGGGCTGGACGGGACCAGCGGCGAAGGGGTCTCTGGGCTGGACGGGACCAGCGGCGAAGGGGTCTCTGGGCTGGACGGGACCAGCGGCGAAGGGGTCTCTGGGCTGGACGGGACCAGCGGCGAAGGGGTCTCTGGGCTGGACGGGACCAGCGGCGAAGGGGTCTCTGGGCTGGACGGGACCAGCGGCGAAGGGGTCTCTGGGCTGGACGGGACCAGCGGCGAAGGGGTCTCTGGGCTGGACGGGACCAGCGGCGAAGGGGTCTCTGGGCTGGACGGGACCAGCGGCGAAGGGGTCTCTGGGCTGGACGGGACCAGCGGCGAAGGGGTCTCTGGGCTGGACGGGACCAGCGGCGAAGGGGTCTCTGGGCTGGACGGGACCAGCGGCGAAGGGGTCTCTGGGCTGGACGGGACCAGCGGCGAAGGGGTCTCTGGGCTGGACGGGACCAGCGGCGAAGGGGTCTCTGGGCTGGACGGGACCAGCGGCGAAGGGGTCTCTGGGCTGGACGGGACCAGCGGCGAAGGGGTCTCTGGGCTGGACGGGACCAGCGGCGAAGGGGTCTCTGGGCTGGACGGGACCAGCGGCGAAGGGGTCTCTGGGCTGGACGGGACCAGCGGCGAAGGGGTCTCTGGGCTGGACGGGACCAGCGGCGAAGGGGTCTCTGGGCTGGACGGGACCAGCGGCGAAGGGGTCTCTGGGCTGGACGGGACCAGCGGCGAAGGGGTCTCTGGGCTGGACGGGACCAGCGGCGAAGGGGTCTCTGGGCTGGACGGGACCAGCGGCGAAGGGGTCTCTGGGCTGGACGGGACCAGCGGCGAAGGGGTCTCTGGGCTGGACGGGACCAGCGGCGAAGGGGTCTCTGGGCTGGACGGGACCAGCGGCGAAGGGGTCTCTGGGCTGGACGGGACCAGCGGCGAAGGAAGCTCAGGGCTGGACGGGACCAGCGGCGAAGGGGTCTCTGGGCTGGACGGGACCAGCGGCGAAGGAAGCTCAGGGCTGGACGGGACCAGCGGCGAAGGAAGCTCAGGGCTGGACGGGACCAGCGGCGAAGGAAGCTCAGGGCTGGACGGGACCAGCGGCGAAGGAAGCTCAGGGCTGGACGGGACCAGCGGCGAAGGAAGCTCAGGGCTGGACGGGACCAGCGGCGAAGGAAGCTCAGGGCTGGACGGGACCAGCGGCGAAGAGGGCTTGGTGCTGGACGGAACCAGCGGCGAAGAGGGCTTGGTGCTGGACGGAGCCAGCGGCGAAGAGGGCTTGGTGCTGGACGGTGTCTGGCTGGACGGTCTCTGGCTGGACGGTCTCTGGCTGGACGGTCTCTGGCTGGACGGTCTCTGGCTGGACGGTCTCTGGCTGGACGGTCTCTGGCTGGACGGTCTCTGGCTGGACGGTCTCTGGCTGGACGGTCTCTGGCTGGACGGTCTCTGGCTGGACGGTCTCTGGCTGGACGGTCTCTGGCTGGACGGTCTCTGGCTGGACGGTCTCTGGCTGGACGGTCTCTGGCTGGACGGTCTCTGGCTGGACGGTCTCTGGCTGGACGGTCTCTGGCTGGACGGTCTCTGGCTGGACGGTCTCTGGCTGGACGGTCTCTGGCTGGACGGTCTCTGGCTGGACGGTCTCTGGCTGGACGGTCTCTGGCTGGACGGTCTCTGGCTGGACGGTCTCTGGCTGGACGGTCTCTGGCTGGACGGTCTCTGGCTGGACGGTCTCTGGCTGGACGGTCTCTGGCTGGACGGTCTCTGGCTGGACGGTCTCTGGCTGGACGGTCTCTGGCTGGACGGTCTCTGGCTGGACGGTCTCTGGCTGGACGGTCTCTGGCTGGACGGTCTCTGGCTGGACGGTCTCTGGCTGGACGGTCTCTGGCTGGACGGTCTCTGGCTGGACGGTCTCTGGCTGGACGGTCTCTGGCTGGACGGTCTCTGGCTGGACGGTCTCTGGCTGGACGGTCTCTGGGGGAAGAAGCTCAGGAAGGTCGTCAAAAGGCTCAGCTAACTCTGGATCGGCTGGTGCTACAGTAAGGGAAGAACCACAAACCCAAAGAGCTCGGTCCAAAAACTCAAGAAAAGGTCGGTCTAAGTCTTTGAGCAGCAGTATCTGGGTTAGTGGATCATCAAGTCCTCCCCAAAACCGTTGCTTTAAAAACTCCTCCTCCCAGTAATCATCCTGATACAGATGCAGGTAAACTTCCACTAAGTTCTCCAAGGAACTTCCATTCTGGTTGAACAGAAACGTATCCATTACGTCCTCCTCCATTACCTTCTAGGTCGGTTGTTCTGTCACGGTGTTGTGCGGGTAGAAGAAGATGGCTGAGTCAAAAGCTCCAAATCAAACAGTTTTACTGATCAAACTCACAGGTACAGACAGGCAGGCAGAATGACGGGCAGAAACACACACTAAACACATCAATATAACTTTAACAACCGACCAGGACACACTGAACAGAAGCAAACTAAATACAAGCATGAATCAAACATAACAAGGTGAAAACAGGTGACACTGATGATGATAACGAGGGACAGGCTGGTAAGTGAGGGAGTGAGTTCAGGTGTGGAGACAAGAAGGATTCTGGGAAGTGTAGTGAAGATGACTAAGACAGACAGGTGCAGACGAAGACTGTGACAATATATATATAATGTTACGGTTTCCATATATAGCGATTCATGTAGAGTCACAACACATGCTCTTCTGGAGCCAGTAAAGATCAACTTTATGCTGCTTAATAGCATAAAACAAATAGGAAGCACATATTACATTTTATTGCCCAAATGGCCTTTGAATGTCAGCGTGTGGTCATCATGCACAAACTAGATCAGGGATCACCTACCCTGCTCCTGGAGAGCTACTGTCCTGCAGACTTCAGTTCCAACCCCGTTCCAACACACATGCATGTAATTATCAAGTAACCCTGAACAGCTTGATTAGCTGGTCCAGGTGTGTTTGATTGGGGTTGGAGCTAAAATCTGCAGGACAGTAGCTCTCCAGGAGCAGGGTTGGTGACCCCTGAACTAGATCAACTCAATCAAACAAACAGTGTTTATTAATAATCCAACCAAGAACATGTAGGAGATCATAGGAGTAATACTGTTTATCTATCATAAACAACACAAAGTACTAACAGGGACTGAGTTGAACAAGGAACTAAACTACACTGGGGATATACAGGTCCTTCTCAAAAAATTTGCATATTGTGATAAAGTTAATTATTTTCCATAATGTAATGATACAAATTAAACTTTCATATGTTTTAGATTCATTGCACACCAACTGAAATATTTCAGGTCTTTTATTGTTTTAATACTGATGATTTTGGCATACAGCTCATGAAAACCCAAAATTCCTATCTAAAAAAATTAGCATATTTCATCCGACTAATAAAAGAAGTGTTTTTAATACAAAAAATGTCAACCTCCAAATAATTAAGTTCTGTTATGCACTCAATACTTGGTCGGGAATCCTTTTGCAGAAATGACTGCTTCAATGCGGCGTGGCATGGAGGCAATCAGCCTGTGGCACTGCTGAGGTGTTATGGAGGCCCAGGATGCTTCGATAGCGGCCTTAAGCTCATCGAGTGTTGGGTCTTGCGTCTCTCAAATTTCTCTTCAAAATATCCCACAGATTCTCTATGGGGTTCAGGTCAGGAGAGTTGGCAGGCCAATTCAGCACAGTAATACCATGGTCAGTAAACCATTTACCAGTGGTTTTGGCACTGTGAGCAGGTGCCAGGTCGTGCTGAAAAATGAAATCTTCATCTCCATAAAGCTTTTCAGCAGATGGAAGCATGAAGTGCTCCAAAATCGCCTGATAGCTAGCTGCATTGACCCTGCCCTTGATAAAACACAGTGGACCAACACCAGCAGCTGACATGGCACCCCAGACTAGGGCTGGACGATTTTGGCTAAAATCATAATCGCGATTAATCGAACAAGTTACCTCGATTACGATTATTTAAAATAAATTCTTTCTCATGTGTTACTGGCAAGGCTTATACTGTAAATATGTTCACGGTTTTTTAATGAAAGAATGCATAATCCTATCTTTGTGATTCTAAAATAAGGAAACACACAGATAGCTTTTAATGCTTACTTATTAAATATTTGAAACAATTGAATCAAACAAAGCATACAATGCTTGAAATAAAAACGTCTTGTAAAAAAGTAATTAAGTTTTAATGTAAAAAGAAAGTTTCCTAAACATGTAGAAAATAGTTATTTTTGTAAACAAAATAAATTATTGTAAATATTGCCATCTTAAAAGTAAAATATAACTTGTATAAAACTAAAAAAAACTAATCCTTTTCATATTGTGTAGCATTTGTAAATGCTTGTGTTATCGAAACCTGCTTTGTGGAGTGGAGGCACTTGTTGCTGGGCGTTTGTCAGTCTCTCTCTTTTTCGCGTGTTTCTTTGGTACAAGTGGCTCCTGTTGCTGAGTTGACTCAGTGTTTGAGTTCCCTTTCGCACAGAGATTCCGGAAAATACACGGATAAAGTGGCCCGGGTCAAATTTGACCCGGGTTCGTTTGACTTTGGTTCATTCACACTGCCAGTGATTTTCCGATATCAACAGAGTGCGTTCACACAGGCACACACAACCCGCAAAGACACGTGACATGTCCCAGCGGCGTCTATAGTTTGCTTATGAGCTGCGATTTCTCTCGAGAAACCACGCTTGTGCATTTTTTTTCTCTGATTCGATAATAAACTAGCTTATTACGAACCGTTTCACGCTGGCGAACGATCCCGGCTTAGCGCCATCATTACGACACGGCATTGATTATGGCTTTTGTTCACACAGCGCGCGTTCCGGGACTGAACACGGCAATGTTACTATGTCCCCAACCTGGCATCAATCCTGGGTCGTGTTTGCGTTCACACAGAAGGTGTTTGTTCTAGCAATTTCCCGGGATCAACGCGCTGTGTGAAAGGGGCTCATTTTGCTTCAATGTCGCAGACTGGACGGGGCGGAGTTACGTGACTACACACGCGGTAATATGTTTTAAGGGGAAAGTACATTAACACACAGTGGGCGGAAATATTAATAGGATTAAAAAAACGAAATAACTGACATGGTAAAATTACCTCGGTTCTAGGCTCTGAATTTCGGTTTCGATTATTTTTTGATTAATCATCCAGCCCTACCCCAGACCATCACTGACTGTGGGTACTTGACACTGAACTTCAGGCATTTCCCTCTCCCAAGTCTGGCACCTTGATTTCCGAATGACATGCAACATTTGCTTTCATCCGAAAAAAGTACTTTGGACCACTGAGCAACAGTCCAGTGCTGCTTCTCTGTAGCCCAGGTCAGGCGCTTCTGCCGCTGTTTCTGGTTCAAAAGTGGCTTGACCTGGGGAATGCGGCACCTGTAGCCCATTTCCTGCACACGCCTGTGCACGGTGGCTGTGGATGTTTCTACTCCAGACTCAGTCCACTGCTTCCGCAGGTCCCCCAAGGTCTGGAATCGGTCCTTCTCCACAATCTTCCTCAGGGTCCGGTCACCTCTTCTCGTTGTGCAGCGTTTTTTGCCACACTTTTTCCTTCCCACAGACTTCCCACTGAGGTGCCTTGATACAGCACTCTGGGAACAGCCTATTTGTTCAGAAATTTCTTTCTGTGTCTTACCCTCTTGCTTGAGGGTGTCAATGATGGCCTTCTGGACAGCAGTCAGGTCGGCAGTCTTACCCATGATTGCGGTTTTGAGTAATGAAACAGGCTGGGAGTTTTTAAAAGCCTCAGGAATCTTTTGCAGGTGTTTAGAGTTAATTAGGTGATTCAGATGAGTTAATGGCTCGTTTAGAGACCCTTTTCATGATATGCTAATTTTTTGAGATAGGAATTTTGGGTTTTCATGAGCTGTATGCCAAAATCATCAGTATTAAAACAATAAAAGACCTGAAATATTTCAGTTGGTGTGCAATGAATCTAAAATATATGAAAGTTTAATTTTTATCATTACATTATGGAAAATAATGAACTTTATCACAATATGCTAATTTTTTTAGAAGGACCTGTAAATACACAGGGCAAACAAGGGAACTAAACTAGACACAGGTGACAGCAATATGTAACTTTAGAAACCAACAAGGGCACAATCAGTAACCAAGGAAACCAGCGCTGCGTCTGAAATCGAATACTTCCCTACTATATAGTATGTGGAAAACGGAAAACAGTACAGCCATAGAGTAGTATGTCCGAATATATAGTATTTGAAAAGCAGTAGGTGAAAAGTACCCGAATTACATAATACTTCCAGCGAGATTCTGAAGTACACATTCAATGGACACTTTACTATCCCATGAGGCCACGGGAGAGGATATGCATGGCAGTGAAGCAGGTAGGTCATAGGCCTGGACGATTCATCGAAAAGTAATCGAAACCAAAATTCAGAACCTCTAACCAACGTGATTTTTCCATGTCGTTTTTCCCCCGTTTTTTAAATGCCATTTGACGCCGTTTTAAACTAATACGTTCATTGTAACACGCACACAGACAGAAGATCATGGGTGGTGATGGCGCCATGGGTGGTGATGGCGCAGTGGATAAGACACATGCCTTTGGTGTGAGAGACCCGGGTTCGAATCCACTGTGACACACCTATGTGTCCCTGAGCAAGACACTTAACCCCTAGTTGCTCCAGAGGCGTGCGACCTCTGACATGTATAGCAATTGTAAGTCGCTTTGGATAAAAGCGTCAGCTAAAAAAAAAAAAAAAAAAAAAAAATAAAATAAAAAAAAAAGAAGATCGCTCATCAAGTGCAGTTTGCAAGCACAATGTAAGATTCAGGAGCTGTTATCTTTGTTTATACAATCTGGATACTCAGTATTGCTATAAGGTAATTGCATGTTTTACACAGTTTGTACAGGTAATTTAATTCTTATGCGCTGCTACACACAGGTCACTGTGATTTTGCCAAGTAAGACATGTTCCTGGATCAACATATTTTGTTGATTCTGGAACAACATTCCTGTCCCAAAATGTAGTCCTTACCCTATCCCTACCCCTAAACCTACCCCTACCCATAACTAAAATCAGAGGGAAATAATGGGTGAATAACACTGATGTTGAAGCACCTTACACTGGTTCTAAGCCTAAACTTGACAGTAAACTTGTCCCTCAAATCTGATTGGTTGATCTGAAAGTTGTTCCAGGATCAACAAAGATGTTGATCCAGAAACATGTGGTACTTGGTGAAATCACGTTCACCGCTACACACACATACAGACAGCGCACAAGCCCAGAGGCGAGATCACTTTCGTTTGCGTCCTCACGAAAGTTTGTGAATTGATTGTGTTTTAAGGCTTGCCAGTTTGAACATTCAAGCGGTTTTAGACCATCAGTTGTGTATCATTACATTGAACTACTGCGCGGATACATTATGGTACACAAACACTCATACAGACAGACGTGAAGAAGATCACAGAGAAACATTCAGGAGCGCTGAAACTCAATGTCAATGCTGTCCTGTGATTTATCTCTAAAGTAGCTTAGAAACTCAACAGTTATAGCATAGATTTTTCAACTTTTGTACTACAACACACAGCTTCAGAATTGACTAATTCACACACGCAATCGCTCTCTCATTAATGCATTCAAATAAATGTACTGTGCTAATTTATCTGTATCTGATTTACAAATAGCAGAAATCGGTAAGAAATGTTATGACCCATAGACAAATGAAAAGTGCTTAAAGTGAGCTTTTATGTCGGAGCAATAGCACTGTCGGTAAGCATGACGTTTGTCATAGCTCTGCACAAGGCGATCCGAGTTCGAGTCCCGGTTCAAGGTTCAGGCTTTCTCAAGCCAACATCAAAGCTTTTTTCTTCAATTATTTTAAAATCACAAAGATAAGAAATGCACTCTATCATTAGAAATAAATATCCCACCTTTAATAGTTCAGCATATTTACAGTACAAACCTTGTCAGTGAACAATCGTTCATTAATCATAATCGAGGTAAATTGTTCAATTAAGCGAGATTTTGCTTTTAAGTCATATCGTCCAGCCCTAGTAGGTCACGTGACAGTATCAACATGGCGGATGTACTGCGTCCGAATTTCATTTATGCTACACATATTCATACTAGAACGTACTTTTTTAACTGTTGTAAAGTTAATTCAAATTCAAATTTAGTGCCTACTTAGACAGGATGCAATTTCAGACGCACCGCAAAACTAAACAGAAGCGGGAAAACAGAATCTAAAGAAAACAGAACAGAATGTCAAAATAAAAGACAACTTAAACCTGATATTAAATTAGATTTAATGAGCCATTTTAAAAAGATCATTAACAGTTAGACCTGAAAAAAAAGTTCACTGTGTGAATGCTGCATTATGTATGAAATGTTTTTGAAAACATCATACCAGCATTATAAATGGATGTAAATATTTGATATTAATTTTTACATATTTTATAATTTTTTCCTCAAATGGACTCCTTTCGTGTTTTTGACACCCTCAGTTTAGGAGTTTAGGGGGGTAAATGCATCCATTCGTTATAAAAGATAAATCAATAAAATGCATTTTTAATAGTATCATCATTTATCATGGATATATAATTCAATTTAGATTGTTTAAATTGAGTTGCCTCTGTGCATTATTGTTATTAATGCAAGCAATAATATCATAACTCTCTGCATTTTGTCCTTTTCAGGTCTGCAGACTTTAAAACGGATTTCTCTAACAGGCATAGTGCCCTGGAGCTCAGCATGAGCATGGAGTCAGACCCTGGGCCGGCCCCTCAGGTACACACTGATGATACTTTGATCTCATGTAAAAGACTACAGCAGGATTCAGTATTGATCACCATCTCCTCTCCACACACACTCAGAAAATGGCTCCTATGTGCACTTAAAATGGTACAAACCCTTCTCACTGAGGCCTTCTGGGGACAGAATTGTTCCATTAGATAAAAAAAACCTAAAACTGTAGGTATTAAACTGCAAATAGTGAGGAGAGGCACCTGAGGAAAAGCACATACATCTTTGTATGACAGGTACAGAATGATACTATAAAAGGCCTTCTGTGTTTCTAAGGTGCAGTTATCATGAAAAACCCTAATGTACCCTTTTTCTGTGTGTGCGTCAGAAATATGTTTTTGTCAGATTTGTCAGCAAGGATTCCTCTTTGTGCAAGACAGGCTCTGTTTATTTCTTAGATATTAGTAAGGATGAAATAGCAATACTTTATACAAAAAACTTTATATTGCCTACAACTATAATTCTGCCTAATGAAGTACTTCTGTATACTGAGGGGTAATATACAGTGGCCTCAGAAAGTATTTAATTGCTAAAATGACTAAATGGCACTGCATTAGATAACAAAATCTTAAAGGGATAGCACGTTGGCTCACTAATGGCCGACGCTGGTCATGTGTGTGATGCGTGCGACGTACAACAACAGAAGCTTACGCTATTACTCTAGTGAACTGACTCGAGGCCCACAGAGAAGGACATGAATAGTTGAAATAAAGTCGTTATTTTTGTTTTTTTGCGCACAAAAAGTATTCTCGTCGCTTGATAAACTTAAGATTGAGCAACTGTAGTCACTTGGACTATTTTAACAATGTCTGTAATAACTTTTCGGGGCCTGCAAGTTCAATCCCTCAAGAAGCCTATGGAGGAGTATAGAGGAGTGATCCAGCTCTCAGATTTCATCAAAAATATCTTAATTCGTGTTCCGAAGATGAACGAAGGTCTTACAGGGTTGGAACAACATGAGGGTGAGTAAATACTGACAGAAATTTCATTTTTGGGTGAACTATCCCTTTAATGAAATGCAGAACAAGCACACTTTTCAAGGAAAACATTTCACAAAAATATTTGTTAGGCTCTACATGATTAAACAATAGATATACCATTCAAAATTAAGTATTTGGACACTATCTGCTTGTCTAACATAACAACTGTTTGACACCACAAGCATCAGCTGGGTGTCATTTTTCGTTACCCATGTTAACAAATGTCGTCAAGTCACCTTCATTTATATAGCGCTTTTAACTATATAGATTGTTTCAAAGCTCTAGAATAAAGTTATTGTCCAGTTAAAGTTAGTTTTGATTGATTGATTCACTTCCGTTGCAAAGCTACAACAAATGCTCAAACAAACAAATGAGCATGTTCACATCGGAAGTATGGGATTGAAAGATATAACGTACATATACTGTACATGCAAACGCAGCAGAGCGGGATTGCAAGCGCGTACAAAGAAGTTTTGTCTTGTATGTAAATGTTTCGCTACTTAAAGCTGCAGTGTACAAAATTTATATAATATGCAAGCATCGGCTACAATGTTCTTCGTTCATCGAAATGTTGTTTCATTCAAACATTATAGACCATGGCAAGCAGACTTTGGGACAAAATGAGAACTAAAACGAGGATCAATATCAGCGTGGCGTTTTCGAGATGCCGAGAGCTCCACGTCCATGACAAACTTCGACTTGACAGTTCTTGCATGTACTTTGATTAGTTTTATGTACATTTGCTCACCTGTCTAATAATGTTATATAGCTCAACATGATGAAATGTTAGAATATGATCAGTTTGTTATTCTAATGTTGATCTAACTTACTGCTAGTCTCATACAGACAAACTAACACATAGCATTAACATTATAACTTTCAACACACTCAAATGCAGTTTAGTGTGATAGTGTAGACCAAGTGAAACAGCGCTGCATTACCTCACAAGATAAGTTAGTGTAATAAACTGACCTGTGTGAGTATTAATTCAGCACTTGCAGGTAGTTCGGTAGAATTAAATGTCCTTATTCCTTTATATCCACAGGACTCGTGCGTGGCACTGATATCTGTCTCTTATTAGCAATTGCGCCCTGCTTCATACCATAGTCATGTTAAAAATATCAATGTATTCACTCCATAATTCCGCTTATGCATCATCAACCTACGCCTTTGTTATTTTAAGAGGTTAACGACCCTTAGCGGAGAAAAAAATTACATATTGTAGCTTTAATCAAACAAATACAAAGTCAAAGCTGGGTGTTTTGCAGTGTTGTGAGAAATTGGTAGATAGAATAGTAGCACTGTTGGTGGCAACACATAAGCAATGCAAGTTACTTTGTTTTCCCATTTATTGACTGATAGCTCTCCTGTGCCCATGTTGGGAGAAATCAGGAGTAAGTGCAGAGTGTTGTGTGCGCTGTGTAAACATGATTGGTATTTTCACGAGTTCACACTTACAAATAATCAGATAGAATAAAAGGTATACGTATTTAGAGTGCTGTCCGAGGAGAGGGCGCCGAGCCCAAACCCAGAGTATCCCACCTTATCTCTGGTTAGGATAGAAATCAGGCGAGTTTGAGGAGACTGGGTAATGGTAGGATTCGGAAAACTGTCGAGGAACATGGGTGAGCCGGCTATGTATAATTATAGCCCTCATATATTGATGATTGGTTATGCAATTTGAACGGGCTCCTCTTAAACTTTGTAAATTATACATTATTTAGTTCTAGACTACATGCAACCATGCATTTACTCATCACACTTGCACAAAAACAGATTCAGTATTCCTCAAAATGAACAAAAACAGTGACGTGCAAAACAGCAATAATTACATGTCATATAACATAAATATACTTTATGTATTTAATCTCACTTTATTAACCATTGTGTTCACGGCTGTCCTTCAATGATCCAATTCAACCATACTAATCAGCAAAAATTACTTTAGATAAAAATCACATTTGTGTTTTACTTTTTTGTTTGTATTGCTAAAAGAAGAGTATTAAACTTTCTTTTCCTGCATCCTGTTCTTCTGGAATCCAGAATGGCAGAACAGCTGAAAGATTTGTTTGAGCTGTGCCCTCTACTGTACAGGCTTGAATTTACATTTCCTTTAGCCTGAGGCTGATTCATTTCACTTTTGGTGTAAAAAGACCTTTACATTTGCCAAAAATAGAACTTTTGTTATTAAAAACAAAGTAGCTGTTGGTTTATAAAACAAAAGAGCCATTCTTTTATTGCTCCTCTCTCTCACTCCTCTAACTTCCTGGTTCATCCAGCCCCTCCCAGCCTCCGTCTCTTAAAGAGGCCCATCTCAAACGCATAATAATCACACCACATCTCCCCTTCTAACAATACTTAAAACAGTAAGCCAATAATAACAAGACCATTTATTAGCCTAAAAAAATAATTTTAACCAAGCAATGTCACATCAACAATAACTGAACCAGTGTTTTTTGTTGTAGTTGTTTTTTTGTTCTCTAAAACCTATATTAAATTTTTTTCCATTTTATAACTTTTTTTTACCTTCTTTTTTTAACTCAACTCATAGTTCCCTATCAGGGAACTCGAGCTGCGTGACAACGCTTTGGGAATGCCCCTGCGTGAGTGCGTCATGAAGCACGTATGAAATCAGTCCAATGGCGAGACGGAACGTCATAGGCGGGTGACGTCATCGACCAGGAAACTATATAAGCACCCCAAAACACAACTGCGTCAGCTTCTGAGTCTTCAGCAAGCGCTCTGTGTGTGAAATCATATCAGTCTGTCTCTCAAGTGTTTTTGTCTGTCCCTAGAAGTTGCTATGCAGGAGTTTTTCACATTTAAAAAAACTATATAAAAAGACGATATACACACATATATATATATATATATATATATAATAGTGAGCAAACAGCAGTTCAGAAAGTGTGTTCATCCCTGCCCACGCTATATCACAGGTGGGGACACTCACGATCTGTGTGTTGTTTGTATGGGAGTGCAGCATGCCCAGTCAGCTCTCGAGGGAGCTGATTGTGTGCATTGCAAGCGTTTGTCCATGAAAACGCTCCGCTCCCGCCGAGCCCTTTTCGAGAAGAGTGGTTCGGTGCGCTCTCCCCGCGGTTCGGGTCCTGCCGAGGCACAGCGGAGGCTTCAATCGTGGGGCTCGCAGATGGATCTATCAGCGGGGATGGAGACGGGCTCTGCCCTATCTCGGCCCTTACCTGGTAGATCCAGCGCCTGAGATCCGGGTTTGGAAGCACGCGCTGCGGTTTCTTCTGCCCGGGCTGAGGCACAATCACTTCAGCTATCCAGTTCTGAGGAACTGGACGTTGAAAGTGTGGATACTGCAGAGACTGGGGACTCGTCACTTCAGTCTCCTGCTAGTGAGGAGCTTAGAGAGGTGTTAACTCGTGCAGTTGAAAAATTAAGCATTGAGTGGCCAGCTGATAGACAGGAGTCTAGATCTAAGAGCAAGCTGGATGAGAGATTTTTGACATCTCGCGCTGCACCTCTACGCCGGTGTCTGCCATTCTTTCCTGATCTCCACACCGAGGTTTCGAGATCGTGGAAAAGACCGGTTTCATCCAGAATATTCACACAACAAACATCGTTATATTCTAATATTTCTGAGGCGAAATCTTATGGCTATGGGGCAATGCCTAAGGCTGAGGAAGTGTTGCGAGCCACCTTTCTCCTGACACGGCATCGTCCTTCAAGACACCGGCGTTGCCCACCAGACCACTAAGAAACACTTCGGCTCTGGTGGGCAAAGCTTACTCGGCGGCTGGACAGGCAGCATCCTGTTTACACACTATGTCGATTCTTCAAGCCTATCAAGCTGATCTGTTGAAAGATATTAGTGAGGGGCAGGAATTGAGTGCTGATGTATTGAGAGAGTTACGTCAGGCAGCCGATCTCTCTCTCTCCGTGCCACCAAGGAGACGGCCAGATCAGTAGGCCATTCTATGGCAGCCCTGGTGGCAACGGAGAGGCACTTATGGCAAAATCTTTCCAACATGAAGGAGAAAGAGAAATCCTTCCTTCTGGACGCCCCGCTGTCGACCGCTGGCCTCTTCGGTGACTCGGTAAATACGGTCATCGAGAGGTTTCAAGAAGAGAAGAAGCAGGCGGCAGCGCTCCAGAAGTTCCTCCCCCTCAGGGTGCATGTCCCCCGCCCAGCAGCCCCGGCCGTCGAGTAGCTCCTCGCACAGGGCGCAACAGAAAAGGAGCGTCGCGTCTCGTGCTACTCCCCAGCAAGACTGGGCCGAGGCGCGGCGCTCTCAGTCGAGGCCTTCCAGGGGCAAAACCGATTTAAGGACGATAATTGTCGCCAGGAAGGCTTCGTCGAAGAAGCCCTGATGCCACAAACATCAGGGTACTGAGGGTGGTCCCCACCAAGAGAGAAAGGTGTTCGCCGCAGAAAGGCGTCCGTTCTCTCTCGGTACCCTCAGGGGCCCGTTCTGCGAACCCCGCCTGCGTGCCGGGACGTAGACGGTCCCAGCGAGCGCTTTCCCGAGGGACGCTCGCTCGCTCCGAGGAGCGGTGTGGTGCGGTTAGACCAGTTATTCCCTGCCGGTGCGCCGTTACAGGGCACTGCGTCTGCCACTCAAAATATTCCAGAGGCCAGTCTCGAGAGACTGGTACCCTTAGTAGAATTTTTGGCAGAGTGGAAAAGCCTTCCAAATGTATCTCATTGGGTCCTGCAGACTATCGAGCACGGGTACGCGATTCAGTTCAGATCACGCCCGCCACGCTTCAGAGGGGTTCTTCCCACAGTGGTGGACCCCGAGCAGGCTCTGGTTATGGAACCAGAGGTGAAAACTCTGCTGCTGAAGGGCGCTATAGAACGAGTTCTTCCTCCCAGCAGAGAGTTGGGTTATTACAGCCGATATTTCATCGTTCCGAAAAAGAATGGGGGGTTGCGTCCAATTTTAGATCTGCGCCTATTAAATCACTCAGTAGGGAAGTTCAAGTTCAAGATGCTGACTCTCAAGTAGATCGTGTCACAGATTAGGTCCGAGGACTGGTTTGTCACGATAGATCTAAAGGACGCATACTTCCACATTTCCATCCTTCCACAACACAGGAAGTTCCTGAGGTTCGCTATCGGGGGCGAAGCGTACCAGTATCGGGTTCTTCCGTTCGGCCTAGCACTGTCTCCCCGAACTTTCAAGAAATGCATGGATGCAGCTCTGGCTCCGCTGCGACTCCAGGGCATCCGCATTTTAAACTATATCGACGATTGGTTGATTCTGGCTCAATCGGAGCATCAGGCGATTCGGCAACGAGATGTCGTTCTCGCCCATATCAAAAAGTTGGGGTTGAGGCTCAACGCCAAGAAGAGTGTGCTTTTTCCAGTACAGAGGACCACTTTTCTGGGCGTGGTTTGGGATTCGACGACGATGCAGGCACGTCTGTCTCCTGCTCGTATAGCTTGGATTCTCTTAGCCGTCAAACAGGCAAAGCTAGGCCAGTCACTCACTGTAAAAGAATATGAGAGGGTTCTGGGTCTGATGGCAGCAGCGTCCAACGCTATACCTTGCGGCCTGCTGTATATGAGACCACTGCAGTGGTGGCTCAGGACCAAGGGGTTTTCCCCGAGGGAAAACCCGGTCCGCAAGATCAGGGTCACGTGACGGTGTCTCCGTGCTCTGGCTATGTGGAAAGAACGTTGGTTCCTGTCCCTAGGTCCTGTGTTGGGGGCTCCGTGTCGTCGTGTAACACTAACGACGGATGCCTCTCTCACAGGCTGGGGGGCGATCATGAGTGGTCGCTCGGCCCAGGGTCTGTGGCAGGACCATCATCTTCATTGGCACATAAATTGTCTAGAAATGATGGCTGTGTTTCAGGCTCTGAAACACTTCCTCCCAGACCTGAGAGGTCACCATGTTCTTGTCCGGTCAGACAACACATCGGTGGTCTCTTATATAAACGATCAGGGGGGTCTGCGTTCGCGCCCGTTATACAAGCTGGCTCGCCAGATCCTTCTATGGTCCCAGGGCAAGCTTCTTTCACTGAGGGCGATTTATATCCCGGGGTATTTGAATCAGGGGACAGACATCCTGTCGAGGCAGGGGCTGAGGCCCGGGGAGTGGAGACTCCACCCCGAGGTGGTGGAGCTCCTATGGAAACATTTCGGTCGTGCCGAGGTAGACCTATTTGCATCCAGGGAAACATCACACTGCCAACTGTGGTGTTCCCTAAGTCCTCCAGCCCCTCTGGGGTTGGACGCGATGGTACAGGAGTGGCCGGGGTCACGCCTGTACGCATTTCCCCCGATTGCTCTGCTCCCAGGCGTTCTGGAGAGGGTTCGCCGGGACGGGGTCAGTCTACTGTTGGTAGCCCCGTAATGGCCAGCCCGAGTTTGGTTTGTGGACCTAATTTCTCTCCTCGACGTCTCTCCTCTGGAGATTCCGATGAGGAGGGACCTTCTCTCTCAGGCGAGCGGGTCGATACTTCACCCCCGCCCAGATCTATGGAGGTTGTGGGCTTGGCCTCTGAGGGGGCCCAGCTCATAGAATCTGGTCTCTCGACTGAGGTCGTGGATACCATCCTCCACTACAGAGCTCCGGCCACTAGGAAATGATATGCCTTGAGGTGGAAAATATTAACCTCTTGGTGTGGAGAACACCAGCTGGACCCAGTTAACTGCCCGGTGGGTGCAGTGCTGGAATTCCTTCAGGAGCGTTTCTCCACAGGGTTATCCCACTCCACACTGAAGGTGTATGTGGCGGCCTTATCTGCTTACCACGTCCTTTTGAGTGGTGCTTCGCTCGGGAGACACCCACTTGTAACCCGTTTCCTTCGTGGCATTCTGAGGCTGAGGCCAGCAGTTCGCACGAGGGTGCCGACCTGGGACCTGGCGGTTTTTCTAGAAGGTCTCTCTGTAGCCCTGTTAGGGCCCTAGATGCGTACGTCCACAGAGCTGCCCTGTGGAGAAAGAGTGAACAGCTATTCGTTTGCTTTGGACCCCCTGAGAAGGGCTGTCCAGTATCTAAGCAGAGGTTGAGCAAGTGGGTGGTCGAGGCCATCTCACTTGCCTATGAGTCTGCCGGTCAGCCGCCTTCTTTGGCTGTCCGGGCTCATTCAACCAGGAGTATGGCTGCCTCTAAGGCTATCCTGTCAGGAGTATCAATCCAGGATGTTTGTGATGCGGCAGGCTGGTCCTCACCACACACATTCGTGAAGTTTTATCTCGACTTCAGCTCCACTCCAGGGGCGCAGGTGCTTTCGTCTGAATGTGTCACGCAGCTCGAGTTCCCTGATAGGGAACTTCTCTGGTTACGTATGTAACCCTAGTTCCCTGAAGGGAACGAGACGCTGCGTGTCTAAGCCATACTCCCAGCATGCCCGTGAGCACTTGCTTCAGTCTTATCAGAAGCTGACGCGCTTGTGTTTTGGGGTGCTTATATAGTTTCCTGGTCGATGACGTCACCCGCCTTTGACGTTCCGTCTCGCCATTGGACTGATTTCATACGTGCTTCATGACGCACTCACGCAGGGGCGTTCTCGCAGCGTCTCGTTCCCTTCAGGGAACTAGGGTTACATACGTAACCAGAGACGTTCTCATCTGACCTATAAGTCCAGTCTCTTTGATTGGATCACTGTCCTTGTTTTGACTGTGTTTTGTATAACATAGGAGTTTTGATCGTTTGGGCTGTTGAAAGTTCTGGGTAGTGCTCCCCCTTCTCTGTTTGTTCAAAAGTTTTTGGGACAATTTCAGCAAATGGTTTGGTGTTTGTCATAGGGACAAGATGATAAGGTGCCTCGAAGGTGTTCCACTACGTATAAACGAGGTGCTGCATGGGATGCTACCACAGTACCCTTAGACTTTGTGTCTGTAATCCAAACTCTCTGACCAGAGGAAAGATGACTGAGTTGTCTTGCACGGTGATGTGTGTTGTAACTTGTAGCCTGCTTCTCTCTCCTTCCCTTTTCCTTTGCTTACAACGGTGTAAAAGATTTGGAATCAGAAGCGAGTGATGCTGTGGTATCGGTGTGGTATCGGTGTGCGTAGTCTTCGCCCCATTAGGAGCTGAGCAGGACTGTAGCCATTTTCCAGCGGTGTTGTTCTGAAAGCCAGCATTGCCAAATAGGGGTCCTTTGCTTTGCTGAGTAGATGTTTTACAGACTGATCATGATGCTCAGCTTCTCCATTGCTTTGAGCAAATCTCAGGCTGCTGGTGATATGACTGAAGCCGTAGTCAGCTGCAAATTTTGCGAACATCTGGCTGGAAAATTGAGGTCCATTATCGGAGAAAACAATCTCAGGAATTCCATGCCGTGAAAACATAGACTTTAATTGCACAATTACTTCATCAGATCTTGCAGGGGTTAGTTGGGCAATCTCCACAAATCTGGAAAAATAGTCCACCACCAGTAGATAAGTGCTTCCCTGCATTGGAAACTGCTCTGCACCCAGCTTAAGCCATGGTCTGTCTGGAAAAATCAGAGGGCATTAAAACCTTGGTTGGATTGACTCGTTCATTGATACATGTTGTGCAACTGTGAACAAGCTCATTTATCTGTCCACTTAGACCCGGCCACCACACTGAGCCACCAAGGAGCCATAGAAGGCCATCATGGACTGTGAGAACTGCTCTGTCAGGCCAGAATTTTCTTATCTCTCCAGTTATGTGACTGAGGTCTGGCCATCCTTCCTGGCATGGTTTTACAGGTATGGTCCACTTTCAACTGTTCTCTGAGTTCAGCCAAATAGTTAGGGCTGGAAGGCATGCACCCTATAACAGTCTCTACATAGATGTTAGTGTCTTCCATCAAGTCAGCCTCAGAATTGTGCTCTCCCAGGATGTTTGTTACTGGTGAACGAGACAACACATCAGCTGTCAACAGCATTTTTCCTGGTGTATGTGTGATGGTGTAATTGTATCTCATCAATCTCATGCGGAATCTCTAGATTCTTGGAGGAAGTTCTGCTAGCTCTTGGTTTCCCAGCAGGCTCACCAGAGGTTTGGGGTCCGTCTCCAGATGGAAGTGATGTCCTATGAAGAAGTTTTTAACCCTATGAGGTCTGAGGTGTTTTCTGGGTCCTGGAGGTGTTCTGACATGCTCTGACATTTGTGCTTTTTTCAGTTATTTATAAACATGTTAATGGCAAAGGTGTAAATTCACTCTATATAGCACAAACGGGGCTACCGTAATATGTGAGCAACATGTATGTACATGTTTGTATTTTTTAGAGAATAATGTTTATGTGTGGTTATTGGAAAAACTAAAACTTAAAGTGTCTGAAATAAGGCCACAAAAAACATACTAAATATGTGTCCACAAGACTTTTGACTAATGAGTGTTGTTGCCTAGAATTTTTGCTTCAAAATTATCTGAAAATCATCCTTGCTAATCATTTACACAAAACAATACATTGATTTGAATTTAATAAGACACCTTTTGTTTGGAAAGGCAATATGCGTGGAGGCGTGTTCACACCTGAGAAGACAAAGGCCGGATAATGTGCCACATACATAATGAGCTGCATATTAATTAGGCTTTCACACAGGTGTGTCACAGGATCCCAAAGAATGCAAGGACAAAATAAATGATCTATAGATACATATTTTACAATTAGAAATTATAACCAATTACAAATAGGTTACAATTACAACAACAATTACAATTTTAACAATATGTCAAGTGTATTTCTTTGTAAAAAGTATACATTTTATCATAATGAATATTTATGATTAAATATTTTAAATTCCTTTATATTCCTTCATTTTAAATAATATCATTTATCATTGAATACCGCGTGCTCTCCACATCTCTCTCTTCTCATACAGATTACATAAACTGAGAATATTTGTTTTTTTATATAAATTAATTCATTTAAAAGAAGAGAGTTCAAGCTTCATTATGGAAAAACACTCGTGCCTGTATGACAAGTATTCGCGGAATTACAGTTAATTTTCAGATGCGTTTCAGAATGGACTTAACTGACGGAGAGAAGGCAGAACGCGCATCATGTTTGTTTTTCTTTATTTGGCGAAAAGCAACCATCCACAAATAAAAAGTGTCCACAAAAAAAAAAAACTTATCGGGATCTAATGATGTACAACACTTAATATGTAAGATCAAAATCAACAGAGTATTTTGAGTTTCTTTTGCACTGATAAGAAAAAAAGCGAGACTATCGCGCTCACGCGATAGTCGACCTCAGAGGGTTAAACCTTTCACATCCTCAGATCATGCCCAAAGCCCCTTTTCCATCTGGGCGTACCGTTGCTCTGTGGGGTTAAGTGAACGTGACACATATGCAACCGGCTTCCACTGCTCCTCCTCTTTTTGTAGAAGAACAGCACCAAGACCAAATGATGATGCATCAGCAGACAGTTTCAGTTCTTTGTTCAGGTTGTATAAAGCTAGTACAGGTGGGGATGAATGCTCGTGTTTGAGTTCAACAAACTCTTGCCTCTTCAAGGCCTCTTGCTGGGCTCTACCCCAACACTAGTGGTTTCTTTTTGACAGAAGGTCCCTCAACTGCCTGTCCTTCTCTGCAAGACATGGCATGAATTTACCTAATTGGTTTACCATACCAAGGATGCTGCGGACTTCACTGATGTTGGATGGCTCTTTTATCTCCAGCACCACTCTAGTCTTATCTGGATCAGGTCTCACCCCACTTTCAGAAGTTATATGACCCAGTATATTGACCTCCTGTCTGCCCAACTCGCACTTCTCCAAGTTCAGTGGAGCTTTTTCAATCCTAGCTTACACTGTGTGTAGACTCTCATCATGCTGAGGCTGAGACTTACCCCAGATGAGCACATCGTCCATATGGTACACCACACCAGATAGTCCTTCTATGACCATGGACATGCGTCTCTGAAAAAAATGCTATGGTGCTGAAGCAATATCGAATGGCAGCCTATTGAAAAAAAATCTTCCAAATGGGGTTATAAATGTTGTGTATTTAGACGATTGGTCCGACAGTAGAATCTGCCAGAACCCCATGTTTGCATCCAATTTGCTGAAGACTTTGGCCCCGCCCACCTGTCCGAGAGTCTGCTCTACAGAAGGCAAAATGTACTTCTCCCTACACACATCTCATTCAATTTGGTGAGGTCAACGCAGAAACGGACTGTCCCGTTCTTCTTGGGTAAAGGTACCATGCCTGAACACCAGTTGGTTTGCTCCTCAACCTTTGTAATGGCCCCCAGCAAAAGAAGGGGAACTCTCCTAGGGGTTGCCAGGGAGAATGGAGTCATGTTTGGTCTGAGCTTGATGGTGTAGGGCTGGGATACCATCTTTTGAGCATGTTTGCATTTACACTGTCAAGCCGAGCTACCAAATTGAGCTTTTTAAAATTGCTGGCCGACCTAAAAGATCTTTAACCACATAAACATGCTCTTGCACAGTGAGTTCACCTTTTCTAAGTGACACATGAGACATTCCAATTACAGAAAGTGGAGTCCCACCTGGCCCCAGTAGAGGCATGTCTGCATTTTCCAGTGTAAATGTCCCTTTTGTTATCTCTCTGTATGTAGACTCTGGCATGACTGTAAGCACCTGTGTCGATTTTAAATTTTACTTTATGGTGTCTAATGAACAGCTCCACAGCCCAAGCATTCTAGCCCGCCTCTGCTGTGCCTAAAAACCAGTCTTGAGGTTTTGCGAAATTGAACAGCTCTTGAGGCTGAATCGTGAAGGTGGCGCCCGAAGGCACGCCTAGACCCGGTTGGAGTTGGACTTAGACCCGCGGGACCCGCGTTGTCCTCGCTCATGCTGATCGACCAACTACGACCGACTTTTTTCTGTTCTCTCTATCACGCCCCTCTTCTCCTATACGCGTCTATTCTCGCTTTACTTCTCACACCATATCGAGTTATTAAACAAAAGAGATCAGGGCCATTGAACGTGTTAACTCGCTTTCTTTTATTGCTCCTCTCTCTCACTCCTCTAACTTCCTGGTTCATCCAGCCCCTCCCAGCCTCCGTCTCTTAAAGTCCCTGTAAAGGCAATTTAAAAAAAAAATTCTAAACACATTATAAATGTTAGAAATGTATTGCTAAAACATATTACAAAGACTGTGAACTGTGAAGTACTGAATTGTGGAGTTAAACAGTTAAACAGTTTTTCACCATTGCTATTTTCTGTATTTTTTGGGCGGGGCTAAAAGGGTACTCGATGACGCACTGGAGCCCCTGAGCTCCTGGACACGCCCCTACTTGATGACGCACTAGAGCCACTGAGGCTGGCCACTCCACTAACAATATAAATAGAGCACATTCACATCAGTTTGCCGCTCAATCGCGAGTTACTGTCAGTATCATTAGTTACTAAAGCCTACAGTTTGCTAGCTAGCTTTGCTAGCTAGCTTTAACTGATGCGTACTACCTGGATGCGGTCACGTACAAAACAGATCGGTGTCCTTATTTACATTTCCGAAAAACGATCACATCAAGAAAAGGTGGATTTATTTTGTGAAGAGCCACTTTGATGGAGAGCTGAGGAAGACCGCAAACACCCGACTCTGTAGTGATCATTTTACACGGGATAGTTTTATAAACTTTCGTCGGAGGCAACTGGGATTCACTGATAATCCGCTGTTACTGGTGAATGGCCGAACCGACTATCTCCCCCCTCGGCCTTCATCCTCCCGTCGTGCCGACAACTGGTGAGTGCTTCCCGCGAGTGGGCGTGGTTTCAGCGCAGCCGGCGGACATGCCCCCAGCGTTTGAGAGCAGTACTGCTCATTTTTTCAAGATTTTGATAGCTCATTTTATGTAGACCCATCTCAAACACATAACAATCACACCACAGGAGCAAGCCTAGCCCAGGTTAAAAAGTCAAGTCAAAAAGTAATTACTTATATAACTTTCTATAAAAAGTAATTAAGTATCAAGTCAAGTCACCTTTATTTATGTAGCGCTTTTTACAATACAGATTGTATCAAAGCAGCTTCACAGTGATAACATGAAAATAATATAACAGAGTTTGTTTCTAAAAGAAAATTGAGTCAACGTCCACCTTAAGCAAGGCAGATCAATAATATTATTGAATATTAAATGTCCCCAACTAAGCAAGCCAAAAGCCAAGGCAACAGTGGCAAGGAACCAAAACTCCATCAGGTGACAGAATGGAGAAAAAAACCTTGGGAGAAACCAGACTCAGTCGGAGGGCCAGTTCTCCTCTGGCCAACGAAGGAACAGTGCATGATTTATGATTCGGGCAGCATTACAAGTCAGATTGGATCGGAACATTTAGAATATTTATCCATTTCCATCTTTTGGAAGTCCAAGTAATCACGCCGGTGTTGAGACGAGTTGTTGAGGATCAGTGCCGTCCACCATAGAGGGTCCATTTCGCCGGTGTTGAGTCGTCTCTTCACAGGCTTTGTGATTGGCGCGTCCCGAGATAACAGCAGAAAAGCAAAAAGGGAAAATAATTAGCGTAGCTGCTGTTCATAATGATTTCCATAACACGGGCGTAAATGATAAAAAACATGAAGACAGGGATTCTTGCGTCCCAGAGTCACCCCCCTCCGTCCCCCACTCAACTCAGCCCTGCTTACTGACCTCTACATCCCTCCTGCTGCTGAGACCCAACCACAATCTCACAATCTCTCCGCAACCCAACCATACGCGCCGACCTGTTTGACTAAGGCTGTCGAGCCCCACTGTCGTCGTTAATGCAGGTTCAGTGGCAACGGTTCCGTATGGCATACCAACTACCGCAAAACACAATATCTACCCAACCACCCGTCATTCACGCAATATACACAGGAACGTAATGACTGTAAATACTATGCAACTTATACAAATAACCTACAGACTCTTCAAGTTTTATAATATTAAATGCATTTGATCTGATTCAGCAGTGGTATAAAAGGTAAGCATTATGTAAATGCTTGGCTAAAGAGATGCGTCTTTAATCTAGTTTTAAACTGGGACAGCGAGTCAGAGCTTCGAACAATATCAGGAAGGCTATTCCAGAGTTTTGGAGCTAAATGTGAGAACGCCCTTCCTCCTTTAGTGGACTTAGATATCCTAGGAATGACCAGAAGCCTCGAATTTAGTGATCTTAAAGAACGTGATGGATTGTAGGGCGATAGAAGGTCCATTAAATACACAGGAGCTAAACCATTTAGGGCTTTATAGGTCAGTAATAGTACTTTGTAATTGATACGGAACTTGATAGGTAACCAGTGTAGAGATGATAAAATTGGTGTTATATGATCATATTTTCTTGACCTAGTAAGAACTCTAGCAGCTGCATTTTGCACTAACTGTAGCTTGTTTATTGAGGATGCAGGACAGCCAGCTAATATATCATTACAATAATCTAGTCTCGAGGTCATGAATGCATGAACTAACTTTTCTGCATCAGAAACAGATAGCATGTTACGTAGCTTTGTAATGTTTCTAAGGTGGAAAAAGGCTGTTCTTGTAACATATGAAATATGATTTTCGAAAGACAAGTTGCGGTCTAGTATAACACCCAGGTCTTTTACTGTAGTGGATAAAGTAACTGGACATCCTTCTATATTAAAGTTGTATTGTAAGTGAGTTTGTGGGTAGTTTTTTGGACCAATAAGTAATACCTCCGTTTTATCTGAATTTAGTAGCAGGAAATTACGCGTCATCCAGCATTTTATATCTTTGAGACACTCTGTCAAATTTGATAAGTTAGTGTTTTCATCTGGCCGTGATGAAATATATAATTGAGTGTCATCAGCATAACAGTGGAAATTAATTGCATGTTTTCTTATAATATTACCAAGTGGGAGCATATATATTGAGAATAGCAGAGGGCCTAACACCGATCCTTGCGGCACTCCATAGTCTACTGGCGTTATCTTTGATTTTTCCCCATTTAAACAGACAAAATGATAACGGTCTGATAAGTACGATCTAAACCAGCTTAATGCCTGTCCCTGAACACCAGTGTAGTTTTGTAGTCGATCCAGGAGTATTTTATGATCGATAGTGTCGAACGCAGCGCTTAGATCGAGTAGAACTAGTATTGAGATACAGCCTTGGTCAGAAGCTAAAAGTAAATCATTTGTAATTTTAACTAGCGCAGTTTCTGTGCTATGATGCGGTCTGAATCCTGACTGGAATTTTTCATATATCTCATTTTCTTGCAAGAAAGAGCACAATTGAGCGGACACAATTTTTTCTAGTATTTTAGACATAAATGGAAGATTTGAAATGGGTCTGTAATTTGCTAAGTTATTTGGGTCTAATTGCGGTTTCTTAATGAGAGGTTTTATTACTGCCAGCTTGAATATTCTTGGAACATGACCTAAAAATAAAGACGAGTTAATAATATTGAGAAGAGGCTCTTCCACTACAGGTAACACTTCTTTCAGTAGTTTAGTGGGTATTGGATCTAATAAACATGTTGTTGGTTTCGATGCAATGATAAGTTTATTTAGCTCTTCCTGTCCTATAGTTGTAAAGCGGTGTAGTTGTTCCAGAGGGGCGATAATTGAGGCTGAATCATAAGACACCATAAAAGAGTGTACATTTACAATTGTGTTACGGATCATTTCTATTTTCTAATTAAAGTAGTTCATAAAATCATTACTACTATACTGTAACGGAATATTTTGCTCTGGTGATGTCTGTATATTTGTTAGTCTAGCCACGGTGTTAAATAAAAACCTTGGATTATTTTGGTTATTTTCTATTAGTTTGTGGAGATGCTCAGCCCTGGCTGCTTTTAGAGCCTTTTTATAACGTGACATACTGTCTTTCCACGCGATTCTAAAGACCTCTAAATTAGTTTGTTTCCATTTACGCTCTAAGTTACGAGTTTCTCTCTTGATAACATGCGTAGCACTGTTGTACCAAGGTGCTTTAGTTTTCTCTCTAACCTTTTTTAATCTAATTGGTGCAACAATATCTAATGTACTAGAGAAAATGGTGCTCAAACTGCTAGTCATTTCCTCTAGTTCATCTGTTTGTTTGGGTTCACTGAGCAGCTGAGATAGATCAGGTAAGCTATTTAAGAATCTATCTATAGTGGTTGGAACGATTGTTCTGCCTGGTCGATAACGTGGCGCAACATGACAAATTTCAGCAGTACGTATTATACAAGTTACCATGTGATGATCAGTGAGATCGTCACTTTGCGGTATAATATCTATATCAGTTGGATTGGTTCCATATGATATAATTAAGTCTAGTGTATGATTTAGACGATGAGTGGGACCACTGACGTTTTGCTTGACCCCAAAAGAGTTTAATAAATCTGTAAACGCAGTCCCTAACGCATCATTTTTAATTAACATTTTATTATTTTACTAATATATATTTTTATTTTAATATTGTAGAATTTGTTATTTATTAAAAACATAACCCCCTGAGCATGATATCTTGTTTGGGGGTGCTAAAAGTAACTAGTACCCCTGTGATTACTCTGCTAGCACACCTGTGTCAACTTAAAGAGGAACTGTCTTATACAGTTATACTTATACACATACAGCCACTAAAAATCACATTGAATCCAGATGGTTAAATTTAATTCCCAATATGCCGGTTTTGTTAGTTTTAGACATATTCGTTCTGAGAAAAGGTCTAGCATCATTCGTTTGCAGATGCCTCTTGGTTTGATAGTTTATCATCCCATATATATTTTAGTGTGGCTTAAGTGTCCAAATACTTTTTGAGGCCACTGTATACTAAAAAATTAATATTGGCCATAACTTTAAGCTTGCTTATTCAGCATGATCTGAGGACAAAACAGTATTAGTCAGTGACTGCTTGTTGACCTTGTCTGCATATGTGTGTATGACCATCTGTGTGCGCAGCGGCAGAGGCCCCAGCTGGGCGGCACTTTACTGGGGAGACAACACTCATTAGAGGAGGAGTTTGTTCGAGCCAAGGCTGCTGTGGAGGTGAGACCAAGTCCCTACAACACACACACACAGTCACACAAGAAAGCACATGTATTTATTCGAAAAGTTTGGAAAAAGTCTTCTCTACTGCCACAGTAATCTTCATACCTCAGGCCTTATTCACAGCGTATCTGGCCACATGGGAATTGCAGTTTCTTGCATTCTGTAAGGTCAGTCTCACCCTGTAAGTTAAGACTGCATAATTGTTGTATTTTTAGCTGAGGAATGCAGCATCAACACAAACGACATATCTGATTTGTGATTATGTCAGCTCTTACCTCTCTAGTCTCTTATTCAGAGATGCTTATTGGGCAGTAATATTCATAAGACATCCATTTTAAAGTGATATGCTCAGTAAAGTAGCTATATTTAACAGTGAGACTGTCAATATCCTGATGCAAACTGTCTGAAGTTTTCTGTACTTCCCTTGCATGAAACTACTGTACCTTTTGTAGCCAATCTCTATTGCATTAGCTATAAAATGGTAAGGTTTAATATTAGAAGCATATTTTATCAATCAATTCTTACTGTTATATTATATCTACAGTTGATGTGCCTTTTTTAGTGTTAAAATGTTTTGAAGACAAAAAGCCTCATTATAAGAATTATATACCCTATTAGGAAAAACCTTAAGTAGTTTGGTATAATCATTTATTATTATTTCTTCTGATTTTAGCAGCTGCTTATTAATTTTAGAAAAACTTTCAGTTGACTGATATTTATTTAAGATATTGATCATTGGCAACAAGTAAAAAGGCTATAAACCAGAAATGGTACAAGGAAGACCTACAAGAGAGGAGTGGTTTGAAATAGTTACAGAGAAATTAAAAAACGGAAAGATTCACATGTATACTTCGGCTGCAAAACAAATCCTTTGAGAACAGATGTAGAGAATGGTCAGCTGTCTCCTCTGCAGATTTGATGATTGCATTTGAAAGTGTATGAGTGTATAATGATGTAATGTACTGGTGAACTGACTGAAGGATTATATGTAATAATGTATGGCAACTTTGTGTTTTTTTAATGTGTATGTTGTTCCTCTGTTATTTACAAAAGCAATAAACAATTAAGTATTAAAGTATAAAAAAAAACGTTCAGTTATATTTTTGTCGGAGTGCTCCCACAGGGCAGTATCTCCAACAATATGCAAAAAACTTCAAAATCAAAGTCACGTTTTGCATGTTGTGTGGTAACCAACATGTATAAACATGCAAAATACATAAAACAGGAAACGAAATCAAATAGAGGATCCTTAATAATGTAAATACTTTATACATAGAACATTTATTTACAACTTTAAAAAAATAACAATAATTAAGATGTGTTCATAAACTCTCAACACATACAAAAGGATTATTCCACAATGCATGTGACATTTTTAGTCACTATATTTAAACTTTTCTTAACTTGTGTAATGGTTTTTCGCAAATCAAACATGAAACCAACACAAATACAACATTTCGAAGAACTTGCACGTTTTAAATTTTATTTTCAAAAAAATGTTCCTTATCGTTTATCAAGGAATCATAGTTCTTGAGTAATTGCTTCAAAAGCTGGTGCATATTTTAAACTGAAGCAGAGATGAAATCCTTTTAATGGTAAAGTTGAAGTACAGATGAATGACTCTAGAGATCCCTTGTGGTGTTGCATCTGCATGGCATCTTCGTCACGACGACAGAGCAGAAAAAGAAAACGCAGACAATCTAGGAAAAGATTGATCATCCATATTCTATTGGGCCTTTTATTTATATGATTTTTCCCAGTGTATCAATCATGCAAATGGAAAAAAATGAATGTGTACTTGACTGTCTGTTGTTACGTGGTCGTGTGCGGCTTGCAGGATATTCTGTGATTAATTGTCCCGTCCAGCGCGTGCCTTCATCGCAGATGCAACACTCTTCCCTCATTTCCCCTTAATGCAAACACTGAGTGAATCAACTCTAGGACGACAATTGAAGCCTAAGCAATTGTTTGTGTGTTGCAAGATTAATTTGAGCTGCCAAGAAACATAAAAAAACTAATACATTCAGTTAGTTGTGCTAAGAACTGGGTTATTCAAGCTATACTGTTAAGGGAGAATGCTAGACAGCACACAGACTAGGAAACCATGCACAAATGCACAGATAGATAAACACGTCTTTTAGATCAGTGTCATGGGTGTGAATAGAATTAAATGGAGTTGAATAGGGTGTGAATCCTCATTCTTGATGGTGATGCTGATTTTACCTTTGTCATGATCAGAAGCATTTGGTGAAACATAAATGGGCTAAGACTGTGACAGTGACTGTCTTTACATGCACAAGAATATTCCAATATTATTCAGAATTCACGTTTCTAGAAATCTGAATAGAATGGGTGGCATATGCCAGAATTCTGTGTCATGTACACACCTTATTCTGAATTATGTATGTAATTGAATATTCCATACTGTATCTGTGCAAGTTCAAACAAAATTAATTCTTAGTGCTGTGTGTTTGATACTGACAGGAAGCAATAGAGGAAAGACAATTTTTAAGGTGTATTTTGGAACATTATAAGAATCTCATGATGATGGTCCAATACTTTGCTTTCCAGCTTCTTCTTGTTATTGTATATACAGTGATATTACAGTAGCTGAGGATATAACCCACTTTTTACAAAATAATGTGATGTAAAAAAGGTGTGTTGTCTCAAAAGGATAAGAACATCACACACAGTGAGAGAGAGAGAGAGAGAGAGAGAGAGAGAGAGAGAGAGAGAGAGAATTTAGCGTCAGTAAGATTTTTTTAAAGAAATGAATAGCCTACTTTTATTCTGCAAAAATACTAAATTGATCAAAAGTGACAGAAAAGACATGTACGTTGTTGCAAAAAAATCTATTTTAAACAAAAGCTGTTTTTTTTTAAAACATTAATCAGAGAATCCAGATAATAATATATGAAAATAAATAAATAAATGTTTCATGGTTTCCAAAACCGATCATCCCGATATCACAAAGTTCTGTTATAATCAATGAAGCTGTCTATATTGCTCATTGAATCTCTTATACATAATATCTATGTTCTGACTAACTTAACACCTCCGATTGGCTATTGCATTCAAGAGATCAATGGACATGTATGCGATTTGCTAAAACGACTCAACGTAGCAAAAACATGTCATAAATAGAAAGTTTGACATTCTCCAGAGCACAAACTGGAGCTTTTGCAAAATCAGTGCCTGGTGGCTCGAGAACGCAAACCTTGAAATAGGTTCCAAGGTGCAAGTCTTTAAAATTTTGAAAAAAGTTATCTCTGCGCAGACTTCAAAAACACGAACCTTTGAAAACGCGGATGGTGTGCACTTGCGTATTCCGTGTTTAGTCTATAGGTATGCACGTTTGAATATATATGTGCGCATGCGTGTTTACAAATTGACCTCAAAAAATTACTTGTCTGGCCTTAAAAATTTATAATACAGAATTTTTTATCACAAATTATGTTTATCCTTCTCCTGACATGTTCCTGTTCTAGTTAATTGTTAAGAAACCTAAATGTAGATCTTCATCTTCTATTCCTTGCCTGCCTACATATATATATATATATATATATATATATATATATATATATATATATATATATATATATACAGTATACCCACACACAGTCTAAGAGAGTAATTTACGATAATACTTTCCTCTGCAGTCAATAACTGTTACTGGAATCTGCTTTTAACTGATCATACCTGATCTTACACATAAAACTCAGTGTATAAATATACACTTATCTATACATTCTGCACCACTTGCTGACCTCACAGATTGATAAGAATTAGATACTGTATGAAAGTTGAGAGGTCTTCTGGTAATCCAATCGCAAATGTGCTTCTGGCAGATGATATTCTGGTGAATCCATAATGATGAATATAGCATGTTGACCTTTTGGCCTTGCTGCTTAAAATGATAGTGCAGCTTTTGTAACCAAAAACAATATGTCCTCATAACACTGGAGCATGATTGTGTGCCTGGCTAGTCCTATGTGGACCAATTCAAAACACAGAGAAATTCAAATGCTATGAAGCCTATCCTTTATATTCCCTGCTGGGACAAAAAACTACTGCCAAACAACATCTCTCTGTAATGCTGTACAGGGTCTTGTTTTGTATGATATTCCAATATTGGCTGTGTCCTAAAGGGCTGTGTAACTGTCTCCCACAGTCAGACACTGAGTTCTGGGATAAAATGCAGGCCGAGTGGGAAGAGCTGGCACGGAGGAACTGGTTGGAGGACGCTGACAGTGAAGGCCCGATTCCACCCAACTTTTCATCCACAGAAAAGGTATTCTCAGCCAATCAAAATGCTATACTTCAGTTTAGGGGTGTCCCCGACTACGGATTTTCATAGTCGAATCAGAATCATCAAGTCTTCCCTATAGTCGACTAATAGTTGAATCGTGTGTGGGGTTTGGGAGGGGGCGGGTTTTAACATTTTAAAGCCATGATGTACAGAACATCACACAAAGATATAGATGAAAATGTATAAAAACATTTTGGATCAATAAAACTAAGAAATAACATAAATAACTGCAGATAGGCCACACTGCAGACAGGATTTGCATTTCACATGCAAATCAAATTAAATCGGCTAAATTGCCTGTGCGAGCAGGCTCTAAGTAGCTACAGAGTGCAACATCGATGCACCGAAAAATGATCAACAATTAATTTACAGAATTAAATTAGAACAGAATATACCTTTCTAATAAATAAAAATACAAAACAAAATAGAATCAAGTCACAAGATGCAGAACAAATGTGTGCAAAGTGCCTAAAGTGCAGGGGAACATATATTCAAAACACACAAATATTTAAATTAGATAACCCTATTGAGTTATCAATAAATAAAATAAAAATAAAGAAATTATTAAAATATCGAAAGTATAGCCAGAATTGTCAACTGTCTTTTTGACTTCAGAAACAACAATACGACAGTTTATCTAAACATGTTCACAGCATCCAAAAATCAAATTAGAACCGGCTAAAATGTTTTGAAATCACTTGCACCCCTACCTGATCGAGAGAAAAAAAATCTAGTCTTTCACTCTGTCTGTGTCTCTGTGTCCGTTTGAGTCTTTTCAAATTGTGTGCGCGGATAAAATAGCCTACATTCTAAAACGCTTAACTTGAAAAACTTTTAACAGCTTAATGTCCTAAGACAGTTATTTTAAAAGATTAAATTCTATACACACCTTATTAATAAAGCATAGCCTACTGTGTAGCCTACAGAAAAGCACCTGAAACCAGAATATGAACGCAACGCGTTTAATTAAACGGTAATTTTCCTCCCATTGAAAACCGTTATTGTAAAGAAAACGACTCGGTTACTAACGTAACCTCGGTTCCCTGAGAGGAGGGAACGAGTATTGCGTAAGTAGCTTACGCTATGGGAAAACTCCTTTTCTCGAGAATATTGAAGTCTTTATGTAAAACGCATTGCAGCTGCACAGCTGACAGCAATGAACGAAGGCAGCTCGGTCATTGGCTGTGCTGCGGCAACTTGCTCGAACCAATGACGGGGCGACTCTGAATGCGCGACCAATGAGCGCGCTTCGCGCCCGCGCACGTCAGAGCCCGCCAAGATGGGCGTGGCCAAGAGCTATATATTGGGCGCCCCGTCATGAGAGTTCTTTAGGTTAAAACGACTGAAGCGAACTAACCAAGCACAAGCACGGCAGCTTACGCAATACTCGTTCCCTCCTCTCAGGGAACCGAGGTTACGTTAGTAACCGAGTCGTTCCCTTTCGAGAGGTCTCTCCTATTGCGTAAGTAGCTTACGCTATGGGAACACCATGCAAAACGCCGTGCGTGCTGAACTTCGCCTTATGATAGCCAGAGGCAGGTGCCTGAGCTAAAAAAGCAAAGTTATCATCCAACTAGCCGGCAGAGGCGAGCTTTATATGTGGGAAAGAATACAGAGCGGCTAGAAGGCGCTCAGTGTGACACAAGCACATACATAATCTAGATACGAACTCGTAGTTCAACTAGCATCATGCTGATAGTACATTGGAATGCAGTGTCGGGACCTGTAGGTTGTAGAACCTGATAAATGTGGACGGTGAGGCCCAGCCTGCCGCCGCACAAATATCCTCGATCGGTATCCCGCTCGACCATGCCCAGGAAGAAGCCACACTCCTGGTGGAGTGTGCTTTGACTCCCCAGGGGCATTGAAGTCCCTTAGCTTCATAAGCCAGCGCTATAGCTTCAACTATCCAGTGAGAGATTCTCTGCTTTGAAACGGCGGAACCTTTCGTACGGCCGCCAAAGCATACAAACAGTTGTTCTGTCTGTCTGAATAGGGCAGAACGCTCCAAATACACTCTGAGAGCCCTAACGGGGCAGAGTAGATTAGCGTCGTGTTTGTCTGCTGGGGACGATAGCGCAGTTAGGGAGATAACCTGTGCTCTGAAGGGAGTGGTGAGCACTTTAGGAATATACCCATGTTTCGGCCTAAGGACGACCCTGCAGTCATTAGGTCCGAATTCTAGGCAGGCAGCGCTTGTCGAAAGCGCGTGCAGGTCGCCCACTCTCTTGACCGAGGCGAGTGCCAGCAAGAGCGCAGTCTTGAGCGAGAGCTGTTTAAGGTGCACGGTTCGGAGTGGTTCGAACGGAGGCCCTTTAAGAGCGTCTAGGACAGTAGCTAGGTCCCAGATCGGCACTGAGGGGGGGCGTGAAGGGTTCATCCTCCTAGCGCCCCTTAGGAAACGAATAATTAGGTCGTTTCTTCCCAATGGACGTTCCATTACAGGGTCGTGTGATGCTGTGATGGCCGCCACATATACTTTGAGCGTGGAGGGGGCGCGGCCCGCCTCCAGAAGCCCTTGTAGAAAAGCGAGTACGTTCGTAATCTCGCATGTTTCAGGATTCAGGCCCTTGGCATTACACGAGTCACTGAACACTTTCCATTTCTGGGCATATAAGCGTCTCGTGGAGGGCGCCCGCGCCTCAGCGATGGTTTTTAGTGCTCCGCTCGTGAGGTTCCTGGGAACCCGTTGAGGGGCCATGCATGAAGGGCCCACAGATCGGGGCGGGGATGAAATATCATCCCGTTGGCCTGACTGAGGAGGTCTGGCCTCAGTGGAATCGGCCGTGGTGCAGATTGCATTTGCATCAGATCTGGAAACCATGTTTGGTTCTTCCAGAGTGGGGCTATTGGCAGCACTGCGTTTTTCTCCTCTCTGACCCGACTGATGACCTGCGGTAGCATCGCGATCGGGGGAAAGGCATATAAGGGACGGCTCGGCCAGCTCTGGGCGAGCGCATCCATGCTTTTCGTGAAGAAAAGAGGGCAGTGCGCGTTCTCCTTGGAGGCGAAGAGGTCGATCTCCGCTTTGCCAAAGGTTTTCCATAACCAGTGAATCGTCAGCGGGTTGAGAGCCCATTCTCCTGGGAGAATTTTGTCTCTGGATAGCATGTCCGCCCCCTGGTTCAGGGCACCTGGCACATGCGCTGCTCTCAGCGAGCGCAAGTTGTGCTGGGACCATAAAATGAGTCTCCTGGCCATTGAATGCATGGAGCTCGACCTGAGTCCACCCTGGCGATTTATGTACGATACTACCGTCATGTTGTCCGTTCGGACCAAGACGTGTTCGTTTCTCAGCTGTGGGAGCAGGGCTCTGAGAGCCAAAGCGACCGCTTTCATTTCCAGACAGTTTATGTGTAGGCGCTTCTCCGGGTTTGACCAAAAGCCGGAGACAGGCCTGCCCTCGTAAAGGGCCCCCCAACCTATTTTGGAGGCATCTGTCGTTATCATCTTTCTCCTTGTGTTCACACCCAGACTCACGCCTGACTGGTACCAGTCGGCGGCTTTCCAGTGCGTCAGGGCTTTTATACAGCCGTGGTTCGCTCTGATTAAAAGGTGGCCCGAACGCCACGCGTGAGTAGGGACGCGGCTCTTGAGCCAGCGTTGGAGAGGGCGCATATGCAACAATCCTAGCTGGAGTACGGCCGATGCTGAGGCCATGAGACCGAGCATCCTCTGAAACCGCTTGACGGGGGCGAGCGCGCCCGCCCTGAATGATGTTGCAAGGCGCCGGATGGTGAGCGCGCGCTCTGATGAGAGACGCGCTGTCATTTGCATCGAGTCTAGAACTATTCCCAGGAAAGAAATCCTCTGGCTGGGAGATAGTATGCTTTTTGCAAAATTGATTCTTAGACCCAGGCATTCTAAATGGCTGATAATCCAAGATCTGTGTGTTATTAACTGACTCTCTGATTGTGCTAGAATCAGCCAATCGTCGAGATAATTCAGTATTCGCACTCCCCTTCGCCTTAGGGGGGAAAGTGCTGCATCCATACATTTCGTGAATGTACGGGGAGCCAGGGACAGGCCGAACGGAAGTACTGTGTACTGGTACGACTGTCCCTCGAAAGCGAATCTCAGAAATGGCCTGTGATTAGGCGCTATTGGAAAGTGAAAGTCTTTCAGATCCACTGAGAGAAACCAATCTCCTGGGCGTACTTGCGCGAGGATATGCTTGGTTGTTAACATTCTGTACGAGCGAATCATTAGTGCTTTGTTCAGGTGTCTGAGATCTAGGATGGGGCGGAGACCGCCATCCTTTTTCGGGACGAGAAAATAGCGGCTGTAAAAACCTGCCTCGCTCAGAGAGGGGGGAACAGTTTCCACAGCGCCCTTTTCTATTAGTTTGCGCACCTCGGTGCGTAGAACATGTGAGCACTCTTTTCTCACTTTCGTCTCGACCACAGTCGTAAAACGTGGTGGTCTGCGAGCGAACTGGAGCGAGTATCCGTGCTTTACTATATTCAATACCCATTTCGGCATATCTGGAATATTTTCCCATGCCGCTGCGTGTACAGATATGGGCTGAATACAGGCTAGGGGCGGGCCGCTGTGACGCAGGGACCCGGCCAGCGAATCGCCTGAGCTCATAGCTCTCAGAGGCGCGGGCGCGCGCTGAGCAGCTGAGTGAATGGGCGCGTGTGTGATTACAGCAGCGCGCGCTGTGTCTGTAAAACTCGCAGCCTGGGCTGGGGTTGTGTTTGACACTGTAAGGACAGTGTTTATAAGTGGGGGTGCATAAACAGTGGTAGGCACACGCGTCACTTTTATAATGTTTCCCGCTTTTACTGGGGATGAATTTATAACTGTGTGAACAGTGCTTGTGTGTAGTGGTGCGTACATGACCGTAGGCACGTGATCTACATTCATGGGGTGCGCAGCTTGAGCTGGGAATGAATTTGGCACTGTTTTGACAGTATCTGGGAATGCACACTTTGTGGACATGTGAACCCTTAGTGACACAGGCAGAAAAAGACTCTTTTTGTGTTTTCTGTGCGTCGCCGTAAAAACGGCGTTTGTTTGCAGGTGAGCGAGCTCTGTGACTGGCCCATTGACTGCTGTATGAACATATCCAGCCGCCTGTAAGGGGACTGGGTAATGCTTGAGCTTTTGCAGAGAGAGTGGTCCGGCTTTTGCGAGACACGCACTCTCTCTTTTCATTCTTGTGGCTAGGACGGCTTTCGAGGCTCGGGGTTCAGCACAATCTTGGGCCGAGGACCCCGTCGCTCAGAAGGCGGCTTGCGGTTGTGAGAGCGCGAGCGGCGTCGAGCGTCAGCCTGAGGCGCGGGCTGAGAGGCGGTGGGGGCTGTTCTAGCCCGCTGCGGCTGCGGCGGCCTCTGTCTGCTCTGCGATGAGCTGGAGCGCTTGGGCAGGAAATGCCGCATAGCTTGTGAAGCATTCTGGGCCTCAGTGAAGCGTTCGGTGAAACCCTTAACCGCCGGTCCAAACAGCCCGCTGGTGGAGATAGGCGCGTCGAGAAATGGCGCCTTATCCGCGTCCTTCATCTCAGTCAGAGTCAACCACAGATGGCGCTCGAGAACAGTCAAATTAGCCATGGCACGGCCGATAGACTGGGCGGTGGCCTTCGTGGCTCGCAGGGCTATGTCAGTCGCGCTGCGTAGGTCCTTAAAGGCTTCGGGTTCGGGGCCAGACTCGTCCATAGAGCGGAGAAGCTTGGCTTGGAACACTTGAAGTACCGCCATAGAGTGAAGCGCTGATGCAGCTTGGCCGGCGGCGGCGGCGTAGGCGCGACCGGCGAGAGCTGAAGTAGTGCGGCAGGGCTTCGAGGGGTGGGAAGCTTTGGCTTTCCATCCGGTGGTGGAGGGCGGGCAGAGATGATTGGCCACGGCCTCCTCGAGGGGCGGTGTTCCCTCGTAGCCTCTTTCCTTCGCGCCGTCCACAGAGGAGAGCGAGGAAGAAAAAGAAGGCTTTAGGCGCGCAGAGTGGGGGGCTTTCCACGACTTGGTGAGTTCGTCGTGAACTTCCGGGAAGAAGGGAGAAGGCCTTTGCCGAGGGGCCTGCTGGCGCCCCTGCAGAAACCACTCATCCAGTCGGCTCCGGGTTGGTTCTTCGGGAGAAGACCAATCGAGCCCGAGGTCTTCCACGGCCTTAGAGAGAACGCGGATAATCTCGCTATCCATGGTGGAGCCCCCGCTCGCGCTAGCTAGCGTCGACGGGGCGGGGTCGAGAGTGGAGCCCGGCCAGTCGTCCGATGCAGCGTCGATTGACAAGCTGTCATCCATTCCCCCGTCGTCCTCGGACGCGCCGAAAGTCACAAGGCCCACCGCTCTGCTAGAGGGGTGTGGGTCCGGCTGGGTGAACTGAACCGGCGGTGGGGAAGGCAAGAGCGGCGGTGAAGCACGCGGAGACTGGCTCGGCGTGACGTCACTGAGCTCAGGTTCAGGAAGCCTCTGTGAGCGGCGCTTTTTCTTAGTGCGCGGCTCGAACAGAGGGATGGCGGCGATGGACTCGCTCACGGCGAAAGCGGCGAGGCGAGCCCGCAGTGCGGAGAGACCCAGGTCGTCACATTCGGGGCATCCGCCCTTGGTCAAAGCAGCTTCTGCGTGGTCCCGGCCCAGGCAGCGATTGCAGATGATGTGACGATCCCCGTCCGGGAGAAGGTCTCTGCACGACGCGCAGGAAGGCATTTGAAACAACGCCTTGGAAAATTTGCTCTTTTACAAGTGTCGCAGAGCGAACAGATGTAAATACTTGCGTGAGCAGTACGCCGGATGGCTCAGTAGGATCGCGTTAGAAGGCGGCTGAAGGTGCCGACGTCCTCGTAGCAAATCCCGCTGGTATGCTTTTCGACGGCGAAGCTTCAATAATCCGGAGGATCCAGCGAAGAAGGTGTTCGCTGAAGGAGATTAAATCTAAAGAACTCTCATGACGGGGCGCCCAATATATAGCTCTTGGCCACGCCCATCTTGGCGGGCTCTGACGCGCGCGGGCGCGAAGCGCGCTCATTGGTCGCGCATTCAGAGTCGCCCCGTCATTGGTTCGAGCAAGTTGCCGCAGCACAGCCAATGACCGAGCTGCCTTCGTTCATTGCTGTCAGCTGTGCAGCTGCAATGCGTTTTACATAAAGACTTCAATTTTCTCGAGAAAAGGAGTTTTCCCATAGCGTAAGCTACTTACGCAATAGGAGAGACCTCTCGAAAGGGAACTATAGGACAGGAGGAAAACGTTGCGTTCATATTCTGGGTTCATCTGCTTATCTGGACATAGTATAGTTTCTTAATGAGGTATGTACTATTCATTAAGCCATGTAAAAGTGCCCTTTAAGCGTTTTAAAAGCTTTTTTCACGTTAAGCGTTTTAGAATGTCCCGAGGAAAACCAACTTGTTAACGTTGGCCTGCAGAAGTCCGATCATGTTTTTCCTGATGCTAAATCCAGTCTGGGAAAATATCCTTTCTGATGGTGTGCATCCACATTTTAGATTTTCTTATCCCAGACATTTTTTAAGATTTAAATCCCTGCCGCCAAAACGCTCCTCTTCGTTCACGTATCGAAAGTGAAACTTAAATCTGTCACGGGGGTGTTTGGACTTATTCACGCACGTTAAAAATATTTATTAAAAGCTTCTTCCTTTGCACATTTGTATTTACAGCATTATCATAATATGCTCCTATATTAACGTATTGACAGAAAACCGGTAGTTCTATGTGAAATCAGACATTCAGCACCCTTATGCAAAGATTCGACCGTGAGATTGGTGGTCGTATCAGGCTCCTCCTATCGATGCATCGAATCTTCGACTATTCGGGGTCACCCCTACATCAGTGGTTCTCCACCACAGGGCCGGGGCCCTTATTCCTGTTTTTCACCAGAATAGTTCACGTTCTGGAGCCAGAGCCTGTTCTCGGCCGTGCAGTGGTGCACTTCTTTGCTGTTCACGGTACCGGGAGTGATTCTAGCTTATATCGGCAGCTCGCATAAACTGCTGGTACTATAATTTTTCGTTTTTGGAGGTATTTTGAAACTAAAACCATTGATTCACCCGCTCTCTTGCACACTGGGCCTCTCTCGCGCTCACAGTTTTATGTATTTCGATATAAAGAGTAATTTAGTAGTGCAACATTATTATATTTCTCAACAAGACTTCTAGGTAACACTTTATTTTGATGGTCCCCCAGAACATTCTGTTGACTAAAGCCCTATTCAGACGGGATTAGTTTAACATGGAGAAGTGGGGTAAAGTAATAATTACCAGAGCTTCTCAGTGATTTCAGTCCCGTCCGAATGTGCCATCTCAGTAATCATTACGGACAACGTCAGTAAAGATTACAGCA
Organism: Siphateles boraxobius; assembly: GCF_051911475.1. Classification (NCBI taxonomy): domain Eukaryota; kingdom Metazoa; phylum Chordata; class Actinopteri; order Cypriniformes; family Leuciscidae; genus Siphateles; species Siphateles boraxobius. The sequence continues at coordinate 7,571,321 of NW_027508699.1, read as the reverse complement.
GGTAATGCTAATCCCATGCGAATAGACCCGCTGTAAATATGTACGGAAGTATTCTGTCATTTGGTGTTTAAAAGTAGTTTTCCGCGGTTTTTCAATGCTTGAAAAAGCATTCAGTTGCGTTCTAGACGCTGGGACAAGTCTGTGACAAAACTCAAGTGTTTTCCACAAACCATTCAGTTTAAAAAGAAGATCGAAAGCCCTTGTTAGAGGCACGGAACATCTTTTAGCGTTAGGTAAATGCCTATTACCAACATAATCCAATCTGAAGTTAATTAAAACATAGTTCGACCGGACATAACTGTTTTATATATATAAATAAATAGGTTTTATGTGTTTGCTGTACAAAATCTGTAGCTTGGAAGAGGAGGTTTGGACACAGTTTACATAACATTAACCAGCAGAAGACATTCTGTTGATTGTTAACCAATCAAAGGTGCTGTTCCGCACCACCGCATGAGTTTCAAAATGACTGCCCACTGCCCACTGTATTGCATTATCTATGACAACAGAACTGATACAGGGCTAGATTATCACTTCAAAGGTTATAGACTCCAGATGTCAGATAATGTTCTCTTTCATCTAATATTCTGTCTTATGTTCCATGATTTTGTGCTTCCAAATAGGCAGAGAATGTTCGGATATAGCCAAAAACTACTGTGTTTTGCTATTCTCCTTGGCCTTTGGCTGGGTCTGATCATTGTAAGTGATATGTAGCATGACGGATTATATGACTGTTTGTTGTTTTTTATGTTGTTATTTTATGCCTATAAATACTGCAAGAGTTTTAATGCTATTTTATGTACAGCACTTTGGTCGATTTTTATGGTTTTGAAAGTGCTTCATAAATAAATTTGTATAGAGTTTCTGCTTATGCTGCATCCCTTTTAGAGATACAGCTTGATTAATATATTTTCTAGATGCTAGGGCATTTCTATGTAGTTGATAGGGTTCCAACAGAGTAGTGTGTCCAAATACATAGTATTCGAAAAACAATAGGCAAAAAGTACCTGGATGACCATCTACTTTCGGTGAGATTCTGAAGTGTGCATTCAATGGACACTTTACTATCCCATGAGGCCAAGGGAGAGGATTTATGAATGGCAGTGAAGTCATACAACTGATGCGGTAGGTCATGTGACAGTAACAACATGGCGGATGTAGTACGTCCGAATTTTATTCATACTGCCCATATTCATGATATAGAACATACTTTTTTAACTGTCGTGAAGTATGTTCAAATTGAAATGTAGTTCCTAATCAGACAGTATTCGATTCAGATGCACCGAATGAACCTCAAAAGCTATTTTTGCACTGCCTGTAGATTACTGAAATAATCATAATAAGTGTGCAAATTGTTTTCTTCACATATTTTAATGCAACGTTTAATATTCGAAAGTTATTTTTATAGAACCTGTCTAACCCTAACCTGTTGCAATCATTTACGCTCCTTCTGTCATGGTTAATATTCGAAACAACACAATCTATTCATTGAAAATCTTTAGGGATTTAAGAATGATTTTTAAGAAAAAAAAAAATTATATTATTCTGAAGTTTTTACTTTAAAACAATCTTAAGAAAAAGTATGAGCCACAGGAAAAATAATAAAAATTATTGTTTTTAATTTTCTTTCAGGCTTGCAAAGAGTCTCAGTTTATTGTGTAGTGTCACTGTAGTGTGAGTTCCTGTGCCCTTTTCTTCTCCCTACGCCACTGATTAGTCCAACTGCACTTTTCACTGCAATATTAAAGACCTCAGCATGATCCAATTATCAACACTCCACCGTCTGCCTCTCCAGATTTATGAAAGGATTACTCTTGAGTCCTGCGCTCAAGTATTTTATTAAAATCATCATGATATTTAATAATGGTTTTGCTTGTTTTCTTTAAAGGAGCACTTTAAATTGTGCCTGCTTCACCCCTGGTACAGCAGCAAAGTTCCTTGATTATTACGCAGGAATGAGAGTATAGTTCCTAGCCTAGAAAATCACAACTTTTCATTTTCAGTCAGTCTTAGTACAGAACTATATGTAACTACAGAAGAGTCAAGGTTTAAATAGGTAAAATATCGAAAAAAAAACTCTTTGGTCATTTTTTTGAGAGATATGCTAATGGTCTAATCAGATTCAATGATCTATGCTAAGCTATGCTAAAAGTGATACCGCCAGACCCGGAGATCGGGTGAATGGATTCAAAAACGGTAAAACTCAACTGTTTAACTCTAGGGGAGTTGGAAAATGAGTCTATTTCCAAAAAAGTGGAGTGTTCCTTTAAGCTTGTTCTTTGGTTCTGTTGCTTACAGGGTCACTGCTTCCATACCAATAACCCTTACAAAGACTACACCAATGCTTTTGAACAGGGGCTGCAGAAGTGCAAGGACGGGGACCTGAACAGCTCTGTACTACTGTTAGAGGCGGCCATCTTACAAGACCCTCTGGACTCAGAGGTAAGGAACCCCAATCTGGACAACCCATTTATTGAGCATGTCTGTGTTCTTTTAGCTGTCTTACACATTATCTGTGTTCTTAAACCTACCAAGCGGCCCACTGAGACAATATTTTAAGACATGAAGACTTGTAGGAATCCATTAGAGACCTTCGACTGACCAAAATCAAAGGCAACTTGGCATCTTTTGCAATTAATGCAATCCCAGAATGCATTACACAGAGCAAAATGAAAGTGTGTGTGTGTGTGTGTGTGTGTGTGTGTGTGTGTGTGTGTGTGTGTGTGCGTGTGTGTGTGCGTGTGTGTGTGCGTGTGTGTGTGCGTGTGTGTGTGTGTGTGTGTGTGTGTGTGTGTGTGTGTGTGTGTGTGTGTGTGTGTGTGCAGAATGATTCTGAAGGATCATGTGACACTGAAGACTGGAGTAATGATGCTGAAAATTCAGCTTTCTCATCATAGGAATAAATTACATTTTCAAACATATTGAAATAGAATGTTCTTTTAAATTGTATTATTTCATTTCGATCAAATAAATACAGCTTTGGTGAGCATAAGTGTACTCCCGGTACTCCTGTCTAGTTTGGTTTTAGTTCCGTGTCAGGGTTTGGACATTCATGCGGCACGCTTTGTCTTTTGTTATGAGCGCATGTGGAGAGTTCGCTCACTCGACGTGTGCTGTTATCTGATGTGTTTTCTCATGTGCACCAGGTCTTTGTGTTCATTGGTCAGGCGTTCTTGTGTTCTGTGTAGCACGCAGCTCATGTGTTCATTGGCTGTGTGCTTTCTTGTTGTCATGTTTTATGTGGACATGCAGTCGGTGAGAGCTCTTATTTGCTGCGTTTTCGTGTCAGGTTTTTTTGGATTTTTTGGGACTTGGATTTGGAACATAACTTTTATGTCCTGTATGCAACTCAATCTACCAAGAATGTTTTATCACCTCACAAACGATGAAACCGCTTGGTGAAAGACAGTGCAAATCCATGTCCTTCCTGCCTTCCTTTTATTATTGACAGTCAGCACCATCAAACATTTAATGAAATTTCACATGCTTTATGAGCCACAGTGATGCCAGACAGATGGCGTAAACCTCTGGGATGGCTTATAAATATGAACCTGTTTAATTCGAAACAAAACAACATTAAAGTCAAATGCCAACGTCCCCAGGGTGAATGCACTAAATGCACTAGCCAAGCACATAATGAAGAGGGAACAACAATATGCTTTAGAAAACTGGCAGCCCCAGTAATTGAACACTCTTTTTACAGTGCCCTTCGAGCAATTCAAGTCTTTTTTATTTCAGCTTTGCTCTAATATTTTTTGTGATGTTTCAAACTATAGTGCTTTTTTTCCTCTACAAAGGCTTGGCAGGTTTTGGGCACCACACAAGCAGAGAATGAGAATGAACAGGCAGCCATTGTTTGTCTTCAGAGGTGAGTCGACAATAATGAGGGTTTTTGTGATTTATGCTTGAGTCTGATATATGCCAGAGGAGCATTAATGCTCTGTTCTCTGAGGGTGAATGATGATGTAAATACAGAGTTTTAATGTCCTTTCATTGGGGATTACACACTTACTAGACACTCCAACAAACCAGAATCTTCTTACCAAGTGCAATGTTCAGGATTTCTTGCCTAAATCAGTGGACTAGAGAGACTAGTGAGTCATTGAAACATCTTTTAGATGAAAGGCTGCAGAAATAGTCACATTTGTAGTCTCAGGGTTGCTGCCATTCTTAATTTGTACTAATTGTTCATTTTAATATTAAGGCCATAACAATCTCAATTGGAGCAAAAAGTCTAAAGTTCACAAACGTATTAAATTATTTATGAGGAAATTGCATTAAAGCTTTATGTGCTTCTGCGCAATTAGTGGTAACAAATGGTATTGCACAAATAGTTTTTCGGAACACTCCCCTTGTGCACCATTTATTGGACTACAGATAGTGTTTGTAGTTAGATAGTTGGTTTAATCAGAAACCCCAGAAAAAAAAAAAAACGAGTTGGACCAACTCACTCCCTCGCTTATTTTGCCATGTTTGGTCTGTGTGTCTTTGTTCAAATAGATGTTTGGAGCTGCACCCAAACAATCTGAAGGCCCTTATGGCTCTGGCGGTGAGCCTGACCAATGCAGGGCAGCAGCCGGAAGCCTGTGAGGCTCTTCACCGGTGGATCAGATACAACCCCAGATACAGACACCTGCTCCAGAACCGCAGCCCTCTGGATGGCTCTCCACTGCCCAGCCGCAGAGGGTCCTTCATCTCCCCCATCCCCACTCTCGGGTGGTACGATCCACATTCACTCGCATGAATCCATGTCTACATGCTGCATATTTAAAGCATATGCATAAGGTCTGTTTTGTGAGTGTTTTTAGATGGGAGTAGTGTGGTGTAGATCACGTAATTTTATTTCACTGTAGATTCTTCATTCTGCATTCTCCATTTTCTCAGTCTTTCAGGTTTCTTCATCAACCTGTCTTAACTTAAGGCAGTCATGCCTACTAAAAGATACACAGATATGTACATACTGTGACAGAAACAATATAGCAAATTCTCTATTGTTAAAGGATTATACTTTCTCTCATACAAAGGCACCTGTTATGTAAATTTTTTTACTGGTGGCACCAAATTTATAATGCGTTTCAGTCACGTCACTTAAGATGTCTGTGAGAATGTCAGATGACCTCTTACTCCTCCTACTGTACCTCGGGGTACCAGCTAAGGAATTTCGCCTTAACAGTAAAATAACAATAAAAAATGATTGTTGAATAAATAAAATTGTGTAAACTGTAGGGAGTTTGTCATCTGACCAATCTGAAGGATTTGTGAGATATCGTTAACTTGTAGAGCCTCTTCTGTATTATCAACACAAGGTAGACACACGTGTAATAAAATACATTTTATTAACAAAAAGATAAACGAGTAATCAACACAACTGCAAAATGAATGCCATGAATGATAAAGGAAAAGGTGCATACAATGCAAGTAATTAAGTTGTGTCTGGCTATGGCAGAGTTACATTATTTTATGGGAAGATACATTATTTCTCTGAAACTAATAAGGTGAAGAACCGTATGCATCAAAGAAAACAATGAAAGATTATTTGTTATTGACTAGCATCAGCTATATAACATCTAATGCAAATTATAGAATCATATACCGATAATATACAACAATGCCAAGGTCTCTAAGAAGATTGGTAAAGTGATATTTATGTTCCACGTGGTCGAGTGTCCGATGGCGGTGAAGTCTTCCCCTAGTTATACTGCAGTGGGGAATGCAGTGGGGAATGAGCCGGAATACGTTTCAACAGCCTTGAACACCAAGCTCTGCTGGATGCTGATCTCCTGGAGCACCAAAAAGGGTTCCTAAAATCTGGAACATGCAGATGAGGCCCTGAAGTGAAGGATTGTCCTCCTGAGCTTAACCTTGTTGCAAATGTCTGTTTGTCTTCTGCCTCTCTGGGCCAGACACTCAAGACTTGGTCAATCCGCATTTGTCTCTCTGGCACGGAGACTCAAGGCATGCTGCTTCGGTTATTGCGAATATTTCACAATATTTCGCTTCATGTGAAAGCTTGGCTCAGACTGTGGTTGTATCTGTATCTGTTTCTGCCTCACAAGCTGTAGACTCAGAGCATGGAACCTGTTGTTGTCTCGTCCTTCACAGGACAGAGTCTCAAAAGGTTGTATCTGATAATGTCTCACCTTTGTAGGTGATTGAACTGCCATTCATGCATTCATTTATACATTAACAGCTGAATTTGTGCTAGGCAATGATTAATCGCATCCAAATTAAAAGTTTGTGTTTGAATATATGTGTGTACTGTGTATAATTATACACACATATGCATGTATATATATGAGAAATATTTGCATGTATATTCTGTATATATATTTATACATAATTTATATTATATATAAATATTTTATATATAAATAACACATTTTTCTTAAATGTATACATGCATGTGTGTGTATTTATATATACAAAATAGTTATGCACAGTACACACACATATATTATGTAAACAAACTTTTATTTTGGATGTGATTAATCACGATTAATCGTTGCCCAGCACAATTTTTTACATTCATTTATATTAAATGAATGTGTTTTTAGTTTACATCAGTTTTAAGGTTTACAAACATAGTTATGAATGGATTTGTTATAATTGAAAACAGAATTGTTTGAACCACTGCTGTCCTGACCCGAAATGTCCTAAATAATTGTTATTATGGTTGGCTTAAACCTGAGGGATGAGTCTAGATGGGCAGAAACTGCCTGTGGACCAATGAGAAGTTCTGTCCTTCCCGTGCTTGAGGCGTCTGTCAGTCCTGGCATCCTTATCTGGTGGTGTTGGACATTTCTTTGTGCTAGTCCACCAAGATCCAATCAAAATGTAGCAAAGCTTTTCCCACTGTTGCAGAAAGAGAGGGGGCCCAGCCATAAAACCTGGCCCTGGAATGTGCTGTCAACTGTTAGTTTATATCATCGCCACGATATATGTCCTCATATGGCCCTGCCCTTGTTAATGGTGTGTGTTGTGTGCAGCTCTCAGCTGGTGGAGGTGTTGGAGCTGTATCAGGAGGCAGTGCAGAGCGCTGAAGGGGTGGACCCTGACCTCCAGACAGGCCTGGGTGTGCTCTTCAACCTCAGCTCAGAGTTTGACAAAGCTGTGGACGCCTTCAATGCCGCACTGTCTGTCCGACCGGAGGTAAGCCAGAAAGTCCTATTCGTCATTTTAATGCTACAGATCTATTAGATTCTCAGAGCTGTCCTGACAAGCACTGTGGGTGTTTTTAAGCTTGTTGAAAAAAAAATGAATACAGCAATCTGTAATGCATATTTATTTTGTAGTTCGCATTGATTTGGGTGCAGGGTTCTGTTTGTGTGTTTTTTAACCATGTTGAAAATAATTTATTATGATATGCCATTGTGGTGCAAAATCCCCCCTTCTTCAATGCCCGATCAAAACATTTTCAGTTTAATCATGATTTCCATGGCTAGCTGTGCATTAAATGATTTTAATCAAAGAACCGCCTGACGTGAAGCGGAGTGCATTCAAATCAATCAAAGCACAGCTAGCCGTGGATTATCCCGCTTATACCAAAGCGTTGAATCAGAGCGCAGTGGACATTTTATTAACACAAGGCAACAGAAGTATATCCAGTCGTGAGAGAACAGAAAGTTGCAGCAAACTCACACAAAAGATTTAGTTGATATTGTAATTTTTCTATATCCACTGTTAAATGTGTAAACTTTAAAATAAATATTTTCAATTCAAATTTAAATCTTTATGGAGAATATATTGCCTTACCAGTCCTAGTGAGCAAGCTAAATGCAAGAAAAAACAATAAAAACACAACAAGGATGAATAGATAAACATAAAGATAAATATAAAACTAAAGCAGTCTATTGAATCTTTCTTACATATTCTTTCTTACTATATATAATATAATATAATATAATATAGTATAATATAGTATAATATAATATAATATAATAGTAAAATTTAAAATTGATTTTAAGGTCCTCCTCCTCACATACAAACCCTGTAATGGGCTAGGACCAAGTTATAGTGTTAATTCATTTGTAAATGATGTGCCTGCGAAAACACTGAGATCATCTGTTGCTTGTTTATTGGCGGTTCCCAGCAACCGTCGAATCGGGAATGCAGCCATTGACAATTATGCCTGAAATTAAGCTCTGGAGCACATCAATAGAGCATCAATAGATTTAAGGAAGACAGCTTATTAAGTATTTTTTTAAATGAAAGTCAAAAATTACTTTACCTTTTATTATTAATTAATATTATACTACAGGGCTGTTGAATGCTTGATTCTGATTGGTTGAGAACGTTCTAAGGTGTGCAATTATTTTCAGGGAAACGCACGGCTAACGTAGTTCCAGGCAGGTCTTGACCGCATTACAGTTCCATATCACTTCGCGTAGTTAACTGTAATAATGGAAAATAGGATACAATTCATAACAAGAAAAAACATGCAGCCCATGCGCTTGATCTGCAATTTTCGATGTCTAACTTCACAATCAATGGAAACATGCAGTTTAATTTTGATAAACAAAGTATATAGCCCTATATAGTCAATAGAAAATTAAACTGAATAGGCCTATATAAATAAATTGATAGTCCTGCTGCACGGGTTTTCGTAATTATTGCAGATAATAGGCTATAACAAATAAATAATTATTGATAGGCCTATAGCCTACTTGTTAATAGGACTTTGTGTTTCATTTACTACTGTCAATATTAGGAAAAAAACATGAACGAACTAATTAAAATGAATTGAATTAATTAATAAATAATAACATTGAAGCACATGCCCCTCTCTCTCTCTCTCTCTCTCTCTCTCTCTAATAACTGCATTAATAACTGCATAAAGCCGGGAACACACTTATTGTAAGGCCGGTTATGAATGTAATTTGATACTTTGTTATGATTGATAATGCCCAAACGCGTGTTCAGCGCGTTCAGTCTGTGTTTAAAATCTGCTGCAGTCGATGGAAACAGAATGTTTCAGCCAGTCGTTAAGTATGTCCAGCATTAGTCTGCTATCAGTGGCTCAAACCTCTGTTACTAACTCTAAAATGACGTTTTAGAATTAGCAACGGAGGCGTGGGATTAGATGCGCAATAAATTAGTCCTACATACAAGAGCGTTTTAATGACAAAAACTTTACAAACGTCTTGAAATACATCATTTGAACAATGTTTCGATGTGTGGTAACTGTAGTATAAGCGGAATAATTGACTTCAGGCCGTTGAATTATTAGAAAAATAATGCACACCGAGGTGTAACGGCCACTCCGCTTCGCGTCGTGACCGCATTACCACCTCGGGTGTGCATTATTTTTCTAATAATTCAACGGCCTGAAGTCAATTATTCCTTACTTAATTTCAATTTTTTTGCTATGCATTTTATGTATAATAGTTTTATCTTATTTCTTTTTATCATTATAAGGCAAGTTTAATTTTTAAACTTTTTTTATACAATTTTATATCAATTATGGTAGTTTTACTTGTTTTTTTGTGAAGTTTAATATGCTTTATTGTAAAACACTTATAATAAAAAAATAAAGTTATAGTATATTATACATAATATAATATAATACAATATAATATAAACAGTCCTTATAATGCAAAATAAATAAAACAATTAGTTTAAATGTTTCTTTTCTCTGGAATTTTCCCCAATAGTACCACCTGGTGATCCTTGGAACCCAGCTGGAAAACCCCTGTCCGAGATCACCCTTTACTCTGCCAATTCTGTGTGTTTTCATAGGACTATCTCCTGTGGAATCGGCTCGGGGCCACACTAGCGAATGGGGACCGCAGTGAGGAGGCAGTGGAGGCCTACACCAGAGCTCTGGAGCTCCAGCCAGGCTTCATCCGCTCCAGATACAACCTCGGCATCAGCTGCATCAACCTGGGGGCACATCGGTAATGAACCGAACCAATGAGCTTGGGTTAATGGGAACTGTAGGTCTCCTTAGTGTAGACACTAAAGCAGACTGAATAAGCAGAAGGTTAAACAAAATAAAGTCTGAAACTTCAAATTTCAGGGCCCTATTTTAAGGATCTAACCCCATGGTCTTAAGAGCACGGCGCAAGTGCACACGATGGGAAAAATGGTCGGCACGCCCGGTGCATGGTCTAAAAGGGTTGTCACTATTCTCTTAATAAGTAATGGGTGTGTTTTGGGCGTAACGTGCAATAAACCAATCAGAGTCTCATCTCACATTCAACTTTTAAAGCCAGTTGTGTTCGCACTAGAGATGCGCAGATGGGCTATTATTTCATCCGCAACGCATCACAAAACTCATCGTCCGTCTGCCATCCATCCACACCAACGTTTTTGACCAATTTTCAAAACCGCACCCACCCGCCATCCACTGATTGGGCGATACAAGGCGCTGCTGATATCAGCCGCGAGACTAGAAAGCTCTCAGAATATCAGTAGTGAACTCCGTCTCCGATCGGTGCAGGGACAAAAATAAATAAATAGCCTAAATTAAACGCACTTCGGCAAACCTGACCTTATCTGATTGGCTACTGTACAATATTTTCATTGTAGCCTAATAGAAAACGCATTTTGGCACATAATTTCAATATGCTGCTATTGTAGCTAAGGGGCGCCGTAATTCTTAATTTTTTGAGTTTGTCACGTACCTCCTTCGCCGGCGTTGCCATCTCTGATAATAACAAGCAGTCTCTGCTAAGACTCGACTAGCTGCCTGATGAAAATTTGAATATTTTTAAAGTGCGCTCGATTTTTTGGGGGGATGTAGGTATAGTCAGATAACAATATTTAACAATGTATACATATATTTTTCATTTGATTGGTTCAACCACCCGCCCGAATTTAATTAAATATTTTTTTTCGTCACGTCATCCGCCCGATCCGCAGAATCCGCGGCTGTAACCGCCAACATTACATCTCTAGCTCGCGCATCTCTTGCGCATCTCTAGCTCGCGCCATGGCGGATTCACAATTTACATGGTGGAATTTGCAAGCGGAAAAACTGAACGCTTCTCTAGCGAGGAAACGGATCTGCTCGTGCACGAGGTTAAAGCGCAAGTAGACCATCTACGGGACAAGCCGGATTCACCATATCTTTATGCCTTTTACATTTGTAATCCTTTTATTTGTAATATTTGGCTAGTTTGTGTGCTGCTGCTCGTCCCTGTGTGTAATAAGCAGAGTGTATTCGTGTTGTGCACCTGCCTATAGGCGCATATTACTAATGCACCCTTCAAATAACAAAAAAAATACTGCACCATTGACTTTAGAGCAGGTTTCAGATGGTCAATGGCTCAGTCTATTTCAGTTGCCTCAAAATTGCAATGCGCCAACAATGTGCCTGAACACACCTCGTTTTCAGACCAGCCCATGGGCGCACAAATGCATCTGCTATTTAAACAACGTGGCGCAGTACGTGAAAATGATAACTGCGTCATGCTGAAACTAGCAAAAGACACTTGCGTCGTGCCTGCCGCTGCATTGTACCGGGTGTATGATAGGGCACTCAATGTTTTACCTCTGTCTTTTCTCTCACAGGGAGGCAGTGAGTAACTTCTTGACCGCTCTGCACCAGCAGAGGAAGAGCAGGAGTCATCAGGCGATGTCCAGCAACATCTGGGCCGCTCTTCGGATCGCCCTCTCACTGATGGACCAGCCAGAACTGTTCCAGGCAGCAAGCGTGGGAGATCTGGACCTCCTAATGAGGGCCTTCAACATGGACATGTGATCAAACTCGGACCTGTGAAATCTATTATTCACTAACAGTAGGCACAAAGTTTGACTCGAGTGAATACGGGATGTCAATTTAATATGCAGAGTGTGCACAGCTATTTTTGTTGAATTTATGGGCAGCCTTTGCTTTCTTCAGAGGCCCCTGAAGACAGCGTTTATACTCTATAGAGCACAAACAGAAACGGTAAGTGAAGGTTTTTGAAACTATAGGAATACATGCCAGAAAGTGAGAGTAAAAGCACCTTTTCTTGATGTTAGTTATATTTCACTAATATTTTTAAGCTTATCTAACTTTGTATACTTGAGAATGAACCAAACCTCGTTGGGGAAAATAGGAGGAATTTTGTTTAGTTAATTGAACTGAATATTAATCTTCAATATTAATGGTCAATTCAGATCACAAGAACCGTTGTTCAACCTGTGTTTTTCCATGTTCATTTTACAATGTTAGTTCACATCACTCACCACAAGGTGGCGCTGTTTTTCTGCTGAAAAGAGTGTAGCCATATAGCCAGTCAGTTCAGGAACGACACTAGGGCTGCATCTGAAATTGCATAGGTGCTTATTTTTGGAAAAGTAATACTTCACGATAGCTAAAAAAAAAAGAAAAAAAGTTCTATATACTATGAATGTAATCAGGACGTGCTACATCTGCATTGTTGCCATTGTCATGTGACCTGCCAGTGTAAGTGTCGTCACTTCACTGTCATTCACAAATCCTCTCCCGTGGTCTCATGGGATAGTTAAGTGCCCATCGAATGCACACTTAGAATCTCACCAGAAGTATTCGGTCATCCTACTTTTTGCCTACTTTTTTAGTACTTAGTACTGTTTTTCACCTACTATATAGTAGGGAAGTATGCGATTTCGGTTGCAGCCTAGCTGAATTTGACTCAGGGTGATCTATACCCAGGTGTGCGGGCAGGGCGTGTTCCCCAGGCCATCTGTCTTCCAGCAAGCCCAGTTTAATGCTGTGTGCTCCGGGGCATTCTGGATCAGGGCTCGGTGGGGAGCACCTTCAAAGCCTCTGCATGAAAGGTCACAGCTAAAGCAGTATCATGTTGAAAGTGAGCGAGTTCATTTAAGACTGTTAGCCCAAACGTTCAAAGGGGACCGAATACATTCACAAAATCTACAAACAACAACATCTTGGCCATATAGTTGAGTCGTTGGGCCTGGTAAGTTTGAAGAGCATTTCATGAGACTGAAATCCCTTTATCGTTCATATGTACAGTATATAGTTTATAGTGAAAAAAGCCATGTGCTAGAACATTATGATTTCAGCTCCTTTGTATCGTTTTAGGCTGGATATTTTCTTAGAAGAAATAACTATGCAAACCAGCATTGCTGTTTTTTTTGTTGTTGCTAAATTTACCAAAAATCTTAGTGGGTGTCCTTATTCAGATTTGTCTATAATTTTAACACTATGCATTATTAGTTAACGTCAAAGTAATTGGAGTGAGCTGAGATGATTGGAGGGCACTTAATGAGACAGTGTTTAAAGACATAACATTAATAACCTTAATTATTTAGTTTGGGCAAAGACTAAGAAAAGTGCTTCATTAGGTGCATCGACAATTTAAATATTACAGAAGATTTGAAAAATCTGATGATTGCATGTGATACAGAAAACAGATTTTCCTCTCTTCATGGTCCCATATTTTAACATATTTAAAAGTGAATGTAACTACTATTAATGTACATTTTTGACATAGAGCAAAATTCCAACACCAAGCATACTATATATGACAATATTTAAAAATCATATGCCATGTATAAGCACAGTATGCGGGCATTAATGACACTTGTCTTGTTGAAAATCACACTAGTTTTGCTATGATCAGAGCTGTCATGTAACTATAAATATAATTACTGGCAAAAAAATTGTAGAATAGCCGAAGGAAATGTATTTAATTTTTATTCATGTAAAATAGACTATTTCATGGAATGAAGTCATAAAATGTATGCATGTCTACCCATCAAGTATCATCTTTCAGTCTCTCCGACATTAACAGGTAATATAGGCAAGATGCATTTATAACCTATTTATTAAAGCTGTATTTTAGAAGAACTGAAATATTATGTCTCTCTTTTTTTCATTTCAAAACTAAGCACATGGTGGTCCCTGACCTTTAAATTATCTAGAAATGGTGATACCAGAGCACCCCCCACAGGCACATACTAAACACTGCTTTCTTCTGTCTGAAGTAATGCAGTTGTACAAATGTCACCTTTAACCAGTGTTGGGGAAAGTTACTTTTAAATGTAACCCATTACAATATATATATATATATATATATATATATATATATATTACAATATTTACATATATAATATTGCATTACTCCCTAAAAAAGTAACTAATTGTGTTCCTTAGTTGATTTTCGGTTACTTTTTCTCATCCGGGCTGGGTTTGCTTGTTTGATTTTGATTCAAAAAAGTTGTATTTTTGGCAAATGCAAAGGCCCTTTCACACCAAAAGTGACATGAATAAGCCTCAAGCTGAAGGAAATGCAAATTCACGTCTGTACAGTAGAGGGCGCAGCTCAAGTATTACTTTCAGCTGTTCTGCCATTCTGGATCACAGAAGAACAGGGCTGCGTTCCAGTCCAAAATTGTCATGCCCTTCATTCGCTAACTTCCCTCCGTCTCGTTCACTCGGATGTAGGTCATTGCTTACGTTGCATGAGTGCCCACTACTGGCGGAAACTGCAATGGGCTGAACTGGAACGTCCTAAGCCCTTGATCACTTGGAATTTGTTTCCCTTTAATAATTTGTTTAATGCAGCATCCAAATGTATAAAGATGTTTGTATTGTTTAAAATAAAAAAAATTATAATTAATATATCATAGAGTTGTTTGTGGTGGTGGTAATTAGACGAGATCTGCGGTGATGTCACAATCGTGTTGCATTGTGGTATATGGAGCTGCCTGAAGTGTACATATGAAGTAGACTCGTTCACACGTCTGTCCATATAAACTTCCCTTGTCAACTTCACAAAGTGGAACGCACTTCAAAATGGCGGCAGGGATTTCCCAGATGGAAAGTGCTTAGGGAAGTTTGCATGTGCGTGTCTAAAACTGGACTGGAACGCAGCCCAGGAAGCAGGAGAAGAAAGTTTAGTACTCTTAGGCCCTGTCGCAAATGGCACACTTCATATGCACTTTTGGTCTTGTGTACTGCCGCGTGCGTGCATCCGTTAAGTCCATGAGACTGTAGGGTGTCCCATTTGTCATTTTAGGTCTCAAAAGGGTCCTCGTTAGCGCCCCCTTTGCGGTGATATGTGCCCTCTATGCGCACTTTTGCTGAGGCCGAAGCGAGCTCCGCAACAGACTTCTTCCCGACAGTCAAAGCGGCGTTACGTCACGAAAGTGCGGACTCGTATGAAGAATGCGAGTGTTTAGGGTGCCGTTTGGGACAAGGCCTTCAGAAATAAAAACGAAAACAATATGATGTTTATCTAAAGTAATTTTTGCTTTTTAATATGCATGAATTGGATCATCAAAGCAAATTGCTTAATTAAAGAAATTGCTTAATAAAGTGAGATTAAATACATAAAGTATATTTGTGCATTTAACATATTTAGGCTAATTATTGCAGGTGATATTTTGGGTTTGCGTTTCACTGTTTTTATTCATTTAATGAAGTGTGATGAGTAAATGCTCACATTTACTGTAGTCTAGAACTAATAGCCATCATGTTTGCACAGCGCACACACTTACAATTTCTCTCAATAAGGGGCAGGAGAGATGTCAGTCTATAAATGGGAAAACAAAGTAACTGGAAAAAATAACTCGGATATTTTGTTGTCACGGTTATATTCAAGTTAGTTTCACTTTCATGGATATTCATTTAATTATCACAGCTGATCATTATTGAGTTTATTATCCTTGAGTATTTAAGTTCCTCATTTCCTTTGTCTTAGTTTGCATGGTAAAAACACAAAGAATACCAGACAGTTCGTTGATGTTAATTCTAGTTGGATTACCAGAGGCTGCTTCGTGTAATAAACAACACCTTTATTTTGATATACTTCGTTTATCTTCGTCATCCTTGGACTAAATTGTGACAGTTGTACATTTAAGTCAAGTTACCTTCATTTATATAGCGCTTTTAACAATATAGATTGTTTCAAAGCAACTTTACATAATGAATTGGAAATTATAGTAACAGAGATTGTTTTGGCTTTACAGCAGCTCTAGAATAAAGTTATTGTCCAGCTAAAGTTAGTTTTGATTGATTGATTCACTTCCGTTGCAAAGATCATTAGTTATTAACTTAGTGGCCGCAAACACAACACTGTACACTCAACGCGCTCTGGCCCGCTCATCCGCAATACAACAGTGCCTGGTGGCTCGAGAAAGCAAAGGGGTGCAAGCCTTAAAAAAAAAAAAAAAAAAAGGTTATCTCTGCGCAAATCCGCGAAAACGCAGACGGCTAAGTGTTCAGTCTATAGGTATTGCGCGTTTGAATTTATATGTGTGCAGGCCTGTAGTCCTTCTTTACAAACCAACCCTCAACAAACTACTTGTCTGGCCTTATAAATTTATAATACAGAATTTTTTGTCACTTCCACGTATTCATGTGAACTGAAATCCTTTTGACAACGTTTTATCAGTACAGAGGTAAAGGGAAGGGAAGGAGGCCTTTACAGGAGAGAGACTAGAGACTCTTCAGGACTGCGTTGTTGTCGTGTCCAGGCGCAGGTCCTTCATCAAATCTGGATACGGCTTGAATCCGGCAGACTGCGGTAAACCTCAGGATAAACATAGAGAGACTAATATTAGCGTAGACACCATTCATCTTATGATGTAACATGTACATCAGGATTTATGGAAAGTGTTCCCGGGTTCCGGCTGACCTAATCTATGCAGCCTAACATTGAATTATAGAAGTTTACAATGTGCTATGAGTATGTTAGGTCAAAGAGATGTTTTTTTCCCCATATGCATTACTTGTGTAATTAGATTACTTTTTTAAGTTGCATTACTTGTATTGTTACCCCAAAACTGCCATTATATTATATTGTATTATATTATATTATATTATATTATATTATTTTATGTATGTATTAAATATGTGTGTATTAATATACAAAAATCAAGACATAACCTTGGATGGCCTTACATACTGTAAGCAGATTAGATATTTCAAGTCTTTTCATCATGATTTGAAATGTTAGACACCTTACAAGGCTCTGAAAATAACGCCATGTGGTTGAAAATGAGACTGGCTTAAATTAGTTTATGGATTTCTTTATGATTTTAGGTAACAGTGAGGATGTGAGGTGGATGTCTTAGCAGGGTCATGTTTCATGACCTTTCATATCATCCGCAGAGAGTGACTCAAAATACTTCCTTTGTAATCGGAATCACTTTATTGTCGTCAGAACCTTTGGATGGCGTCATGCGAGGAAACTCTCAGCCCCAAATTTGACTTTTGACTGTCAAGGTTGTCTTTCTTATGTAAGCAGTTTTGAACAAACAGTTTTCATTGAAATGCGATAAATAAATGCAGATATGATGTTCATCCAGTGGAGCAATGTGTGAAATCAAGCTAGTAGGCATGTTTTGATCAGCAAATTCAACAGAAATTCCATAAACATCAACATAATAAATAGTAAGCGATTCAATGGAGCACTTGACATGACAATGTAGACAATGGACTACATAGAAAAGCTTTCCATTCTAACAAATTATTGACAACCTTTCATTACATATCCTGCATTCAGTGATCATTCCTGCTTTTTGTGCAAGTGCCCAGATAATGTAAACAAATGGTAAATAATTAAATGCACAGGAAAGTCCTTGTTTGTTTTGTTTAACACGTAGGCCTACTCTGTTGCGACACTGAACAAATGAACAGACAGTGACAACTGCTGTCTCTTTAAGACCTCATCTTCCCACTTTCAGTATTCAGCCTCCCCCATCCAGCCCCACCTTGTCACCACTGGCAGCTCTCAGAGTGTAGATGTGCTGGCCATTAACTAAAGTCCCCACTGCCTATCCCGGTGCCAGTGCTCCCATCAGCACAGGCACACACACACACACACACACACACACTACAGAGGGAGCCGTGCGCTTCCACTGACCATCCTCTCACTGGTGGACTTCAACATACTAGGTAAGACTAAATGTCACTTAATACTGGTTTTGTAACTTAATTATATTTCATTTGACTGGGTTTATAGATCCTCAAGTGTGAGATGATGAAGCAGTGAGTGTGTGGTTTGCATTTCTTAACCCATGGATTGCCACAGATGATTTCATTCTTGCCACTATTGCCTAATGCTTATTTGTATATTGCTCCAAAATATCACATGCTAATTCACTTTAAAATTAATTCCCAAAAAACTCAAATTAGCCAAATAGATTTTAAACAAATTGGCTCTGAAATTTATAGTCTCTCGAAGTTGGAAACTGGCAACCACCCAGTGTATCCTGTGGCTATAAATAGGTGGGAATCTTATGCTGTGACGAGGTTCACTTAATAAAAAAAAAGAAACTTAGCTAAAATAGTAACTAATATTATAGACATGAATTTTTTATATTTATGGAAAGTAGCTAATTGTAAACAGATTTATTTATTTATTATGTGCCTTTTAAAAGGGCAGAGCTCACTATTCTCACGGATATTCTACGAGACTAATTAATGCATGCGTATTATTACAAATCTGTGACTGCATCCAAATGTATCAAACTACTTCAGTCATTTTGATAATTGAGGAAGCTGATAGCCAGAACCATTTCAAACGCGGGTGACTTGATTAGGTAGGCGTAGGCAAATGTCAAACTCTTTTGACAAAAATAAATTAGCTTCATAATAATATGCTATATAAAGCAAAGAGAGACATATTTTACTATTTTTTACGCAGGTACACTGAATATGTTCTGTTAAAAACTCTGAACTGTTTATTCCCCCCCCTCCATCCAATTGTTGCCATGCTCTCAATATCAGTATGGGTGTGGTAATCGCTGTGTGAATTGCCTTGAATCAAGTAAATTTGGCGCCCGATGTCTTGTTTTGGATATTAACGAAATGACCGCGTTAACATTTTGAAAAAGAAAACAAGTCTGCTAACCCTTACACGCGGCAGGAGGATTTTGTAGTATTTTTACATCAGGTAATGTGTAAGTGTTTGTGTGGTGGTCTGGAGTAACTGACATGATACAGTCACCGCTCGCTAGCCACCGTGCTAACCAAACTAATCATATCATAATAACTCTGTGATTAACTTTGCGAATGACAAATTGGCAGAGAAATGGTCTTTTATACCTGTTGTCGCATAAATAGTGGATTATATAGAGGTATCTGCCTCGTGCAACATGTGGTATTGAATTTGTTGTCAAAACAGTTGGCTAGCTTCGATTCATATGAAATGAACATTACGTGAACATCAGTATTAACGTAACACACTACGTTTTATCGCATTAAACCCGGTGACCAATACAAATTTAACAGTTAAATGTTGGTCCCTGTGTGGATATTTAATTTACAACTGCGTTTTTTGAGTTTATCGCCACAAGCTTTAACAAGCTTTGAGTGTCAAAGGTTAAATGGGAGATTAGCACATCTGGATTAAGGATTAAAACCCCCCGGATGTAGATATTAAATTTAGGATTAAAATGGATTTCATTTGACCGAACTAGCTGGATTGACTTTTTTCCCCTCTCTTGAGAATATGCTCCATTATTTAAATCAACCTGAGCGTTTTGTGTGTTATTAATATTTCATATTATAATGTTGTCAGTTAATGTGTACAGTTACAGTAACTGTTCTCTAATGATGGAAAGCTTGTTGTTTAAAATGTATACTGATCATTGCTTTTCCTGTAATTTGGCTGCTAGGGCTGGGACAAGTAGTCTTCCTGTTTTTAGCAACGTTGCTTGCAATCATGCTACTGTGCTTCCCTAAAAAACAAACAAAACAAAAAAAAAAACTTATGCTGAAATGTTGAGATTTCACCGAGGACTGCCAGTGTAGTCCTGAACAATCTCTAGGGGTTTCCCATATGGTGTCAAACCATATTCAAATTCATATTCAGATACTCAGCATTTGCTTTTAGGCTGCAATAAGACTGAAAGCTGTAGATAAGGGTAATTAAGACATTTTAAAATTATAATTACCAAACCTTAAAAGGCAGAGTCTGAAAAGGTGTAGAAAATCAAAGTTAGGTCAGCTCAGCTCTAAAATAATCTGGCTAGAAAGAATTGACTTTGTCAATATATCATTTGTAATATTCCTATTTGTTGTCAAAACAGTTGGCTAACTTCAAATAATGTGGAATGTATTACGTAAACATCAGTACTACACACTGCGTTTTATTGCATTAAACCTGGTGACCAATACTAATTTAAATTACATTAAACAGCAAATAAAAATTAAACTGTTACATTTTCGTCCCTGTGTGGATATTTAATTTACATCTGCGTTTTTTGAGTTTATCGCGAGAATCTTTAACTGGTTTTAAATGGGAGATTAGCACATCTGGATTAAGGATTTATAAACGCCCGGATGTATATATAAAATTTTAGATTAAAATGGATTTCATATGCCTGCCCTGAACTAGCTGGATTTACTTTTTTCAAGATGAAAATTTAAAAAATATTTGCTACATTTACATATGGGCTTTGAATGAGTGTCATTTTGTTTTCACTAGCTGTTGAGTATCACACTGTATATAACCTCTTAATGTTTAAAAGAATTTGATTAGCTGTCTTTTTTTGAGCTGATGTTAGCTATATCTTTAGGGAAATGATCTAGTAGGCAGTGACAAGCAGTGTTGCCCCTCATTAAACAAAGGAGCACAGCGTGCCCAGCTCTTCAGTTTGCAGTGCTATATATCAGGAGGGTTTGGTCCCTTCGCTGAATTATATGATACAGCCGCTAGTTCTATTCAGTATAGTGAAAACATTGATGGAGCACTTTCTGTGTTCACCACAAATTGTATCTAAAGGCTCCATCTTACTGTCTTGTGTGACCTCTGAAATGACTTTCTAATGACTATTGTTTGTGTGAGTGGCTTGAATTATTGATCCAGCATGAGTGCTCCGTTTTACTTCCTTTATTGACTACTTAATGTGACTTTGTTTGTGTGTGTTTAGTATTATCAACGCTGGGAAGGGAGTGAAACACCTGGAGGACCATGAGTGAGCTGGAGCAGTTGCGGCAAGAGGCCGAGCAGCTGCGCAATCAGATCAGAGTAAGATCCCATAACTATTCTGCTCAGCCAATCAGAAAAGAGTAAGATCCCATAACTATTCTGCTCAGCCAATCAGCAGTGGAGCAGTTGCGGCAAGAGGCCGAGCAGCTGCGCAATCAGATCAGAGTAAGATCCCATAACTATTCTGCTCAGCCAATCAGAAAAGAGTAAGATCCCATAACTATTCTGCTCAGCCAATCAGATCAGAGAGTAAGATCCCATAACTATTCTGCTCAGCCAATCAGATCAGAGTAAGATGCCATAACTTTTCTGCTCAGCCAATCAGATCAGAGAGTAAGATCCCTTAACTTTTCTGCTCAGCCAATCAGATCAAAGGATGGTTTCTGGGATCATGTCGACACTAGGGATGGCGATACCACTTATTTTGTTTTTCGATACCGATACTTTAAAAGGCTAGTATCGTCGATAACGATACCTCTAAACTGAACTTTAAATGAGTACATTTATTAAATTACTAGGAGTAAAATGGTTTATGATACCCACTTAGCATGATATATATAAATATATTTGAAAGTCATTATAACATTCAATACGCCTTAATTGCAATTTATTATATTATATTTTTGTTTACATGTTTAAAATGTTTACTGTTGTGGTAACCATGAAAATCTACAAATAATATAGTTGAACTAAGGCCACTGTAGTAAAACCATGGTTCATTTACCCATAAAATGCAACCTTTTTAATCTGACAGTGTATGATTTATATTAACATTAGTTACAGAATAGAATATGATCAATATGAACTTTTAGCATTCAATTTAAATAAATGTAATTGCACACTTTTCATTTCTTTATTGTGAAATGCCTCAAAGATTTTTCTGTCCTCTTATAAGCATTGGTTTGGGTTGCGTTTCTCAAAAGCATCAATGGTTTCTTATGATACTTTTGGTAAACGCAGCCCTGTTTCAATGCAGAGACAGCAGTGAGCAAACGCTCTCTGTGATTGATTGGTTCTGTCTTGCAGTGTTTGCGTGTGTTCAGATGAGCAGGAAAATAGTTCTACTACACAATTATTCGCTATTGTTTATTTGTCCAATTCAATGCATATTGTAGCCTACGCATTACATTTCTTGTTGAACAAAATCACTGGTAAAAAAAACAACAACCTTAATATAGATTTTTTTTATTTGAGTATCGATACTTTTGATACTCGCATCAGTATCGATACGCCCATCCCTAATCGACACTTCTTTACACAACAACATACTTATTAGTACATACGCTGCCTTTGAAAGTTTGGGGCAACCTTTTTTTTTCAGCAAGGATGCATTAAATTGATTATAGTTAGCAACAACTTTTACATGGTTACAAAGAATTATATTTCAAATAAATGCTGTTCTCTTATTCTTTCTTTTCATTAAAGAATCCTGAACAAAAATGTATCAAAGTTTTCACAAAAATAAACTACATCTTAGATAATTCTACATATTAGAATAAAAGCATATTAGAATGATTTCTGAAGGATCATAAAACACTGAAGACTGGAGTAATGGCTGCTGAGAATTCAGCTTTGCATCACAGGAATAAATTACATATTATTAAATATAATGAAATGGAAAAAAACTAAACTGTAATAATAGTTAACAGTATTATTGTTTTTACTGGGTTTTTGACCAAATAAATGCAGCCTTGGTGAGCAGAAGCGACTTTTTTTCAAAAACAAACTACAAAACGGTGGTGTATAAGTAGGGCGAGAGTGCTGATTCATTATTTGCAGATGAATTAATTGATCTGCAATGGCCATTAATAATGGTGCCCGTATAGCTCATGTACTCAAGTGGAAGTTCTCCCTTGTGCCATATTCAACTATCTCTTGAGAAACCATCTAAATCAAGGGTTCTCAACCTCTTTTGGACTGTGAACCATTTTTTTTATATTCTAAAACTCCTAAAGCTGTAGGATCTATAATACATAATTGCATTACTGCCAAAATACATTCTTAAATACATTTAAATATGGTACTGTTTAGTAGTAATTTTAGTTTTGACTGATTTCAAACACATATTTTATTTACAGCTAGGTGTTGCCCACGGCTGTAAAAAAATAAGCTTAACCTCTTTAAAAATATACTATAAAAGAAGATCAATATTAATGTCCTGTTTCCTCATTGTTGAAGGAAGTATTTTGTTAAATTATGTATACATCTGTACCCCAGCTCTTATATTGGTTGCCCTGCTTTGCACAGTATATATCAGCTTTGGTTATTGGATTTTTGTTATTGGAATTCGTGTGCCAGCGAACAGATGTTCTTCTATATGCATTTCCTCAGCCCTGTTCAGTAGAAAGACTGCTCTCTCTGACATGCTGCTGTTCTCATTGCAGGATGCCAGGAAAGCATGCAGCGACTCCAGCCTGTCCCAGGTAAGCAGCTCTGCTGGGTCCCCCTCCATCACTGGTGTAACCCAGCTCCTCTATGGAGGTTCCCGCTCTCCTGTTCTCTGAGCTCAGCACAGACATGCAAAATAGCCACTGACGTACATGCTGAGCACGCTCTTAAGTGTACTGAAATATTAAACATCCTCTGGCTCTTACATGCCAAGTCCTCCATCAAAATTTAAACGTTCAACCCGTGCCCAGGCAATTTTTGTGACTTATGATCTCATAATTTCTGCTTGTCTTCACTTCAGTCCGTGCTCTTAATTTTAGATGATCACTATAACTCTGAAATGTATGCTTTGTAGTGTCACTGTAAATGAAATTTCTTTTGTGTGTTTAGATTACAGCTGGTCTGGATTCAGTCGGAAGGATCCAGATGAGAACAAGGCGGACCCTCCGAGGCCATTTAGCCAAAATCTATGCCATGCACTGGGCCACTGATTCCAGGTCAGTTGACAGGGAGAGATTGAGAGGGCTGGAGGATGGGCTCTCTCAGAGGAACCCTGCAGCTCTGTCAGTGTACACTCAATGAATAATACAGCAGGCCTCTCTCAACCCAGGGGTGTTCTGGGATTATGTAGGCTTCTGCTCCTGTCTCTCTTCTCCTCCCTCTGTCGTTCACCTTTTCTTCATCCGTTCTAGTGCTATAGGGAGGAGACACAATTGTTAGTTGGTTGGAGTTTGTATCCACAGTTGCCTGCCATGTGTTTGTCATTTAAAGAATATTATCACAAGCATTTAAATTCCATGATGTGTATTAATGTTATAAGCTGCTGTGATTTTCCACATGGTCATCTTGTTGAATTTTTAATCTGTGACATTTTGTATTATCAACAGCGGTTTACTCTTTAACCCTTTTTCTGTGTGTTTTTTTTTTTTTTTTACATTAAGGTTACTAGTTAGTGCCTCGCAAGATGGCAAACTCATCATTTGGGACAGCTACACCACAAACAAGGTTTGTCCATCCAATACAAGTGAATATAGTTGTTATTACTAGTGAATATAGTTGTTCTTATTATTGTTATTATACACAGTTGTTAAAGGATGTATGAATGAGATTTTCCTTTGTAACTGATACTTTGTTTTTAAAGGTTAATAAACTATGAAGTCAGTGTTAAAATTATAATCCATTAACTTTGTAACTAAAATGCAAATATCATTAACTATAAAAGCCATCAAAATGGAAGGGGTCAAAAATCATATACTTATTCAAGTCAAATATTGCGCTTTTCACAATGCACATTGTTTCAAAGCAGCTTTACAGAAAATGCGTTTCGCAGAGTATAGCTGGGTGATAATACGCTTTACATTTTTCGATGAAATAAAAAAAAAATCAGGATGTTGAAATTTGCTAATATACTGTATAAATCGCTTAAAACAATGCGTTAAAACAAGTTATATTTTTGCAATGATATAAACAATCATGCAGCCCAGATTTGCTATACAGTATATGTATACTGTCTTTACGCGTACATACTGTATGTATTCTGGTAAAATAGGATGTGCTATATATCCAACTTAGCCTCTTGCTGCTTCAAACCTGTAGGTGGCGTTGTGGAACATCCTAATCCTTGTGCTTAATTCAGAATCATCTACTAGTATTACTATTTTTACCATTTCGTTACACGGCTGAAATAACAAGAGTAGTTTGTTTAGTATGCTGTTCCAGATTCTGCATTGGTCTTATTCTGTATAACAAAAGGGAATGACAACCTTTTTTTTTTTTTTTTTTTAGATGCATGCCATTCCATTAAGGTCGTCATGGGTGATGACTTGCGCCTACGCTCCCTCAGGGAATTATGTAGCCTGTGGAGGCCTGGACAACATCTGCTCAATCTACAGCCTTAAAACCCGTGAGGGCAATGTCAGAGTCACCAGAGAACTGCCTGGACACACAGGTAAACCTAGGCTACAGCTAGATTAGCATCATTAATCGCTATATCTGTCATGCAGTGGGATAACGCTTGTGTTTTTTTGCACCCCCCCCACACCAGGTTATTTGTCGTGTTGTCGGTTTTTGGATGATAGTCAGATTGTAACCAGTTCTGGAGATACTACATGGTGAGTCCATCACATGAATGCATTACACGATGTATCGCTGATCTAGAGGCAATGAGAAACAATTGAAGAATTTCACAGATGGGCATTTCATGACATTGTGTGATAATTGTTTATTATCACACACACTGAAACAAATTTATTTGGGCTAAGGGCAGGAACTTTTGTAAATTATCTTAAATTTAATGGGTTTCTCAATGATTACTAGTACTGTTAAAATAGTTCAGATATATGAATAGCTGTTGTGTGTATGTATGGTATTTTATTATATATACATATTATATATATATATATAGGCCTGTGTGTGTATATATATATATATATTTGTATATTAGGGCTGGGAAAAGATTAATCGCGATTAATCGCATCCAAAATAAAAGTTTGTGTTTACATAATATATGTGTGTGCACTGTGTATAATCATTTTGTATATATAAATACACACACATGCAATACATATACACATATATATATATAAGATTTTTATTTATTTATATATAAAATATTTATATTTATATATAATATAAATTATAAATAAATATATACAGTATCTACATGAAAATATTTCTTAAATATATACATATTTGCATGTGTACATACAATACATACATATGCATGTGTGTGTATTTATATATATATATATACAAAATAAATATACACCGTGCACACACATATATTATGTAAACACAAACTTTTATTTTGGATGCGATTAATCGCGATTAATCTTTTCCCAGCCGTATTTTCCGCACTATAAGGCGCACTTAAAAGCCTTTAATTTTCTCAAAAAAACGACAGTGCGCCTTATAATCCGGAGCGCCTTATATATGGATCAATTGGTTAATTGGATCAATTGGTTAATAACGCTCCGCGTTATTAAATTTGCCCGCGAACTCGCGCTCGTGTCCATCTTATGGCCGCTCTGTCACACGGCCAGTTCAACCTCGTATAAATCAGGTTATGTGTGTAATTCACGTGCCCGCTCACGAGCGCTACTTGCGCGTCACAGAATGTTCATAAAGCGTTCCCCGTTCAGTTACCGGGTCGTCTCATTCAAAACAGCCAGCTGTTGCTGTCAGCGAGCCGCCGCACATGAATACTCGTATGAGTCAAGCTGCGAATGTAAGTTACGTGCCCGCCCCAGCGCGCTCACGCTTACTAATAAACGCCTCTCCTCCGGCGCCGCGCAATCGCTACATTCCCTTTAGCACATCTAGTGGATGCATAACGCAAACCCAGTCAAACGTTTGACTGCAGTATCTTATGCGCCTTTATAATCCGGTGCGCCCTATATACAGTTAATGTTCTAAAATAGGTCATTCATTGAAGGTGCGCCTTATAATCCGGTGCGCCTTATAGTGCGGAAAATACGGTAATTGTAATAATCCTGTGAGATTTTTGAATGCACACGGATTCTGACAACAGCTGGTGCTTCACATAGAGATCTGATCTCACCATCATCGAGTCTGTCTGGGATTACATGAAGAAACAGAACAAACTGAGAAAGACTAAATCCAGAAGAACTGAAGCAACGTTTTCAAGACGCTTGAAGAAACCGACCTGGAAAGTTACAGTACTGAGAAACGGGAAAATGTAAAAAAAAAAAGTGAGGATGCTTTAAAAGAAAATGTCATTAATAGATTTTTATATCAATTAACTTCTAAATCAAATCAATATTTGGTGTGACCACCCTTTGGGTAAAACAGCTTTTGTCCTACACTTGCACATAGTTTTTCAGGTCGGTTTCCTCAAGTGTCTTGGAGATGTTGCTGCAGTTCTTCTGGGTTTAGTCTTTCTCAGTTTGTTCTGTTTCTTCATGTAATCCCAGACAGACTCGATGATGGTGAGATCAGATCTCCGTGTGGATCAGACCAGCTGTTGTCAGACATTTTGCACAGCATTGTTTTTGGGGGTTTTTTCGAGGAAAAAATAAACATCTATATTCTGCATTGAACACTTTTGCTCCAAATGATGACATGCAGTACAAAACATTTACTGATTTTTTAAAAAATTAATTTGCATTAAATGTTTAATTAAATGTTCCATACATAATTTTCTATAATATAATATTATTTTTTTATTTTTTTGTAAGTGTACGACATAAACGCATGTACTTGTCAAGGATTGCAAGACATGTTGTCACACAAGTAATGTATTGCTTCCGTCAGCTAGCCTGAAAATCCGCTCTCACACTGGTCCAGTGATAGGGTTGGCCGATATATTGACTTTCTATATAAATGAAGGTGATTTGACTTACTAGATATGATTTTTTTTAAATATATAGAATAAGAAAAAAGTGCTTAAATTGATATGACAGACTTGAGTGCAATTAAATATGAGCGCAATGATTAACATCCAACAACAAATATGCAAAATGGATTATGTAGGTTTAAAATCTTCATGTGGCACAAGTAATTGTATTTTTATGATATCATAATGAGTCAAATCAAATGTAATAATAACTATAGTTAAAATGAGCGAATGTGTGTTCCTGCTAATGTTTTAGTCAGTGCTTTTGTTTTCATTCTTAAAACTAGTTTAGTGAATTTAACTTCTGCTTTTTTTTGCTTTAGATGATAATGTTTGTATGTTGTTTTTCACATGAATGTATAGCATAGCGTACATGGATACATTCACTCTATTTGTTTTCATAACCTTCAATTTGCACATTGTTTGGAGGAAAACATTGTGCAGTATGTGGTGGTGGAACTTTTTTTTTTTACAGAAAATGAAATGTTTTCTTTTTTTTTTATAAAAGACATTGATTGATTAATTCTGAAACGAATCATTAGTTGTGGCCCTAGTTGAATTAGTTGAAGATTATTCTTATTTAAAAAGTCTTCTGAGCAGCAATACCATTTCATCTGTCAAGAATGTCATAAACACGTTGCATCCAAAAGCATTTGCGACAGCACCATAAACTGCAGCACGAAGAGAGTTTAACTTTGCATTGCTGCTGTTGCAACCCCAGCCACGAAACCTTCACAGCCCGAAGTCTTCTGCCCTGAAACAAAGGGCTTCATTTACCAAAACAAAACTGAGCATTTAGCCCTCTTCATAGAAGTACCCAGATGTAAAACATTATATCGTCATTAAGCCTACAAATATATGAAAGATTTGTCCAAATCGCCCAGCCCTACACTGTGCCATCCTGATCATTGAGCTCTGATAAAAGAGTTGATACTGCTAAGATAAAGAGTTGAAAACATTTGTCAAGGTCTGTTTGATCTTGTACTGAATGTGAACCAGTTGTCCTTCCTCTTTGCAGTGCTCTCTGGGACATTGAGACCGGTCAGCAGACCACCACGTTCACAGGGCACAGTGGAGACGTGATGAGCCTGTCCCTCAGCCCTGACTCGAAGACTTTTGTGTCCGGTGCCTGCGACGCGTCCTCCAAACTGTGGGACATCCGAGACGGGATGTGCAGACAGTCTTTCACTGGACACGTGTCTGATATAAATGCTGTCTGTGTGAGTGTCAAAAAGGAAAAGTCCTCAGCAGTGTCCGATGCCAGTTTATATCTTTTTGAGCCTTTGCAATGCTTTCATTAACACTGGTATAAAACTGTGTCTGTTCCTATCATCTGGTTTCAATTGTGCTCGTTTTTTTCAGTTCTTTCCAAATGGTAATGCGTTCACCACGGGCTCGGACGACGCGACTTGTCGTTTGTTTGACCTTCGTGCGGACCAGGAGCTCATGATGTACTCGCATGACAACATTATCTGCGGCATCACCTCCGTGGCTTTCTCCAAGAGTGGCCGTCTGCTGCTCGCTGGCTACGATGACTTCAACTGCAATGTGTGGGACACGCTTAAAGGAGAGCGTGCAGGTCAGTACTTCACACAACCTTTTGACCACACGGGGAATAAACTCACTGACAGTTGTTCCAGAACTCAACATCTGTGGGACCGGTTTGAGTTCTACTGAAGCTTTTCTGCTTTAAAGCAAAATGGAGAAAGTCAAGCTTCTCAACTGGTTTCATCTCAGACAGTCCTGACTTTCGAAACCACGTCGACACAAACAAAAGCACCATTATGGCCATTTGTCATGGTTTTACTTTAGTAACACACCTTGGTGTTTTCACAAATGTTGTGGTAAAGAATCTCTTATGAGAATGAGGCCTTTTACTGATATTGGAGGAGAAACTGTCTTTGTTTGCATTCCGATATTCCAAGAGATGACTTAATACTTAATCGGGCCCTAATAAACTAGATGCTTAGATTATTATGATCCATTGATCCCCAATATATATTGTCAGCTAATATATCTTCATGTATACAATTTAATCTACTTTTATATTGTTATTGTATTAAAATGCAAAGAAATTATGAAGATATTATCTAGAAAATATTTACTCTAGTTTACTGTGTACACACCACACACACACTATTACTGTTACATACATATGCATGCAGTTTTTGCAGTACTTTTTGTTCTACAATGGTTATGTAACAGTGGTGAGGAAAGTTTGTTTGTTGCAAGAAAGGGATTATTTCCCACAAAGTGAGAAATATATGCAGATTTACTGTAAACAAACAAGCAAAAAATAAAAAGCAGCGGCTATTTGCACTGTGTAAATAGAAATTAGATGCTATTTACACCGTGCAAATAGAATATTTTCTTAACAATAGATACTATTTACAGTAAGTGAAGATAGCGATACATTCTATTTACACTATGTAAAAGTAGTTGTTAGATTCTGTATATTTGCAACTCAGTATTGTTGTAGATTAACAAGATGCAATATAACAGTGTAAATGATTATATTTATTAAAATTATTATCAGGACAATATGCCCTCCCTAAAATAAACAATACTGCTGCTGCTATTATATATAACAACTGGTATTACCAAGTCGAATAGCAGCAGCAGTATTGTTTAATCGACTGTTCGAATTTTTAATAGTTTTTCATCAACATTATATCATTTCTGTAAACTCAAATGGTTTTTACTTGTGGAAGTTCAATAAATTTGCATTTTTAAATTTTATTTGTTTGCATTTCAAAAGGTTGTAACAGTTACACCAAAACACAATGTGTACATACTCATTGAAATCAAAGTTCACTGAAGAGAAAACTAATCACTCTAATGGAGACTTTAAACATAACTACTTTTACAACAAAGTGTAATCAAAAACTATACATACAGCATATGCTTTAAACATAGAACACAAAGAATTGACCTTTCTTAGGAGCCTGTTCGTTGGACCTTCATTGGTTTGCGCCCCATCCGTTTGGGGGTCTGTTGCTAAGCATCGAACCGTCTAACACAGCATTGTTTCACACTGTACATGTTTGGCACTGCTATGCAGGGTTAATCACTCCTAAGCAGGGTTACATAACCCTGGGTAAAAAGCAGTGGTAACCCCGCTTCGAAATTACAAGTGTGAAATGTTCCTCTACCCAGGGTTAAATGCAGGGTTTAGAATGAAAGATAACCCAGGGTTAAGTCTGTAAAATGCTTATGTTATTCATCCCTGCTGTTTTGTTGCTGTTGTGTTTTGAAGGCGTTCTGGCCGGCCATGACAACAGGGTCAGCTGTTTGGGGGTGACCAGTGACGGCATGGCTGTGGCCACCGGTTCTTGGGACAGCTTCCTCAGGATATGGAACTGACCTCACTGGACGGGACTTCGGGGAGCCACTCTTTCTGATCACAGAGTCACTGTAGTGCACCACTGCCACACAGGACCTCTCCTTCCCCTCCTTAAAGATGACCTGGTTTTCTTCTCTCCGCACTATCCCACTATCCTACAGTCAGTCAAAGAGGTGAGGACCAGCAGTGAAGAGCCTCCGCTGACTCTCTCTGTCTCTCGGGCTTCACATCTCGACCCGAGAGGTGCGGAACAGACTGCGTTGTATATATCTGCCATTCTTTATGCTTGTATGTATAACATATGCACTTCTGACAGTGTTTGGATGTTCTGGTGTGTGGATACTCGTGATGGGTGTCTTAGCTGTGCCTGTTTTCTTTTCCTGCGTAAATTTTTTTTTTCTTTGTCCCAAATCACAGTGCTATTTGCCACACACAATGCCACACCGAAGGATGATGCTGCCACAGTTTTGTAGGCCATCAGTGTTTGACCTTAAGTTTAGTTGCTTTGGCTAGTATCGTCAGTGTTGGTCAGTCATAAATTGTTCAGGCTCAGGTTGGTAGAGTGTAGTTGTTTGAGAAACATTGATGTCACCGAGCTTGTGTTTGCCATCCTCTAAGCCTGACAGAAATGTTTGGCATGTTTCATGGTATTAGACTGTATTACTGACTGCACAGAAGGGATTTACCATCAGCCTGTCCGTCTTTACGATCTCTTGAGATTTGCTGCTTTCCGTACTGATCCAGCTGGACATGAGTGATACATTTATGGTTAAAGGGATAGTTACCCACAAGTGAAAATTGACGTCATTTACTCACCATCATGTAGTTCTATCTATGACTTTGATTCTTCTGTTGAAATTAGAACAATTCTGAAGAAGACTGCAAAGGGTTTTGGGTGCTAGGGTTTGTTTTCCAAGCAATCCCAGTAAATGGGGACTGATGTATTTTTGCTTCAAAAACAGGATACAGATGACTTGTGCTCTACATTCTAAGTCTTCTGAAGACGTACAAGAGACTGAGTAAGAAACTTAATTTGGTGATCTACATTTTAACCTCTGCATCCAGTTCAAGTGGGTTGAAAGTTGAACTCAAGAACTGAATCAGCACAAAGCAATTCATGAACGCTCCAGGAAGACCTAGTGCATTTGCGATTTATCAGTGAATAACGGCTTCGGGTCTGCTGTTCCTGTTTGTCGTAGAGCTTAAGAAGACACGGAGTTTGGTGCACAAATCAGTTTGGGCCTCGTGCATGGTGCTTTTAAATGCGTGTAAGCACAACAAAAATAATTATTTGGGTTTGGAACAGATTGAGGGTGAATAAATGATGATGCATTTTTCTGTAAGGTTTGGTTTAGTCATTTGTTTCAATTCAAACACCAAGCATAGCCTTGATGCTTTGTGACACTTTGCCATTGGTTAGCAGGCTGGAAGTGCAACCTAATACCTAACAAGAGGCCTTGGTCACTGCCGCTCTGACATTGTCTGCCTTCCTACACACACTATGAGCATCTGCCCTTCTTAGATGAGGAACTAGCTAGGACTGTATGCTTTTGCACTAGAAAATAGTCACGCGAAACAGCACACATTGGTGTTTCTGCATGTATTTGAATTAATGTGCTTAGATTCTATGAGAAGAAAGCTGAAAAGCTGTCGTGGACCACGAGCTACACTGTGTATTTTTCACAAATGTGAGAATTGAAGGTATAGAGCCCTCTACCAGTTTGTGTAAATCAAAGAAAAGAAAAAAAAACCTTAAAGTCAGTAATCACCTTAATTTTGTGCCAATCAGTATGAATCAATCTACAGACTGGCTTAGTGAGCATAAAAAAATGGTTTATATGTTTTGATTTTCCTTATGGATGTTTAGTTTTGGCCATTTTCTTTTTCTTTTTTTTGTGATATATTAAGAATACTGGCAAAATTAATCATCCATTTCCAATACCAGATTGCATTCAGTATTCTGAATAGATTTGTTTGTTTTTTCACCTTCGTTTTTATGACATTACTGTTCATCAGGTAAACTATTGTAAAGCAATTATTTTGAAATTTCAGTTGAATCATCAAGTTAGTTATGATATGCAAGGATATCCAACAAATGTTGTATTGATGTTCCTCAGTTTTTTTTCTTTCGAGTGTTTACAACATTTAGACCGTTGAATTAAGGTCCATGAAAAACGTTGCATTGTGTAATGAAGGCAAAAAGTGTTTAAACCTAAAATGATTTAGTAAAACCAACATAATTCATATAAAATCGAAGTCTCATCAAAATATAGCCATTTAGTCCTTTAATTGACTTGAAGGAATGTTCCAGTCTCAATACAGGTTAAGCAATACCTACAATGCTAGTCAAGTAATTTTGGCTCTTGCCTTTTTTCTGGGAAAAATAGGGCACTTGCAATGAAAATAAGGACAGGACATTTTTAGAGTTGAAAAAAAAAAGGAATTTGCGTTGAAACACGTGTAAATTTGTCATTAAATTTTTTTGGGGTGGGGGGGGAGGGTGGGGTCTAAATCATCATTCCTGTGGTGTGTTTTTTTTTATATGAAAGTCCTCTTCATTGAGGACATTACATAATCATGACAGGAGTTGATATCGGTTCAATTTTGGAAAGGCAGCTTAAATTTAGTCTCATGTTAACAGCGTTTTTAAGTGTTGTTGCTATACTTTTGAAGTTGTATTTTAGTGTAGATATCACTGCTCCATTTAATTTTGTTGCAAGTGCCTTTAACCGTGTGTGTGTGTGTGTGTGTGTGTGTGTGTGTGTGTGTGTGTGTGTGTGTGTGTGTGTGTGTGTGTGTGTGTGTGTGTGTGTGTGTGTGTGTGTGTGTGTGTGTGTGTGTGTGTGTGTGTGTGTGTGTGTGTGTGTGTGTGTGTGTGTGTGTGTGTGTGTGTGTGTGTGTGTGTGTGTGTGTGTGTGTGTGTGTGTGTGTGTGTGTGTGTGTGTGTGTGTGTGTGAAGACTATAATGCTTCGACCTTAACTTGCATTGAACCCGGAACATTCATTTCAGATTATTTAAAAGTTCAACCTGTACTTCCCAGTTAGTCCATACATGAGCATGACCGTAAGGAGCAAGCTACATACTATCCTATGGATATTTCAGCTAGCTTACTGAGCCTTATCCTATGGATAAGATCAAACACTGTGCTAGCGATACCACAGTCCGCTGACTGAAGAAATCAGCTTGCTCCTTTAACAGTTCACAAAAAACACCTGAACGGTTTCTGATTCACTTGCGTTCATGCAAAGCTTTGCGAGGTTACAACTTGAGAACTGAATCGGTGTGAACCGTTACGAACTGTGAAAATCATTTTAAAGCTTAAGTGTTAGATTTATCATATTTAGATGATGCGGCTTCTGCGATACGATAAGCACTTGGTGCATTACTTATGACGTGAGCTTTGAATATTTATATTTTCTGAAAACGGTTTCCCTCGCAACATTGGTTTTCCAAGTGTGTTGGGCTTCTCGTTAGAGGAAGTGAGCAGAGCTGCATTTTTCTGAATCGGAACTAGGCCACGGTTGTTTTTGCTGAGGTGGTTACACTGCCCAACATCGAAATTACTGCACTGAAACCCGAAGGCTGATTTCCTTATTGCAGCGGTTCACATCAATCACATGTTCACAATACTACACAGAAACACCCAGCCTTCAACTCTAAAAATGAAAGTGTATCAGAGGTAATGCAATGTTTGCTGTATTTAAATGTGCCGACCGACGTTAACACCTTTGAAGCAGTGTAACACCTTTACAAAACAGCGTTTGTCGTGTGATGGCTTTTTCACTTGCGACATTTCAGACATGGGAAGAAGGTATTTTTTTTTCTGTATTGTTTTTTTTTCCATTTGTAAACAGTAAACCCACAGGACACAGATAACCCAAGTGCAATCTTTCAAGCACAGTAGCGACAGACCCTTAAAACAAATTGTGGCTTACCAAAAAGCAAGCGTGCGTGATTCATAGTGGTTTTGATGTATTTTATATAGCGATAGATCCACTTATGGATATTCTGTTCATTGTGCAAAATAAATGACCAAATGATTTTGTTTTTAATTCACTTATTTAGTAATTCTGAGTTCTGCAATTCTGTCCCTCACTGTGTGTGTATTTCATGGACGAAACCAGCAGACATAACTGTCTTTTGTTTCTAACACACATTCCTCTTAATTCACTTTAACTGCTTTATTGAAAACCGATTTGTATTATTTTATGTTGGTTCAGAAAACAATGATCACTTGCTGTGGAATCTTTTTTTTATTTAATTTTTTTAACACCCAGAATTTATTTGTATTTGTGCAGTGGCAGTGACACCTGTTACTATTTGTTCTCATAACCAATAAAGGCTTTTCATCAAGGAGGTTGTCTGCATATTATTAACTTGCTATAAGAGTTCTGTCAGTGAGAAATCTGGCTTCCTGAGGCTTGTATGAAATACTGCAATGAATGTAGACTCTGTGACTCCAGCCGATTTTGGGTTGTTCCAGCACTGAACACTGGAGGACAGTCTTACTCTTTCTCGTTGCTCTGGTTAATGTTGAATCTGCAGGTACTGTGCTGAAAAAGACTCCAGTTGTGACTCCAGATCAGTGGCTTTGTGCCTGAGAATAAAACGAGACCAGTATTATTGTTTAGGACCACTTAAAACAGAAGTGTGTCATTTTTTTTACAATAGTGTCACCAATTTTTTTCCAAATGAGATTCCGGAACACTCCCCTCAATCTGTTTGTAAAACTCTTATATTAATGGTTGAGCCAGTGTTACGGTGTTGGAGTGGTTGGGGGAGCCATCTCACAACAACAGGTTTAAAGGGCAAGAAAAGTTTTTACTGGCATTTATTGTCATAGTGACTAACGCTAAACTGGTTGGGAAAGTTTTGTTCTGGTTTTGAGATTGTGAACACACTGAATGAATCCGCTGTGAGCACAGTGACAGATCTCTGATGTAGTGAAGCCCTCACCCAGTATCTCCAAATTAAAGTGCACTTTAATGTTAGCACCATTTTAACAATTTACTTTTACTGATATTTTTAAAAATTAAATCACATTTATAGTTTATTTACAGAACAAGGGTACCTGTTTCCAAATAAAACTTTGACTTTATTATTTTTGAAGCATGTGAGAATGTATTGAGGTTTATAAATACTTAAAGGATTAGTTCACTTCAGAATTAAAATTTCCTGATAATTTACACACGTCATCCAAGATATTAATGTCTTGTATTTCTTCAGTCGAAAAGAAATGTAAGGTTTTTGGATTTTCCAGGATTTTTCTCCATATAGTGACTTCAACAGGAACCAATGGGTTAAAGGTCCAGATTGCAGTTACAGTGCAGCTTTAAAGGGCTCTACACGTATCTTGGATGACGTGGGGTGAGTAAATAATTCTGAAGTGAACTAATCCTTTATCTTTGGGGCTGCTTACATGACACCTAAAAAGATAAAACCTTTACACAACAGCGTTATGGGGGCCTGAAAACGGGTTGCAAGTTTTTGTCATCCACGTGTATTTATGGGCTCAATCCATAGGTGCGTAGTGTTGGCATAGCTTACTACTGTTTAGGCATGCATAACACAGATCTCTGCTGATCGTTTTGACCGCGCTGTCGTCTGTATACGCAAAGGAAAAACTTCAGTTTTAGTACATTCTTAATGTGTAACGGTGTGTTGTGTAAAAGTACCCTTATACGCAAGCAATTATGGTAATAATTAAATAAAAGAATTAATCTCTTTTTAAAGCTTTTTTTTTTTTGGACCTATATAAATTCACTTGCTCTGAAACTTAAATATTAAATCTCGATCATTGGCAGAGAAGTGAATCCTGCTGGGTTCAGTTCAACTCACTTCATGAGGTACGGCCAATCTCTAAATGGCTTACTTTGTCTTTGTATGTTAAGCTGGACAAATACTATTTTAAGTATTTAATAAATATTGTCTTTAAGCTATAAAATACAGTTTAAATTTCTAGTGTCGTAGAAATAAAAAGGCAAGCCAACCTTCAATGTTGTTACATGATGCTGCCGCACCTTTCCTGCGCTTACAGAATTACCAATTGACAAGGTTTTTCTTCCAATTAAGGGTAATTATCTACAGTATGAGCTGTCGGTCTCTCTCACGCACACCATGACTCTTCTACCTGAGGGTTTTGGAGCGTCTCTGGACACTCTCCAGGCGCTGGATCCTGGCGCTCAGTCTGCGGATCTCAGATTCAAGCTCCATCTCGCTCTTGTCAACCTGTTGGCACATGCGGGCAAAGACGGCCACCATCTCCCTGCGAGAACGCAGATAAGCATATCCTTCACACATCACCCGCACACCCTCATCCACAGATCATTTAAACCAATATTTCAAACGTCTCAGTATGTTTGTATGCAGGTCCGCCGCTGTCTTCGTTTCAGCTGTCGTCGGCTTGTAGATGAAAAGTTCACTTAAAATCACAGGTGATGTCTATTATTTACCTTTTATTAAGTCCATGTCCTTCAGTGTGCAAAGTTGACTAGAACAGATTTGAATTTTAAGGGATAGTTCACCCAAAAATTAAATTTAGCCCATGATTTACTCACATTCTTATGACATTCTTCTTTCAGACGCATACAATCGGAGTTATATAAAAAAAATGTCCTGGCTTTTCCAAGCTTTTAATGGCAATGAGTTTATTAAAGTGCTCCATACAGCTCCGGGGGGTTAATAAAGGCCTTCTGAAGCGAAGCCATGCGAATGCGACCTATATAAGAATGTGTAATTTCTTAATGGTAAGGTATCTGGTTTTGAATAATTTTGGCTTGAAGTGGGAATTCAAAGTGTAGATTCAGCTCTAGGCTTCTGCTATCCTTTCATACAGTGTTTGTGGCATAATAAATGTGCGGTCACGAGCAAAAGCCAGTCTTTTCAATACGAGTTCAGGCAATCTGGAATTTCGCATGAGAGCTACAGACTTCATGAATTTGACAGCTGCTTGGTTTGAAAGTGACTTCTGTGTGAAGTGTCCTTCATTCAACGTTGCACTATTCACAAGAGACAGTGGTCCTTTTTTGCTTGCTTATGAACCTGCACACACATTGATTTGATTCAGATGACCCCTAATCATTTCAATAGGAACCTATGCGATTGGCAATTTCGAGTGGGGTTTAAAAACAAATTCGAAAGTGACTTCAAGCATCGCTACACTGTTGACAAGAGATTTGAATTTACCCTTTTTGCCTGCCCCTGAAATTTCTCCGATGTATCCGTACTTTAGGATTAATATTTTATAAAGCCCAGAATATCCCATTTAACATTCACAAGGACTCAAAGTCCCCCTATGGTAAAAATCAAGCTTTTAATGTAAGCCAACATTTTAAGTTGTTTATGTGGTGTTTTTAATATGATTTAAGACAAACCATGTGCAATTTTAGAGTATTTTCTCTTTAAAACTGCAGTGAACCAAAGATGGTTTCTAAAATGTTTATAAGCCAACATTTTAAGTTGTTTATGTGGTGTTTTTAATATGATTTAAGACAAACCATGTGCAATTTTAGAGTATTTTCTCTTTAAAACTGCAGTGAACCAAAGATTGTTTCTAAAACACGGTTTGAAATCGCTGGTGTTTCTGACGTCACAAACTACCTTGTAACCAATCAGGTCAACGTGTGATCATCAACGAGTGGATCTCTGAGCTGGTGTGAGTGAGTGGAGGCGGGGCTAATTTGCATATTCATATAACTGTGCATACTAAATGAGGCAAGTGTGTAGAGTTACATTCAACCAATTTTAAGGCATGAGGAAAAATTTTTAAATATGTCATTTTGGTGATCAAAGAGGAGTTTTAAGGGATAAAATTGACTACGGGGGACTTTAAGACTGTGGCTTATGTGCTTCCATAGAAACTCACTAAAGATTCAGGAAAATTTTGAAAGGAACATTGAAGGATTGAAAGTGAACACTTTCTTTGGTTTTATGCACCACACCTGGATGATTGCAGGCAAGTGTATAGTTCAGAGACAAAAGTGACTTCTCACACTTGCCTTTTTCTAAAATTTCCTAACTTTTCTCCGCCCTTTTTCTCTAAAAATGATTTGTTCAGCACGTCACTCACTGTTGCACCTGCTGTCCACAGTCACTGCTGATGATGTGTGAGATGGCCTGCAGTCTTTGAGTGGCGTAATCCACAAACTGCTGCTTCAGGGCCCTTTCTTTAGAGCTGTTGGTCCAGGTGACCCTTTCATACAGGTAGAGCAAACCATAGAGACTCACAGAGAGTACAATAAACCTCCATCCCACAGAACGCCACACCTGTCCAAAAATGCCATCGATTGTATTTACTCTAGAATGTTTTTAGATGTGCTTACTGGCATGAAAAGCTTTGAATCAAATATTTCTTACCACTCCAGCAGTGACCAACATGCCCACAGATGCTCTGGATGTGAGAGAGACCAGTCCTGTTGCCATGGAGATAGCCAGCTCGTCCTGGGTCTGGGTCTGAGCAGAGGAAGAGGTGACCTGTGCACAAAGCATATCACATCACTTTAGGCCTGTTCACACGTCATAGGTTTGTCATTAGAGATCATTAAATCAAGTTACTTTCAAGTTCTGGTTCAGGAGACTCAAAGCTTGTCTGGCTTTAGCAGGCCCTAGGAAACGATTCACCAAGGATGTAAAACCCAGTGAGAAGTGAAAGTCGATGTCCTCCGCAAAATCATCCCAGAGGCTTGAGAAGTTCAGGTCATAGGTCATGGTGAACCTATGGGGGAGGTGTAGGTGACCTCGGGCAGCAGGGGGCAGCAGAGGACTCAGGGTGTCTAGTGTGGGAAGAATGACAGGAGGGCGGTCAATGCTGAAGTTTGCCAGGGAAAGCTTGTTTGCTGGAGTCTTTATGTCTGAAGTGAAAACTGTGCATGAGTGTGTACCCATGACGTCTCTCTGAGATGACAGCACACAGCCGTTTATAGTGCTGGAACAGCGCAGGTCCAGATTCTGGGCCATTCTCTCCTCCGTGTAGGCCATAAGCTTCTGGAAAATGCACACAGACATGAATTTACCCAATTTGCCTATTACATACTGAAAAACACTTTTTATTATCTTGTAAATATTCTAAAAACAAGATAATTGCAGATCATTAGCAAAACTGCTTCAGATAAGATGACCTCAGTTTTCAGCCTTGAAAGTTTTTTTTGTTTATTTTTGCAATGTGTGTTTATGCCTCAGAATATTACTTTTATTTAATTTATGTCGGAAAGCTTTCAAATGATATAATTTATTCGAAATATTTACGCTTCTAAATTAACCCAATCTTAAGGGTCATGAAAATCTTATTGTGCTTCACAAATATATCATTAAATATCTAGTTCAGTCATGAAACTCTAGAGAGCGCAGGCTGGGGGTCCTTAAGCCGGTCGGTATCGGTCGGTTCTGATGTTCGGCCCAGATTATCTGATAATGCGAGGCTTTTACAGATGAAATCTTAAACTTCCCGATCTGCTCGCGGGACACATCAGGACAATGACAATGTCAAAAATTTTGATTTTTAGGATTTTAAATCGGGATGATTATGTCAGCACTTCCACAATAGCCAATGAGAAACAAGTTTACTAGGAGAAGGAAGTAATGGAACTTTTAAAACACGACTTTCTTTATAATGTCTCCTCATGTCCCCCTGTGGTGAAAATCAAGTTTTAATGTTGTTTATATGTCTGTGTGGTGTTTTTAATGTGTTTTAAGACAAACCATGTACAAATTCATAAGTCAACAGCATTTCTGAGTATTTTCTCTTTAAAACTGCAGTGAACAAAAGCCAGTCTCAAAAACGCTGTTTGAAATCGCTGGTGTTTCTGACGTCACAAACTACCTGGAGTGGATCTCTGAGCTGGTGTGAGTCGAGTCACCTTTATTTATATAGCGCTTTTTATAATACAGATTGTATTCAAAGTGATAACATGAAAATAATACAACAAAGTTTGTTTCTAGAAGAAAATTGTGTCATCGTCCACGTTAGGTAAGGCAGAGCAATAATATTGTTGAATATTAAATATCCCCAACTAAGCAAGCCAAAAGCCAAGGCAACAGGGGCAAGTTAGTGAGTGAGTGAGTGGAGGCGGGGCTAATTTGCATATTCATAGACTGCATATACTAGTGAGGCTAGGGTGAAGAGTTACACCGAAGCTTTTTTAAGGCAAAAAGGAATAAACATTTAAATATGTCATTTTGGGGATCAAAGGTGTGTTTTAGGGGATAAAATGAATGACTACAGGGGGACTTTAAGAATATCTTGTGATGTACCATGATTTTCAAATGCAACCAGATTTCACAATCGGTAAAGATTTAAAAACTGCTGTAGCTGATGCTTTACATGCTTAACATTGAAATAGTCTGATTCATTGTTTGCTGTAATCTAGTTCTGCAGAGTGCTATCAGATTTCCTCCATCTCCACCTGCCTAGATCAAATACACTAACATTGCTATATTCATTAACACACCAAAACTATTTTGAGAGTTGTCATGATTGAAATAAATTTACACAGTTATTGTTATAATATTTGTAAAATAAGAAACTTTTCACATTTTAGTATGGCTTTTATGTGTCTTTAAACAGAATTTGAAGATGGCACACAACTGTAAAGACCTGTCTCCCGATGAAAGAACAATGTGTCTATTCTTAAGTAACAGCAGGACGTTAAGACACCAGCTCCTCAATCCTGTTATGCTGATCACACAGCTGTCACTCAGGTAATTCTCTAGACAGGAGTTTATGAACGGTGAACAGAACATGATAACCAATGCACTGCTATCTTTGGTACATGTTTCAGGCTTGAAAAGTTAACGCTCCATGATTCTTTCTAATCGGACTTAAAATAAAATAACATATCTTTTGGAAGGGGTTTCTC
Organism: Siphateles boraxobius; assembly: GCF_051911475.1. Classification (NCBI taxonomy): domain Eukaryota; kingdom Metazoa; phylum Chordata; class Actinopteri; order Cypriniformes; family Leuciscidae; genus Siphateles; species Siphateles boraxobius. Next base: position 7,529,512 of record NW_027508699.1, on the reverse strand, counting down.
AAAACTCACCGTTTTGTATAGGGCTAAGGCATTTGGGGCAGGGCTAAAATCAGTGCAGAATTCATCCACAAGAACAGACAGGCAACAGATCTCTTCTGCCATGGCACTGGACACCTGGAGGAACAGCAGGGGGAGTTCACTGGACCCTTTTAACACCGTAGAAAATATAATGTTCAAATATCAGCTGAGATCGCAACTTTTTACAGGCTAGCAGCAATATGTACCATCAGTTTTACAAATGATGAAATTAGTCCCTTAAAAATGGAGGAAAAAGTCATTTTGAACAGAAATTTTGTATTTTAACTAATATTTAAGTGACCAACATTTCAGTTTTAGCTTTTAAATGGTATCTTGTATGATTGTATCCATGGTAATTAGGCGTTTAAAACCATTCTTATAAAAGAGGTTGATGAGGTTTAAAGGGAATTAATAAAGATTTTTTAATCTGAACAACATGTATATCAGGGGTCTCCAACCTTTTTGTGAACGAGGGCTACCTCAAGGGTTAAAATAATGCTATATATATATATATATATATATGGACCCCTGATGTACATGATATACATGCATACAATGCTGGGTAGATTACTTACAAATTGTAGTTAGTTATGTAAAATTGTAGTTAGTAATGTAATCTTGATTACTCATTTTAGGTAATGCATTTTGACTACTTTTAGATTACTTTTGACCTGACATGTTTCCAAGTTGATTTTAATAAGATAATCTTATACCATATTGATATAAAAATATAAAGAGAAAGAAAATGCATTCCATTCGTTGTTACCAACAGCATGAAGTGTATTAATTATTATATTATGTCAGGGTTTCTTATACTGGGGTTTGTGAGTCTAATGAAAAGCTATTATGTAATGAATCAAATTTAAAATCATTTTAAAATAAAACATAAATAAAAGCTTTGTTGGTCTCAGTTTTCAGTGATCGGCTCATGACTAGTGGCTGGTCTTTGTTTGCAATTCCACAAACCTGGAAAACCTTCTTAACCTTGTTTTTTTTAGAAAGGAACATTTAAATCATAAAGAAGTAGAGTCAATGAATTATGAATAATTTACTGCCATTGTGAGAATAACATGTAATCATATAATCACTAGAAAAATGTAATATCTAATTACAAGTACTTCATTTTTGGAATCTGATTACATAATCAGATTACATTGGGGGGTGTTTTTACGGACACTACGGTTGCCATGATACATTTTGTAAGGGATGATAATGCAAGTTACCTTGGTAGCCACTTCATCAGCGACAGCCTTTATCTTGTCTTTGATGTCCTCGGTCAGGAAGTTAAGCTGATTTCGCACATACTCTAGCCGGTCCATTAGTGCCTCACGCTCTTCCAGTGAGAACACTCTACAGATTTACAGAACATTATGATGGTTACAACAATAACGTTTCAACACAAGAATGACTTTTATGAAGAATACCATACTATGGAACAAATGGTTTTGCTATGACAGAGAATCTCAGGTCTTGGTTCAATAGTGGAACCATTATAGTCTTTGGGAGCCTGAACAGAGACCCTCCATTACAGAGCAGGCAAGGTTTTGGAACTCACTTCTTTTCTGCTGAAGAAATATTGATGGCATCCATGATAGCCTTGACCGACTCAATGATCTGCCAGGCTCTGATTGTGTGCTGCTCAAACTTGGTCTTCACGGCAGACTGGGATATAAATTCCTGTGGAATCCATGAAGCGCGTTCTTGAGCCATCATATCGCCACAATTATCAGGGATCACGTCATGATTAAAACATGATTCCAACGGTTCGATTTTATCTGTACCCATCAACATGCTTTTCACTCTCGTCATCGGTTGCTTGCGTGGCTGAATCACAACAGACCCATCTATTAATGCCATCGTAGATTACTGTGAATTTTCATCCCTGGTTCCCAAGAATGTGAGGTACGCTCACCTACTCGAATCCGCTAACTTGGCCACTACGGTAAACGGCTGCCTGGAATCTACGAGGAACACCAAGTATCTCACACATTTGGGAGCCAGTGGCAGATGGCCTGAATCAACGCAAAAACAGCTTGCTTAAGAGACCGTCACTACGTCAAGCTGTCATAAATTCTCATCTAGTCTAAACAGCATACAGACAGGGCTAAGACTCAGTTTCCATCAAGCTCCTCTTAATCTTCATTGTTTTCAGCCTCGTTGTCAGACAACGATTATCCTGGAGCCAGTGACTACAGTTTGAGAGCATTCTCACCTCAAATGTTCTTTCAAAACTCTGGAACTCCATCAGTCGCTCTTGGAATCCTTCAGCCAAAGCCCCGCCTTTAAATAAAAAGCATATGCCCCATTTGATCCCTACCAGCCAACAAATGAAATATGAAATGATGCATTTTGCGATGAAGCATCATTTTTACATATTTTTGCACACTTTAAGTCACACCTCAAGTATCACTCTCAAAATCATCGGGCCACTTCAAGATTTAATAGCATCTGCTTCTGAGTGTTTTATGGTTGTTACTCTCGTTTTTAACTTGGCTAAGCCTAGTTTTTCCTGGTCTCCCTCCAGAACCGTGTCAAAAGCAGTAAACTCGGCACTGTGTGACCCAAAGCGCTGGAGCCTACCAGTCTCTGGCATTCCCTGAGCGCGGTGGATCCTGGCACTCAACACCTCCTTGGCAGAGACAAAGAAGATGCGGTCAGGTGCCTTGTGTAGGTCCACTACCTTCAGCTCCTCCACTAAGAAACTGACACAGCGATCCATGTGCTGTTTCCGCACCTAAAAGGTCAGTGAATACAATCAAATTAACACAATAATACAGCTCCATTAACTAAACTTTCATTAATCAACTTATATTTCATAAACCGATCCAGTATAATTTTATATCTATTCATCTCTTAAAGGGATAGTCCACCCAAAACTAAAAATTCTGTCATCATTTATTCACCCTCAAGATGTTCCAAACCTGTATGAATTCTTTCTTCTGCTGAACACAAAATATGTTTTGAAGAATATGGGTAACCAAACAGTTGATGGGCACTATTGACCTCTATAGTATGGAAAAAAACTATAGAATTCAATGGGGCCCATCAACTGTTTGGTTATACATATTCTTTAAAGTATCTTTTTCATTTTTGGGTGAACTATCCCTTTAATCTACATGAACATTTCAACTGTTAAGCACGGCATTATGTTTGTGAATGACATATTAATGAAACGTATTAAGTGTTGTTAATCTAATTTCCTTGGACCTATAAACCTAAAATGGATGACGGAGGAATGATAAATGTTACAAAAATCTCACAAATCTCTGGTTTTATATGGTGAATCACTTGAGCCTTATAAATATAGGTAATGAGTCATATGTAATAAAACTTACATTTTCCAGATACTCTGGCTCTGAGACCGATGCGTCCCAGCGATTGTTTAGGATGAAAATGTTGGGCTTTGATATTCGCTCATTCACTTTGTGGAAAAAGTGCTTCTCCTTTCAAAGAAGAGTGAAATATTGAAATAAACGAAAGGGAAAATAATTAAAACTGCAGGGTAAAAAAATACGACAAGTTTGGTAAATAAGAAAAGTAAACCTTATAGGTATGCAGCGATACTACAATTTGGTCAATACTTTGATGGTTATCTTAACAATAATATCTGACAATGTTTTGCCACAATAAATGCAAAATAAATTCTTTAAATGCTACAAGTTAAAGTATCACAACATTGTAATGTGCACTATGAAAAAACGGATCTTCATTTTAAGATTTGCAGTTATTTAACAGTTTTTAACAGTTTTATTTAATTAGTGCTTTTAAACTTGAGTTGACTGCAAATGTAGTCTAAATGAGCATAAAGCATCTAAATATAGGAAATATTAGAAGTTTGAAGGATTAAATATCCAACCGATACCAATAAATTAAGAAAAAAAAAACTCTAATATTGACTGATAACAGATATAACACAATTTATTTTGTAAATGGCGTTCTGAAAGTGATAAGTTTCTACTCACAGTGTTCATTATGGTGGACTCAGAGTTGGCCACAAGCACAAAGACATCAGCATCTAAACAGAACTTGTCAATCCAACTGTCCAGCTCTGATGTGACGTCTGTGCCTGGACTGAGGAATGTGAGGACAATAACATTACATCAAACTACACGTAATGTTCTTTTCTTTATTGCTAATCTGAGGTCAGGCAATTTGGTGTCTGTTTTTTGTTTCAGCTGTTTCCACCCATGCTATCTCTAGAACAGCACTTCCAAAACCATTAGTTCCCCTTCACAACACATCAAACCTTGTAGAGTTCCTTGTAGAAGTCCATTTATCTGCAGCGATTCTCCAGGGTTGCGTTTCCCAAAATGATTGTGAGCTAAGTTGATCGTAGAGACCGTTAGTGCCAATGGTTCTCTGTAGGCTCACAAAGCTTTTGAGAAACGCAGCCCAGGTCTGTTGTTCATGTGCCAGGCTTCCCTGCAGAAACTTTATTTAGCTCTGACAACCCTGTAGCCTGTGTGGACGGGTCCATACCTATCCATCAGAACCAGATCATCTCTCAGCACCGCACACTTAGTTTTGGGCCAAAACACTCGGACTAGACAGCCTGAGTCTTGGTTCCTGTCCATATGCAGAGCGTGGGCCAGATGATTGACTGTCTGTAAGGGAAAGTCAAAGTTTAAGCTTCAACAAGATATAAGATCACACTATATTCATATCACATGGAATATGGAAACGCCTATTATTTATCTTTTTAAAATGACATAAGGAGCTTTCCTGTGGATCTTGTAGAAACGTTGCATTATGTAAAAAATAAAGCTAGTTTCTTAAGTAAGACAAAACATACATAACTTGACATGCCATTAGTTTAGGAAAAACAACAAATTCTACATTAATCTTCACTAGAGATGATACACTTGAATGTATCTCTTCATTTTATCACGTAACTTGCATTACTTGTACCCTCAACACTGTCCATGACGATATGCAGAGGGTGCTTCTCAATACTCAGATTGATGCTTCCTCGTTTCCTCCTTCCTCCAGCCCGCAAACCATCACCCGGAAACCGATTGATCTCAGCCATCTTGGAGGGCATCTCAATTCTCTAACTGCACCGCGAGGAATGAGGAGTGAGGAAGCTTCCTGAGGAGTCATCAGTGAGGATACACCGTTGTGTCCTTCCCTCGCATCCTAAGGGTGTGGAGCTAAGATGCGAGGAAAGGATGCGAGGAAAGGAAGCGACAATGCACAAATAATAAATGAGAAGCACCCTGAGTTGTAGACATGTATCAGCCAGCTTTTCTGGTTCCATCTCAACCAAAACAACGAACTTATGCATTCACATCTCTGTAAAACTACTTTGAAACAATCTGTATTTTAAAAAGCGCTATATAAATGAATGCGACTTGACTTGTCTATAGCAGCCTCTCCGAAATTGCCTACCAGCTTTAATTGCAAGTAATTGTGATTTATATTTTCTCACAACCATGATGCCAACTTAAGTATAAAAGAAATTGTAGTTTTAATTTTTTTTAAAGGATTTTAGGTGTGTCCCAGACTCGCAGTCGTAAGAATAAGAGTAATTTCATTAAATATAGTGTGAAATAATTATCTCAAATGAACACCAGTTTACAAACATAAAGAACTGCATAATATTTGCGTCATACTTCAATGCTCTTCCTCTCTTCAGAATCCTCGGTGGTTAGGTAGGCATGTTCCCCATCTGTGCCCTCCACACTCAGGAAACAGTTTGTGGTGTGGCCGATTCCATTGGGCAGAACCCGTTCCCTTAGCATGGCGTTAATTACAGTACTCTTTCCATTACTGGTCCTGAGAAACAACATATAGCATCCAGTAACAAAACTGTCTATTTACACTCTTATTCAAGAGAGGCTCAAACTCAAATTAATGGGGAGGGGAGGGGGAAAAGAGAGAGAGCGATCCCTGTACACAAATACTCCGTTTCTGGAGTCTTGCTTATTTGTATAAATTAGCAATGCATACAGCTGAAGAACTAAAACAAAAATATATCAATGTGTGGTTCATTCATTCTGGCTGCTGTCGTCATTGTTTGCTTTACATACTAGTAAGCTTAGACCGCTGTTGTTCTACCTGCCGAAGAAGGCCACCTTCATGTGTCTGCGGGCCAGCACATCTTTGATGACAGTTAGTTTCCTGGAGCAGGCCTGGATCTGCAGACACTGTTCTTCCTCCGCTACATGCTCCAGATCCTCACTCTTACTCGTCTCTAGGGCATCACACACACACACACACACATACATTTCAAATACCATCATACAGTAAAGCGCAGGACCCGACCAAGCTGATAAAGAGATATAGGCCTGTGTGAGAGTTCATCAGTCTACACTCCATACCCCATGATGACAAAGCAAAAGCCAGATTTATGATAGCTTTGCATATTATTTATTGTTTAATCCTGAAATATCACATTGCAAATGTATTTAGGCCCTTAACTCAGTACTAATAGGATAGTTTTGTGTTGCATTAATCTTTTCCTCCATTCCCTCAGTCTAAAAGCACCATGCTTCACCATCTGGGATGGTATTGTGCAGGTGATGAGCACTGCCTGGTTTTCTCCAGACATTGAACTGCAATTTATCAGATCAGAGAGTCTTTGTTTCTCAGAGTCTGAAAGTCCTTGAGGTGCTTTTGTTTAAACTTTATTTTGTTTTTAGTCCACTTTAGACATTTAGTAACTATAAGTAACTTTGCAACTACATGTCAACTAGCTAGCAGTCATTTGAGTATTAGTAACTGTCTCCTTAATATTTGCCAATACTTTATTTTGATGGTCCGGGAACAGACATTCTCCTGACTATAAGTTACTTTGGAAGTATTTCAACTAGTTCTACTAACCCGAACCCCAACATTAACTTTAATGAGAATAAGTTGACATGTAGTTGCAAATTAATAAGTTAGCTGAAATGTAGTTTCTAAGATTAATGGAGTGTTGCAGTGATGTTTGTCCTTCTGAATGTTTCTCCCACACGTTTTCTGGACCGCAACCATAATGACCACCAGGTTCTTGGTCAGCAAGGCCCTTCTCCCCCAACTGCTCAGTTTGGACTGAGGTCCAGCTCTAGTAAATGCCCTGGTTGTTCCAAGCGTCCAATATAAATTGCAGAGGCCAATGGGTTCTCAATTGAATTTGCCACATGTGGACGCTTGTCAAAGTGTGGAAACATCTCAAAGATGATCTAGAAATTAGAATGCAACTGAGCTAAATTTCAAGTGTCATAGCAAAGGGTCTGAATGTAATGTTGTGGTGCTTTTCTTTTTAATAAATTTACAAAGTTATTAGAAATCTTTTTTTTTTTTTTTGCTTCGTTATTATGGGGTATGTGTCACTGACACGTTTAGTTTCTGTCTTGTTTAGTATTCAGTCTTAGTTTTCATTGCCACCGTTTACCTTAGTTTAAGTCATTCATTAATTGTCATGGTTTATTGTTGGTTACACACCTGTTCCTAGTTTCATTGATTATCATCCTTTGTGCATTTAAATTTAAGTTTTTTGTCTTTTAGTATAAATATGCTAGCCTTAATGTTATCTAAGCTAATGTGCTCCAAAACAATGACAAAATTCGCATGTAGAAGATATAAGCGTTCAATGATTTTGGTGACATCACTCTGCACAGTTTCTCATCAGATTTTCTGTCAAATCAAATGCTCTCTAGAATCTGAAGCTCCGTCCCTTACAATATAAATAGACGCTGAAGCTGTGGCTGAAACCGGTCAATTGTTCACAGATTTACTATTTTCTGTATGGTGAATGGGGCGTAGTGCACTATATCGGGGATAGGGAACGATTCAGACTGTGTAAATATAATTTTCGTTGGGGCGATTGAAGTCTGGTTTCACGACCGTTGCAGCGCACACAGTCTGCTCTGGTCCAGAGACACGATAGGACTGAGCGGGACCAGAAAACATATTTGAATTCTGCACAAGATGATATATTTAAATCAATATGGAGGAGATTAGGAGAAACGGTTAGAGATTAGGAGGAAACGTCAGCTTTACCGAGCTCAGCGGCTCTGGCCAAGCTGTGATAAACGCATTAAAACTCATTAAAGTGTATCCGGCCCCTAAGTTAATAACTAATGATTTTTACAACAGAAATTAATCAATTAAAAATTTACTTAAGCTAGACAATGACTTTCATCTAGATCTGCTGTACATCCAAAACAATCTTTGTTGCATTATTTTCCTGTTATCTCTGTAAAGCTGCTTTGAAACAATCTGTATTGTAAAAAGCGCTATATAAATGAATGTGACTTGACTTGATAAACTAAACTATTAAGTAAACTATTTCCTGCTTCCTGCTTTCCTGCTATTGGCTATTTTTTAAAGGGGAGGAGCTGTTCGATTTGTCCCATCCTGTCTTCCCGTTTCAGTGGAAATTACGTCAACACATTGAATAATGCTGCGCATTTCAAGGTACTTTTCTGGGCCTTTAAGCCTTCAGTTCATCTCTGTCCTTTGTCTCTTGTTAAAGTTATGTTATTGGTGTTATGTTCTTCTCTGTGTTCATTAAAGTCTTATATTATCGTTCATTCTGTGTCTCTTGGACACATGCTAACCCATGACAGTATGGACTATAGTGTTTTGATGTGAAAAAATGATTTAAAGCATTTTAGCATAAGGCTTAGCATAAATACCATGGTGCTTTAATATATATCATGGTACTAAATAATTTCCATACTAAGAAACCATAGTATTTACATGTTGCAACCATATTATGAGTCTAAATAGATATTGTCAAAAGTCCAAAAGTATACAATGGCTTCATGTAAAATGCTGGGATTTTAAATCTAACCTAATCTAAATCTAAGTTACAAATTAAGTTTAACGATTTTGGAAAGTTTAAACAATGGAACGTTATCGCATAAAATAAACTCTTTGTCCTTGCTCCTACTAAAGCATAAGATGTCCTTCGTAACAACAAACATTTTACTTAATGTTATGCCGATCCTATCATTTGTAATGAAGAAAACTATGCACATCAAATGATAAAAAGCCAAAACTGAAGCATTTTCACTAGTGTTCTCAAATGTAAAAAAACCCTAACAAAAACATGGTGCCTTTTTGTAAATTAAATAGACTAATTACTAAATATATATAATTGAAACAATAAAAGAACAAAATATTGATCAATCACAAATGCAATAGTTAATCATTTCATCTTACCCTCTACAAAATCAGATCCCTCTCTAACATACTCCAACAGCTGTTGAAACATAGCACTGATTGTCCTCTTCGCCACCACAAAGTGCTGCAGTGGCGAAACATCGTCCTGCTCCATGTTTTAATACTGAAAGTACAGTGAGTATAATTCACAGTTCAGATGACTTAAAACATGGTGACATAATGTTATATAAGCATAGTGCTAGCCTATATATTGAGGCTTTTGTACTCACCCGCTCTGACAACAGAATTACAGCAGTTCAAGTTCAAGTGGAGCTGTTTCTCAAATGAGGTTATAGAGCATATTCATTACAGGGACATGAAACCTTTCCGAAACATCTTTTCCGGGCCTCTTTTAGCCATCTGAGAAGTCTTTCTGTGTACAGGATATTGAGATTGTCTGATGAGATTTGGTAATACTGAGAAAGTCTTTACAGAACAGGACTAGTGACCTCAAATCCTCTTATCCAGGACTTAATTATGCAGACAGCTTCTACTTACCTTTCTCTGACTGCAAACTTCTATTTCCAAAACCATTTAGATAGCATTGTCTATGTTGTTTGATGAAGTAAGTGTATATATTTTTTTACTTTTCAGTGCATACTTTAATGATTTGCAGCAGTGGCTCTAATTAAATCATTTAAAATTGCCTCTATTCTATACTTTACTCAAAACACATTGATCCAGGATGGCAAATACTGTGATGATTGTCCTGATTGCTCTGGTGCTCTTCGGTCATTTTCGACCGAAGAATTTTACATTCGTTTTTTTAAGAATTTTTTTCTTCATCGGAATGGTACAAAACTTTAAAGGTTTTGGCACTTGCCTATGTGAAAAAAAAATGTAAATCATGGACATGATTCGAACGGGTTAAATGGTCCTTAAAAAAATAGTTACACTAGTGCTCCTCACGGTCAAAAATGTGCGCATTGGAAATGAATGGGAGACGAATTTCATCTAGTGGAAACTTTTGGTACTGCGGCCAAACAAAATCGTACTGAAAGCTCATTTTTTGAGATATCAGGCTCATTTATGGTATGAGAGTTGTTTAGATTTATGGCTTTGATTTTCTCACAGTTTTCGAGTAGAACATGTTTTTGAAAATATATATTTCATATAAAAAAATTCAGAACAATAAACGTAAAATTCTGTAACTCTTTTATAGGTTCACTTTTTAAAACTTTTTTCACTTCAGCAATAATCTGGCAAGTGTCGTCTTTGAAAAGAGATCAAACTTAAGTCTGCGCTCTAAAGCATTCAAGATTTACGACAGTTTAAGTTGGAAATTTAATTTTCAGGTCTATGCTCAAAAAGTGAATAAATGGATTATAAATGCAGCGTAAATATAATTTAGTACAATAAAATCCCCTAAAAATACAAAATATTAAATAAAAACATTATTAAATTAAAATATAGTACATTCATTCCATTGAAATAAAAAATAAAAAACATTTCGGTCATTTTTTACTGACACACGAAGAGGCCCAGAGGGTTAAACGAATTTGCCTAAAGACTGTGCCAATAATCCCTTGTATGAATTTTGAAAATAATGACATTTAATTAGTCTCACAGACTCCAGCATTTTTAAAGCTTCATTAGTTTCATGCCCAGTTGTGGTCTAGTCTAAAACCACACAGATGCTGTACTCTCAGCCAGGAAAAAGCAAGAGCAGAAGACTGATAAAAAGAGAGGTGTGGTGGTTTGCTACAAGAAAGTGTGCAACTTTCATCTCAACTGTCATCATTTTTCACAGTACATTTTTGCATATCTGCAATGCACATTTTTGCCACACCCAAATGTCTCTCACTGCTTGCAAGTTTAGGATAGACTCTAAATTAACACTATCTTTGTCACATTTCTGATCTTTTAAATTTGTTAGATTTCCATCACTGGAAATAATCTCCGAGCATCTCTGACCACAGTATAAACCCATTAAAGAGGCACTAGGACCCTGAAGCTGAGGATGACGGAGAGAGAAAGGGCTGGCAGAGACAAACGAATGAGCTAAACACAAGACAAACGAAAGAAGGGACCAAGGAACTCAGTGTAGGAGACAGAGAGAGATCAGATAAATTGAGAGTTCATATAAATAGCATGGAGGCTGAAGAGAGACAAAGTGACAGGTCAAGATTCAGCGGCAGATATCAGGAGGAGTGGATAAACTAGAAAAGGAGGAGGAGTCTGGTCTGAGAGGAAGCTAAAAAGAGGAGCGTGAAAAGGAGCCCTTCAAAACAGAAAAAATCCTTTCTGAGAGGGCCACTGACAGATGTGGAATAAACTGGAACCAGGGAAAGGGGACCTCGACAGGCAAAAAAAAAATATCATCCCTGAGGAATTACTGAAAATATAAACAGACGGAACTGTGCAAAGGCACCAGGGAAAGGCAGAAGACAATCAAACACTATTAAAACAGAGAGAAGAAGTGGAGATACCACCCACAGAGAGAGACTAAGTATACCACACACAGAGGGTTTATCACAGGTAATCACACCGCAACTCAGCAACAGACACTAACAATCAACAAATACATTCACACAACCACACGCATGTATTTATGGAATACACACCTACACACAGTGGGTGACTATAACACACATGCTGAACATCCATAACTCAAGCTCAGACAGTTTAGACTATAATCAGGAGGCACAGAGAATCTTGGCCGTCAGAGGACAGACTGACTGTGAATGGGTAGAAGAGTAGTGAGGCCCTATGGACAACTCTCATGGCTCTCTGAACTCTCCGTGCTGAGGACAATCAAAACATGAACTAATCTGAGGACGGATTTTCTTCTCCATCTCAAAAACCACCCCGGAAATGAAAGTAGAACATTGGTAGATCACAGACCAAATCATCAAGTTCCACTATCAGCAAAAGGACTCTGTTCGCACTTTAAAAAACCAGCACTCTAATTTCTCACCTCCACTTTTTGGATATCCTTGTTTTCTAAGGGCAGGTTCCATTGCGTTACCCTCAGGACTTCTGGTCACATCTCTGGTTTGGAATGGAACTTGTGCATTGAGATATTAAGAAGGGGTTGAGCGAGTTAGACGTTTACCTACTGACACTGCAGGATGAAGCTCAGGCGTGGGACGAGAGGGGCAAGAGGGGCACTGCTGGCCTTTCTGCTGAGTTTACTGCTGACCGCCTGCACCACACAAGAGAGTGAGGAGAGTCTGGAGCTCCAGGAGGAGAACAACACAGTCAGCACTGAGAGCCCTGTAAGTCAAATGCCAAACACACACCTGATGTACACCTGTCAAGGTTTACACAATGACACTGTCTTTGAGTTTTACTTAATGGGTGTGAAAACCATTAGACATGAGGGAATATTTATGTAAAAAAAAATTATACAAACTCAGTGTAAACTTGTTTACAAACTCAGCAAAAATAGGGAATGTCCTCTCACTTTCAACTTTTTTTCCATCAAGTTTCTTAAGTTTCTTATTTGTAGGATCATAAAAAGATTGAACAATTGAGACATATACTGAAAAAAGTTCACAGATATATGAGCTTTAAAAAAGTGTAGCGGTCACCAGCTGCATTAATACAACAGTGCATCTCATCTCATGGACTGCACCAAATTTGCACCAGTTCTTGCATATGGGTACATGTGGTTTGGCAGTGCAAAAACGGTCAGATCAGTTATCCTTCCTGTCTCCCATTAACACTGGCCTCTTAGGCCTCTTACATTACGGACATTGCAGTTTATCGTTCTGTTCACATCTGCAGTCCTCATGCCTCCTTCAGCAGGACTATGGCATGTCCACGCAGATGATCAGGGAACTCTGGCCATCTTTCTCCTGGTGCTTCTCAGAGTCTCTTTAGTACCCTAAGTTATTGTAACTGTGATCTTAATTGTCTAGCACCTGTAAACTGTTAGTGTCTTAAGGGCTGTTCCACAGGTGCATATGCAGTAATTGTTTGTGGTTCACTGAACAAGCATGAAAAACATTGTTTAAACCCTTTCCAGTAATGATCTGAAAAGCTTGTTTTTAAAAAAAATACAGTATCCTGAAAAAGTGATGTTTCTTTTTAGCTGATATATATATATATAACTAATATATAACTATGAGATATATACATACAAAATAAATTAAAGTGTATATATATATATGATAGGATATATGTATAATGATCTAATGATAGGATATATGTATAATGATAAAAAAACTATTTCTATCCCTTTCTACAGGAAGAGTTTGCATATTTGCTGTAGTGAAAGTTTGCTTGCATACAGTAGTTTAAAGCCCTGAGATGCTTAACTTTTACAGGAGACTGTATCCTCTGACATAACCATCGTGAGCCCCCACAGGACATGGAAAATCTTTAAGGAGAACTCTAACAAGGGTGGAAATAAGAAACCAAAAGGAAATAAAAAACTCTCCAAGGTAATCTCTGATACTTGCACAACATGTTAAATGTGAATATTATTAATACATAGAATAAGTGCATTGATTTATTGAACGAAGGCTTCATAAAGTCAAGTGCATCTGTATGAACAGATTTAGCACAGCACACACAAATAAACCTAATGAGGCCTATGTTACAACATGTCTACTATGAGAAAGTGTCTAATCTTTCACCTCTTCAAATGGATTTCTCTAATTATGCAATGTAACTTGAACTTTCTACATGTCTAGCATGGCCTTCCGGGTCCACCAGGCCCTCCTGGTCCCCAGGGGCCTCCTGGTCCTCCAGGCCCCCTACTGCCTCATCATGCAGAGTTGATACAGGATTTCCAAGTCAAGCTGAAAGGTATGCTGGGATTTTTGGACATAAGCCCATTCACACACCATTACCAATTGTACCATACAGAACCAAAAAGAAATCTCATTATACATCCATCTGGCAGACCTGAGCAAGATGTTAACATTCAATATGTTAAGTGGATTCAGATCACCAGCTTGTTAGGAGAAAGTGTCAGATAAAAGAGACATGGAAAATGTACAGAGAGGTGGGTCTCCAGGACCAGGATTGACAACCACTGTTCATAGAGTTCATAAACACTATTGTGACTTTGTAGGTTGTAGGTTGCCCTTTGGTCTATACCGTGCACCATCTAAAGATTCAGTGCATTTGTGCAATAGTTTTTTCAGAGTGATGGATTCAAACTACACAAAGACTCCAGATGCAGGTGCACAAATTAGTAATACTGGTATTAAGTACTAAGTTTTGACATCAACACCTTTCAAAGAGTTTGTTAAACATTGGAATATGTCGGTTTTGTTGGTCTAACAGCTGTATGTGTTTTTGTTTCAGCTAGATCACTTTCAGCGTTGCTTGATGTTTGGGATGTGTGTTGTCATGCTCATTTGTTAGGGCGGCTGCAAGTCTGTTTGTGGGCTGGCCTGATCTCTTAATAGGTGTAATTTTCCAGGACGTGGATTTGACTTGGCCTGGCCAAAGAATTCCACGGATTCCAGATTTTGTGTGTGTGTGTGCATGTGTGTGTGGAATGAGTGTTGGAGCATTGCCAGCAAAGCAGACACAGGTCTGTTTGTGTTCTGGTGCAGTGAGCTGCAGGCTGTTCTGACAGCAATATAAAACATAAAGGCTCTTATTCACACAGAAAAGTGCAGTGGCGCCGCATGCTTATACATTCTAGTATTCTCATTCCCTCACACTTCCATCCACTCTGTCTGCTTATACACGCACTCAAACACTCCAAATATTTACATTTTATATTCACCGTGAGATTGTTTAATGAATTTATTTGCAGCCAAGAGTCGATCAAAGACAATCTCAACCATTTACCACTGGCTGTATTTCAGTGTTTCTGTGTCTGAGAGAGTGTCTAGTCTACTGAGTTATACCTTGTCAAATGTTAAACAATGCAGTCAGATGGGATTTAATTGTGCTTTTGACAAAGGAACATTACAATCCTGCTATTTTCTTTCAACTCAGAGATGGTAGGAGCTCACTGTTTGCTCTGTGATCAACCTCCTCGTGTGGCCACGGCTTTCCGTTGCCGACTGCACCACAACCTGCTGGTCCACCGTCGCAGTCTTCAGGAGCTCCAGCCCTTCAACACTGTGAGTGGTTAAAATCCTTTTCAAACTAGAAACAATTTACTCCATTAACCATGATATAGCATCCCCAGAGCTTAGAAATTAAATTGATCTCTTAATTAGGCTTTCTTTTGCCACCTGAAGTAGCTCTAACTTCTAGATATATTGGTTTAGCAGCAATGTTAGCGTTGGCTGATGGTGAAACAGACTGGCAAAGCAGTGGAGAAGGGCTGGTGAAGGATGAGATCGGCAAAGGCATATTCAATAATTCCATTTCTGTGTGTTTTCCTCAAACAGCCCTCAAACACAGAGCAGTTTCATCAGAGAGGACAGGGCTTTAATGCCAGCAGTGGCCGGTACACGGCTCCAGTGTCTGGGTTCTATCAGCTCACAGCTAGTCTGCTACTCGGTACGTAGTTCAAAAATCTACCCAATATTCAGACTTGTTATCAAACAATATGGATAAACTATGGTTAAACTTCATGCTCCTCAACTTGAAAATATGGTAACAGCCTTAGTTTATATTAAAACTTGCTCTGCGCATTGTGCTTTTGAGAGAAAATCGACATCACCAGCTCTAAAACTTAAAAAGTCCTTAAAATTCCTTAAAAAAGTCCCTTAGATTGCATCTAAATATCTGTATACTAAGTGCTTTCTTTATATTGTCAGATTGTGAAAAAAAGAATGTCTTTTAGACTAGCTCCATCTGTAGTATAACACACCTGAAAAATCTAACCAAAGTCTTCAAGGATTACTTGAAAATAGACAGGTGTGTTTGATTTGGCATGGAGCTGAACATTGCCCTCCAGTTTCAGAGTTGTCCATCCCTGCCCTAAAGGGTATATATTAATACCTCAAAGCTACGCTATGCACTTTAGTCTCTCTATTGCCATCTGTGGTTGAACATAAAATTGTGTGTTACTTACAGAGTAGTTCTTTAAAGTAAGTTGTGGTTCAGCACTTCACTTCTGTGCAGATGAATCGGATGGTTTAAAGAAACCACATGCTTATGGCTGATCACCATATCAGATAGGATCCAAGACAGTAAGAATAATTTCCAGAAAAACGTATATCAGAAGAAAAAAAGTCATATGAGCAACTAATCTACCATTGTGGTTTGTGGTATCTTGTTTTGGCACAGGATCTGGGGCTTTCCCTTTTTGAATGTAAATTGTTGAGAGTTTCAGATTTCTTTGTTTTTTTACAAATGGTGATTCCCCAGAGGTCATTGAGGGTTGCTGTTTTAACTGTCTATATTACATGTTAGCTAGCTGGCTAGTTAGTTTCTACACAACAGTACTATTTTTGCAGAAACAAGCTATAACTACTCCTCAGCACACACAATATAGTAGCTGGATCTTCTTTTGCCTTTACTGACATGTTCTTGTGGCCTTATGAGATAGTGTCCACGCGTTGCACATTGGTGTCCATGGACACAGTATGTCATACAGCAGGGGTTCTTATTTCTGGAGTTTAGCTCCAACCCTGTTCAAACTGAGTTCCCTGTAGCTTTCTAGTAATCTTGAAGACCTTGATTAGCTTGTGTTTGATTAGGGTTTGAGCTAAACTCTGCAAAAGTGGATCTTTATTAAGTAGTACTAAATCATGGATATATTCTGTTTTTAGGCATCCAACTCATTTGACACATTGTTTATTTGCATATGTAGCAGTATGCAAGGAATGGATGTAACTTTAAGCTAAACAATAAGCACTGGCAGGTAATTAAGTTGTTCCATTTAGCAAGGGCGTAGGTTTGATTTTGAAATCAAATGATTGTCACCATGGTCACTAATTGATTAGGTTCCTCAGTTCAGGTGTGTCTAGTTAGTTTCTCCTTCTGCTTGCTCTGTATTTAAGCCCTCTGTTTCAGTTAATTCCTTGTTTTGCATTGTTAATGTCTGAGTAATGTGGTTGTGTTTCTCCTCTGTCGTCTCCTGTTTATTATTCAATTAAAAGACTTTTGTTTAATTCCTTGTTGTGCGCTTTATTATCAGCCACATACCGTGACAGAACACAAGACTTGGACAAATACTAAGGTATTGGCTTGCCAGCAGTCCAACTAGAACTTCCTTCTGTCTTGAACAGCAAGGAATAACCCTTAAGGACAACACAAGGAATTTTTACAACAACAGGCACGCCTGACGTCGTTTTCTGAATGCTTAAAGGTATTTTACCACGCCAGCCTTGCTGAGCAGACAAGGGCACTCCTACCCATTGATGGTCCTCGGGGGACCTTTGCAGACTTCATTGAGTGGGTGCTGGCCACCTGTGGATCTCGTGTACTGAGTCCATCCCAGTGAGGGAAATTCCCACGCCTGTTTCAGTGTGTGAAGTTCCCGAATTCGTTCCAGTGAGAGAAATTCCAGAGTCCGTCCCAGTGAAACAAATTCCAGAGTCCGTTCCAGTGAGAGGTAGTTCCCGAGTCCATTCCAGTGAGAGAAGTTCCCGAGTCCGTTCCAGTTAGAGAAGATTTCAAGCCTGTTCCAGTGTGTGAAATTCCAGAGTCTGTTCCAGTGAGTGAAATTCCACCGTCCTTTCCAGTGAGTGGAATTCCAGAGCCTGCCCTTCCTGTCTGCCCTGGTGGGATCGAAGAGGTGGTCCTTTCCATTTATGTTGCTGCTGTTTGGGCCACACACACATCCACTGAAACCCCTGACCATAGTCCAGTGATAGACACTTTCCCTCCTGGCTCTCAACGAAGGCGGTCGCATTTTCTCTCCCTCTCCTTACCTCTCCTGCTTTGCTTCTCTCGTCACGTCTAGTCTACTGTCTTGTACTTTGAGAGGCTCTCGCAGCACTGCTCTCCAAAACCAAGAAATTATGGATTTGATCAACTGGTCTCTCAACGCAATTGACACCATCTTCTCAACGAGAAGTTTGGGTTCGGGGGAACCTGACTGCCCTGCCGGGACGTTCGCACCTGGCTACACGATGGATGCGTGAGAGAGGTGGCGGGTCTTGTGTCTGGCAGCTCTTTACGTTGAGGACGTTGAAGATATCTACCTATTCGGCACCATGATAACAGGTCTTCTGCTGATTGAATTAGGCATTGCCCTGGTTTATCAAGGAATTAAGCAGCGGTGACAGCTGTCCAAAGCCCCGCGAGGGTGCCCGTCATGATTGAAGCGGTGGGCAGAGCTGTCAGCACTCAGACTGGGTCTATGAACCACAATATGGATAACATCATGGAGAAGCTAACAGCTTTGCAAAGGCAAATGGATCATTTCAGAGACCAAAATGGACCAGGAGAATAGCCTGTGTAAATTGAATGCGGCTACTCTCCCGAAGACCAAACAATCCCAATCTTATCTGTTTCGGCACCCCCCTACCAGCACTGGCCTTGGCCAAGGCCGCTCTTGGAACAACAAGTCTCCCGGAAGAGCACTGCAGTGACACTAATCTCCATCCCCTACACCCCACACGTATTGCAATGTCTTGTTCATGTTGTAGATTGTACTGTTTATGTGCTAATGTTGCTGAGGTGTTTTTTCCTGTTCGCAGACTGTACTCCTTACAGGAGCATAGTCTGGGGGTCGCCTTTTTTTCTGCTCACCTCTCCTCATGTCATGCTGTATTTTTCTCAAGATTGGCGCTGATTATAGCAGCCATGGTAGCATCTTGTTACCGAAGCACATTCCTTGTGTGTGAAAGCACTACTTTGCAATAAAGTGATTCTGATTCTGATGGCACCAGCCCCTGACCATAGTCCAGTGATGGCACCAGCCCCTGACCAAAGTCCAGGGATGGCTCCAGCCCCTGACCAGTGTCCAGTGATGGCTTCAGCCCCTGACCAAAGTCCAGTGATGGCTCCAGCCCCTGACCAGTGTCCAGTGATGGCTTCAGCCCCTGACTAGAGTCCAGTGATGGCTCCAGCCCCTGACCAGAGTCCAGTGATGGCTCAAGCCCCTGACCAGAGTCCAGTGATGGCTCCAGCCCCTGACCAGAGTCCAGTGATGGCTCCAGCCCCTGACCAGAGTCCAGTGATGGCTCCAGCCCCTGACCAGAGTCCAGTGATGGCTCCAGCCCCTGACCAGAGTCCAGTGATGGCTCCAGCCCCTGACCAGAGTCCAGTGATGGCTCCAGCCCCTGACCAGAGTCCAGTGATGGCTCCAGCCCCTGACCAGAGTCCAGTGATGGCTCCAGCCCCTGACCAGAGTCCAGTGATGGCTCCAGCCCCTGACCAGAGTCCAGTGATGGCTCCAGCCCCTTGACCAGAGTCCAGTGATGGCTCCAGCCCCTTGACCAGAGTCCAGTGATGGCTCCAGCCCCTGACCAGAGTCCAGTGATGGCTCCAGCCCCTGACCAGAGTCCAGTGATGGCTCCAGCCCCTGACCAGAGTCCAGTGATGGCTCCAGCCCCTTGACCAGAGTCCAGTGATGGCTCCAGCCCCTTGACCAGAGTCCAGTGATGGCTCCAGCCCCTTGACCAGAGTCCAGTGATGGCTCCAGCCCCTTGACCAGAGTCCAGTGATGGCTCCAGCCCCTTGACCAGAGTCCAGTGATGGCTCCATTCCCTTGACCAGAGTCCAGTGATGGCTCCAGCCCCTTGACCAGAGTCCAGTGATGGCTCCAGCCCCTTGACCAGAGTCCAGTGATGGCTCCAGCCCCTTGACCAGAGTCCAGTGATGGCTCCAGCCCCTTGACCACAGTCCAGTGATGGCTCCAGCCCCTTGACCAGAGTCCAGTGATGGCTCCAGCCCCTTGACCAGAGTCCAGTGATGGCTCCAGCCCCTTGACCAGAGTCCAGTGATGGCTCCAGCCCCTTGACCAGAGTCCAGTGATGGCTCCAGCCCCTTGACCAGAGTCCAGTGATGGCTCCAGCCCCTTGACCAGAGTCCAGTGATGGCTCCAGCCCCTTGACCAGAGTCCAGTGATGGCTCCAGCCCCTTGACCAGAGTCCAGTGATGGCTCCAGCCCCTTGACCAGAGTCCAGTGATGGCTCCAGCCCCTTGACCAGAGTCCAGTGATGGCTCCAGCCCCTTGACCAGAGTCCAGTGATGGCTCCAGCACCTGACCAGAGTCCAGTGATGGCTAGGCCAGGCAGGGCCATGGAGGGCGATCCTCCCTTGCTTCCTGTATTGCCAGTAACACCAGGGAGGCTTTCTGTCCCGCCTAAGCCACCTCAGTTCATCTTCCTTTCCCCACCTGTTTGTCACCATGGTCGTTATCAGCCACATACTAGGACAACATCCCCGGAAGCTGAGGATTAATATGACAATGGAAATTAATATGACAATGTATTCAGGTTTTTAGTCTATATTGGCCTTAACAGTATGTTAATGAATTAATTCTGTTATGTTACAGGTAACTAATAAAGACAAGGAGGCAGTTTAACAGAGACTTGACTCTGTTCAGTACTCTGTACTGTCTTGTTCCATGCTTTTTTAAGAAGCTAAATACATGTCTACATCTGTCATTAACAGAAATGAACTGTTGGTATATTTGTTTCACATCAATATTGTCCAGTTTGTCCATGTGGACATAGCACACAGCAATACTGTTAAGTCTCACTTGTGCCCTTCTTGTTCTGGGCCATGTTTTCAGTCTCCTAAGAGCACTGAAACTTCTTTCAGCCTCAGCTGATGAGACTAGGATGACTAAAAGCAGCCTGACAAGGGTTTCAACTTGATCAAACGGGACAAGACCAAGCCTTCAACAGACCAAGCCCCACCCCTAAACAGTACCCTCACAGAAACCTGTGCAAAACACTAGATTTAAATAGAAACATGATTTGGCAGGATATATATATATATATATAAAATGCACTGTCCCTGATTCAATATGTGACACGATTTGTGACATGGTATTTTCGTGCCAGAACTGTTGATTTCTCCCTTTCGCAGTTTTTCCTCTTCGCACAACCAAATGTAGCTACGGCCTCTCACAAGTTAGGAAGAAAAAACAAAGCCAATCGGATTAGCGATATGGGTTCGGGAGGCGGGACACAGATCTATTAACCGTTTGTGTACCAGGAACTGTGCACTTTTCACAGAACGCTCCTGTAAGAGATTTTTAATCACAATGAGACATTTCCTGGTTAAATAAAATAATACATAAAAAGAACATGACACAATAGGACAACAGTGGTTATATATAAATAAAATGTATATATATAAATGTTTGATCGAAATTATTGCTAGGGACAAATCAGTGGGCACTGGATATTGGTTGAGACGTTCATGGCATCCCTATTAAATTCTACGACCCTACCTTTTAGACACATAGAAATATAAAAGATAAGCTTCATAGCATAATTCTGCAAGCTGAAGCACATGCAATGCCTTATTCCTGATTGCATCATGCTGTCTCTTAGAGAGTGTGTGGTGAATGTGTCCCTTCCAACAGTCTGTCCCTTAGATAAAGCTCAGTGGAACAGGGGTGGGGTGTCTGTACTACTGAGAATGGAGTTTGCCTGTCACAATCCCTTTAACTTTGCATCATGTATCTGTGTTTGTGTTTTCTTAGAATCCAATGAGTCTCAGAAGAAGCCTAATACCAGGCAGAGAGACAGTGTCAAGACCTCCATATGCATAGAGTCTCTTTGTCAGAGTAATGTGTGAGTAGTAATGGTCCATGATCATAAATAGCACTGACCGTTTCAACTGTTATTATAAAACCTCACATTCAGTCAAGCAAATGAGTCCCAAACCATGATTAATGTGTTTATAATGATGCAGGTCTCTCGAGACTGTGACTGGAGTGAGCGCCACAGGAGGAGTATTCAGTATTCTCCTTACCGGTACTCTTTACCTACAGGTACGACTGACTGACAAGCTTAACACAAATCATAAAAAGCATATTTAACTGAACAAGAATTATACAGATTACTAGAATCCT